>NC_071539.1:7625193-8279915 GCF_026979565.1 Vidua chalybeata | reverse complement strand
AGGTGCTTCTTGTATGAGAAGTGTGAAAGTCTTTCACAACCACATGACTGTGCTTAGACTGTAAGTATAACAGAGCTGGGCATTTTGGACAAAATTTCAAGCAAGGCAACTCTTTCTAGTTCATTTGCACAAATGTCTGTAGGCAGCCTGTTCCTGTAGCAAACTGGCCAAATCATTCATTGACTATTTTGCTGGAATATTGCTCAATTTATGTTCAAATGTTATTGTGGGGAAATTATTTGCTTGGCTGTTCTGTGGTTTGAATTTATGGCCAGAAATCTGATTCATAGATCTATTCTGAAAATAATTTCACAACCAGTCTGAGCTCATTTAGGGCTGCTGCTGCACCTTTTGTTCTCTCTCCACACACTCACCTCATGTTGTTTTTTTTTTTCTCTTTTTTCTTTTTGTGAGGTTGCTTTTGAGTTGGGTCAACTCCTCTTGCTCACCAGTTTACCTGAGTGTGCATGCTGGTGTACACTCACTGTCAAATGTGAGGAAGGGGGCAGAATGGAGGTTCTGGGAGCATGCAAAGATGCTCAGCTGTTCCTTTATAGTCATGAAGTGGATAAACTGATCAAGAAACTCCATCCAAAAAGCTGATATTGGCAATCCCCATCAGATAGGAAACTGAATTTCCTGTAAATTTGGAATATTTTTCTGGTGGCTTTGCTTTGGATCTGATAAACCCAGCATTTTTATAGTCCACCTTGCAACAAGGGCTGGGGGACTGTTGGGCAGTGTTAGTGCTTCATTTTGAAAACACAGAAGTATGACACCTGTTCCAGGGCTTTCTGACCACAGTTTCTCTCTTTTCATGAGATGACCCCCCAGATCGTGCATGTGGATTTGGTGTTCTCAGTGAGTGGTCAATATGGCCTTGACAGAGATCACTTACAAGCACAGCAATGTGTATCTGGAAGTGACTGGTGTGCAGTGGCAGGAGTTACAGTGTTATTCATGTTTCATCTTCATTCAGATCTATTACTGCTGAATAATAAGCTGAATAATAAGCAAGGCATTGGTGGTTTTGTACTCAGGTGAGGCATGTCAAATAAGCAGCATAATCCCTCCTTTCTGAATTAAATTCTCATGAGACAGTAACCTCTCCTACATTTATATTCAGACAGAATTAACTTCATGAATGACCAGTTCAGGGTTTGAAGTCTGAGGTATCATTTTTGTGACTTTAATGAAAGAGAGTCAAGTTTAAGACTAAGGAGTGGCCTCAGCTATCATGTATGCATGGAGCATTTCTGTACACATGCAAAATAATCTCCAAGCATGTACACAGTCCAGACTCACTGTTTGTCCTCTGAACATGCACATAAAGTGTGCTTTACATACTGAGGAAACCTGTGGAGCATCTGGGATCACTTCTGCACACCAGCAGCCAGCTGTCACTTTGCATATTCACATCCTGGAGTGTGCAGCCTGTGTGCCTGAAGGTGTTTGTGCCCTTGAATGACAGGTTCCCATTGTAGATTTGGATATTATTTAAATCTAAGAATCCTTTAGATTCAGTGTATCTCATTATCTGGGTCAGGGTTATTGATCTAACAAGAACTGGGGACCTCCAGTCTGTGTATCCCTCTGAACATGAGAATAAGTGTATCACTGAATCATCAGGTTGTATGGGTAGAGCAGGACAGCACTTCTGCCCTGGGTAAAGAATTAGAAGCTATTTTCAGAATGAGAATATTGTGCCAGAGCCCTATTCTAAATCAGCAATAGCAAAGTTGTGCTGACATTAGATCTGGGAATTGCTAAAATTAGGTGTGGACTGGTGTCAAAAATACTAGTAGCTCAGGGAGTGCTACTAAAAGCTTTGGTGTCCAAGTGCTTATTGTAATCATCAGAGCTGTGTATGCAGGAGAGAACTAAGTTTCCTGATTTCATTAGCTATTGGCCAGAGATGCAGAGCTTCTACAGGAGGCAGAGATAAATATTAGAATCTAGAATAGTGTGGATTGGATGGACCCAAAAATCTTGTAGTGCAACTCCCCTACCATGGCCAGGGAACCTTGCACTAGAACAGGTTGTTTAGAGCCCCATCCAGGCTAGCCTTGAACACTTTCAAGGAAGAGTAATCCTCATCCTCTCTGGGCAACCTGTTCCAGTGCCTCACCACCCTCACAGTAAAGAATTTCTCCCTGATATCTAATCTAAATCTGCCTTCAGCCAGTTTAAAACCATCACCCCTTGTGCTGTCACTACAGGTTTTGGTAAATCTCTCTCTCTTGTAAGCCTCCTTTATATTTTAAAAGGCCAAAGCCTAAAGCCTTTTCTTCAGACTGGACAACGATGTCTCCCCTTTACATGACATAAGTAAGATCCGCTGCAAAGGTTTCCATTCAGTGTGTAAATTAATGGAAAAATATGTATAACCTGAATGTAAAAATATATAACAAATTTCATAAAATAGTGTAATATAAGACTTCTGTTACAACTGAAAGAAGGTGATTTTGGTGAGTGTTACAGTAGGAGCCCAACAGCATGTCTTTCCAGGCTCATGAAAACTTCCAGCCGGTAGAAGGGAAGAATTGGAATCTACATTTCAAAAGACAAACTATGTTCTTGACTTTATCAATAGGCACAGGGAGCTGTTTTCTTTCGACAGACTTAATGAAAGTTCAGTCAGCAGGAGAAATTTCAAGAAGCCACAAGCCATTTCTTGTTTGCCATCATCTCTTTCAACTTTTACAAAACCTTTGTTTTTAGAGAAGTTTCCCTGTTGGGCAGATTGGCTCCAGCATTTACAAGTCTAATTACAGCCTAAAGGGTTGGGAAGACCTTTGAAGTGAAGTGTATGCTGCCATGTAGAGAGATCTGGCTGCTGATAGAAATCTGTGTAGAATAGCATGGGGAGATGGATTCCTACTAGAGTTCCAAATATTTCTGGGAACTGGGAAAATTATTATGAAGAGGAGAAAAAAAATTCTTATTGTTACAATGCAGTATTTGACTAAGTGTTCTGGAGGCTTTCTGAAGTCCTTGGAGTCCTTGTGTCCTTGCTCCCAAAGAGTCTGGGAGGTAGAGAAAAGCTGAAAAAAGCACTCTCAATATGTTTTCTAACAAAATCTGCACTTAATCGAATATAAAAGAGCATTAAGCAGTCACTTCTGCTATTATCTCTCATACCTGCTTGCTATTGGATACTAAGGTTATTTTAATGCTCTTCAGAAATTCCAGGAATTCCTCAACTTGTTTTCTGTGCAGTTGTTCTGCTGCCTGCTGGCTCTGGGCAGGCTCCTGGAATGCAGCTGGCCACATGCACATCCTGGATGGTCGGTTTGGTTTAGGCACATGGGGTGTTTAACATCAGAGGTATCTTCTGTCTAGTCCTGTGTCACAGAAATGCATGTGCTCCACTTGAAAAGCACTGAAAATTTCTGCAAGCACACAGACAAGGGACAGCAATCTCCCTCCTCTTCCTCTGCCTATCCAGGACAGGACTACAGGTCTGCTCTCTCACATGCCCGATCCAACTCAGGATTTACAGAGCACATGCAAAAAAAGGCAGCTCTGTGTTGGCTTGGGACTGGGTGCATCTTCTCTGAAGAAGCACATGTGGACTTGAAGTTTTTGTTTGTTTCTCCCCTAACTGCAGCTTGTTCACCTCTCTATAAAAACCTGGCTTTGGTCCAGCAAGGCAGGTCTATAGTCCTTGGCCTTTATGTATTTGCATAATACATAATACCTCGAAATCCCAGGTAACACAGGCACAAGCCAAGGAGCAGAGGAAATTATCCCTGTTGTCAGTGTTATCAGCTGATGGATGGGGAAGGAGAAGGAGGGGCACTGGTGTGATTTTATACCACCTCAGTTCAGGTGGTGCTGCTTTCTCTGTAAAGGGCAGAACAGTGACAGGCTGGGAAACCACGGAAATAAACCAGGAGCAATCACACCTCTCGGAGTTTAAAATTCTCCGTTTTCGATGGAATCTGGTTTTAAACTCTGTAGTTAAAAACATGCAGCTCCTGTGTGTCAATTAGCTCATGAAGGAGTGCTGAGCACTTCACATTGTTATTTACAGCAGCACAAAGAGCACGTCATGTTGCCTAATCAGATGTCAGTGACTTCAGCGCCCACACTGAGCTGATCTAAATAATTGCACAGCAGCAGACGGGACAGAGCAGATACAAGATCACTCAGTTCCATGTAGTGAGTGATTCAATGGAGCTGTGATTTATTGCACTGTGCAGTAAATCACTGCTGAGTTTATTTCCTGCATTTAACAAGCTGCTCATTAACTGGAATATAATAACTAGGTTTGGAAGATTTGTGACGTAATCATGTTTAGAATTCTGTATTCACTTCTGAAAATTCATGTGGATTTTTTCATCCAGCAGGAACATTCTTTCTTCGTATGAGTCTAGAAAGGAATTCTGTTTTACACAGTATGACTTGTCTGTCCAGCAGCTCCTCTGTAGACTCTGCAAAGTTCCTGTGAATATGCAGATTATTTAATACACTGTTGCTGATCTTTCTCTGTGGTCTCTAGTTGGAAGACACCAATGCTTTATTTGTATTTCTAGTTATTACAGACCTGTCTTCAAATACTGTTCCCTGGTTAATATCCATGTTGGACAAACTAGCATGGACAGTCTTGCCTTTGTGGCACCTGGCCTACATTAGAGCTAAACAATGTGACGCTGAGCGTGCTCTTCTTGGTAAAAGTGCCTAAGTTCTATTTGTCTGTGCTGGCTGCCCCGGCAGTCTGTCAGGCAAGACTTCCTGTGTGGGCAGAGGACACCGAGAGCTCCAACCCCTGTAAGAGCCATGCCTGGTGCAGTGCTCTTACCTCTGCCAGGCAACGTTGCAGCTGCACCCAGCCCCAGCTCTAACTACAAACACTGGAGTGACAAACAAGGCATTTCCCACGTAGGCAAGGCTTGTGTAAGACCTGCAAGAGCCACTGAGGCTGATAAACCAAGCTCCCTGTTCTTCAGGGGAGAAAAGGAGAGGAATGGTTGTCGTGGATGAGCCTAGAAATCTCTCTGTCCCATTGTATTATCTTGGACGTTCCCCATTAGCAGCTGCTTAGAGAAAAACCTAAGAAACCTAAATACTGGGTAATGTCCTTCCAGTTTCGTGCAATCTGCAATTGTGAGAGTTTCCCTCTGAGTTTCCTATTGTGTAAAGTGGCCCTCTGAACACATTGTCCAGATGGAGTCTATTTGTCAGTTCTCTAAATTTTCTTTCTAAGTTTGGAATATCTTCCATGAGTGCCTCTCCCTCTTTCTCCAAGTTTATCATTAAATTCTGTAAGCAGTGTTTCGGGGTGTGGCAGACAGGGTTGCCCAAAGTATAGTTCAGTAAATGGATGTGGATATTGCTGAGAGCTGTGATTCCCAGTCCCTGCTGGGTGGAGTGTGGTAGCTGCAGATGGCAGGATCCTTGCCTGCCCCTCTGGCCCAGATTGCTGCAGCTGAGGAAGTGTGACACACAAAAAGGGGATGTTTGTCCTCAGCTGTGGCAGTTCACAACTTACTGACTGACGTAAATGTGCCAAGAAGAGATTGGCACATTTGTGCCAATTTGTGCCAACACATAATATGTGTTTCAGTTCTCTCATAAACGCCATTTGAGCTTGTCAGAATTTTCTCTCCCTGTTCCATTGCTGTTGTCCTGTAACTAACACCTGAGTTTACTTCTCCCAGGCCCCAAAGAATGCTGATTCTTGAGAGTATTTAAAAGCAGAGTCCAAGGTACACTAGAGTTTGGGCTGGAGGACCGTAGATTGTAAGTCTGGCACAATGCTGTGTTCTATTACAGGAAGAATAAATCCTGCAGATTTTGCAGGATGGAGTTTCCTTAGGGTCATATCTCGGAATGAAACCATAGAACCATAGAATTATTTCAGTTGGAAAGGACCTTTAAGGTCATCAAGTGCAACCATTACCCCAGCACTGCTAAGGCCACCACCAAACCATGTCCCCAGGTGCCACATCTACACAACTTTTAAATACCTCCAGAGATGGTGACTTGACCACTTTCCTGGGCAGCCTGTTCCAGTGCTTGAAATACAGACCCTCAAAGGATGAGGCATCATCACCAAACCTATCCTCTCACTTCCAAGTGCAACATGAACTTCCCTGATCAGCCCTCTCCAACATAAACTCAGGCCTGTCCATGAGATCAATTATTATTAATTTTATTAAAACTATTATTAAAATAAAATTATTATAAATTATAATTCATAATTAAATATATAGAAAATACAAATATATACAAATAAATATATATAATATATAGAAATATAAATATATTAAATATATAAATTATAATTATAACTATATAAATAAAATTATTAAAACTAATTCTTCATTCTACCCAAATGGCCTTACAAAGTCTTGCAGAGCAAAGCTATCAAAGGCATATCTGCCACGACAATCAAAACCACTGATGCTCTTCTGAAGAAGTTGGCCCTTCAGGATAGAATTTGTGTTGCCATTTGCATGAAGTAAATTATAGTTCTGTGTTAAGCTTTTGTATCCCAATCAAGAATGGCTCCTTATGGCACAAAATGTCTTTGCAGGGACAGGAAGGGGACAAGTGAGTACCACAGGCATGTGTAAGTCACAGCACTATCAGAGGTGCTCTGCAGTGAGAGGTTAGGGTGGTGTAGGAATCCGTAGGGAGCAGAATCACAAGTGCTTAAATCCTTCTCTGTCCCAACAAGACACCCACAGCAAGGATGGCCACCTGAGACTGCTGAGAATTTTGGAGCGAGGCTGTGGGCATGGTTTAGGTTTAGGTTTAGGTCTAGCCTTAGGTTTAGGTTTAGGATTAGGTTTAGGTTTAGGTTTAGGTTTAGGTTTGCTTATAGCCTGAGCTCTAGCAGTCAGCATGAATTCTCACTATAAACAGAGTCCATTACGTTTCCTTTAACCTACTTCTGGGTTTTGCATGGCTGGTCTTGTCTATCTGAAAGTTTTGGGGTTTTACCACTGTAACTTTTGCTGTTATTGAAAAAGTGCTTCACCACACTGTGTGGGAAAATCTACCACACTGTCAGCCCTTATCAGATTTCTTGCTCAATGAGGTCAACTGGTATTTGAATATTGCTGTATTGTGTCTACAAAGGAACAGAAAAAGCATACAGCATGTAATCTGAAAGTAGTTGCTGTCTTAAAAGTCAGGTTGGGCTGTTAAATATTTTTTTTCAGAAGTCAGAAACTATTACACATCTAGAGACTTTTTTTTTTTACCTGCTCTATTTTCAACTTTTAAGAAAAAGGCAGCCATGAAGAAATTACTGCCAGGACACAAAAAAACCCCCTGTGAATTTCCCATATGAGTAGGACATGCAAAATCTAAAGTGCTTAATTTCAGAGGCCTTATCTTTTGAATATCAGTTGTGACTGATACATGAATATATATATATCTCACTGATATATATGTGTATGTATATATATATATATGACTGATATATAATCACAAGGTATGTTCTAAGCTAGAAGCAAGTATGAGAGTGTCGGTGTTAGTATATTAATTACCTTTACTTTTATGCTTATGTTCATATATTTCTATTTCTACATTTTAAAAAACAGTGAGCTTCCTTTGTTGGCTGGTAACCCAGTATTGGGTTATGGCTTCAGTTCAGCAGATCAAATCCATCCTTAAGGAAGCGTAGTGAAGAATTATGTCTTCCTCTTCTGTCCTCACTTTAAATCCTTTATGCAATATGGTTTGTTGCTGCACTAGATCTGCCTGGCCTAGGAAATCACCACACTTTCTTTTGACTGGGTAATATTTCTAAAGAAGAATACTGAAATCTGAGTAATTAAGTTAATTCTCTGGCCTGCATGCAAATACTCATGATCTCAAACAAACAAAGAAATTGCTTGGAAGTCTACACAGTGTGGGAGCAATTTGTTAACCTGCAGTGTCTCAGTTACATCAGATATTTCACAAGCATGTGTGTGTAGTAGTTTCTATGGATCTCAATTTACTACCAACCTAATACAATCTGCTGGAATACAACCAAATACTAATAACTCTTAGCAGTTACACAATTTTTGTATATAATTTATTCACCTGCTCTTAGCTAATTGATTACTCAATGCTGAGATATCACAGAGCTAAATATATCTTTATCATGAAACAGAAACAGTGGAGCTGCAAAATTAAAACCAAAATGATGAGGGGGGCCTGATGGGTAGTTCACAAATATGGGTAGTTGACAAAATATGTACACAGCTATATGGTCTGTTATTTTGGCCTACAGTAAGAACCAGTCTGTAGCATCCACATTGTCTAAAGGTAGCTCAAATTTGGGTTCAGAAATGCATCTTTTCAGTGTAGATGCACGGTTGAGATGAGAAACAGCTCCTGTGTGACTTTTAGTCCTCTATTCATATTATTCCTTTCTGTAGGTGATTTAATTAATTTACCTCTCCATTAACAACTATGCTCTGGTTCCTATAATGTAGGTCAACTAATTAAGATATAAAAATATTTCCCCAAGGTCAATTGTTTCGGGAACAATGAATGTGGGACAATTCCTTTTATATGAAGAGTTCAGATCATTTAAGAAGAAGCAAAATATTATAAATTGTGACTTTGGTGGTGAAATATATTTCTAACAAAGATGCAATCCTTCTGCTCAGAGGGACTTCCATAACAGAGCAAATCCATTAGATATTGCAGCAGGCAATTACAATAACTTCAATAAAGGGCACGAATTTTGAGATGGAGTGGAGTATTACCTAAGTCCCTTATGCTTCTCAAAGTTACTTAGTTGGGTTTTGTTTGCAGCCATGAAGCGTATTTTAAGAACTATTGTTCTTTTGAGGCATTGCACTCATTGAAAAAAAAAAAAAAAAACAACAACAATAAAAAGAGCACATGGCAGAGAAATAAGAACTGTTTTCTGTATCAACTAACAAATACTGTATCAACTAGCAACAGGTTCTGTTGAAACAAATGTTCTTACATCCAGAATGATTTTTTATTACATTTCAGGAGGTAAAGTACAGCCACTGACTCATTACTCAAATTTCATTTGAGTTGTTGCACAACCTCAGTTGAGAATACTTTTCAACTGAAAAAGGCCTTTTTAGCACTGTGAGAAACAACAACAAAAAAAAATTCTCTTAAATGCAATTATGTAGGTGGAATGGAGGTTTCTTCTACTCAGCTATTGACATGCTGTAGTTTCTTTTCATTCCATAGCACCGAGATAATTTTGAGATTTTACAATTAGACCAGTCTTAGAATTTCTTGTGGTGATTTCTAATTCAAACCTGGATGTGATATTTATTGCTGATTTTGTTTCTACTGCAACGGTAAGACTTTCATCATATACTACCTACAAAGAAGAAACCATTGCAAAAAATATAGTTTTGTTAAATTTTATTGACATTCAGAAATAGAAATTTCACAGTACTTAGAACTAGCCAGAGTGCTAGACCAGAGGGGTTTTTACCACTGTGCTTGTTTTTGCAAGCCAGTAAATTATTCACTCTGACTTCCCTTAAGTCCAAGTCTATCCAATGTTGATATTTTTTCTACGTTTATATTTCCATTACAGTGCACACAGGTTCTTTCAGTACTTACTATTGTGTTTGAAGCTTCAGGTATTAAAAGAGCCAGTATTTTCAATTTAAGTAGCTCTCTATCTATATTAGATATATTTATAAAAGTGATGGGAGTGTTTTTTTATTAATTTATTAAATTAAATATTTTGCTCTTGCATACCCATTTCCTGCTGTTCTGGCTGTTGAAAATACTCCTGTTCCATCTACTAGCCACCATATGCTTTTGTAAGCCAGGTATGGAGAGCTCATTCATGAGTGCCATTTCTGCTGGTTCCACACCTGCCACACAGTCAGGTTTTCTGCAGCACAATAATTTTGGAACACCAGTTATGATTTATGCCAGGGGTTCTTTTCAGAAAAGCTCCCTTGTTTAATTCTAATTGATGGCTTCAATTCCTCTTCTGGGAAAAGACTCCTTATCAGGACAGGTATGTGTGATAGCAAATCCTGGCATAGAAACAGGATCTGTGAGTGGAGGTGAGCCAATGAGTTTGTTAGAGAAACACAGCTATGAAAAAAAAATCCTGAATTAGTTTCTATTGTCATCTGAGCGGGATGCACAAATAGTAACTGTATGAGGACAAAGCAATTGAGATTTAGCCAGAGGAGATATTAATAGGTTGTGGTAATCTCTAGATAATATTCCTGCTTAGTGTTTCATTATATTTGATGGGGTTTTTAAAGGCAGCACATCACAGCAGAGAAACCATTCTACCAAAATTACTGTGACAGAGGCTTGCAGAATGACCTGACAACTCTGGGGAGCTTGGCCAACTTCAGATGGCCAAGATATGTGTATGTTGGCCAATTCAGTTATGTTTCTTTTTCCTTCTGTTTTTAAAGAAGAAGGAAGGAGAAAGAGTTACTGAGATGAAATGGTCTGATATGTCTGCTTTATTGTCACTGTGGTGAGGCCCTTCCTAGAAGTGTGCCCTCAGTTACCTGAAGAAGCCAGCTCAGATAAATACGTACTGAAAAAAATTTGTTGCAACAACACAATACAGTGCAGGGTAAGTTTATACTTATAACAACAGTGCTGCTAATTGCTATTTGCACAGTCCAAAGTTATATAAATAGCTACCTTTGATCTAAATACCAGCACAGGCAGGGGCAGATAGAGAAATGCATCTCTAAAAGTCAAGGGTGATAGGTAATGGCAGAGTTTACCTCAGTTTCAAGGTTTCACTTGCAGTCTTGGCTAAAAACAAATCTTTTCCCAATGCTTTGTTGTCCATTGCAGTTCCTACATTCTAACCCTTGTTGAGGAACTTCCTCTGTGAAATATTTTTTTTTCTTCACTGCAGCATGGCATGACTAGCTTGCCAGAGACAGCACTATTGACAAAGCAGAAATTGTTTTCTTATTACTCTCTCCTTTCTTATCATCCATATTGTGCTGGCACTTCAGGGCTTCTCACAGCTGGGAGTCATGGAAAGTGGCATTGAGCCCAGTGTGGATCTTAGTAGTGCTGCAGGGCCACAGGATATCACATCTGCTGAAGTGAGAAAAACCAGCCCAAATGGCACCTCTGTAAAAACCCCCTTGTGGGAAATGTGGTCTTGGTGCATCCAAAGCCACAATGTTTCCTTAGAAACCCAGATCAATCATTCAAGCAAATGTGAGCTCGTGCATGCATTGTAATTAAGTTCCATAGCAAGAAGTTTCCTTTGCTGGAGGAACATCTGACAACATCCTACCAGTGAATCTGTGTGTGATCCCTGCCACAAACCCACCCTAATTCTGCCAAGCAGGGGGGCAGCAGGGGCCCTGCCATACTCAGGGCTTTGCCAGGTTGGTGGCTGCTGAGCTCCCTCTGTTAGGATGTGTTTAACTCCCTCCACAGAGGGACAGCTGGCCTTGACCTCCTGAGCAGTGTTTCACGTCACTATTTCCATGCCAGGAAAACTACTGAGTCAGGTATTACTGGGACCAGAATATTCTACCTTTGGCTAACTCTGCTGGTTTGGTGAATCTCTTTGTTTCATGGGGGAAGGAACAAGTATACTTGAGTGGAATGAAGTTTTACTAGCAACAAGGATGCCTACAAATAGGACCTTAGGGATTTCTCAGATTCTCACATTTTTAGGTCAGATGCCTAATCCTTTACCATCCCTGCTGAGATGGCCAGTTTGCTTGGGAATGATCTCGGTGAGGAGTTATCCTTGACAGAACTGTCCATAAACTTCAGCGAGCTCAGAGTTTTGTTGTGTTTGGACTGCTGCCATGCAAACTTCAAATTCTTGTAAAATTTCTCTGAAATGAATGAACAATACAGTGTGGAAGTTCTCCCCAGCCCCTTTACCTCACATATCCCAGTTGTACTAGAAATTACTTCCAGACTAGTCATGCATGTCAAAGGGGAAAAGGGGGTGGGAGGAGCTGCCTGTGACAATAATCCTGTCAATTGCTGCCTCATATTTTTGTTAAATGTGATACTGACAGCAGGTGTGTGCTAAGCTCCCCTCATTGCCTATGACAGTCACGGAGCAGCGTCCTGGAACAATCAGCAGTGGAATATTTTGGGGGGGGTCTCCCAAACTAGGGACACCTGAGGGGGAGCACAGAGAGTCACCAGGAGCCCACAGCCAGTGCAAGAGTGGCCAGTAGAACCTGAGTGTGGCCAGGGGAGCACTGGTACAGCTCTCACCCACTGCCCTACCCTGTGCTAGACACTGCAATTTAAGACATTATGTCAAGACAGCTATGAAATCCCAGATATTTTATAATGAAATTTGAAACATCAGTTAAAGGTAAGGTCTGGTTTTCTCAGTATTTATAATGTTTCTCAAGCAGTGGTCCATAAAGGAGTAATAGCCTTTGAGACCTGAATAAGTGGTCTCCAGCTAGCCTACAAAACCACATTTCCTTGAAAAAGGGCTGGGGAAATCCAAAGGAGACCAGTGAATCTATTATTTTAGTCATTGCTTTTGCATTTCAAGCTGCAAGCTGAAATGTGGCTATTTTATTTTCAAATGCTTGGCCAAACCATTCAAATGAGGCTTTATCAGAGGTATGATTGTTTTTTTAGCCTCAAAAAGGACATGCTAAAAATTGTGGAGAATGGGGAAATCCCTTTATAGTGGATGCAACAGTACAATCATGACTCATGATCTGAAGGCTGACGGGGTCTGGCTGATGGTGTGGCTGTTGTGTGACACACAAAGCCAGGTAACCAGGGTCTGGCTGATGGTGTGGCTGTTGTGTGACACACAAAGCCAGGTAACCAGGGTCTGGCTGATGGTGTGGCTGTTGTGTGACGCACAAAGCCAGGTAACCAGGGTCTGGCTGATGGTGTGGCTGTTGTGTGATGCACAAAGACAGGTAACCAGGGTCTGGCTGATGGTGTGGCTGTTGTGTGACGCACAAAGCCAGGTAACCAGGGTCTGGCTGATGGTGTGGCTGTTGTGTGACACACAAAGCCAGGTAACCAGGGTCTGGCTGATGGTGTGGCTGTTGTGTGATGCACAAAGCCAGGTAACCAGGGTCTGGCTGATGGTGTGGCTGTTGTGTGATGCACAAAGCCAGGTAACCAGGCACAGGCACTGTGTGCAGGGAGATGCTGCATGAATGCACGTGATGGTATTGATGCCAAGAGTTGCCTACACTTTACTGGCCTCAGGTTGTGTGCTGCTCATGGCTGGCCACACTCCAGTTCCTCTAGACATTATTCCCTAGTGTCCTTCTGGGGATGTGTTTTGGCTTGAGATAGCTGTGCTTAAAGACTCTCGAGAAGCACAAGCCAGGAAAAGAACACCAGGTACTTGTCCTTTCCTACTGCTCACACCTCTGGAGGAGCTACCCTGAAAACTTTGTTCATAACACTACTAAAGACAACACTTTCTCGATAATATGGGATATTTGATGCATAAAAACATGAGAGATCTAATGTGATTTTATTTTAAAATCTAATTAGTTATTTGTCCAAAAGTGAATTACTTACGTCTACGTTTCTGTGAAATAAGTCAGGCATCTTCAAGATACATGTCTTCAAGTTACCTAGGAGCATTAAACTAACATTAGAAATGAAAAGTCCAAAATGAAGTAAAAATATTTCCTCTAATACACTTTCATGTTTTCAGACTTCTGACATCATCCTGTTGCCTATTTTTGCATTGTATTAAAGGATGGAAGTCTAGCCATTGATTTTGTTTATTTTATAAAAGAAATGAAATAGAAACATTAGCATAGCTCTGACATATAGTTTCATTTTATTCAGTATTAGTTATCCTTAGAAAAGAAACCTTTTTTTTTTTTCCTTCTTGGGAATTTTTTTTCCAGTTTGCAGGTATAAAAATGACAGAAAAATCCAAGCTGAAGTTTAAAATGAACTGAAAAAAATTACAGTCCAAGATGTGCTTAGGTCTTTTCATCTTATCAACAAGGCACAATATTGAAGAACTGAGAAATGACCTTCAGAGGGTTTTTGCATGTAGTTGAAGGCATAAACAGGTATATGTAAGGAATCCTATTTTTTTCTTTCACTTGTGTTTGGTTAACACTATGACTCTCTACCTTCTTGTCTTTCAGCCACATAATCAATGAGCTGATAGAAACAGAACGGGTTTATGTAGAAGAACTTCAAAGTATAATAGAGGTAAGAAACTCTTCTGAAATTATTTTTTGGTGCTTAACCTCTAAGTCATCACTGCAGGTGCACATCCTTCATGGGCTGAGCACTCCCACCTCCTGTTTATAACACACAGGCTGTGTTGGCAAGATAGCTCAGCCTTGAAGATGGATAATGGGAAGGATGTTTTGAACATCCTTCCTCAGGCCTTAAAGGAAAAGGCACCTTCTTTGGCCCAAGCCCACAGAATGACAATTTGCATGGTTCTGAAAGTTATGGACAGAGAAAGAGTTAATAATGTATTTTCAAAATATTGCCAATAGGTCTCAGAAGCAGCACTTTGATGTCCATGGGGCCAGACACTAAATTCTGTGAATCTGCGTTTGGAAAATGATTGAGGAAAAGGAAGGCACCCCTCATGCTCCTCTTGATTGTCCCATGCTGTGCTTGAACACAGAAAAAAAAGCTCATGCTGCAAATATAATTCTTGAGCTTTTGAAACCAATAGGATACCAGCATATTCAGTGTGTGAGGAGTCTGAGGTCCCCAGTCTGAGGGAGGACAGAAACTGAGTAGGGATCAATCCTGCTTGTATTTGGGTGGGGCTTTGGGGACATGCGGTTGATTCTTTATTGCATTTGTTCCATGGGAGCTGGCAGCTCTGGTAATTGATATATTGCTCTTGAGTTTAAAATCTGAATGTTCTTTTCTCAAAGTTATTATTGAAGAAACACAGTACAGTTTCTACAAGAAACAAACAAAAAAAAAATAGTCCAACAAATAAATCCAAACTAACTCTTGTGCAATGAAGCGAGGTAGCAGAAAGATATCTGTCTGTCAGTCTTAGCAGTCTCCATCCCTACATGACCCAAATGGCTTTTGAATTCTAGACCATAATTTTGTCTATTTTTTCTTAACCTCATGACCTGTTCAATTGTGGTTAAAATGTGTTTTCACAGTTACAGGGTAAAATCTCTGAGGAAAATCATGAGCATCAGGAATTCATGGGAGCAACAAAGCAGTGGGCATTGGAGAAGCTTTGTTTGCTCTGTGGAGAACAAAACCATATGAACTTTGGAGATTTTCAGTGCCTTAAATACAGTACTTCTTCCCTGGTAAAAACAGGCTGGTTTTATTTTCCACTCTTCCCTGCAGGGGTACGCTTCAGAAATGGACAATCCCAATTTAGTACATCTGATTCCATCTGCACTTCAGAACAAGAAGGAAATTCTTTTTGGGAACCTCCCAGAAATCTACTATTTCCACAACAGGTACATGGGAACTGCTGGTTCTCCTACATCCTTGGGTGCCACCATCACGTCCAGTCCTTTTCTGTTGGGTGCTTTGTCATGCTCACACTTACACTGGCAGGAAAAGTCATCCTCACTTGGTCTCTGTGCATATCCTGTAAAACCCATGTGTAGAGAACACCTCCAAGGTCATCTATTTAATCTTTTTTTGGGTGAAGACTGTATTCTCTGTGCACTTACTAGTGATTTCTCCTGGCAGGATCCATTTTGAATATCCCTTGTGGTCAGTATTTTACCACCTCTCTTGATACACTGGTAGATGTCACAGGACTAAATCCTGATATTTCCTGTCTGGCAAGACACCTCTGTGAGGAAATTTTCTTATTTGTCCTGTATTTCTGTTACCAGATCAGAAGATGTTATATATTTGATACCACTTTTCTTTTTATCCCACATATAAGATCATAAACTTATCCAGAAGCCATGTCAATACTGTGGACAAGGAAATCCAGAGCCCATAACTACAGAATACCAGTTATGAACAAGATTAATCCTTTTGTAATTGGCTTTCAAAACACAAAGCTCAGGGCAACTTCTATAAATATCCTGCTTTTCCTAGCCTTGCTTAAGCAAAATTTGCTGTAACCAAAGTGGGAATTTAGGAACTCTTTTGATTAATAGTTGCCTGTAAGATGTAACAATTGAACAAAATAAATTTTAAAAAATCTCTTTTGCAAGTCTTAATGTTATGCCAGAGTACTTAATACATAGTAGAAAAAAATGTTTTCCAGTTTATGTATTATTTTCAAAGATTGTGTCTTCCACTTGGAGAAAGATATTCCTCTCCCTTTGCAAGCCCAATCTTTCTTTCCCTAAAGGTTTAGTGCACTGACTGTCACTGCAGAAGCCTTTGGACTACATCCCATATTTTCACTGCTTGCTGATTGAGCAACTGCATCTGACAGAGCATTCCTGTCTTTTCTAGCTGTTCTGAAAAATCCTCATACCCAAATGGAAAGCAGGTATTTGGGCTACAGATTGGAAACAAATTTCAACAGCCAGAGGAATCAGATGTACCAGATAAAATATGATAATATTTGTGATTCAGGGAATAGGTGGCAGCCACATCCCATTTTTCTAAAATATATATATTTCTTGGTGTGTCAAAACTGCTACCTTCCTCATTGAATCTTCATGGTACAAAAAATGAAGGCTTTAAGCTGTATTTGCACAGAAGCTAACACACAATGTGAGTGGGATTTTACATTGCTCTTTTTTTCTTCCTCTCAGGATTTTCCTTAAAGAGATAGAAAATTGCATTGAAAACCCTGAGCTTCTTGCCCGATGCTTTTTGAAAAGAGTAAGTATATCCTTTTTCAGGTTTGAATGAATATCTATGGTCTTACCCTACAGTACTTACAGATTTACTCACATCTTTTCAGTCTGTTTGCTTTTGTGAATGAGGGAAACTCCTCCAAGCAGATATTCCCAAATTAAGCCACAGTTACCAAGCATGTATTCTGATATCTGACCCTTCACCTGGTTTACTGACAGGAAGAGATCTGTTACCAGTGTTTTTAAAGTATTTTAAGTCCCATCTAAAAGAAAAAAAACAAGAAATAACAGTGATCCAAATGTTTGACATGCTTTTCATATCAGACACATCTATAGCAGGAGAATGATGCAACCCAGACACCACCCTGCAGTAAATAAGCAGAGGACAGTATCGGTGTCACAGCAGGTTGCTCTGAGCGCAGACAACACATCCTGTTCCTGCTTTATCTTATCGCTCTCTTCTCTGCACAATTCAGGACACTTGGTCCCCTAGAACTGTCTCAGCAGAGTCTGCTGCTGTCCTTGCAGGGACCCCACCAGCCCCACAAGGCTCTGTGAGGTTCCCTTTACTTCTCCACATAACTCACCAAGTGGGATTCTCCGCTCTGCTGAGAGGTGACTCTCAGTGCCCAAGTGCTGCAGCTCTCCAAGAGCTCCCTGTGATGTCCCTCCTCCACCTCCACCCCCGCTCAGCCTGACCATTAGTTCTTTCCTGCAACACAACCAAAGGTGCTTGTTTATATAGCACTCCTTCAGGGGCCCTACTAATGAAAAAAAAAAAAAAAAATCTGTTTTGATGGTTTGCTGCTGCTTTCAGAGTTTGACAAAACTGTGTGAATAAGGCTCTGTGTTTTGCACAGGAAATGGAAGTGGCATGAGAAGTGGGAAAATGTGTCCTCTGTAGTCAAAGCTACCTCCTGCTTCTACTGTATACTACAGGTAGCATTTGCTGCTTTTCCAGAGCACACATTAAATACAGACACATTTGGATGAACCAGTCAGAGGTGCTGAGCACTGCCACATTACTAAGATTTAATGGGAATTTGAGCATGTGATACTTGCAAAAGGTATACTTCCAATTTACAAATAGACTGGAGAGAATCATGCAAGTGTGAATGTGATTATATGTCCATTGGATTATCTTCTGTTCAACAACTGAGCATTTAGAGCTTGAGTAAATGACACTACTAAGGCATATGTTGTTATCATAGGATTCAGATGCTGGGCAGGAAAATACTGTGGTGAAATCGTTATGCAAATGAGGAAAAGCAGTCTTTGAAGAATGCAGACCTTTGAAACCCAAGAAATATAAAATAGTCCATGTGCTGCATATATCCCTAAAGAATGCAGCTAAATAAAAATTCATGGTATAAAAATGTGGAAATGTTCTGATTCTACAGGAGGTTCAAACTCCATATTTAAATATTGTAGCTTGTCTCTCTGTAAAAACAGCTGCTAAGCTCAATTCTCCTCACTATTATACCAATATGAAAACAGCAGTAAAGCTGGGGTTCAAGTATGAAGTGAAGGAAAACCAGTCCCTCCATCACCTTAGCCCATCACTTTCTGTGGCCTCGTCAAACCACACTAAATCTATCAAATAAGAGGTTAAATCATGCATTTGCTTTCTTGCTATTTCAAATTTCACACTAAGAAAGCACAAGCTTCTCTCTTGAGATGTCTCTGCTCACACAGTAGCACCTTTGATTCCTACCCTTATATTCTGTTTTTAGAAGAAGCCACATGAAGTCCAGAAATGTGTTGTTTCTGTTGGACTGCTTTTAGGAGGCACAAACAAAAGTCTGGTTGTGTGTTTGTGTTCCCCATGATTTGGCAGCTTTTTATGCCTTCCTGCTGAGCAGTGGCTTCTGGCTGCCCCGTGAGTTATGGCTGTGCTTGCTATGACGGGGCAAACAGAAGCAGCTGCTGTTCCAAGTGATGCTGATCTCTGGGAGGAAACTCACACTATTGCAGGTTCTCCTCCTTTGTATGGGTGTGACCATCCTGCCACAACAGCAGGCTGGGCCTATGATTAGAAACAGGCAGGTTTTTTTAGATTCATACATTGAAGAGTTTTACCCTGTCTGATCACACTGGGCCTTTTCAGACCTGATTCCAGAGCTGCTTGAAAGTACCCTGAGAGCTGCAGTGAGACACTCTGGTGCCAGAGTCACTCCATCCCTTGCCAGTCATTCCTCTGCCATGTCCCCACACACCCTCCCAGCTCCACCAATGCCACCTGAGCAGCTGTCACCATGAATGTGAACCCTGCATCACCGGAGGGTGATGGGAGAAACAGGCTGTGGGGTCTCTCTTTGGCTTTGTCTCCTGGGACATGGCAGCAGAATCTGGTAAAAGATGAGCCAGAAATGCCTTTCTTGTTCTCCCTCCCACTTTGCCTGACCTCGTTTAGGGCATGATCTGCAGATGAGCTAAATTACAAGTGAGTCAGCTCAACTTTACCGACATGGCAGCTATTTTGCCATCAGCAAGATGCTTGGCCTTACTTACAGCTCTGTGTGCTCAAGGATTACACAGCATTCAAAGACAGGAGGGATGTGCACTGAATTCCTTGCAGAATGGTCCTCTGGTGCTTTATCAGCAACAGGGGGGACACTCTGGGCTGATCTGCTTTCCAAAGGGCTGTGAAGAAGGAAACCTTACCAAACCAAGGCAAGAATGCCCAGGATGGAACCAAAGGTGTGTCAGACTGCTTACCAGAATGTGCCAGGTGATGTGTCTGGCAGGAGTGATTCACTGTGGATTACCACTCTTCACTTATTCATATTGCTAACCTTAAAAAAAGCAATAGTTTAATAGGAGTCAGCATTTGGGGCATTTGGTCATTCAGGGAGAAAGAAGCATTTAGAAAAGGAATCTACCTGTGAAAGTACAGCAGCAGCTGATCAGGAACCTGTGAGTTGGATTCAAAGGTCAAATTCTAGACTAATGCAAAAATTATTCCTAAATCAGCAGTCAAAAAGATAATTGGAGCTGTGTATATATGCCATGTGCATTGGAGCTTACAGAGCTTTCAGGATCCAAATCAGTGTGGAAAAGAAAAGCTTTACAGGAAAGAGGAGCGTGGTGTAAAAGTACCAGCAAGAAGTCAGAACGTTTGCATGTGAAAATACAGATGTGTGGAATATTTAAGACTGGGATTTGAATAATTAGACAATTATTTCTTGGCATTTTGAAGTCTGAGCCTAATTCTATTCCTAACACTATTGCAAAACTTAAAGCTGTAATTAAATATGTAAGTATCTGCCTTAACACGTATCACTGATTTAAGCAGCAGTAGATTGCACTGGCATTGGGTGGTTCCACTATGGCAAATTACTGGTAAATTGTTGGTTATTGTACCTTTTCTTTAAGTTTAAATTGGTTCTTTTCTCTTATACCTCATAATTCTCTTGTCTATTGCTCTCTCTGTTCTTCCTACCCAGTCCAGTTAGGTTTGCATGAGCTAGAATGAGATTGTAATGCTTGATTATGCTTTGTTGCTATTTTTAGTTCGGTGGGGTTTACCCCCTGCTAACTTCCCTCCAGGGAAACATGTGTGAACAATTATATTTTTGTGAAGAAAACTGCACCTATTTTGAAACAGCACCATAAATATTCTATCAAGTTGCAACAGAAGAGGTTTTTGTATTGCATAATCCTTGACACGGTGTGGTGTTAGGTGGCACAGCTCTGATTTTCCAGCTGATTCATCAGGGTGATGTCAGGATGGGTCTCTAGAGGAAGACAGCAGCAATGCTGATTTCTTCTGGTAACTGTATAGAAGGAAGTGATTTTCCTGCAGCAGGAGTATATGGGAACTGCCTCGTGGGCTGAAAGCGCAGAGGAACGATACAGGAATTGCTGAGATTTATTTTTGGTGTTTTCTTTGATTTGCTGAGGTCACATCCAGCAGGGTAGGTGCAGATGAAAGTGAGAAGCTCCCAGCTGGTCGGGCACAGCCAGCCCTGCTCGGGAGCCCCATGGCACTGCCCCGTGGCCACCTGGGTGCACAGGCAGCAAGCCCAGAACGTGGCAGAGGAACACCCATCCCTGCATCCACCCACAGAGCCCAGGGAGCTCAGAACACCTTCTCCAGGCTTTTGCAGAGATTGTCTCTGTTTTCACTGAAGTCAGGGAGATTTTTGCCATGGACCTCAGTGAGAGCACTTGGAGTGTAGTCAAAGCTAAATAAAGTGAATCCACCCACTTCTCATTTGGAGAGGACAGGGTTTAAGCAAATCCCCCTACCTGGTCTAGGACGTCAACATGACAAACTTCCTCCTTTTTAATTTGTCCTTGTACTGTTGAGAGCCAACACTATTTTCAAAGTGTGATAAACTGGTAAACCTTAGTCATCATTAAAAATTACAGTCTGTGCCAGTATTGTTAATAAAATTGTTAGTAAATTTTAAATTTCTAATGTTTCTTTTTTTTGTTTTGTTTTGTTTTTTTTTTTCCCAAACTATCAATTCACCTCCCTGAAAAAGATACTGGTTTTGCTGTTAGATTATCTGTCTTCCAGTCTGCAGTCTCCTTGCTTTGTATGAAAAGTAAGGAAAAACAAAAACCTCACTTTCAGGTGTATTTAACTTAATCAGAAGTAAAAAGCAGGTTTGGTGGTTTCAGTATGTTTTTACATACAGAGTTGTTCCATGTAATAATTACTTCATGTCTTAGGATGGAAGGTAAGAAAAAGTGTGATTCAAGAAAGATACTCTCTGGATTCTTTTTTCTTCCCTTGCCTAAACTCTTCTTTTCTTGCAGAAGGAGGACCTCCAAATATATGAAAAGTACTGTCAGAACAAACCAAGGTCTGAAGCTCTCTGGAGACAGTGTGGAGACAGCATCTTTTTTCAGGTGGAATTTCATTGCAGACTAGCAGTGCAAGACCCTGAAAGCTCATTTTCCTTGTGTATCTCTATTCTTTAGAAAACCTAGGGTAATATACAGACTTTCCTGCATGCTTATACTGATGGCAGGTGCCCAGTGTGGGTCAAGGCATTCTCTACAGGAGACTGGGCAGGCAGAGCAGTAGATTTCCTGGACAGGAGCCTGATTCTGCAGGCTATACCCACACCAAAAAAGTGCTGGCTGCTTTGCAAATCCCAGCTGATTGCAATCTCATCAGCAGGGAATGTCAGATTTCAACACTAAGTTGAACCTAAACCTTAGCTCTTGTTTAGATATATTTTCTCTGTGGCATAAGTAACCCGGAAACCCCTATGCAGATGGAACAAATTTCTCTCTTAATTAATTCACAGATCTTCAGATTGTCAAATGATAATGATCTCGGTGACTTGCCTGTGTTTCAAGAAACAATTTTATTTTTCTTCCGTGTTGTCTCCTGCAGGAATGTCAACGTAAATTGGATCATAAGCTCTCACTTGATGCTTATCTCTTAAAGCCAGTTCAGAGAATCACCAAGTACCAGCTGCTGCTAAAGGTAAATTCTCCATGGCAATGCAAAAAATTCCAATGTATGGCTTGTTTTACTTCTGGAAATGCATATCAGTCAGGACTATCTGGAAATAAATCCTCACTCAGTTCTTCAGCAAATACTCAGTATTTTTTTAGTTGTAAATGGTAGAAAACAGTCTTGTACAGGGACTTACTGTTCCAAATCTATTTTAGATTTTAGATTAGACTTTTTCCCAATAGTTCCCAATCTGTTTTAGATTGGGAACTGCTATTACTTAGCAGTACTTATACTAAGCAATAGCAGTATACTATTACACGTGTAGGTCTCTCTATATAAAATATTTTACTTACTTTTAAGATGGTATTTTATTGTCTTATTTATTGTTTTATTTATCTCTAAACAGAAAATGAGCTTGGCTTTATTGTATCAGTATATGGTTTTACAATTTGAAAAGAGGAACTGATGCCTTAAATCCTGTCTGTAACATCTGTCCCTGTTTAACAAAACTCTTTCAGGTCCCTGAAGTAATATTTTCCCATGGTTGTGACTCAAACCTTTCAGAGGGAGCCACTCCCTTTTGCTGCTACTTTTTAAAAGACACAGCCAGGGACAAATTGTCTGTCATTTTTCCACAGGGTGAATATGTGAACTTCCTCTCGATTGGTTGGAACCATGAATGGTTCATGCTTGAAATTCTGGTCTGAACTGGGCAATAGAAAATATATACACTCAAAACAATGATTTCTTTTTTTTTTTTTTTTTTTTTCTTTTTAAGGTGGTGGCTTAAATTTCTGTCTCCATCTACTCAGTTCTCAAAAATAATATTTACTGACTTTGCCTATGGGAAGGTCATGAAGGTGATATTACATGCTGTTCTCAAGCCTCTGGGCTTAAAGTAGTATGTACTGTCATGAAACCTAGCATTGAAATTTGCAATGAAGATTTTTAGGTTGCCATTTAACTTGCTAATAGCTACTATGGCACTGCTCAAAATGTGCCAGTATAAGCCATGGGAGGACCTGGTTGGCCATTCTTGTATTTCTGTGAACTGTTTATTGACTTAATGTAAAAGTGTAGAATCCAAATATTGAACATGGATATTGACAAGGATGCAACTTCACTGATTCCAGTAGATTTACATCAACAAAGTCCAGAAATAAACTTGAACTCTATTTCTTGAAACTGTGAGAAGAGAAAATTGTCAAGGTCTCCAGGAAAGCAAGAGTAAACCAGATTTTACTTTTAATTTGAAATATGACTGTAAATAAACCCAAGATTAGATCAAGGAGTAAAATTCTCAAGTAAAACAGGTCTCAGCCATTGGGGTTTGAAGCTGGTCAGACCAGTTTTGTACTTAGCAACAACACATTGGCATTGGCATTTACTTTGTCAGGGTTTATGAGGTCTGGGAAGATGGTGCACTCCTTCCCTGGCTGCAGGAGCATTTAAAAGTGTACAAAAATGGAAGCCAGTAAAAAGTTGGTAGCAAACAAATGTTTAAGAAGCTGTGTGCCTTGAGTGGCAAGCAGACTGGATTTGAATTTTGGGTCACAATTACTGCAACCCTCTGGTTTCAACCAGTTTAGCTAATATGATCATGCTGATAAAAGCAGCATGCTCACTATACAGAGATCCATCCTCATCCTAGAAAATGTGCAGCAGGTACTGTAGGAATGCATCCTGGCATCCTGCTTTTATCTTCTCATCCCTGGTTACCCAAGCACTTGAGGAGAGACTGCTGCTGTTTGGGTTTTGCAGGAGCTATCTTTTTGCATTTTACAGGAACACAAGTGACTCAGTTTTGGATTAAAATATTTCCAAACTCAAAATGCAGAATGTCAAACCTGCCAAATTCAGACTAGAAATTAATTTTGCAAATAATTGCAAAAGAAAATGGGGAACTCTCTAACACCTGAAATAATTATACTGAGTTTCTTTTCTAGCAGATGTGAAGAAAAAAAAAAACCCTGGATGTAATTTTATGACATGCAAGGAGTTCATTGTAAATATGTCAGAATGGTCCTGTCTCATCTTAAATTAACCCTTTAAACTTGAAAATGTTCAAAAGATCAAAATGTGTGTCCTCAATGACCATCCCAGTGAATGTCATATTTGGGGTTTTTTGTTCCTCTTTTGTTTTCCTCTAGTTCTGCTACTTTGTTTATGCAACACAAATTCCAGGGAGGATTGTCTTATAGTGTCTTCTGCTATCAGAAGTTCTCAAGTATTCCCCATATATTTTTTTAATCAGGAAATGCTGAAGTGCAGTAAGAATTCAGAAGGTACTGCTGAATTGGAAGAAGCCCTGGCCACAGTGCTTGATATCATCAAATCAGTAAATGATTCCATGCACCAGATAGCAATCACAGGATATGAGGTAACTGCTGCTGCTCCTACTCTGCTCTGAGCCATCCCATGTTCCTGTCACCACTGATCATGCTGTGCCCATGGCTGGTACTGTGCTTTGTGGAGCCTGTGCCACGTTCCTGAAGGGTGTCACTCAGAGATGTGTTGTGATGACCAAAAATACATCTCAGCACCCCTGTCATGTGAAGCTGGGGTGTGAATGTGGGGGCACAATGGGGCAAATGCAGAACTTTTGAGTAATTGCACCCAAAACTCATTTGTAGGGGAGAGGTACAAGTGTGGCAGAGCTAAGAAATTTGCTGAAACTTTGTGACTCCTGTGCAATTCAAGTGTTTTCAAATCTTTTGCACTTAGGGAGAAAAATGTGGCTTTCATTTAAAGTGGGTAATGGAATCTGTGCCAGTGATTCACAAGCTTGTTATCTGAAATGTGAAGTAACAGCCATGGTACAAATCAAATATGTCTCTGCAGAATCTCCATTGAAGTCATATGACTTTCAAGAACTAGTGCTGACTACATAAAATGAGCCCTTAATTGAGAAGTGGAAGTGATTGACACATAAAGGAGAAAAAAGTCTAGCAAAATGAGGCCTGAGAGTCATGTGGTTTCCCATTTTGAAATAGCTGCAGGGTGAAAATGTCAAGAAAGAAACAATATACTGAGTATTGTTCAAAGAATTTTTACATCATAGTAACAGGCTTTAATCCAGAAAAGCTATTTTTTGTGGAATCTGACTTCCTGAGAAGGTGCTGAGGTCTATACAGACAGGGTGGGAAGAGTTATTCTGTTTATCAGGATGGGAGTGGAGTTTTGATTTCTATAGTTCTCTTTTGTGCAAGTTCACCTGCATCTGGTAGCTGAGGAACCCATGCCTGCTGCCAACATAATTTTATAAATAAATTCAACTGCTTGCTTGTTTAACTGCTTGTCAGAGATCCATTTCTGCACAGCTGGAGATGTGGACTGTGCATTACATTTGGGATGAGAATGTGAGTTCTGCCTGCAGTAGCTCTACTGGGTTGAAGGTGAAGCAGTGGCCACCTCATTGAACTGGCAAACACGGAATAAGTGTGGTGATTGTTGATCAGAGAAACACCACAGGTCATAAATACAATCTTAGATCTCCTAAACCTGAAAAACTTAAATAAAGCAGCACATACTTAATCCATTCTGGTCATGACTAAGTCTGAGTGTCTCAGATAGTCATTTTAGAAAAACTCTTTAGAGCCTGTATATTATTATTGCAGACTTGAACCAGTCAACATGGAAGCTCATGTTCCCATGGAACATGGGAAGCTCATGGATACAGCACACCTTCTGCCTCCCAGTTTCCACTGTTTCTTATTAATTCCCAAAGAGAAAGGTAGCTTTCCTCCTGTATTTCGCAGTTTAAATGTATGTACTTACAGCAATTCAGCAAAAAATTTATTTCAAAACAGTTCCATAAAGGGAAGGGAAGAAGAGCTTTTCCAAGAAAGGTAACATATTATCCTGAGTAGGGGGGATTTATCCATATTCCTGTCCATATAAATGCTGAGGTCATCCTTCTGTTCTTGCTTTAAAGTGTGAGTAGTTTTGTACTCAGGAATTCATCAGAACATTCCTGTTTCTTTTCAAATTCTACTTTTGATTTTTCCAGCCTTTCATGAAATACCAGATAGTAAGTCCAAGGACTAGATTTTTGCCTCTGATTTCTTAGCTGAACTGCAAAACATGGCACAGTGGGACATGGCCACTGTTTAGCCCAATGCTGACAGCATTCCTGAGATGGTTTGTTACATGATTTTTAAATGGGGTGAAAGTGTGAAAGAGGATGTACCCAATAATTTCTTCTCCCTGTTCCACCTGTCCCAGGTGCTCAGCTGTGGTACCAAATAAACATCTCCCATAGACAATGAAACCACACCACATCTTGTGGAGTCTTTCCCACACATCCAGGATAGAAATAGTTGCCTGGAAAACCTTTCAGAGAGGGATATTATGTCAGTAGGAAAGCAGGTTTTGTGACAGCTGATGGATGGTCCCAACTGCACATTCTGTTTCTTGGACTTGGGCACATGCAGATTTGAGGAGCTGAACTCTTGTGTAAGAAATTGCTAACATGTAAGTCTGGGGTTGGTTTGGTGTATGTTTTTTATTTTTTGGCAAAACCACAAAAAAACAAGTAGAATAAAGCGCAGAGAGCAGAAGATTTAGATGTGTTTCCTACTATTATCTCAATGTTTATACACAGTCTGGCCTTGGTAGTTTGTTCATGAATTATGATGAGAGATTCCTATATATTATCATATGTATTGCTCATCTTCCACGGGAAACAGGGGATAATATGTATTGCTCTAACAGGGAATAATATTTGAGATAGTGACCAAATCTTCCACTTTAAATAAACTTCCTTTAGGATAAAATATTGCTGTCCACTAGCAGAAATTACCAGAAACAGTGTCCCCCTATTGTTGCCTACACTGAAGAGAGTGCAGTGCTTGTGGGCCACAAAGTCTCCTGTGGGATTGCTGCAGACTGCCATCCCTGTCTGTCTCTTTCTTGTCTCCCACTTCACTCACTATTATCCCAATCCCAGGTTCAAAGCTGGAGAGACTGACCTGTCACAAGACTTGAACTGAGCTTCTGGATCTCAGTGCTGTATTGACCAATGCGTGGAGTGACAGGAGTCTCTCACCATTGTCAGAACCATGTAGAAAATATGCTTGGTACTTTTTTTTTTTGTTTTTTAATTTAGCTTTGCATATCAATGTGCTTTTCATAGGCTTGCAGTTTAAAGCTACAGGCACATATAAATACAAACACCCACAATCCTGTATGCACAAAGAAAATACCCAGATCTAGATATTAAAGATGACAGACTTATCTAAATTGCTGAGGTTTTCTGAATGGTTTGGAGAGTCTAATAATACCCTGATATAGAGTGTAAAAGTACCTAATAAAGCTCTGGTTTTGCAGTTTAATGTAGGGTAGAGGAGGGGGAGAGAGAGGGAGAACAGGTTGCAATTCTAAGTATAAGAAATGAGACATTCCCACTTGGAGCCAACGTCTTCACCTTATAATCAACAGAACATGCAAATGTTGAAAGCAAGTACTTTAATAATGCACTGGGGTTATTCCCTCAACTTATTATACAAAGCATTCCTAGGAAAACTTGTGCTAAGATAATTATGATTATCATTATTTGTTGAATCCCATTACCATATAGACATTGCCATGTCTTATATACACACGTTCCTCCATTTTTAACATGGGATTGTTCTGGTGACATCTGAGCTAAACATTTATATCAGTTGAAGTATTTTCCCATCAGTGGTCTTCAGACAAGAGCTTTAATTTAGAAAGGTCTTGTTCCTGCCTAGTTTCATTCTCCCTCAGGTACTTTTATGGCTCCTTGGTGCATTCACTCTCTCTTTGCCCAGGGCTGTGCAGCATTGCATAGTTTGCAGATGGTGAGCCAAGAAGTTATTGACAAATCTTGTAAAGACTATTTTGAAACAGGAGGGAATTACATACCTACACAGCTCTAGGCACTGATCCGTGACTTCAGGCATCTAAGCTCTTTCAAGGTTTTGCCCAGGGATGGAGGAAGCTTGTACAGGAGTGGAAACTGAAGCTAGATCTTCCAGAGTCAAAGCCTTTGTTTGGGCATTGGACTGTGCTGGCCTTTCCTATTGCCTTGGAGTCAGTTGAAACCCAGTTTTTGTCAGAAAAAGTTTCCTCTGAAGTGACCAGAAGGGACAGCCTGTGTGTCACATCCAAAGAGATTCTAAGACGAATCTTAAATGCTAACTATGAGTGGGGAGAAAACTGGGAATTATGGACATGGAAACTGGTGAGTTAATGGTTGTGGGCACAAACCACACAGGCTTAGCAAGGGGACATGTGCACTCTCCAACACAAGGGATGCCTCTGCCTGGAACCTCAAACACCACCAGAGCAATGAGCTGTGCCTGGGACTACCCTGGTTTGAGTATGATGCACACTCTCTCTTTTCCTTGCTTGCCAGGGGGATGTCAGTGAGCTTGGCAAGCTGTTGATGCAGGGTTCCTTCAACGTATGGACTGACCACAAGAAGGGGCACAACAAGGTGAAGGACTTGGCTAGATTCAAACCAATGCAGAGACACCTCTTCCTCTACACAAAGATGCTACTTTTCTGCAAGAAACGAGAGGAGAACACCGATGGCCATGAGAAGACAGCTTCATACAGCTTTAAAAATTCATTAAAGGTAATAAATGCAGTAATGGTGGGGGAGGGAAATAAGTCTGGTGTTCTTACAGACAGGGATGTGTCCATATGAAGAAGTGCACGTACCTGGAGTTGTGTTGCACCCCTGAGTAAATGACAGCTCCCATTTAGGTTTGGGCTGGAGCCAGACCAAGCCATGTGTCCTGTAACTGCAGATATGAACCTTGTTCTTTGCAACTTCATACAAAGGGGCACCTTGTGTGTTCTTGCCCAGCATCCCATAAAGAGAAGCCAGACTGAATGGACCTGGACCTGTCATTGTTCTGCCTGTGGGCATCCTCCAGGTGTAGTTCTATGGCAGGTTTTACTATTGGCACAGCTGAGCAAATATATTCTGTGACAGTAACACCTACGGATTAATCAGTGCAGTAGAAGTGCCCTTTTATTTGCAAGAGTGAAATTTCCAGATATGAGTCAGGACATTTTAAGGTGGCAATCATAAGTAGGCCACGTTTTCCCTCTAAGCACATTGGTGTGACACTTGTGACTTTAACCAGCTAACACGGATCATCGAGTGTAATGTTCCAAACTTATTTCAGGGTACCTATACAGGAATTGTAACAGAACCTGCTTCAAGGCTTGAACCAATTCACAGAAACATTTCAAGTTTCTTTCTGTAGAGATAGAAGGAATAGTGGCAGAACACTGTCTAAATCTTTAAATTAATGCTGATGTGAATGTGAACAAGAGGCATTAGCAAATACAGTAATAAGATGAGAAGCTGGTTAGTAGCAGCTGAACTTCAAGACTGTGATTAAAAATTTTTCATTTGACAAATCTAGATTTTTTTTCCTTCAGGTTTTTTGTCTTCTGGATTTGCAGACTGGACATTAAATCTCACAAAGCCCTACTCCATCCCTCTTTCTCTCCCACCTCAACAGGACAGTGATAGCAAGTGAAAAAAACAGTCCTAAAACTGAAAATTTGTCAAGGTGAACAAGAGCCAGGATGGACTTGAAAACTGATCCACAGATCAAGCAATAAAAGAGGATAAATTCAAGATCAGACATTAGCTTGGGTTAATTTTGAACATTCTTTTTCCCTTTAGCAATCAAAAAGACAAATGAAAAATTAGATATTGAGAAATAACATGCTCTGAATTTTACTTTTAAAGATTCCCAAAGGTGTCAGAAGTGAATGCAGCCTTTTAAAAATACTTCTCAGAGGATCAAGTTTAAAGACTATTGATATTTTCCAGATTCCAGCTTCTTGTTTTCTATTTTGAAACAGATGAGCACTGTGGGCATTACAGAAAATGTAAAAGGGGATAATAAGAAGTTTGAGATCTGGTATAATGGAAGAGAAGAAGTCTATATCATTCAGGTAATGACAATCCTTTTTGTTTCCAAGGGCTATACTTCCTTTCAATTGAATTGTTTTTAAGAATGTTCACTGTCCTGTACACTGCAGAAACAATAGCCATTGAAAGCTTCATTGTTGAAGCACTTTCATAGGCACTGAAATGGCTAATTTCTAGTGAAAATAGTCAGGATTTTGGCCAAAAGAAGAAATAAAGTAATGGAAAATTCCTTGGAATGCTGGACAGAAAAGCAAGGACAGGACTTTGGATTTGTGGTAACTTTTCCATCTTGAGGAGCGTCTGCTTTGCTCAGAGCTGGCCACAGTGTTCCAATTGTTGGCAAGCCAGTGTAGGTCAGGGCAGCCCAGTGATTGGCAGCACGTTTTAACTGGATCTGCTTTGCCTTGTCCTCTTTTGTTCTCAGGCATCTTCTGTTGAGCTGAAAAACACCTGGATTTCAGAGATCCGCAAAGTCCTGACAGGACAGCTGGAGGCATGCAGAGGTAGGGCTCACAGAGCAGCAGCTGGGAGCTGTCCTTCCCCTGTAGCTGTGTGTGACAATATGGGCCTGGGACAGCTTACAGTGACAGCCAGTACCCCCAGTGAAGCCAGCAAGGACCAGCTGGGCAGTTGCAGCATTGCTGGGATTTAAAGCCATGTCCCAGTCAAAGAAAATTTCTTGGACTTTTATAAGTGACAGGGATAACTATTGCATTCACAGTTAGTCCAAGGAACATGGTTTTCCTCTGTTGTCCCTCTCAAGCCACAACTGCAGAAGCATCCTTTTACCTCAGCATGTGAGGAGATGGGGTGTGCACTCTGTGTCTCCTGGATCAAAAGGTCTCCTTCCACATCCATGACTGGACACAGCAACTGCTCCTCTGTCTTAGTGTTTGTTTTGTGTTATTTGGGTTTTGAGGGTTTTTGTTTCAAATCTAGTCACCCACCTTATGTTCTAAATGTCAGTTGGCCCATCTTTCCATCTTAGTGACCTCCCTGTAAAACATGGTTCATGACACTTCCCTCTCACTGAGATGTCACTATGAAGGTGATTTGTGATGTGTTCAACACCATGAATGATCGAAGCCCCCTAAATACCTAAGATAATGACACCCTTTTTTTATATGATATATTGAATCCCAGACAGACAAAATTCAGTCAGGTTATTTCAGATAGTAAAAGAACATGGTGATGATAGCTATCATAGATGCTATTTATTCTCTTAGGACAAAAAACCCCACAGACTTTTCCTGAATCTTGGCATTGCCTCTCACCTTTGTCTGTCATTTTCTGCTTCTCTCATACACTCATCTCTCTTTAAAGCAAGGTCAGCAAAGCCTCTCCACCCACATCCTTCAAATTCCTTAGCAGACTTTGTCCAAGGTGGAAACATGTGTCTGTGCTTTAACTTTAGAGTTCACCTCTATTTTCATTGCCTGTTTCACAAAGACAATGAGTTCTTGCATCCTCCTTAGGTACAAGGAAACAATTGTGAATGTTAGCCTCAGCAATTGAATCCAACCCATAACAATACACTTATTTACAATGTTTACTACTCTGGTCTTGTGTTACTGATCTTGTCTTCATCCTTTCTCCTTTTTATTCTGAATTTTACTGTGATTAGCTCATCAGGAACTGCTGAGGAAAGACCTCAAGATTCTTGTTAGTGCAGTTTCAGGACTGGATCTAGAGACTTTCTGATATGGTTTGTAATATTTGCTTCTGAAGTATAAAAGCTGGTTACTTAGGCTACCACAAAGAGTTGCTAATGGAGAAAATGTACATATTTAATAGGATAGAGTGCTAGTCCTCCATTTGTGTTTCTAGGCAAAGGAAATTAAGCCTGTATGTTACCCAGATGAGCATTTGTGAAATCTCTATAGGATACAAGATCTATCAGCTATTAGATTTACTTTGCATTTTCCAGAGAAAAATATACAGGAATCAAGACTGATTGAAGCATTTCTATTTTGATGTTCTTTATTGTTTTGCCCTAAGAGCATACCATTCTAGAATATTTCAGGTTTCAAGGGACCTCAGAACATCACAGTCCAAGGTCCTGCTCAGAGCAAAGTCAGTCAGTTATTGGTCAAACAAGGTTACTCAAGACTTTATTCAGTCTGGTCTCGAGACCATCCAAGGGTGACTTTCATCCTACTCTATGAGTAAAGTCAAGCTTTCCTTGTGAATCCAGCAGAACAGAGGATATAAATTGTATCTCATATGCTATTGCAACTCTTCCTGTTGCCTTTTCCCAAATGATCACATGAATCAAACCCCTTACTACAATAACTGCTGTCAGAAAGCACATGCTTTGTCCTGTGGTTTTAAAATATCTTTTTCTAATGACTCACAGAAGAAGAGGCCTTAATCCAAGACTGGATATTTTTACAACTGAACATTGCAATGGGAGAAGGAAGAGGGATATATTTGTTTGTTTGGCTGTTTTTAATGACTGTTGTCAGGAGTTGCACAGGGGGTTGGAATGCTGGAAGGAACCAGCTGAGGTGAAAGAGTGAGGGGCAGGGAAGGTGGGATAAATAGTTTAAAATATGGGTCACTTGTGTCCAAACACTCGGTGTGTACCCAGCCCCATCAGATACTGCAGTGAGCATGGAATGCTAATCAGGCTTTGGGCAACCCCTTGCTCCATCAATCCTCAAGAATGCAGCTGTCTCTTGCAGGCAAAGGAATTACTGATACAGCTTAAGGGATTTGTGTAAGGCCATGAATCAGTTGCCAAACCAGGAATGGAGCTACGTCCGACTCCCCAGTCAGCATGAACATTTATACCCCACCAACAAAGGACTTGGGTTTAATCTTTCAGTGCTGCCCCATCCCCTTGTCACTTATCTTTCACTGATAGGAGGTTCATCTTTTTTCAGAGTGAAATAGCCCAGGGATTTCAGCAATGTGAGAGTTTGAAAGCAGCTCCTTCCATTACTTCCTCACTTCTCAGTGTTTGACTCTCTTGGCCCTGAAATCCAGGCTCTGAGCAACTGTCTTATAATTTTTCTTCACTCAGCATTTACTGGACAATGTACAAGTATGTTGCTACCTTGCAACCCTGTAAAAAGAGTGAACAAGTGGCATATGAATAATATTTTCTGATTATTGTTGGTCCAGGATGCTGAGCAAAAGCATTCTGCAGAGAGATGGGGATATATTCTGCCATGCGGCTGAATATGCAAAAGGACTGATGGACATATGTTGCTAAATCCAGACAAAGCTGTGAGCCACAAAACTTGTATTCTGGGAAAAAGGCCATTATGTCCATTCTCCAGATCAATATCATGCAGATAGCTAGGAAGAGGTACCGGGGAAACAGAAGGTAGTAGGGAAAGAAATCTCTTTTGTGGTGAAAAATTGTGAGTAGAAGAGTTGTTTGGTGAGCTAAAAGGTTTCATTAAGGTCTTAATATGCCCTTCTCTTAAAGGACAAGCATTCCATTTTGATTTCTGTGGCAGTCAAAGTCCTCTCCTGTTTCTTTCTCTGCCTTCTACATAAACACAGAAGAAACTTACACATTTTGGAGCAACTTCTTTTTACTTTTTCTTTAACAGAAGCAAGTCAGCTGCACCAAAGAATCACTGAGAGTGTGTATCATGCACCAATGGATTCCTCCAATGCAAGCAGGTAACTACAGCTGCCTTGACATATCAGGGCCATGTTTTGTCTTGCACAAACTTGCATTTGTGCTTTTGGAGTATATAAATTCATAGGTTTTTGTGTTTAGCCTCCTGGGTATGAATTTACTCAATTGTCTTCAAATTCTCTAAAGATATACAAATGCAGATAAAGGTTTGCTCAGGAAAGAAGTAATATCAGAATGCAGAATTAATTTCAAAGATTAACTCAAATTTAGACAAAAAGTATTGGAACATTTCGAAGATCTTAAATGGAGCTGTCAGCTCCAAGTTTTGTAATGATCCAGTTGCTGGGCAAGTTTAATGTAAGTTGGAATGGGATATCACTGTAAAATTTTAGCAGGTTCAACCAAGGCAGGACATCCCAGGTAACATCCAGCCTTTGAGAGCTGTACAACTCAATGCAAGAAATATTAAACAGATGTAGTGCTATTAATCCTGCACCATATTTTCTCTAGGCTTGGTTAATTTGCTTTTCTAAGGGTTCAAGGGTGGAAATCTTTCAGCAGAACCACCCTGGGGATAGGAGAAAATTATTCCAATAAGATATGAAGTGCAATCACAAAAATGTTTCAGAAGAATCCAGATGTGCATCCTTCTTATAAGGCTCTTAAAGTGAGATTTTCCAGAGCACAAATTACAGACAAAATATGTCAACAGAAAATTAACTCCAGGAAGAAAGGCCATGTGATCAGCTATTTGTCCTAGAGTGGATTAAACCAAAGGAAAAATGAAGTGTTTGTTGTCCTTACTCTGCCAACTGTGCCAGAAAAGGACAGGTCAGATCCTCCTGCTCCAAATGCTGGGTTATTATAGGAACAGGAAGAATACAGTGAGTCTTCATTAAAGAACAATGCTCTGGGCTGTGATGAATGGCACAAAGTTCAGGGTGTCCCATTATCTGTAATATGTGTCCCCAAGATAAGCAAGGGCAGTGGAATTGCAGCATCAAGCTGACTTTGCAGGAGTTGATGTGAAATGGTGGATCCAGAGTTCCTCAGATTGGGGAGCCCTTTCTGCAGCCTGTTCTGGGATGCTGGGGGGAGACAAGGAGGGGAAGGAAGAGGCTGGACTGCAGTAGCCACCACGTGGCACAATCTGTGCTCATAGCTGACATGACCAAGCAGCTCCAGTTGTGAGAGGTGCTGGAGGCCAGTGGAGACAGCATTTGCTAAAGAGCAGCCAGCACCATCAGTGCTCTGCCAGCAGAAGAAGGCTGATTAATCATTGACATATTATCTACCCAACAGACACCTACTCCTGGGTTGCCCATGTGTGACAGTGACTCTGCTGTTTGTTGGGAATTGTCAAACCTCTGCTGTGACATTGGGGAAATCTGTTTGCAGGATGCTTTCCCCTCCCCAAGCTGTATCTGTTCCATGACAAAGACAATCCCCTTTACTGTTTACATGCCACCAACATCACTTGGGACTACAATTCCATGACATAAGGCAGGCCTGACTTGGGATTGGAGCTGAGGTGTTGGGAAAAGGGACACTGAGAGCCAGTGTCCTTAATACAGGCAGTTACTGATTGTCCCCAAGTCCTGTTCAATCTATTTAAATTCTCTCTCTCTCTCTCCAAGTTCTTCCACAAGGTTCACTGTTTAATCCTAAACTGGGATGCCCTGTGGTATCTACTGCTGCTCTAGCTCTCTCAAGGGATAGCTGCTGTATTTCACTGATAATGAAGTCATCCCTTTGTATTGTTTTCTAATCTATTTAAACATATGAAAATTAAATAGTCTATTGTTCTAACTGCTTAACTATCTGCTTTGTTGGAAATGACTGATGTAGTCATACATCCATGTAAAAATATCCTGTGAACATGGATAAACACAAACTCTTCGAATCTGGCTGCAGATGCTGTTTCAAAAAAGCGTGTGTATTTTCTTGGTGTCTTTCTCACAGCTGTAAATCTTTAACTCTGTCAGCTGCATATTTCACAGTTATCCCAGCCTAGCTGGGAAGAAAGAGAGGAAAAAGAATAAGGAAATGTGAGTGTGCTTTGGATTTGTTCCCATGTTTATTTTGAGCCCCATTTTGTACCTGATATTAGGCTGCAAAATCACATTTTGATTTAGTACAGGAGGTAACAGAGACCCTGCTAAGATCCATCAGAAACAGGTCAGAAGTTCAAATGCAAAGCAGTGAGTTCTGGACTGCCTTATATTTAGAAAAGGTATTTACAAATCTCTAGTATTTAAAATGTTTTTAAGTTTTTAATGATATCTCAGACCTTCCCTTACAGCAGAGCAAACCCTGTGAACCTTAAGTTTAGCAGTTCATGTGTTAATTGCAAGCAGCAGTTTAATTGCTGATACATGTCAATAACAGGCACTTTGGCAAAGAGTATTTCAAATGTGTAGATAAAATTATTTGTGTGGAGCAGTCTGCCAAAGATAACAGTCAAACACCCAAATTAAACCACCAGACATTTGCAAAGAACCACAAGAAAACCTTTGCAGCTTGAATGTCCTACAAACCTGGGACAGGGGCCTCAGTCCCATTACCCAAGGCCAGTACCTGGGCAGGTTTGTCAAGGTGGATCCTCCCATTTGTGATTCAGCTGCAGACAGGGATATCCCACTGGGATTCATGCTCCAAAGAGCAGAAGAAACAGATGTTGGGGAAGCCAATAGAATTCATATGTTGCTCTATGCATGGTATGACCTCTACATGACCATCCAGTATCCATTTCTCTCCTGGAGACAAATGCTGCAAAGGATGGGAAATCTGGATTGTCTTTTCTTACCCGGCTTCCCACTCCAACCTTTCAAATCTGCTGCACTTGCAAAAAGAACTTGTGCAGACAATCAGCTTGTTTCTCCATTTCCCCCTTCTCAACTCTGATGAAGCACATCCCTCACTGTGTGGTGTGGAGAGGAGGCAGGATGGGTTTTTCCCACCACACATGCCTGCACAGATGCAGGCTTTTATAGCACACAGCATTTTAAAACCAGTCCTTTGTTTCTTAGGCTTCCATGTCTGAGTGGAAAAAAAGAATGCTTAGTGCTCAGTGCTTTATTAGATGTTAACCAAGGTTGTTACTATTTTTGTATTTCTTTTGTCCCAAGGTATAGCAGGAAGTCATCAAGTATATATGAAAACAAATCTGAGACATCAAATGTGGATGCATCAAACAATAAAAACAGGAATTCCAGTCCCAGCGCCAGACAAAAGAGAGGTAGGAGTTCTGACAGAGCTTTTGCTTCCAAAGGGTAATATTTTTATATTTGCACATATTTCTGGAGTTTGATGAGGATACTTTAAATCTATGTTGTTTTAACCCAACATCAAAAAACCAATGCTACAAAGCTGAATGACTGTACCATGAAAATTTGTGAGCACCAAAAGGCATTACCAGTTTTGGGATTTAAGTCTGAATTTTGATGCTTTATAGTGCTCTGTATACAACTTGTGTTGTTTAAAAATAGAACTTAGGGGACAATAGCATATGTGTTTTAACCTTCTGCATCCTGGTGAAGTTGATTTCTAGACATATTTAATTTAAATTTTTTTTCTACAGGCTTTGCTAACTGATTTCTTTGTTTAAGTCAAGGAGAGTGTTTTACCTCCTCTGTGTATATCAGTTCTCCTCAGGTGTACAGTAAATAAACCCACAGGCAGTCACAGAAAGTCCCTCTATTATTTGAGGCCATAAGTACAATAGATCTTCTATAAAACAGAACTTAAACACTATAAAGAAACTGAATCTCATCTGACAGCAGGAAGAGAAAATCCTTTGACAGCAGTTTCTCTTTTAGGCAGTATTTCTTAATGTTGAACAAAGAATTTTCTATGAATATGAGAAAAGAAAATTGTGAGGTCTTAAGAGATTAATGCCCAAATGAGGCATAAAGTAACAGCCCCTTTTTAAATAAAGATATTTAAAAAGAAATTGGAATATCTCTCTTGGAAAAATAGGCTATTCACTAAAAGATTTTTAATTGCATTAGGTTTCCATGCTGGGAAAAAAGTTATGGGTTCTTCATTAAAAAACCCAATCTTAAAATTTTGTTTCAGTAAAATTTTATTTTTAAAACATTTAGACTTTTTTCCTAATTCAAAAAGCAGAAAAGTAGCTTTTCCTTTTAAATTGAGAAACTCTTAAAAAAAAAAAAATCCAGGAAGATTACTGATGTTTTCTAACTGTCCAGCTTACTCAAGAGTGTGGGAACGGGGCTCACATTCCGTGCTGATTGTCATTCTTCTGTCTTCTGCTTTCCCATGAGCAGATCCTCAGGGCTCTGGCTGGGATCCCACTGGCTCAGCCCAGAGCATCCTCATCCTCGGGTGGGTGGCTCTTCTGCAGGGCTGGCAGTGAGTCCATTCTTGGTTGGTGATTCGGGTGTCCTGTGCATCCTGAGCTGCAAACCTCGCTCTGCAGAGCCAGCAAAATGCTCTCCAGCATCTCTAGATGTCCCACCAAAACTCGAGTTTGTGTCCCTGTGAGGCACTTACCGCTGGGGCTCTGCAGGGGGCTGAACTCAAAAATGTCCCAACACTCGGCACACAGCCTGGAGCTCTGCCAAAACTGTCCCTTTTGTGCCACCTACTGCCTGGAAAATGCTTCCAGTATCAGCGTAGTTAATGTGAACACAGATTATTTTAAAATACTGGGGAGTTTCTGTAGTACAGAAGGGGAGGGTACTATTACAAGCTATTTCAGTTTTGTTATTCTTGTTGACAAGTGCCTGTGGCAGAGTTTTCTCATGTAAACCAGTGTTTTGTGTGGACCTGACTGGTGGAGTCCCTGCCTTGAAATAAAACGGGAGCAAATCTTGCAGGAACCTGTGGGGACCTGCTCAAAGCAGGGTCAGCTGCAGCAAGCTGCTCACAGCCATGTCCATTTGAGTTCTGAACAGCTCCAAGGACAGTGACTCCATAATTTGCCATGGGGACACTGTCCTAGGTTTATCCCCTTTCACAGTAAAAAGGCTTTTTCACATTTTAAAATGGAATTTCCCATATTTCAATTTGTGCCCGTTGCCTCTCTCATGCTTTCACTGGGCTCCACTGAGAAGCATCTGCTCCATCTTCTTTATTTTGTAAGATCCTCCTGAGCCTGTTGTTCTCCAGGCTGTGCAATCACAGCTCTTTCAATCTCTCCTCATGTCAGCTACTGCAATCCCTTAATGATCTTCATGGCCTTTCACTGGATTTTCACTGGAGTATGCCCATGTCCTGAGGAGCCCAGGACAGGACAGCACTGCAGGAGGGTCTCTCTTGTGCTGAGACAAGGGGGAACATCATCTGCTGGCACAGCTCTGCCTAATGCAGCCCAGGATGCTGTTGGCTTCCTGTGCCACAAGTATGCATTGCAGGTCTCATTCATCCTGCTGCCCATCAGGACCTGGTTCTTATTATCTTTGGAAATAATTTCCAGGGTTATTTGGTATACCTGCAGAATGAAGGAAAAGGTTTGAATTACTCAGGTGGAGACAACATGACTTTAGAGACCAGTATCTAATGCTTTGTGGGCTGAGAGGCTGTGGGGACTTGTGAAATGCAAAGGGGTCCCTCAGTGAAGTGATTCAATTGCAGAGCTGAAGAACTAACACAGGAACCCACCCCTCTGCACAGGCACTGCTGTACTCCCTGTGGGACTCTCTGATAATTAAATGCTCTGGATTTTCTTGCCCTAAGAAAACAGAATGTAAATATATTTTATATACCAGTTTTTGAATTCTTTATAAGCTACAGTATCTGTTCAAAGATTGCCTGGCAGTGGGAGCAGCCATGGCAGGGAATGGCCAACACAGACTGAAAGCCAAAGGCAGCCCCACAGCTGAACCCACTGCTTGGGAGCAGCTCCTCACCAGGTGCACCTGCCTGGCCAGAGCTGGCACTGGGTAGAAGGAGCTGAACCAGAGTGACATAATTCTTCTGTGTTGTTAAAATCTGTTCCTCTCACACCCACCTATGCATGCAGGCACCTCAGATCCTGGATTATCTTGGCTGCAAATCAGGAAGTGATGGGATGCACTTTCCTTTGGAAGCACAGCTTGTCTGTCAGTGTGGATTCACTGTCTCTTTGTGTTCCCTTTGTACTTTTGGTCTTCATTTGTCCCTCTAAAGTTTTTCATGTGACAGTATATGAACTAAAGAGGAGGAAAATCTATTGGTTAAATCCCAAGGCTCAGAACCAGGTACCCAACACATGTTTTTTCTCCTGCTCCTTTGCCATAAACCTTCTGGGTGTTATCTACCCACACCAAGAAAGGAGCAGATGGAGGATTTGGCAGGAATGTGTGGATCTGTGGGTTTGATCTAGGTCCTGTTTCCTGCAATGTGAGTAACTGAGTATCTTTCAAGCCCAGAGCCTCAGGACCTCGATCCATCTGTGACAGATCTCTGCAGAGGCAGCTGTCAGACAGCATGGCTGATTATTCATGCAGGAGCCTGGCATGTGAGCTTTGCTGGCATGGCATCCTTACATCCCAGCAAATCAGGAGATCATTTGCATGACTCTGCCAGCTTCAGAGGCTTTAGAAAAGCTTCAGCAGGTAAGGCTGAAGGTGTACCAGCCACAGGGCTGGTGAGGGCAGACTCTTCAGTGCCAGTGCTGGATTGCAGAAGAGGGATTGCTCCCAGCACTTGCATGTCCTGCACTGCAAGGCTTCTTCTCTTACTTCTCCAACACCTTGCTGTTCCAACCAATGATGATAACAGAAGGCGCTAGCTTGCTGCTAAGTTGTATTTTCTTTTGATGAGAGCTACCTCCCTTCACCTGTTATTCTTTGGTTTTGTTTTGTTGTTGTTCTCCATTGAAACTCAGTGAGCCAAACTCAACCCAGGGGCTCTGTTTGGTTCCGCTGGTTTATTCACCCTGACCTCATGTCACCTTTTTAATTGATTAGCTCTTGCTCAGGCTTGAACTGAATCAAAATTTATTGATTTCTTTTTAGTTGTCATCCAGTGCTAACCTTTCCTTTCCCATAAGCTGAACAGCTGTCCCTTCCTTCCTTATTTCTCTTCCCTCTCCCTCTCTCTCCTAGTTGATGCTTCCAGCAGCCTTAACCTTGAGCGCACAGCGCTTGCTAGAAAGCGATTCACATTGCAAGGTCTTTCCAACCGCAGAGCTCCACCCAAAGGTAAAATCACCAATGCAGCATTTGGTCTCAGGCCATCTGTCTCCTGCACTCCCACAATGTTCTCTCCATCCCATGGTGCCATCCATCATCCTTTCCTAAAGTGCTGCTGCATCTCACCCAAATGCTCCTTCCTGGTGCACACAAGTGGCTCCTCTGCTCAAAGACACCGTCACCAAAAATTGCTCCCACAGCAGCATTGGCAAGACAACCTCTGGGTTGGCTGGTTGGGTCTTTTAATGGTGCAAAGTGCAAATAACATTTGTTTCCAGTTTCTCTCAAGGGTCCAAGTGTGAACTGGTTTTAAATGGTCAATGGAACTTCTTTCAGCAGCTTACAGGCTTGAAGAAAAAGAGTATCATATCTGTTGTGCTACATGAGATTTTCATGTGTAAAATCATTCATTGGTTGGATGTCGTTTTTTCAAATATTGTTCAGTTGTGGTCTAGTGGGGAATCAGAATTCAGGAGATCTGGGCTTTTATTCCACTTAATTATGTTATATGACACCATAAAATGCTGTGTCTTGAGAAATTGTGCATAAATGTTTAGTAGATATCCATGAATAGAGAGCATTGCAAGTTCCTGTGACAGCTGTACAAAGAAGAGACTTTAGAAGAGAAAAAAAAAAAAGCAATGTGAATAGAAATTTAATTGAATGACTACTTACAAGCACTTTCTGAAAAGATACTGTAATTACTCCCTTTATTGTTTTTGTGTGGCTTTTCTCCTGTTCTGATAAATAGTATTTCCTCTGTGAGACAAAGGGTTAGTATGCAGTGATGGAGAGGGTGAACATCAAAGGAGGAAGAACCAAGATGAAAACATAAAAGCAGAAATAAAGAAGCATTAAATTATAATGTGATAAAGTAGATAAGAATGTACCAAGAGTCATCACTACTGTAAGATTCTGGCTACAAGATTAAGGCTGCATGTAGTAGCGAGATCCAAGATGGACAAACAAAGTTGAATGTCTGAATATAAAAATAAGTGGATTTTAGATCTTGTGACTCAGGAAAATCAATGACAAAACACAGAATTCAGAAATAATGCTGTAATTTTTGCTAGTCTAGATTTACAATTTTGTTTGGGGCCTCTTTTACTTTTTAATCTGAGTTTTTCTTGTCATATGAAATGTCTTGCCTTGTATTCAGTGTTCCAGGCAGTGAAGCACAGCCCAGAAGAGCTCGTAACCCCTCAGCTGTAGGTGCTCTGAGTTCAAAGCCTTGCTGGGTCTGGTTACTTGAGATTCCTGTGGAATACCTCTTGCACAATGTCCTGTTTCACTTTGTGGTGCTGACCTGCTCCTGCCCAGAGGGAGCTGCTGGCAGACAGGCCGGCTGGCCGTGGTCATGGCCATAGGCAAAGCCTCTCAGCACTGCAGGGCTGGCTGCTGAGGCAGGCTGGAAGATGGGAGAAAGGAACAGGGAAGTGTGTGCCATCAGCTTGTCCTGCTCCTCAAGACTTTGTCTAAAGGTTTTTGTAACTGGCCATGGTGAAGGATGGTGTGTTAAGCTGAGCATACTTTGGTTCAGACCTGCTGTGTCTGCTCCTGTCCAGAGCATATAAAAAGGAAGATCTGAACAATATAATACCCCAACTAACTAGGGTAAAAACAAGATTGGGTATCAACTGGCAGTGGAGCATGGATACTCAGAGAAATGCTAAACTGTCTGCCTAGGCTGGATATGACAGGCTGGAAAATGTTGTATATGATCACTTTGGTGTTTTAGTCAAAGAAATGCTGATGTCTGGAGAAGAAACTTTGGCATCCTGCACTCCATCAGTGCAGAGATCCCTGGGGCAGCCATCCCAGAGCTGGCACTGAAGTGTATCCAAGGCCACACTCAAAGCACCCTGCATCTCCCCACCCCTGGGTCAGCATTAGCCATCCTGGTTTGCAGAGCCAAGTTCATATTCCCTGGGGTGGGCACAACTCCAGCACATCTCATAGTGAAATGTGGGGAAGCTGTGTCTTTACTCCTGAGCAGACTTAGAGAAAAGGCAGGATGCTAAATAAGGAAACAAAAAACCACTATGTAGCCTTCACTTTCTCCGAGCTGGTTTGCACTGGTAAAGATGGAAGCTTGGAGAATATTTTCAGACATTCACACATTCAAATTTTAGAAATGACAAATGTGAACTCCAAACCATTCATGCTTGTTTTCGGTGTATTTCAGGTCAGTCATCACAGAACAACAGTTCAGTGTCTAAAATGATCCAAACCTCATGCATAGATGCACACCCCATTCCAGCCATCATGCTCATTTATTTCTCTGTGTTTTGTTGCTGTACTTGGACACTAGTTGGTTGCTAAAATAATAATTGGCATGGCTCTTTTCTGAAATATTAAAATTAGTGCAATTAGAATTGCTTTGAAAATATGTTCATAATAACACTTTCTGTGCTTTTCACCTTGTTGAGGGTATTTTTTCTCTCTGTTTTAGAGGAGCAACGTTTCATTTCTTTACCCTTTTCCAGCTGCTGCTTTGCTTTGAACATCTTTTACCCTCAGTGCTTATTAACCTCTAACCCTGCCCTGCATTGCATCTGTCTGTTCTCCCAGATCCAGAGTCTAAGGACAGAGAAGTTACCCGTCGCTTTTCCCTAGCCTCCTCCATCAGCACCACAGTTAATGCTTCTGCTGTCACCAAAGGTACTGTCCTGCTGCTTGCTTAGCTCCCCCTCCCTGCCTGCTGCCTGGCACATTCACTGCCAAATGCTGCTCACAGAGTGAGCACCTCAGGCTCAGTTTTTACAAAGGCAGGAGGCTCCAGTAGAAGAAGAGTCAGCACCAGTGTAGCACCTGCAGGAAGGCAGGTCAGGACATTCGGAATGTGTATTGAGGTGTGCTGCCAGCACACAGAGTGACTCTTCCCAGTTTCTCCATTGTAGGCTTCAAAAAGTGTCCATGGAAATTGGATTAATTTTTGGCTGATGTGGGGTTAGGTTTCCAACTTCTCCCTAGTTTGGATTAACTGAGGTTCAATTGAAATTATTTCTGTTTCCTTAAAGCTCTTTAGGATTTCTGCTTTCAAGAAGGAGAGAATCTCCTCATTGCATAGCAGATATCAAGAAAGCCTGAAATCAAGTCAAAGCCAGAGGAGCAATAGATGCCAGTTTTAATCATGTTTAGCAATATCACTGTTACAATTAGAAACTATGTTTGCAGGGAGATTTTCCAAAGTGCAAAGGAGCTGGGTGCTTAGTGCACTGAACTCCAAGCAGTTTGTGTGGGAGCTTATGGAAGTTTTATTTATATGCTTTATTTAGCTTTAGAAAAGGCACTTACAAAATATAAGTTACTGTACCAGTGCCTAGATTTAAACTCAAAAGCAACCCATGCATTTAGGCAAGTTGATTGTGTTGAAAATCAGTAGCATTGTGGGCACATGTCCTACATGTCAGGGATAATTTTGACAATACAACATATGGTTTTACATGGAATTCTGAATATGCCACCTTTTGGCAGTTCCTGGAATGGACTGGAGGAACTGATTTGCAAGGTTAAGATTTTCAGGGCAATTCACAAATCAAAATAGAAGGCAAAATGACAGAGTTAATTTGTATAAAAATCGTAGCTCTATACTTGTCAGGAAGAAAGTTGCTGAGTATCTGTTGCCTTCTGAACAGCTGTGAAGGAGATGAGCCACATCCTTGGCTGTAATGAGGCTGCCAGGGGATGAGGGCATAGTGGGGTTGATGGGCAGTGGAAGGATGTGATAGTCTCACTACTACAAATGTTTCTTTGACAGCACCTTTAGACCACAGCACTAGAACATCCTCACATGGAAGTGATGGGCATAGCACATGAGAAGAGGTTATTACAGCTTTTTGCCCTTAGCAACATCTCAGAAATACATGATCAGTTGCTAAATTATGGGAAGACTGAGTTATTTCCTAATAATTATTTTCAAAGCTGGGGAACAGAATGAATCACATCTCTACAAAGAAAACGGGCAACAAGGGTTGTTCTTTAGTGTGGTTTATCAAAGACAGCATGTGTGAATTGCAATGAAAGTCAAAATTTGTTACAGTTTCATATCAGAAAGTTCTATCCTAGAATCCTGTCTGCCAAAAGACTGTTGGCAATCTCTTGGGATACTGAGAAAGCGACTTCTGCAATGATTTTCAAAGCTAGAAAACAGAATCAGTGCTTTTCAATTAAGTGTTTTAGTTACAGCATCTGCTATAAGAAAATATTTCAGATGACAAAAGAACTGAAGCCTGAGTCTTGTCTCAGCACCAGCCCAGATGCAGACCTAGCCAGGGTGTTGTGGTCATCACTTCTGAGGCTGCAGCTGCTGCTGCTGTGCCTGATCCTCACTCCTGGCAGTTCAGCTCCCCCCACATCTGCAGTCGGGGCACAGGAGAGGCGCTGCACATGGACCTGTGGCTGGTGTCCCCCACTTCTGTGGGTCAAAAGTGTTGGCTTTGTGGGCTGTGCCCTGCCAGCCTCACGGCTGAAGGCGGGCGCTGCGGGTCTGGCTGCATTAATGCCATCTCCTGGGCAAGAGTGAGACGGAACCTCTGCGACACCTGAAGGGAAGCAGATTCTTCTGCTGTGATGTCTCAATGTCTTTTGACAAAAGGGGTCTGTTCCCCTTCACAGAAGTGTGTGTCTTCACCACCTAGAACCCAGGGGTTGGTCTTTCTTCTGGGTAAAATTAAAAGTGTTAGGTAGTTAGTGTTTTCAGGTGCTAGGAAAGCAAGTTTCTCCTTTAACAATATTTACAGCCTTGTGACTCTATGAACTCCACACAGGTCCCCTTGTTCCTGCAGTTAAAGTCAAGAGACATGAAATAAAGAGTGACCCAACTCCCCTGGGGTTTGAAGGTAGGAGTATTTCCATCCTGCATGAAAACCTTGTTTGATATCACTCACTGAATTCACATTTCATCACAGCTGGTGGGTGACACTGGAGTTCATTAGAGAGCTGGGGTCAGTTTATCTGCATAACTGGGATAAAGACAGCTTGTTACTCTCTTGCCTGTCCCCTGCACTCATATTCACCTAGGCATGGGCCTAAATTAAACCCCCAGTTCTCAGCCTGTTTTGGGAAGTAAAGCTCTAGGCTGTTACCTGGATCTGGATTTTCTGCCTGGCTCTGCCTCCCTCCACAGGGAGAAGCAGCAGGGAGCCAAGGGGCTACTTTTCATCTTCACCTGCAGTCTGGCCACTTGCATCCCTCTTCCCTTGTTGGTGTCTACTCTTGATGAGAGAAGCAGGAGCCATGTGCATGAAGACTACAGGGGAGGCTAGACTGTGCATTAATAGCCATTTCAGGTGCAGTGTTTCATTTCAGACAAGCAGATTTTCCACCAATCTGTTGCAGCAGATTCATAAATTACTGTTTAATAAACAGTACCAAAGAGTTAAATTGGGATGCTGTTCCTCAGCCACTGGAAGATCATCAACTTCCATTGTCAGCCTTCCCCTTCTCCTGACCATTTGCCTTAGGGGGACACAAGGAGCCAGGTACCTCTGCTGCAGGACAGGCAGGAGAGAGATGTGGGCTGAATACTCCTTTCATTGTGTTGTTCTGCACAAAAACTTGGTAGGAAGAGCCAGTGAACAGGTCAGTGATGGAACTGGTGAAATATCAGAGCTATCTCCCATGGCACTCCCAGCAGAAGAGGAACAGAGAAGTTGGAAGAAACAATTCAGAGACAGCAAAAGTAGTTTTGCTGTTTGCAGAATATTTCCTTCTGCCAGTGACTCCTGGCACTTGGTTTAGAACCATCCTGGCACCCAGCACCAGAGTTTCCCAAAGTGTGGGGTTTATGCCTTGCTTTCCTCACTGGCAGATGCCCTGATCTCAGCATCCCCTGTGGCTGCAGGGGCAGGGGGGATTTCAAGGTGCAAGAACTATCTGCAGCATAGAACTGACTTGCTCCTCACAGGTTAAAAACAAGGTACTGCTGCACAGCATCCCTCACCAGATTGAGTATCATTAAGTAGGAAACAATGAACATTATCACCCCTTTACCAGAAGATATTGCTGCTATTGCCAGGGCTCTGACTGAGGTAATAATACAAGGGATTCCCCCCCAAAATTCTGTTGCATTCATCAGGGGTGAAATAATTAATTTCTGGTCTCCCTGGTCCCCTTTTGCTGCTGTATAGATTAGGATCAAAAGCATAAATTATCACCTACAAAATTATTTGAAAAGCTGCAAGGAAAATATGTTAAAAATGGGTAAGGAAACTGTAATGAAATAGAACACTGCACTATTCACTCAGCAACTGTCTTCCTTAATTAACATCAATGCTTCTGTTTGATTCATTTCGCTGTTCTCTGTCCTTCTCAGACTTACAGTTTTTCTGTGGAATGCTGCTGTCCTTTCACTCATTTGTGCTGGTCATGTGTCTCCTCTTTTATAACTGTTGGACCCCAGTCCACCTGTTTGTTAAAGAGACTGTCAGTTGCAGAGGTGATGCAGGAATTCACTTTGTACTGGTTGTCTGGTCACTATTTCACCTTGAAGACACAAATTGTACTTCCTGTCACAGATGCTTTTGAGAACACCATTTTGGCCCAGACTAAATGTAATGCTGGTTCCACCACGAGGTCCGTACCTAGATCTGCTTCACAGACAGGTAAACAAAATTAAACTATTAGTAAACTCAATTTGAGAGTGCAACTAAATTTATGATAATATTTACTCTCTTTATTATAAGGAGAGTTTTCTCTTTTGGTGAATATTATTTCCCATCACAACAATGAAAGAAAAAGCTTGGATCACTAGCTTAGAAACAATGCCCCAGATTCTGGTTTTCTGAGGTCAGGCTGAAAATAATTATTTTAATTGAAAGCAAGAGAGCTCAGAATTTGATCTGTCGTATTTTATAAGAATTAAGCATAAAAACCAAGCTGTTTCTTAGTCTCTGAAATTAGAATAGGGATTTGTATGGAAGGGGGAGGCTGATGCATGTATTTGTAAGGAATTCTTGCTGGTGAGGTTTCTAAATGACAGTGGCAAAAGACTGTGGAAGCTTTGTCTAATGGAATAGAGGGTTATCTTTTTCTCTTGGTGTTTGTAGTCCAGCCTGTGAATTTGAACTAAAATTGCAGTAGCAGTTTGAAGTTAATTATAATCAGAGTATTCTTGTATGTTTAGACCTTTGCTAGTATTGCTGGTGTGAATAAACTGGTACAGGACAGTGTCACTTCAGAGGCTGGTTTGCATCTTTAAAAGCACAGATGATGAGACCATACCTGTGGGGCGATAGCTGGGGATGCAGCTGTGCTGGAAGAAGGTCCCTGTGTCCCTTGTATCTGGGCTGCAGCTGTTGGAGCAGACAGTCCCTGGGTGGCAGAAGGGGCTGCAGAGCTGCATGCTCGTGTGTTACACGAACCAGTGCAGGGAGGATGTGCATGGGGAGGGATTAAATAAACCGGTTAATAAACTTATTTCTCCCAGATCAGGTCACTTTTCTGTTTACTGCCTGAACTGCCTGGCTTGCATTTTGTATTGTCTCAGGCCAGGGTTTGGTGTGGGTTGAGAGTGCTGGGATGTGCATAATCCCACTGTGTGAGCATCTGTCTCCATGCCTTGTGGCCAGAGCTTCACCTTGTTTTTTTTTTTAAAGAGAGCAGAGGCCCACAGGATGTAAAGAATTTGGTTCAGCATCTGTTCAGCCCAAGTCCCTGTGAATCAGCTAATGCCCAGCAGGTACACTAATTAGGAAGGCAATGGTAAATTGACTGACTCCATTCAGCTTGTATCTGTCAGGGCTGCAGAAACATTTGGCAGATGCAAGGTCTATTTCCTCTGAGCTGAACTGCAGTTATCCCCATCCCCACCAGAAAAGGGACAGGCATCAAGTGTAGGAAAGTGCAGATGATGCTTGCCATCTGCACAAAAGAGCCTGAGCTACTTTTGCACCATGGGAGCCTCAGGCAGACAGGTCTTATAAGGCTCAGTCTCAGTTTCCCTCAGGACACATCCTACGGACATGCCTTTCTAGGTGAAGAGAGGCTGGCTTTTGAGCTTGGGCTGGAAATCTCTCACTGAGTCCATTCCACTGGATTGGGATGGTTCTGGTGAAAATCATGCAGTAAGACAGGTAACAGCACAAATATGATTGAGATCTCTCCTGACACCCCCCCCCCCCCCCGGTTGTCTTTGTGCCTTGCTGTTTACTCTGTCCCTTCCCTGCACTTGCAGCCTGCTCCAGGGTATAGGCTTGTAATTGCTCAGGTGGTATTATCACTTTAGGGTGAGATGGAGATAAGAAGTCAACCAAAATTCCATGGCTTTGTACTTAAACATATGGAGGTAAGCTGAAAACTGAATCATCATGGCCCTCTGAAAGTCATGTCAGCACAAGTTATCATTTGCTCTGCAGGAAGATTCCTGGTCCTTGTTTTTTGTACCTCCTGAGCTGAGGGGATTGAGCAATGCTGAGCACTGGGAGTATCCATGGGTGTGAACACTGCAGTCACACACGCTGCTCTCACACCAGGCACAGTGAGTGGTGCAGGCTTTTAGAGACAGAGTAATGGCTGTGACATAATTTTTATGGCAAAGCCATGGAATAAGCTATAAAAAAGTACCAGCAATTCGGTAAGTGGAAGACTGGGAAGTGGACCTGTGACATTTATTTTACAGACTGGTTCTCAAAGAGGCTAATGTCTGATAGTTAACTCTTTCTGGCTTATGTATTTTGAAAAGGTTGGCCCAGCAGACAAATGCCTTCTCTAGACACATTTGAAGATTTTGAAGCCATCCCTTCCAGCATGGATGAACTCTCCAACTCTTCTGATTTGGAGGAAGAGACCAACCCTAACAATGTAATTGCTTTTTACACTGCCCTTTCCCAGCACAACTTCCTTCTCTTTAAGGATCACAATGTAACCTGCAAAGTTTGGGTTCATACCAGCCTTAAATCCATGGGTGTGTAGGAATACAGAAGATGGAAATTTGATCTGGGGTGTTGGAAGATTATTACAAGACTTTTGTTGATCAGGATGAGGATCATAAAAAGTCACCCATATTTGTAACCTGTCACTTTGCCTGCTACAAAAGTGAGGGAAAACTCTGAGTCTTTAAAAAAAAATAATTTCAGACTTTTCCAGATAACTTCATCTGCTGTCACACACACAATTTTTATATCAGAATAATGGCTGGTGGGTTAAGCCTAAAGTCTAAATGCAGAGAACAGGTCTATCCAAATTTTGATTAATATTTAACCTGGACATGATAAAAAACATTTGCCTACAGAAGAAATCTCTGCCAGCTTGAAATGCCTAATTCAGTATTTAGCTAAAATCTCTTGCAGAGTGCTCTTTCATCCATAGTGATTGTATTTCTGGTGCCTTGTTTCATTCATTTTAGGGGAGCAATCTCTTCCGGGTCGAAGGCAGTTTTGACAGCTGTTTCCCAGATTCTCTTACTCTCGAGGATGGAGATCTAGTGCAGTTTGTGCAGGAAGGAGAGAATGGTCAATGGTGAGTATGGCAGAGAGACAGAACTGGACAGCTAGAACAGCCAGAACCTCCTGGAAAAGATGGAAATAGAGGTTATTATGGAACAGTTTTTTAAATTGAAAGAGTGATAAAGTTCTGGAATGGTCTGCCCAGGGACGTGGTGGAGTCACCATCCCTGGATGTGTTTAAAAAAAGACTGGATGTGGCCCTCAGTGCATGGTTTAGTTGAGGTGTTAGGGCTGGGTTGGACCTGATGGTCTTGAAGGTCTCTTCCAACCTGTCATTCTGTGATTCTGTGTGGATACCTGTAGGACTGCCCTGGGTCCTCTGCCTTCTTCCATAGTTGAGGAAATAATAGCCTAAACATGCACCTCTAAGAAACACAACCCAGGAAAGGGCAATGTAGGAAAATTCACTGATTGTTCTCTGAGTTTCAGGTTAGTGAAGAAACTGGTCTCTGAGAAAAGCGACTGGGTTCCCTCCAGCATATTGCAGCCAGCAGAGGGGGACAGTAACAACACAATGAAGAGCAGCAATGCAGGTAATAGAGAAAATGTGTTACTGGTTTGGTGGTATTTTTTTTTCTCCATACTGAAAAAGAATGTGATAGTAAAAAAAAAAAAAGGGGTAAAAAGTGCACTTCTGTATTGAAGTACTCACCTGAGTGCATGTCTGTGCTGCAGTCTCTGGTGACATGGCTGAGCAAACCTGAAATTTGGTGCCTGGGTGTCAGAGCTAGTCAGGCACAGCAGCTTTCCTTGTCCTGGCTTAATTGTTTTCCCCTTTCTGAGCAGAATTTGAATCTCCCATCCTACTTCTATGGCTATCAGTACTCAGGCTGGCTTCTTTACAGCGGGCCCAAGTGTCTCATACACAGGGTGTGCCTGCAAGACAGCTTTGATCCTGGCATGGATAGACTTTGGATGGAGACCAGCATCAGGGCTGTGCTTCTGGCCTAGGTTTGAAAATATTAAAATTTCATGAACCATTACTGCCTTCATCATATTTCACAGCTGGCTCTAAAAGCTGCAGGAAGGGCTGCTCTGGCAAGATTTCAGCCAAATCAGTACTAAAAGCCATCCGGTCACAGCTTTGGTTCTGACCTAACGCCCAAACAGGTTGCACTGGAAAAGCTGAATCTGGGCAACTCTGCAGATCAAAGGTTTACAATTCTAGACTAATATTTGTCCATCCTTAAATATAATTTACCAAAATGTGTCCTGCTTTTCTGCTAGTAGCAGAAGAAAGCAAAATCTGGGACAGCCATTTCCTGGGGATCTGCAATGGAAAGATACCAGCACTTTATTCTGAGTTACTGATCTCTTCTGATTTTTTTGGTCAGTTGGTTTAAATGGAGGTTGGTTTAAATTCTTTGCTGTGATGTAAATGGAGTTCATCTCCACAGCAGGTCAGTTCTCTCCTCACCTGCCCAATGATGGCTCTCATTTCACTGGCATGTCCAGTGCTTCAAAATAAAAACAAAGCCAGGCACACATTACAGTTACACACCAGAAAAGCCTCCCTTGCCTTATGTGAAGGAATTAGGAGAGCAGGAGAATTTTATATTTTATTTTATTCCAGGCTTTTAACAAAGAACCTCAAGACTGTAGATGAAAAACCCTGTAGACATATTGTAGTGACAATGCCCATGTCCTCCTTTTCAGACACGTACAACGATTCCTGCAGCACAGCCTCAGTAGAGTCAGACACGAAGGAAAATGAGGTGGCCAAAAGTTTCCCAGCAGAACAGAGGGCTGGCAGCTGAACAGCAGGACCAGCCTTCCTCAGGACCCCGTCCACCTGTCTTTATCTTGGGTGGGCACTGGATCAAAGTTGCCTTTCTCACAAGCTCTGAGGTTCATAATTCACTAAAGTTTTATCAACATGAACAGATGAGAACTGTGCTGTCCACCTGGCAAGCTGGGAAAAAAAAAAAAACTTGAAAGGAGCATTAAACATCCAGAAAACATCAAACCTACCTTCAGTATTAGAGGAGAAAAATGCTTCTTGCATTGATTATCAAACTGTTTCAGAAGATGTGGCCTAAATTAGGCCAACAGCAGAGCTGAAGAGTCTCTATGCACGCACCTTTTGGCAACTTTGCTTGAGCACCACATCACTGCAGAGGGGCACGTGGTGGTTACGAGTCCTTGCTCCACCCTGGGGTCACCTGGAGGTTTTTCCATTTGCTTGCCTCTGGCTGTGCCTTCCCGGTCCTCCTTAATTCCAGCTGATACATCGTCACAAATGTGCCCTTTTTGCTGTCAGTCAACACCAAAAACACCCCACTTGAGGGTGGCTGTGGAAGGGAGACTTCTGGCTGGGACCATCAGAGAGGCTCCGTGCAGCAGTGACGTGACTCCTCTGCGGTGGCCCGGGAAGGCTCTGCTGCACACATTCCACACCTGGCACGGTGCAGGTGGCAGCTCCTGCCTGGGAGCTGCAGGGCTAAGCAGGGAAGTGAAGATGTGTAACAGCTACTGTGACAAAGAACACTTTGAACTCTTTTTACAGTCTAAGTCATTCCTCTGCCCCCTCTACAGTCTCTGGTTGCTGGATCACAACCCTTTGCATATGGTGCCGAGAATTCAGTTGAATGCCATTTACTGACACATGTTTGAGTAGACTGCATGCTTTCCTTGTGTGCTGGGCTATGAGTAGATACATTTCACCCCCCATTTGGAATATACTTAAGCATTGCAAATAGGCAGTGAGCATTAGATGCTCCGATGAGTGGATAAAGTGTTGTTGTTAAATACTTCTTTCCAGGACTGGATGAAAGGACTGTACCAAATCTCTGCCACATAAGGATGTAATGTATAATATAAAGTGATTACAGATGTTATGATTCCTATACAATCCATTAGCTCATTTAGAGCAGCTGTTAAGGCATGAAGGCATTTTGATGGTAATTGGGCCTTAGGTCCCACAAAAGCTGCTAGTACTTTGGTAAAGATAAATATTGAGTAAGAGTTGCAAACAGGCAAAGATCAGTCTGGTAAAAATGAACCCAGAAGAAGCTCAAGAGTGAGTGAGTGGCTTTCACTCTTAGGGATGTTTTGTTTAACCCTCAGACTAGTGGTGCTTTATGTAAATAACAAAGGGCACTAAAAGCACTAGAAATGGAGATAAAGCAAACCAAAACCCACTCTTTACTAAATGAGCCTCTGAGCAAAGCAGTAGGTGTGTGTATTGTTTCTGCTCTCACCTTCGCAGGGACTCGAATGTTTTCCTTTGTGTCTCAGTGGAAGCAAGTACCTTAGTGTGTGAGTCAGGACAGCTGTGGAGCAGGTAGATAGTCCTGTTTGAGAAAAAGCCTTGGACTAGGTAAAGGCTTAGTCAGATTTTTTTTTTTTTTTTGCCTATGAAGACTTACTGCTTGATTATAAGTTGCACTGTGGTGATTGATTCCCATGGCTCTTCTAATCCTCCATATCTAAACTGTGATTTTTGACATTTTCTGTTCAGGACTAAAGGACCTTTCTGGAAGCTATTTTTGTCCTACAGAGGTAGGAGCTTGCCTCTTTGAGTTGGTCATTTACCTCAAAAGTGACATGTAGGCTCTCAGGAACAGGAATCCTCTTAGTCTACTGTGGTTATCAGCATCTTGCAGGAAGAATTGATTCCTTTCAGTCCCCTAAGGAAATATGCAGTGACATTTTCTCATAGTGCAAATATTTATCCTCTCTCTAAAATGAGTTCATTCTGGTTTCTGTATTACTTTCAGTAATTTTTGCACAGGAACAGTGCTGCTGTCTACCCCTGCCCTGAGCATAGGAGAGGGAAGGGCTAGGGAGCTTTGATTGCACATTACTGAGTATAGTAAACTTTTGTGTGTGGGAAAGAGAGATAGGGAATGGTTACCCTGAGTGTATGAAACTGCCAAATTGAAGATTTGTGACATTGCTGATGGATGGAAGGACAAAGGATGGAAAGACAACCTTCTGGCTTTGCTGATGAGACAAAATGGGGTCTGATGGCTTTTTGAGTTTTTAAAATAGTATGCAGGACAGTCTTTTAATTAGTGTATTTCTGTCAAGCAAAGTGATAATTAAGGGAGTGACTCTCCATGTTCAGTCTAGAAGATGATTTGGTAAAGTCCAGCAAGACTAATGTGTATGTTAGGGTATGCTTATTCTGTCTGTAGGTCTTTGACACCATCCAATTCAGGTAGATGGACCTAAAAATCATAGATTTCAAATAAGGATTTCATTTCAGTGTTGTTTGGAGATGCTATAGTGACCATTTAGAAGTCATTTAAAAGTAATGGTTGTGACTAAGATTTGGCTGTAGAAGACACCAGATCCCAGGTAAATCTGTGCTGCTGCAGCCCTTGCTGCTGGCCCTGTGCCTGGCTGTGCTCCTGGGCCTGGGCTGGTCACACCTGCCCTCCAGGATGAGGGTTTGCTTGGGCTCTCCTCTCTCTGCTCTGTTGCTCTTCTGTAAAACTTCACATCCTCAAAAGTGCTCACTCAGGTGTGGGTGGGCTGCAGAGTCCTTCCCTGGCACCAATGGCGAACAGAGACGGGCAGTTGCATGACACACAAGTCTTGCTTTTAGCAAACCAGGCTAAAATAGAATCAGGCCTGATCCTCTCCTCTCACCTGGAACCCCACCAGGTGGAGAGCCAGACCAGTGCTCGTTGTCTTGAACTCAAACAGCTGCAGCCAAACCACATCTGAAATCTGGCTTTTCTTGCCAGCGACAGCAAAGCTCTGTGTGTGTCATGTTCTGGTCATGTGTGTGATGAGAAGCCATTTTATTATCTACGATTTTCTTAGACTCTTGATATTTCAAACAGGATTGGGTATGAGAAAGGCCATACACTTCCTTTCCAAAAATACTCAAAGACTTCAAATATATATATATGTGATTAGAAATATATAAGAATAATAAGAAAAAAGATCCAAAATGCATATTTCTTCTTGCAGCTGGACTGAAATAGCTGCTAATATTTCCTCTCCCCAGCTGAGAATTGGTACAGTTTGTTTTTCTTACATGATTTCCATGGTGTTGATAATGATGTATTTGTATATTGTGACTGATGAGAGATAATCAGACAGGGAAAGAGAACAGAATTACCTGTTCTTTTTTCCAGTCAATACAGAATGTATGAATTTATTACAAGAAAAAAAGTGTGCAAATGAACTTCCTGTAATTAGGCCATTCTGACCTGTGTAGAACCACACTTTGTTTGAAATTTATAAAAATTATAACTAGTAAAAAACCTTGTGGTTAATGTCTCTATATGAAGCAACAAGTAAAATGAGATTTTTTTTCTATTTGAAATAAATGAATTATCAGTTAAGGCACATTATCAGAGCTGAAAAAATTGACACATTTGTCCAATATAAGTTTAATTTGTTCAACACATGTGTCAAAAAGCAGAGTAGGTTTTTTTTCCTTTACCCATCCCCCTTAGTCATGTTCTGAATCACTGTTACTCTTAGGAGAGTGCAAAGCTTCACACAGACAGCTCAGAGGAAGTCGTAGATGATTTTATAATAGTTACTCCTGAGATATCTGCAAGCTTTTGGCTACCAGTGCTTATTAGGGAGTTCTAATTGATCCAAATACAAGTTGTGGGTCATGCAGAAAGGCAAGCAAGTAAAAATGAGAATGTAGAAGCACAGTGCAAACAGAGCAAGATAAACTGGAGCTGATTTCATGCAGTATCCAGATTTCTGGGGGCAAACTTCAATTCACCTGACTTATCAAGTCCTTGGCTTCACCATGTTCCTCCAGTTGATATTGGTATGAGGAAAAGAAGAATTAGGAGCGTGCCAGAGGCCAGCGTGGGGGCTGCTTTGTTCCCTGCCCCAAGAAGGCCCCTGGCAAATGCCCCTGGCAGGAGTGAGTGATGCTCTCCTGCTGCACATCCCGGCCCGCAGCCGGCACTGCCTACACAGCTCCTGCCCGGGCCCGGGGAGCTGTGCAGGAGCCCTCTGTGCGACAGAAGAGCCCTCTGTGCGACAGAAGAGCCCTCTGTGTGCGACAGAGGAGCCCTCTGTGTGACAGGGGTGTTTGGATGCAGCACTAACAGTGAGCCCCTGCCCATCCACCTCGAACGGGAGCAGGCCTGGGAGCAACACCAGGATGGTCCCCATGGGGCAAGAGCTCATCTGGGACTCTGCTCAGACCTGTCTTGCTTTTAGCAGGTGCTCTTTGGAGATGGTCGCACCTCTCCCTCCTGTGCCTTAACATAAACGATGTTGGCCTTAAATAAAGTATTTTCTAAAGAACACAGGGGAGGCACTGATTTAAAGGCTGTAACCCTCTGCTGGGGCACTGTGCACCAGGTTCTCAGACAGGGAGGGAGATGCACGAAGCTTTCCCTGGCCTCGCAAAGCCTCAGGTCTCCCAGTCAGCCCAGCAGTCACTTCACTTTTCACTTTCTTTCCTAACCATCATTTATTTCCTTCAGCGTGAGTTTACAGACGAGAGGGACCGGTCTCCCCCTCTCCCTCCACCTCCTTCCCAGCCATGTGACTGAGCACTCCCTGCATCAAGTGAAACTTTTCAGCCCGCAGGAAAGCTCGGTTTGCTCCGCACCCGCTCCCGGGAGAAGCCGCGCCTCTCACCGCCGCAGCCGCGCTGGCCATGGGGAGGAGTGCACGGCAGCTCATCTCGCTGACCCTCGCCTGTGGTGAGTAACAGCATCGTTTCTACCTGAAAAACGGGACATTATGTCAGTTTGGTTTCCTTGCAGTCAGGACAGCACCCAACAGGCTCAAAACTTTGGACAGTTTTGTTGCTAACACTAAGGGTGCTTTCAGTAAAGTCCCACTGGTAAGAAATAACCGTACCTGCTGTTAATTGCAGCTGGTATACACTTAGTGTATCAAACTGTGTAGTGGTATACACTTAGTTTGTGATGTTTTCCTCTGTATTTTCCCTTGAACTCTTGTGGTGGCATAAACTCTGTGTGAAGGAGTTTGTTCAAAGCCACGTTAGAAGCAGACTTTTTTGGCTTTGCGTTTCTTAATTAAAAATAATTCCTAGACCTGCAGAATTAACTGAAAATCCTGAGTGAGACAAGCAGGAAAGAAAAAAACTAAGAAGGTGTTGCTCGAGTCATTAATTTATCTGCACTGCAAGATGCAGAGCAGGATCAGGAAAATGGGAGTGAGGCAGAGGCTTGGAGAAGACAGGCTGGGGCTTCTCTCAATGACAAACCCCACCATTTGATCCTTAATGCTGCTCTGTGAAAATCTGGGGAGCCATACACATGAGGAACATTTCCCAGTGCTTTAAGGCAGTGCTCAACACCTGCAGCAGTGCCAAATTTGCCTGGTGAAGAGGACAAAATGTGATTTAATCCGTGGAACAGCCAGGGGTTTGAGCTTGCTGTTGAGAGTGTTTGCCATTGGCACATCACACAAAGAACAACCCTGTCCCTCTCCCAGTCCATGGGCAGGGAAAGTGCCCAGGGACTCAACTATGAGCAGTTCCTGCTGTATCTCTCTGCTTTCCCAAGCCTGCTTCAAAGCCAAAGTCTGCTGAAATAGCCCCAAAACATAGAGATGAAAGGGAGAGCAAGATCAGACTGAGAAGCAACACTAATAATTCAGTGGTCAGCAATCACGTTTGACCAGAAAGAACTTGTTTCCTCTGTTCTTTAGCTGATTTTGATCTTTCCTTTAATAATTTGTTGGAATGTTTTATTAATGTCATAAAGTCAAGTCTTTCTATGCAGACAGGGAATGAAACATAATTAGTACAGAACAAAACTGCTGGGCAGCTGAACAGATGAGTGTGGTTAGATGAAAAGGGGATGAGTTTCTGTCACATACCCCATCACAGGCTGAGGAATGGCACAGCCAGGCCATGGCACTGAGCACTCAGCTTCCCACCGTAACACCTGGGAGCTGAGCAGCGATCTTCCTTGTGACCAAAACTTGTCACCAAAGCAGTTGTGCTCACAGCTGCTTTCTGAGCTGTGCCAGGCTCCCAGAGAGGAGCGTGGCCATGCTAAGGAGCCATGGAAGCCTTCCCAGCCTCAGCTTGAGGGTAGGTCAGGGACCCCATGGGTCCATCTGCCTCTTCATACAGCAGGGCCACCAAACCACCTCCAGCAGCCACCCAAACACAGCCAGTGCCAATGGGTGCAGCTGGAGAATGATCCCTGCCCATCCCTGGGAGCTGATGTGGCCAAATGCCTTTTGGGATGACAGTCCAAGCCCATGGATTTAGCAGTGTGGCCATCATGCACTGGCAGAAGCCTCTAAATGCTTGAAGAAACAGTCTGGTAGTCACCCAGTGAGCAAGAGCCATGGGCCATTCCAAAGACATTTCTGCCTTTACCCCTCAGGTCATCCTGTCCAGCTGAATAATGAAAAATAATTGGGTTGAAATGACCTTTTGAGGAGTTTTATTCAAAAGCTGTGGGTGGCATTCTAATGTCACGTCAATATTTCTTTCTACATCTGTGTTACCTGGTCAGTAATCAAAACCAATCTGTGAACTGAAAACTAAGACGTACATACAATTTAGGACTCGTGAAAATTTAAATATGGATTGTTTCACAGTCTTAGAGGGGAAGAAAGAGTGAAAATTGCAACTTCTTCTTTCTTGTTTTATCGTGCTGATACACTTGGGTGCAGCTACCCATAACTGATGCATGGCAACTGCTCTGGCTTCCCCCTGACCCCACAGAAGATCAGTTGTCTGATTAACAGCTCTACATCAGCTGTGGTAAAGCATAGGGAAAAGAGAGAAAATTAACTAAAATATCATACGAATTATGCATTTTTAGGTTCATTTTGAGAAAAATCACAATATTTTTGCATTTTGATGGTAACACCTAAGGTGGCAGTCAGGTGTGTTCTGCACAGCTCAGAGTGAAACCCAGGCAATTTGAGGAGTATGAAGTATTTACATCTACATTTCTACTCTTCTCCAGCATAGCTGTTTTTAAGGGAAAATTGTGGTAAGGGTTAAGATCTGTGCCTCTGCTCTTGTTTCTTTGATTTTTATCTTGAATTTGATTAAAAAGCCAGTAAGCTTCATTATTCTTACTTAGTTTATATGTATCCGAAAATGGTTAGATTTTGTGAATTCAGCTATTATTGAAGACCTCTGTTCATGATGAGTGACAATAAATAAATGAATAAATGGAAGACCTTGTGAGATTTCAGCCATTTGCACTCTAAATGTGCCTCTGGCATTAATCTATCCTAAAATCCTAATCTCAGCAGCCTGCCTGCCATCAACTTTGACATTGATTCATGAGAAATTTCTTTGAAAGAACCAGTGTACAGTGAACTCAGACATGCTGAGGCGTTCTCTGTGAAGCTGTACTGCTGGGAATATGAGCTATCTTGGACTTTTGGGTCCCTTCTGTCTCCAAACTGGAAAATTTATCTCTGTCCTCCCACTAATTTAGGCAGTAAAGCATTTAACTACACCTATACTTTTATGTACATCAAAGAATTCACATACCTCAGTGATTTATTTCTTTAACTCGACCTTGTCTTTCCAGAGTCTTGTTGCACACACACAAAGACTTAAACAGAAGAGTTGTGACATTCAAATATTCTACAATGTACTTTCCCACTTTTTGTTCACTTCTGTATTTATATTTAGGAGCCAGATTTTTTTTTTTTTCACTTCTGCAAGGGACACATTTCTGTAAATGTTATTAGGTGGAAGGTCCAAAATGCTCCTGGATGCTGCACCCTGATTTTTTTTTCTCATTTCTGAAAAAATGAGAAAAAGGGATGGTCTTTCTTTGGGTTCTTCCAGGAGGAAGAACTCCAGGGTTCAAGCTGACATGGCTACAACAAAATAAATACCTGGAATTTCCCTGTTCCCAGATTGGTTTCCCAGACCTGTGAATCACTGTAAGACCATTGCACTGCCTCACTTCCTTCACACACACAGACACATCCCCTTTCCCTACACTTTGTTAGTAAGAAACCAACAACCCCTTTGGCTGCTACACCCACTTCATCTTCCTTAGACCTTGACAATTTGCTTCCAGCAAATCCTGCTGAACTACCTCCTGCAGGGAATTCTTGTGCTGCTTGGGGACTGTGCAAGGTCTGGTTCTCAGTGTGTGGAGAGCTGGGAGCCAGTGTGCTCCCCTGGAATGGGAATACTCAGAGGTGTGAAGCTTGTGGGAGTGGTGCCTAGCTGTGGATAGTTCTACAGGGTGTCTGCCTTCACTCTCCTATCATGACTGGAGCCAAATGAAGAGTGAAAGTGTATCACCCACTTGATAACAAAGCCAGTGCAGGTATGTTGTAGTTATCAACATAGAAGTGAAATGTAAAGATTTCTAGACTACTGACTTTAGTTTCCTTGCAGCATTTTCCTCCTGCTTTGCTGAAGTGGCCCTGGGGGTCAAACTGTCTCCAGAAACCACATCCTTCCACCAAATCGCTACTTCTGCTCAGCCACTTTCCTTTTATCATTCTTCACCCCATCAAAGCACCACAGTTCATTTTACTGGCACAGGCCCTCTTCAAACACTGCCCGTGAGCCACAGAACAACTGAGCAGACAACGGAGAAGCTCCAGACAACATCAGCTGCAGGCCAGCACACGGCAGCCCGGGCAGGAGCAGGCACCGTACCCACAGCCCCTGCAGACAGCCCCGGCACGGCCGGCCAGGCCACGACCCCGGCGATGCCCTCGCTTACAGCTGCAGTAAAGAACACAACCAGTCCCCCTGTGTCCTCCACCAGGCATGGCAAGGGACCACATGTGACCACAGGAACTGCAGCAGTGGCCACCAACACCTCCCTGGAGCACAAGACAGCGAGTACCCAGGGCGCAGGTGCCACCACCGCCTCTGCAGCCACCGGCACAAAGAGGGCCGGGCCCAGCACTCAGTCACAGAACCAAACAACAGCCACTGGTGGCCCAACAGCCACGGCCATGACCAACACAACAGCCACCCATGCAGGGACACAAACAGCCCCCACGTCCCCTGCCAGCACAGTGAGACCCCCTCCCACCCCGCAGCCCCCTGCCATCCCCACAGGCACCTACACCGTTTCCGATGGGAACGTGACCTGCGTCAAAGCCGTCATGGGTCTGCAGCTGATGGCCCAAAATACACAACAGGTGAGGTGGAAGCTGAGCTTTGTACTGACTTCATTCATTAGCTGGAGTTTATTCTTCCTCTTTCCAAGCCATTTTCAGAATTAGCTTCTGTGATCAAAATAAGTGGTTTGCTGCCAGTCTAAGGCCCCTCATGTGTCACAGCATCCCAGCTGCTGTACTTTGGCCTGTGTGGTGATGATACCAAGGGGACATAAAGGTGCTTTCTTACTTCAGTGATATTTGTGTGGGAGCAATGCTGGGGCAGGGGATCAGCCTGCAGGGTGCTTCCCAGAATGGGAAGTTAGTTAAAATCTGAACTGACTTCAGATAAGAGCTTGACATTGTGAGTTGCAACGAAAGCAAGAAATTGCCAGGTCAGAGACTTGGATTTAGAGGTGGGTTGTCCTGATGCTCATGTATGGACATTTTAGGATCATGGGAACTGCCAGGTCTTGAAGAGCTGCTCCTCTCCCCTAGAAGTGATCCACTGAGAATGATTCAGCAAAAGATGCCATACAACCTGAAATGGCAATTTTGTCCCTCAGGCTTAAGGTTTTGTTGCCTCTGTTAATACACCATATGGAGCTACAGCCTCAGGCTCTGGAGTTCTTATGCTTAAGCCATCCCTGTTACAAATACAAAGTGAGATGTTGATAATAATTCAAGGTACTCCCTCTTTATAAATTACCACTCGTACTCACCTGACCCTGCCTGAATCATATCAGTTCACTGAATGAACAGAAACCAAATATTTTCTGCCAGCTTAATGCACTGGAACAGCTCAGTGATGTGTCAGACAACCACCAGTACTGGTTTATAAGTGGGCAACAACCCTGGCAGGCAGCAGTTCGGCTGCCACCACCACTAGCCCGCTCATTCAGCCACGCAGAGCCTGTCTGGGGGTAAAAAAAAGGGCAAATCTCTGCATGTTTTAAAGTTATCAAATCTCTGCATGTTTGCTTTCATTCATCAGCAGCCCTGCAATGTCTCTTTTCTCTACAGGAGCAGATGGAATATGTGACCATCAACCCCAATGCCACAAAGATATCTGGAAGCTGTGGGATGGTGCAGGCTGAGCTGAACTTAACTTTTAGTGGAGGATTTGTAAACATCACCTTTGTAAAGGTAATTGTTGCATTTAGAGGGAAGGAGTTTTTAGGACTGGAAAGCAGAACTTAGGCTGCCTTTGATCCAGCGTGAGCTGTGGGAAAAGGCATTTTATCTATCTCAGGCCTTGTTTTCCATCTGTATATAAGGCATGGTTACTCCTGTTCTTCCCAAAGGGCTAGAACCACAGAACCATGGTTTAATTAACTCAGATTGGAAAATACCTCTGGAGGCTGCCTGGTGCAATGTCATGCTCCCAGTACAACTGACTTAAGTGTTAAATCAGCTCTGTTTGAACTTTCAGTTTGGAAGGGAAGGGGAAGCACAGTACTCTGCCATCCTCTGACAGAAAGTGCCAGAGAGCAGTGTTAAAGCTGCCCATCAAGCAACACAAAGTCTAGGAACAGCCAAGCAAAATCTGAGTCTCTTTTTTACATAGGTAAAAGTCTCAAGGGAGGGGAGGTCAGGTCTGCTGTTTGCATTGGAGTGGTGCAGAGGAAAGGGGTTTGGGACTGGAATCCCTGTGCAGGAACAAGGTGTGCTGGGAACTCTGACTCTCACTGTCAAGTTGCTCTCAGCCATTTGTGTCCCCTTAAAGCCAGCTGGGGTTGTCAAATTCAAAGGACAGCCTGTGCAGTTTTAAGTGCCCAGGAGCCATGACACATCCACAGCTGAAGGAGTCTAATTTCATCTAATTTCTGAGTGGAAAATTCCAAACATGTGAACTGCAACAACAAAATTGTAGATAAATGGCCTTAAAATGCACCACACCAGGGAGATGTATAAACACACACAGAAACTTGGGCAAGATGAGAGATCCTGCTTACACAGTGAGAAACTGAGCTTTGTTTTTGACATTATAGCTATTAATTCCATGTTCCCCGCTGAAACCACATGACATGTAGGTGTGGCTTTAACACAAGCTACCAAGAGTGCTGTAGCTTTTATAAGCACAGGAAAAAATCCCGGAGTGCAGCCATCCTCTTGCTAAATCAGGCATTTGCACATTTTGGGAGGCTGCACTATTTACCTGAAAGGTGTAAGGGCTGCATGATGATGCCAACAGAGGTAAAACAGAACTAACAGTGTATAAAGTCACTAATGTGCAGGGAGGAATGGGCAGGAACACGGCCTGGGTTGGATCCCATCAAACTCTGGCAGGTGTAATGACCATCAAGGCCGTGTCCTGGAGCCCCACAGCAGCTGAGAGCTGCATCTGGCCATCACTGTTGATCTGTGTCCTTCAATTAACCAAGCTAAATGTCAGTGTTGCAGCCTAGTTCCAAGCTCAAGTAAGAGACAATTAGGAAAAGTACACATGGTTAATCAGTCATTTTCATAGAAAGACCAAGAGGGAACAGCAAATTATACCCCACGTTTCATTAATTCTTGAACAGAGAAAATATTTCAATTAGTAGTCATCTTTATTTTAGCTTATCGCTAAAAGTTTTCTATGAGCTACAGAGGAAAAGTAAGGTAAAAAATGAAGGAGCTCTTTCAAAACAAAGGATCAGTTCAGACTCTTGAGTGTTTGTTTTAAATGTGTGCTTCCTGCAACAAGAGGAGCATTTTTGGTATTACAAGAATCCTTAGGGAAAGGCTGGGGATTCAAGTATCCCCGAAAGCCCCCAGGTTGCAGCAGTGCTAAGGAGAGTGATGTGAACCTTTAGGAGGTGCTTGACCTGCCTTGCCCTGAAAAAGGTGGTTTTTGGCATGGCATTAGACAATGCACCCTCCACTTAAAGATAAGCCTCAAGAGCATAGCAGGGCTCAGCTTGGACTGCTTTGAAATTCAAGTTAATAAGAAAACAGTTTGCTGCTGGCTTTCTGTGTTTGGTCTCCACAGCCTCTCTCAGCGCTTTGAAGCAGGAGTGCTCCAGCAGTGGCACTTGTGGCTGTCCCTGGGGGGAGAGGAGCTGGCTCGGGCCCCGGGGCTGGGGTGGCACAGGAGAGGGGATGGTTCAGTGCTCGCCACTCCAGTGGCCTCTGTGAAGGGCTTGAAAAAAGGAAGTTGTGTAACCAACCCACAAGATGTGAAGTAGGAGCAGGTGTTTTCCCCAGGCAAAGTTTTTAACCGTGGCCAAACAGAACAAAGCACTGCCACCCAAAAATGGTCATATTTATGTCTTTAAGTTGGAACAATGCTGAGAACCTCTTCTCTGATGTATTTCTTCCTTCAATTTTCCCACTCCATCCTACAAGTGCCCAGGAGACATTCATATCTATTAGCATTTATCCACCAGCTGCACTCATGAATCCCTGTGTGCTCACAGCAGGAATTAAACTGCATAGCAGAGCTGCTGCATGAGGCATCACATTTTACTCCAACAATGCTACCAGGGAGAAGCTCCCAGGGCTGGCTCTTGCCCTGTGACACTCCAGGGGTGAGCAGTGTCCAGGCTGCACCAGGGTTTCAGGGCACATGCAGGCAGGACACCTGGCTGGAAATTTTGTTCTGTGCTGTTGTGCCAGGTGCTTTCCATGTCAGCAATCTTCCTTCTATTGCTTATCACAAGTATCTCATGAGTGCCCAGCTTGAGCAGTTTGTGTAAAATGACACCTGCATGGTCCCATTTCATTGAACTGAACAGAACTGGTGATGCAGCTGAGATTCGGAAAAGAAAAATACATCCAAGAGAGTTGGTTCTTGGGTCTCAAAGGTGATGCTTTACAAAGTGATTCTTTGGGAAATTCTTTATGACCATTTTGCTGCAGTAAGCTGTGTTCTTTCCCCTGCAAGTATAAGCATGTATTATAAATAAAGATACATCTTCTTTTGCAGCAAGCTCCAAGTTACTCTGTCACTAAAATTGAGAGCAGTATACAGTTATCTTCTGAAGGTCAGTGATTTTACCCTGTCTTAATTTCATATCAAACTGTTCTGGGTGTGGGATAAGCTTTCAGATCTTTAAAACACTGGATTTTGCAAATATGTGTTTTATCAAGCTTTCAATGTGTCATTCACCTAAATCTTATGGTACAAAAATGGAAGAGAAAGGGCCTGGCTGCAGTTACATCACTATTATTAGATTTTCTTTTTGATCTCAAAAGCTTTCCCTGCTCCACCCTTTCAGAATAGAGATTACTTCAAACCTTGCCTGCTCCTGTGAGAATTCTAACCCCCCCTCTTGCAGACTCAATTTGTTAAAATGTGATTTGAAGAACCATCTGAAATTTAACCACTTTTTCAGACCTAAGCTCAGCTGAGTTGTCCATTGATAGCTAAAGCACTCATTTAAACATGTAAGAAGAATAAGTGATAATTTATGGAGAAAATGTCCATGCTTTAGTCACCTCTGGGACCATTTTACCTCAGGAAGATGTTGGTTCCAATGGAGTCAGTGTGGATTCTCATCTGTCTCTCTCTGGCCTCCAGGTATGCTTTTCTATGCAGCCCTAAATGAGAAGCTGTTCACAACAAAGCTGGGGAATTCCTTTAAGTGTGCCAGCAGACAAATCTTCCTCTTGGAGAAGAACTTCCAGATCCTCTTTGTTCATATGCAGCTGCAGGCATTTGACATTGTGGGTAACCAGTTTGGAAAAGGTGAGTGAAGGACACTTTTCCACCCTTCCCAGATCTACAGCACTCTGGTGGCCTCATGGATGTAATCTGCTAAATTGTACCCATACACACCCCACTGCTGTTTTCTCAACCTTTCCTGAGTCATTTCCAACACAGTGCTAGTACCTATGGAGGATGGAAAAATATCCTTCCCCCTCTACATTCAGTACCTTCTATTTCACCTGCTCATTAAAAATGTTCAGCTCTACAGCCACAATTTTCTTCTTCATCCATTTTCTCCTGGAACAAGCAGAGGTGTGTTCACCACCAGTGCACTGCCCAAACCCCAGTGTGCACAGTTCATTTCCAGGTCACTGTTCTCAATATAGCCAGATTTTAGCTATTCTAAAAGGCTCCTGATACTCACTCAGCTGCAACAGCAAAACTGCCAGCTAATAAGGGATATTTGTGAATGCAGGATGATATTTTCAGAGCAGTTGTGTCTAGACATGATGAAATGTGCTCCTGAAGAGGAGCACAACTGGCCCATTCCCAGCTTCAGAATTAAACATGATGCTCATCTATTCAGTTTGTCTTGGAGAAGTGCCACAAAGAGGCAATCAGGTATCTCAGTAAAAGACAAAGACCAGAGAGGGGCACTCAGTGGGACCTTGTAGTCTCTTTCAAGTTGTCCATTTTCTCATTTCTGAGACTTCCTCTCAGGGCATTTCCATAGAAGAACTCAGGTGCACAGAGGGGCTGACCAGCTCTCCAGCCCTTTAGATGCAGCAATAAAACATTCTCTCTTCTGCTATTTATCTTTCTGTATGCTTACAAAATATTGCCCCTGTATTCTTCTTTTTACTTTAGATCTGTCTTTTGACTCCATTTGGCTCTGTTTGACCAATTCTTCTTCTGTTAGGTCATCATTTTGGTTCCCTTTTCCATTCTAAAATGAATATAATGGGAAACAACATTTGGGGTTTTTTAAATACATGGTCCTTCTCCACACTGAGAATCCCATCTATGCTCTCATTCTGTGGAGAATTTTTTCATGGAATAACAATGAGCTGGAAGAACTCACGGGATCCCATCTAGTCCCTGCATTCCCATTTAAATGTGTACAATGGATGATATTACTTACGGGATTAGGTATGGTCTCACCTCTAGAAGAGACTAAGCTGAGAAAGATGCTTTCTGTTTCTCCCTCTCTCTCCAAGTCAGACTAATCTCTGCTAGTCAATACCATATACAAATTTAAATTAGTTTTGCTCTTAATCAGAGAGCTAAGAAAGCAGCTCCCACCTCTGAAATAATTCCCCTGTGGCTATAAAATAGTCATGAAACTGTTGTGTATTGGCTGCGTGTGCAGATTCTGAAAGAGAAAATCCCCAGTGAAGGAATGACTAAACACATTGCCAGCCTTCTCCCTTTGGGTGTCTCAAGACTAATAGTTTCACTTCTGTTGCTCCTGATTTGCTTATCTTTAAATGGGGAAGAAAAAGAAAACATTAATGGTCACTGGTTTCAAGTTCCTTACAATTTTGTACAGATTACAGCAGTGTTATATCAATACCTTGATCTGTTTGAGTCTGGAAATCTGTAAAAGAGCCTTCTGTACTTCATTGTATCAGAAACAATTTTTTAAGTTCATAGAGTTCATTCCTTCATTCCCAATGTTTAATCAAAGCAAAATGGCCAATTCAAACATCTCTGGCTTTTACAACACTTAGATGCAAATACTTTTCAGCTCATTTAACAGCAGGTTACATTAACCAGACAGAGCTTTTAAAAGGCAACCTCTAACAGAATGCTCATGCTGCTGGCTTTGTGGCATTGCATCACCATCTGGATTACAGCAGAAGAGGATCAGCTTTTGGGAAGAGCCATGTGGAGGCTCTGGAGCTGTGACATGATGTCATGGACTCCACATGTTCCCTGGGCTCATTGCCCACTGACAGTATAAAATTCCCATGGGGGAAAAGCCCAAGCCAAGCTACAACCTGTGCCAGCACAGTGATGGAATAAGAGTCGAGGTTTTTATCTCTGAGCACTGTCAAATCCTGCCTCAGAACAGTCCCAGGGAGTGAGGGGGCACAGGGTGTGGGATCTCCCTCGTATCCTGGCTGTAAACTGGATTTGCTGCTGAGCTAGGATCTACTGTGGGGTTTGGCTGTGGGGTTTGGCTGACCACGCTGCCCTGTAGAGAACAGCTTGCTCTGCAGGTGCCACTCGCAGCAGCATGACAAGGTCTGTCTTTCCCTGGAGCTTGAGGAAGATCATTCCTGTAGATCTGGTAGGAGATGTAGGCCTGATCCAATTCTGGGATAACACATTAGTGGTCATTCCCAGACACTGCCTTCACTCCCAGGACTACACTTATATTTTGAATTTGAGGCTGATCCTGCCATTGTTACTGGGTAAATTTTCCATTTCTGTCAGTGGCCCACATGGTGCAGTCTCTCCATAGGAAAGCTGCCAATTTACTTCAGTCTAAAAGTTCACTTTAAAATAATAAGTTTCTGTTTAATCAGAGGACGATTTGAATATTAATTTGGGTAGGAACTGGCTGAGGAAGCCAGAATTTGCCCTCTCTGTAGATAAGAGGTATGTTTGGAGTAATATCTTTGGATGGTCCTTCAAAGATATGATTTGTGTCTGATATCATCATATGTACAAAAAATTTGCAAAGGTACTGCTAAAGCAATTCCCTGGACTATGTCCAAGGCTTCTGCCTTCCTAATCTCTGAATGTTCTGAGTTAGCAACCATTATCCACAAATACTCTGAATTAAACAGAGAGAACAATTAGAATTTGATTTTCCTTAGAAAACACTGACGTAACAAGGATCCCTACTGCACTAGTGATGTGCTGGGCTATGGGCTTCTGTCTCTGCCTGATCTTCTTCACTGGGAAGAAGCAATCAAATGCCACATAGGAGCAGTTTTTGACCATGCAGGATGTCTTGCTCTTTATTTTCAGGCTGGCACTTAGTATTGTGATGCTCCCCATCTGCTTTTGGGAAAAAGCCCCTGCTGTGTGTGTGCTGAGTGGTGAAACAATTCCTGCAGATGTGAGGGCCACTCTGCAGGGAAGCACAGAACTATTGTAGAAGGGGCAAGGATGGTTTTCTTGAGATAAGATAACAGATAAAAAGTGTAGTAAGTACAGCTCAGGAAAAAGAAAGAAAAAACAAAAGAAAGCAAGGTTTTGAGAACTTCTGGATTGTATTTGCCAACTTTACTGGGATACAGATGTACAGGTTAGGAGTATGGTGTTCTGCTGTAACATTCTCCGATCTCCTTTTCCTTTCAGAAGAAGAATGTTTTCCTGATAGAAACGGCAAAGTAGCTCCCATTGCAGTGTGCCTGACTGTCCTGGGATTGTTTGTCATTGTGTTTGCCACCTTCCTGATCTCCAGGAGGAAGCCACATAGAGGATATGAACGCATCTGAGGTGGCCTTGTGCTTCCAAGTGTGTGCAGCAAGCAGAGAAGTCACAGGAGTTTTTGCTTCTGCCTGGCAATCTCCCTGCCCTGAAGCCACATTTTTAAGTGACACAACACCATGTGTTTTCAGCTAATGAATGTTTCTGGAAGGAGTTTTTTTTAAGGTGGGAAGGAGAGAACTCACACCTTCTGCTTTAGGCTATTCTTAGCATTTAATTTAGATGTAGTCCAAAATGAGGAGGCTAAATTCTCTCTGTTGTCAACAAAGGAGGTCATTCAGATCACCTAAACCAGATTCCTAAAAATAGCTTAAAGCAAGCAGTATCACTATCCCCCAGAAAATCCACCAGGTTTGTTAATGATGGTGTTTAGATTTATCAAAAGATGTAAGTCTGACCTTCAGGTGAATAAACCAAGAGGTCCACAGCTACAGATAATCCTGCTAAGTGAGAGCTCACTCAAAGCTTTTTTCAGAACATGGTGTGTGCCAAAATCTCAGGGGAATTGTCAGTGTGACTCCACTCACAAGCAAATTCTCACCAGTCCTAAACACAGTTACACTTGCCAAGTTCCTGGGGTTCTCCCACTAAGCCCTTTGCAAAGACAGAGTGGTCATTGTGACTCTTACCCTGGAGCTTAATATGTTCCTGGTCTTGTAAGAGCTGAGGAATCACCATGTGCTCTTCAGACATGGACCTGTCCCAGTGACCACACTGAGGCCAGGAATTGTCCTCTGCTGGAGCAACAGGGCAGTCTCTTAATCCAGGAAGATGCCACACTTGCTGGAAATGCCTGGGATTAAGTGACCACCACTGGGGCACCTGCATGAGGTCCATGAGAAATGGAAATCCACTGATGCTGTATGGTCAAGGTTTCAGTGGGATATAAAAGCTTGCAGAGGGCTTGGACAAACTCTGCCCTAAAGAGAGTGTTCTCCAGTGTGCTCACAGCTGAGCAGCTGGATTTTCACATGGAAATAATTTGGAGTTGCTGCAAAGCATACTGATACACTCTGTAGTCTATTTCCTGCTAAACCAATGATGAAGGCATGAGAATAGTAATTGCTTTTGAGATTTAAGTCCAGCTCGTGTTCTTTGTTGTAACAAGGAAAAGTTTCTTGTCACAAAAGATTTACATGTGCAGAAATGTGCACATACACACACATACATATGTGCCCATGCCATACAATCTGCTCACTGAAGCAAATGACATCAAGATGATAAGAAATTATGTAGAAAAGCATTTGCAAAAGAGAAAATTATATTCTATAAGAGCACACTTCCTCCAAGGAGTTAGGCTAATGGCTTAAATTTTACTAATAAAAGTTTGGCCTGGGAAAGGACTGTGGAATGGCACTCATTAAACAAAAGAAAGACTGAAGCCATAGGCAAAAATGCCTTGACAGTTTAATCTGTATCTAAACAAAAAGGAAATGCTGGGAGTTAATTTAATTTCTATGAATAATGGCCCAAATCCTGCACAGTTATTAATGGTGATGAAACCTCACTGGATTTTCACTGGATAAAATTGATGGTTATGTCATGTCAGATATTCCCTTAAGTATTTTAAAAATAGTTTTGATATTTTACTAGTATTTCACTATTGCAAGTTTACTTATTTAAATGAAGAAAGAAAATAAATTCTTCCATTCTATGAATTAATTAGAGATGTTGGTCTGTGTGAAGCAGGAAACATGGCCATACTGCTCTATAATCAGTATAATATGTAGCTGTCTGAATATTAACATTCTCTAGAAATGTTCCCTTTGAGTCTGAATGAACCAATAAATAAGAAAGACAAAGATAATTTTGAAGCACTTTTACGCTTGGTGAAACATCAGAACCAGCTGTGAGCACAGGAACAGCTGGATAAATTTATAAGGTAAAACAGCACAAGAAATAGGACACCAAACTTTCAACCCTTGAGTACAGATACCACGATTTAGACTGTATTCAGCTGAATACTCAAATTAAAATATAAGTATTTCAATTATTCTTTTCCAAAGGGCTCCAGCACTGTTCATAATGCTTAGTGAACTTTATCAAGCTCACTTTCCCTTCCTCCACCCCTCTTAGCAGACAAGCAGCCACTAGACTCAGACATTGGGCCTAATAATGTCCCTCTAATTCTCAGGGTTACTTAATACTATGAATCTGTTGTTTAGAAAGCAGATTTTTATACTCAATTAAAGCATTCACCTTTTTTTAAAAAAATGACATGTCTGGGAGAAAAGGTAAATAGATGAAGAGCTTCCATTTGAAAAGGAGCCTGTGCCTGCAGTAGGGATGTCACTGTCCCAGTCTGTTACATGTGGACATTTTAACAAAAGCTGCCTAAAAAGCTCGGCACATGGTCTGGCCCTAAGCTGTTCTGCCTGGGGATCAATAGACATCTCTCCCTTGTCAAAGCTGAGTCCCATTTCACATGTTCTTTGAATTGCTGGACTGTGTGATCTGTGTTACTTCTACTGGCATGGATATAGCATTTGCTTGGTCTGTTCTGAAAAATTGCTTTATGTTAATATTCAGTCTTTAAAAAAAGTCTGATATCAGCATGAGGACAGAAAATAGTTACTAATGACTGCTAATTCTGTGGTTAATATTGTGACACCTGGCATTTTCACTAGTGATGCACAAATAATGTTTTCCCTCATAGTTTTTTTTTTTTTTTCTTTCTACAGTGAATCAACATGTTGGTATTGAACAATGTTTGGATTCAGATTTACCTTATTTGTTCTTATGCTTTTTCTTGCTATTTTTTGTTTGCTGTTTTTATGAAGCTGCATTCTGCCATTTGTACATGAATTATACTCTGGGCTTGCTGTAACTGGCACTGGTGAAGTGCACATGGTGCAAACCAATGAAACGATTGGATGCTCACAGGAAATGCTGCCAACATGCAGCAAAATTAATCCAATGGAGTTAGTGCTTTACAGCAGTAGAGTATCCATTGGAGAAATCCTTACTGCATCAGGACATCCCAGCCCTGAAGTGCAACCTTTCTCCCAGCCTGCATCCTGTCACCTCCATCCCTGACCCCAAAACCCAAGCAGCCTGCAGCAGGGATGTGTCAGCATAGCAGGGAGTGTTGCCTTTCCAGATTTAATGCTGAATTAGAATCAGACAGCCCAGCTGCTCCCTCAGCTGCTGTGTGCAGCTCTAAAAGCTGATGCTCATGTTTATTTTCTGCCAGAATATAGGAATATATTTAGCTGGCACTTTTTTATCTAATGGACTGGCTTTGAGGTCTCCCTCCTACTGGAAAGACTCTATAGGGTTAACTCCTCTTGGTGATGCCAGACTTGCTTTTTAAAGCATCTTGTCTGAGGAAGTACCTTGAGCAAGAAGTCCCTAAAAGAACACCATACAAAAGGAGGATATTTGGCAAACTGCTTGCACACTAGGTAGGCCATAATGGCCATACCTGGGGCAGCAGGGCAGTTTTGTCTGCTGTGGGAGGAGACAAGGCTGCAGCTGGGTCCCAGAGTGACTCAGCAACCCCAGCTCACTTCTTCCCCCAGCTGCAGGCTCAGATCAACTCAGCCCTGAACCAGAAGGTGCTGATCAGGGTGATGTGATGAACCCACCAGGGAAGCAAAGCTTAACTTCTGTTCAAGCGTGTGCTGGTCAGGGGGCTGTGGGGCCATCACAGGGACTAGGAGGTGAGCACATGCCCACATCCTGCTGGCTCCCTGGTGCTCTGCTGCAGCTCCCATGTCAGACCATCCCCCGTGGTCTCTGCACACCCAAGACAGAATGAGGGTATCCCAGAAACACAATGATGTCACACTTAGACAAGTCACTGAGGGGTTTAAAAAGAAGGGTTTAATTTCTTTCAGTCCTTTCTGTTCTCTGACAGCAGAGAAGCACAAATGGACAAGCACAAATTAAGAAACAGCTGTTAATTCAGTTGAAAGAGGAAGGGAGATTAGATTGGCATCTTGAGTATCTGAGCATGGCTTGGCTGATCACTTCTAGCTTGCTATAATGTATGGCTGCTAAAAATAACTTGCTATGAGAAGTAAGATATACTCTTTATTTTTATATTATTGGTGTTTCCATACAATAAAGGCTGTATTTAATCATTAGAGTGTGCAATGATTTTATCTCTGAAATGGCTGAGTGTGTCTCACATGTTGTGCTCTTCACGAAGCAAAGGTTGTTAGATGGACTGCAGGAAAGCAGAAGACGTGGTAAGGATGGGGGAGAAAAAACAATCTCTCTGCTGCCAGCAGCTGATTGAGGAACTTGGCTGTTGGAGAAGTGCCAGTGAGGGCAGCACTGAGGCTGTACCTTCCCTCAGGAATAAAATACCAAAATTATGCTTCACTTCATTTCTGGTGTCAGGGTGTATCCCTAGATGATGGATAATTTAATGTCACAAGGTGAAAACTTTGCAAGCCCCTTGATTTGTCCTTCAGAAGAAAAGCAGGGCTGCCTGGAGAGCAGGGGCAGTTTGCTCTGCCCTTTGGCACTTGCTTGGCCTGGTACAATGTTAAATTTTGTGCCAGCTTGCACCTATTTAGTGGCAAGATTCCTTACTTCTTTACATTTTAAAAGCTGGGCTGGTAAATACTCGTGTATGTGAAGTAGGCCCTCAAAGGCTGCTGGTGTTTCAAAATTCTTTCTTGACAAGGTTTAGTGGCATATGGAGGAAAAGTCAAATATTTTACTTAAAGGCAAAAAGTCCCCATCTGTGAGTCACACCCTGGACTGTCCCAGAGGCACAAAGGTTTGGAATTCATTGAAGAAACACTTGCATCAGAATATTTAGAAGAAAAAAGGAGGTGTATTTTTTAAGCATCAATTTGAACAAAATAACAAGTGTGAAAAGAGAAAGATTTCTGTGGAGTTAACCCTTTGTGACTAAGGTGACAAGACTTGGACACTGCTTTTTTCCTCACATTCAGGGCTGTGGCCATTGCATGGCAACAAAGCAGGGGAACATGGGTCTGGAGTTTATTTGCCACAGCAACATAACACTGCTGGGCTTTCATCAGCATCTGGGCTTTCCTAGCTAGCCACAAAAATGTCACAAAACATATGTTTCTCTTTTTCAGTGAGTCTTACTGCCTATGGAATTGGTAGATCCTGAGTAGTTTATTAAATTATAAACTAACTGACCCAGATTCTTACTTAGCTTTTTCTTCACAATTTTAGATAGGAGCAGGTGTATTTCCAACATGCAAAAACAAAATAAATGGCTCTTGGGAAAAAGGAAGGTGCTCAGTCTGAGTCAGGATATCTGTGTTTATTACAGACACAGATCTTGGTTCTGAACTTCAGTTTTACTGAGGGTTTCCCATATCAAAAAATGTTTGAATGAGCCCAGACAATGATTAACCTCATTTTACCAAGGAATGGCTTTTTTGTCATCAGGTCAAGGAAAATGAATTAATATTTCATATTACATTTTTCACAACCTGCTCATGGGAAAAATTGTTACGAGAAAACAACTCAAATTATTAATCAAAGCATCTTTCAAAATATGCCCAGCTTCCACAATAAAATTAAAAAAAGAAGTTGCCAGCCCAATCTATCCACTACATTGGTAGGTTCACCTGAGTGCTTCTGACTATGGAAGTGCACATCAAACATTACTGGTGTCACCGAGGAAATTATTATTTCTGCATTTAAGCTTTATTACACTGTACTTTCAAACATCTGTGTGTATAGTTTGGTGATCCCTCTTAACTTTGCAAGCCCTAAAAACCCTGCTGGCAGGATGCCTCCACCAAGAGCAGATTTGCAGTGTAAATGAGTTTGCCACTTCCATTAGTTCTATTGCTCAAAGCCTCCCCCACCACCTCTGATTTATGTACTATAAAATGTCTGCATCTCTCCCCAGTGTGCAACAGTTAAACTACATAAAATGCTGCCATCTTGTGTTTAGAGACAAATTAAACACAACCTTTTAAAAATCTGGATTATGAAATGCAAAAGTAAGATCTACACTGTCAGCATCTTATGTTGAAGAAGATTGGAGTGTATGGATTACAGAAAAGTGGAAGCTTCACTTAATAATTTAGTTTTTAAAATCTCCTCCTTAGAGCAAGTGCTGATCCCTCTTGCAGTCAGGTGCAAGGGATGATTTCCCCAAGCTGATCTGGTGTCTGTTTAACCTACTTGAACCTTCCAGTCACTGGTGTGAGGGGTCACCATGGGAGAGTATAAACAGCAAGAGTGGAGCAAGTGGAGATTGCCTGCATAGTGAAGATGCTCTTCATGTAAGGAACTGTTAATGGAGAAAAACTTAAGACATTAAACACTGCCACTATTGCAATTGATAGCTTGTGTGTTCCTGTTGTGAAAAAGCACGGCAGCTTTGCTCTTTGTAAACAACAACTGGAAATACTTATTTTGACTGTGCTGGGGCTGGACAGGTTTAGCAAGGCCCCACACTGGGGTGGGCTGGGCCTTAAACTGACAGATACTGGGAAGAAATTCTTCCCTCTTCCCTCTGAGGGTGGTGAGGCCCTGGCACAGAGCAGCTGCGGATGCCCCATCCCTGGAAGTATCCAAGGCCAGGCTGGATGGGGTTGGCAGCAACCTGGGCTACTGGAAGGTGTCCCTGCTTAAGGGAGAGTAATGTAATGTGATGTGATGAGCTTTAAGCTCCCTTCCAACCCAATTCTTTGGCATTGTGACTTGCAAAGCTTCAAAGCCTGAAGGAGCGGAATGGATCCTGACGGCTTCCTGATCCCCCCGCTCGGTGACCTCCTCTGCTGCACGAGGCGGTTTGGATGCCGGATCTGGGAATGTTGTGTTATGTTACCCGAGGATGCCCACGCCCTTCCCAACAACCCTCACCTTTATGTGTCGCTGTCCTATTACAACCCAGATATCATTCCTGAAGGAGCACGCTCAGCTGAATCCGTGCACCCACAGGGCCGACACCCTTCAGCGACACGCATCGTTTCACATTTAAATGAAATTTATTCCATCTGCCCTCTCAGCGGCGTTCCTCGGTGCCACCCAGCCCCGCCTCCGACAGCCACGTTCCCGGCTCTCCCGGAGCGGGCCCCGGCCGTGCCCGCTCTCCTCCCCGTGACGCGCTCCCTCCGCCCGCTCCCCCCGCCTGAGGGCTTTCCCCGCTCCCGCCCGCGCTGCCCAACATGGCGCTGGCTGCGGCCGAGCGGGGCCGCGGCTGCCTCGGGGCGCTGCGCCGGCTGTGAGTGCGGGCCGGGGGAGGCCCGAGCGGCCCCGAGCGCGGGCAGGGGCGGCCGGGCCGGGGGCAGCCGTGGGTGCGGGCCGGGGGCGGCCTGAGGAGCCGGGGGGAGCTGCCCACAGCGAGCACGGAGCCCGCTGCCCGGGCAGGAGGGGAGAGGGCTCTGCGGGGCGTGAGGGGACACACAGGAAGGCCGGGCTGCTCTGTGGGAAGGAAGAGCAAATAAACCCTCCCGGGCTTTGGGGAATGGTTGTGGCAGCTCCGCGGGTCCCATGAAGCTGCCCCGGCCCCGGGGGTGGGTCCGCAGCCTGTGCACGGGGAGGGTGACCATGACAGCTGTGTGTTCAGTGTTCAGGACATGCAGCAATTCCCCCTCGCGTTGTTACAGCCGAGCTCTAGTTGTGTGGTGTCGGGGATGTCCCGTGTCTTTTTGTCCGATAACGCTTAAAGAATGCTGGACCTGATCCAAAATTCCGGCGTTGTTTTACATACTAATTAAAACAGTTCCAGGAGTTTGCTTTCACAGCTCTGTCCAGTCACTCCACTGCCGTTATCTCATTAGTTAGCATTAATCATCTGACGTTTAACTTTCCGTTTCTAAAATTCTCCGTAGCTCGCCCTTCCTCTTTCACATTCTTTTCTCTTGCACCTTTGCTCTATAAGAGCAGCTCCTGTTGCCTTTTACAGTGTTTTTATTTTATGGTTGCTTACATCTTCCTTCGCAAATACTTCATGAGTTAGCCTCTCTGTAATAAATAAATATGAGTTGTTGGCTGTTCTGTCTACCAAAAAGAGGTTTTTTTGCTTGTTTGTTTTAAGAAAACTCCTTGATTATTTCTGTTTCAATGCTACTGAAAAAGCACGGGGATAATTTGTATTGTGTCCAAGTGAAAGTACTTAGGGAGAGATCTGGTGAAGTTTGAGCAACTTCCCGAGTTGCACCTGAATATGTTCTGTGCCAATAGATGTATCAGAAGTTTCAATGCTGTCCTTCTCTCACCTGAAAATAAAATCAGCTCAGTTGCCACTTCTTCGTATGCACTTGTAACACTTCTGTCCCTTTATAATTGCACAGGCAATGGAACCAAGTACGAATATTTGTGAAATGGGCTTCAACGATAGGTATGAAATTTCACTTCTTTAGCTACTAGCTTAAATTGCTGTGCACTGTGGATGGTTTTAGAGTATTAGTTGCTGAAAGACTGCAGGGTTTTTTAATAAATATTCAGTATCTTCACAGCTTTTGAAAACAGGAACCTTTAGCTAACCTAACAGAAATAATCTTTAATGTTTATACAACATTTTATATAATTTTATTTATCATATTTATGTATTTGGAAATTAATGAAAACTATTTTTTGTGATGTTTTCCTCTGAGTCCTTTTCTGATACAAATGTTGCAAAGTCTTTGATAATTGTTTTATAGGCATAATGGTATTTAAACAATATATGAAGGAGAGCAAGATTATTTAAACGCACTCTGTGGTCATGTTATCTAAAAAATTATGTTTGAGAATTCAGAGATCATTTTATTGTTTAGTTTTAAGCTATTTAGTTCTCACTAAGAAGTCTCTGTCAGTGCTGGCCATATACTTCTATCAAGTTGTGGCAACTGTCATGACAGTTTGTAAATCACTGATTAAAAAACCCAAAACAACAAAAGTTGATACTTGTTATTTCTTTGTCACTGTGTATCAAGGGGGAACAGTGCTCTTCATATGTGAATCACTTCTGTTGTGAGGGATACCACACAACTTTGGTTTTGTCCTAGTTAGTCCAGAAGGTACACAGCACAACTATAAGCATCAGCTGTTATGCAGAAGTGGGATTTTTTTTTTAGGGTTAGGATAGATTTCTTGAATTCTAAAAAAGAAAAAAAAAATGGCTTAAGCATACTTCTGCATAAGGACTGTGAGTTAAAAATTCGAAGAGCAGCTTGGAAATGCTTTTGGGTGAAGCATGCTTTTTTCATTATTGAAGAAATGCATAAACTTTATAAATAATGTAAAAGAAACCAGAATTTTAAAGTTGCTTTTTTTCCAGGGATGTTTTTGTGGCTTGGTTGCTTACTGTGCTTCATCCTTTCAAACAGGAGGTCACAGCATAGGGAAGATCCTTATTGCAAACCGAGGAGAAATCGCCTGCAGGGTGATGCGAACAGCCAAGAAAATGGGGGTGAAGTCTGTGGCAGTTTATAGTGAAGCAGACAGGAATTCCATGCATGTTGCAATGGTGAAGTATATTCATTAAATTTAGCTGATGTTCATTTGTAACAGTATTTTTCATTGATAAGTTCCATGGGTAAAGCAGATTTGGGTGCTGATGCAAAGTTGATTTTCACTTCTGTAGACCTACTGCCAAGTTTTCCTTGGATGGGTGGAAAGTTTGCCTGGTCTGTGTCTCAACACCTGACAGTTTTACAGGAAGTGCATTCAAGTTTGGTTCTCTGACTCTGGACAGCTGGGGGTTAGAGAATGGACTGTGATTTTGGGGAAGAAGTCAGAATTTGTTCCACCCAGTTGAGCCTCTCCAGGAGGAAAGGCAGCGATTTAAACTGCAGTCTGATAAGTGATATAATTAGCTCAGAAACTAATTTAAATTTGCTAGTAAACAGTCTCTATTGTATGTATTTTTTGTAAAACAGGCAGATGAAGCATATTGCATTGGTCCACCACCCTCACAGCAGAGTTACTTGGCCATGGAGAAAATACTGCAGGTGGCCAAGATCTCAGCAGCACAGGTAAGGAGATCAGGGCCTTACATTTTCTGTTACTTCCATTTCTTTAGTTCTTTATTTTTGCTCATCTTGCTTTTCCTTAAAGATCTATGAAATTTCTGAGTTTTCTAAGGTAAAGTGATGCAAAAAACAGGCTGGTAACATTTTTCTGTTTTAGGCTATTCATCCGGGTTATGGTTTCCTCTCGGAAAACACAGAGTTTGCAGAGCTGTGTAAGCAGCAGGGAATCATCTTCATAGGTCCTCCTTCATCTGCTATCAGAGATATGGGTATTAAAAGGTATCTATTTCTGATTTGTTACTTGGTTATGCAGTTCACAGCTTGGCAAAGCTGATTTTGTTAACAAATGACCAGTTGCTCTGTAAATGTTTTATTCTGTCAATTTGTATTGTATTTTTACAGTTTTATTCAAAGGAATAAACTCCAGGTTTATAGATTTGTTTAGAGATATAAATGGTCAAGATTGTTCAGTTATTGGGATTTTAGTAATTAAATAAATAATGATTCTACTTTTCCAGAATTGAAGGATTTCAGTGTAATACAGGTAAAGGTTCAGCAGTCAGATTGGATAGGTCAAGAGAGCAGTGGAAAAGAAGCACCAAATCATCAGGGTTATTGTGGCTCATGTAAAATTATAAGTTTAGTTCATCACGGAAGCTCTTAGTTACTTAGATCAAAGAAAGACTTTTAAGGTATGAAGTATAAATTAAGAATATGGAAATAAAGTTATTACTGACACTGGAACTGTATAATAGTAGTTAGAGAGAATTAACTTTATCACCTCATAATGTGAGAGTAAATTGCCTCAGTAATTTAATGAGCTTTGCATGCATTTTGGAAATTAGAGTTGTTATGCTTGAGTGTTTTATGTGTGGTGTGAATGTAGCCTGCGTAATGAAAAGTTTTGCCTTTGTACAACTTTAAATGTTGCAGGATACAGTTTTAATTTGAAAATGTTAGATTTTGGCATCTATAATGTGGAAAAAAACAGTTAAACTAAAGTGTAACCCTGCTAGGAGAAACAAAAATATTTGTTTGAAGCATGTGCTGAATTACAGTCCAATGCTGTGTACCTCACCTATGCAAGTAGTCCTGTTGAGGTCTATTATGGAACTGTTTTCGTGGAATTAACATTGGGAACATTAGACAGGTTGGAGTTTAAAGTAAGAAAAACATATTTTTATCATTCTAAATATAAAACTGTTCTGTCAAAGCACTTCCAAAGCTATAATGTCTGCTGCTGGCGTTCCTGTTGTTGAAGGTTATCATGGAGAAGATCAGTCTGATGAGTGTCTAAAGGAACATGCCAGGAGAATTGGATACCCAGTAATGATTAAAGCTGTCCGTGGGGGTGGAGGGAAGGTAAGGAACTCATCTGTTCATCATGTGCTGTAAAGTTACCATGGCTCAGGATCTGTAACTCAGTTTTCTAAAAGAAAACAAAAACTGGAAAAGTACTTTGTGATAAAATTTATTAATAGTCAATCTAGCACTATGAAATCTCATTGCCCTTTGATATGCAGAAGATAAGTAGCTGGAACAAACTGGAAGAGTTTTGTTTATTTCAAAAAATCTCCAGTAATTCACATAAGCAGAAAAGTTGTGCTATGGATTTGTGCAAAATGAGATGGCTTTAAATTGTTACTCTGTGATAGCTTTGGTGACTTCTTTTGCTAACAGTTTTAAATGCTGCATAAACAATGATTAGAAACACCATTTTGTGTCTAGATACTTTTTAATGAGTGCTTAACTCCCAGTCTGAATCAGATTTTGCTCTGAAATAAATGTCTCTAAAAATTACATATAGAAAATTTTAGTTATTTCCAAAATAGCTAGATTTATTTTGTGAAAAATAAATTTTTCCCTGCCAACCTTGGAAAATTTCTTTAATATTTAAGGACAAAATCGAATTTTGTGCTCACTCATATCAATGGAATGATAATACCTATTTTTTACACTTCTTATGGCACTTTCAGTGGGACTTCATAGAATTTTCTTACTGGAAGCTGGTATTCAATTCTGCTAAAGTTTATGAAATAAAGGAAAACTTATTTTTAAGCTTATTTCTCACTCTGTGTGTGCAACAAGGATTTTTATCTTGTGCTGTATTTTTAGATATTTAGATAAGCTTTTTTCCTGTATTTTAGGGCATGAGGATTGCTCATTCAGAAAAGGAGTTTCTGGACCAACTAGAATCAGCAAGGAGAGAAGCAAAGAAGTCTTTTAATGATGATGCAATGCTGATTGAGAAATTTGTAGATAATCCAAGGTGAGAGATAGATATTTCAATATAAACACTGTAATATTTATTCTACTTAAATAAACATAAATAGCTTAGTTTAGTTAAATAAACATAACTAGCTTAGTTGTAGGATTAAAATTGGTTTCGTATCTCTGATTTGTGCTATGAAAGTTGTTAATTTGGTCAAAATTGTTTATAATTTATTGAATTTCCTGTAGTGGCTTTGTTTTGAATGGCAGGAATTAAAATGCTACTGCTTGGGAGACGTGGCAATGAGATTTCTAAAAATGATTTACATCTAGGAAAAAAATCACTCTATGATATTTAAACTATAGACCTTAGTCAAGCTGTGATGGTGTTTCTGCTGCCTTCAGGTGTCCTAAACCAGTTATTTACTCTTCCTCTACTTTGATACTTCAAACAGAAGTGAAAGTCTTTAGCTCATGCTTGGCCTGTGAAACTGAACCAATTTATTTTTTATAAAGAACATCTCACAGAGGTCTGTTTGACACTCTTGTACTTTACATCTGTTCTTCCTTGAAGCATCACTATAGGGAAAGCAGTTATTCCAAAGAAATTGAGGGTCTGCTTATGCTGTCAGGTGGACATGAGAAAAAACTCATTGCTGGGGAATTTCTTGTGCCAGGATCAGGGGATTGTCACAATGGTGATGTATTTTTATTAGTTTTATGCATGGAATAAACTTTTGCCACCCAATAGTTATCCTCTGAAATGTTGTTTGGAAGTGAGCAATGTTATTCCTGAGCCAGGACTGCTATTGTCTCTTGTGAAGTGCTGCACAGTAAATTATGAGGGAAATAATCATTATCAAATTAATAGTGAAGTGGTTTTCCTTTTATTATAATAACTAAGAAAGAGTTATTCAGCCTTCAGATATGTGTCTTGCTTATCCTACGATCTATGAGATTTCACTGCAGTAGTTGGTATTAGGAATCCTCTTTCATTTAGAAGATTGAGTATGTCTAAAACAGTAAAATCTTGCATAATAGGAGCCTCACTTCTACATTTTTGGCATTTATTTAAGGGCAGACACTTAAACTTGTAAGAAATCCTAGTGATATGTAGAAGTTTGAAGCCTGTTTGGAGCATTAAAATACATTAAAACATTTATTTTTATGGAACAGGCATGTTGAAGTCCAGGTATTTGGTGACCAGCATGGCAATGCAGTGTATTTGTTTGAAAGAGACTGCAGTGTACAAAGGAGGCATCAGAAAATCATTGAAGAGGCACCAGGGGTGAGCAGAAAATTGTTAATATTTTTTATGAACTGTCATGTTTTTATAGTAATTGCTATCCCCTACTGAGAGTATGTGGGTAATAATTTATTTGTAATTCTCAGACCTGTTTTAGTTTTGCTGCAGAAGATGTTCTAATTGGAAAAAAAAAACCTACATGCTTTAGGAAAATGATTCTCAAAGAAAAATTATGTAGATTTCAAGTATAACACAGATCAGGGTTTCACTACAGTTGTTAAATACTGTTAAATATTCATACATACCAGGCTTAATATCAGCAATAGTTTGTAATATTATTATTGTTATTTACAGCCAGGAATTAGTCCAGAGGTTCGAAGGAGACTTGGAGAAGCTGCTGTCAAAGCAGCTAAAGCAGTGAATTACGTGGGAGCAGGTAGGTCTGGGGAGGTGCAGCTTTTAACTTAATGAGACTTTAAGTCTCAAGCAAATGGCATCTGGTTGTTCGAGTATGACACACATCCCTCAAATTTTTGAGGTTTAAGCAAGTAATCATGTAGTTAATTCTGATATAATTACAGATGTAAATTAACATACCTGAGCTCAAGACTATTGGCAGCTGAAGGATAGAAAGAAAAAATTTCAGGGCAGATAATTTGATCAAGTCAACTGTTGTTGGAAAGTGAGCATTATGAATTGGTAAGTTTGAGCTGAGCAAGGGGAAAATAATTTTAGCATACAAAGGGTAATAATTTATATGCAAACAGTAGTCTTTAAAAGAAAATTGCAACTCACTTTAAAGTCCACACCATTTCCCATGTGAAAAATAATCTCCTGAAGTTATTTGTAACTTTGTTTTCTCACTGCTTTCTTTGTATATTTATTTTTAAAAAATTACATACCCTGTGAATATTCGGGATACTTTCGAAGAGTCTTGATGCACTTTTTAAAGTGCTAATGAAATGCAGCTCTTGCTGTAGAGAATGGCTGCTAAACAAAGGTTATCTAAATATACAAGGAAACAACCCTTCTGTTTTCAGATCTCAATTTTGTGACCCTTTTAGATTATTTGTATAGAATTTAATGAAATTCAGAATGTCTGATTTAGAAATAGTAGTCTTGGCATAGTTGAGTTAAGTGTCTTGGATGTCTTTTCCATAAATGGACACCTAAGCTGCTCTTAGGTGAAGTGTCCTTTTGTTAAATACTTCAGGAACAGTCGAATTTATTATGGACTCCCAACATAATTTTTATTTCATGGAGATGAATACCAGGCTGCAAGTAGAGCACCCAGTTACAGAGATGATCACTGGAACAGACTTGGTGGAATGGCAGCTCAGGGTGAGTGTTAATTGATTTTATGTGTAGAGCTCCTCCTGAGTGCTGTGTGACACTGCCTGTGAGAGGCTGGATGGGTTTCCAGATCCTCATCTCCTGCTCAGCTGTCAGGGTAGAGTTTCCTTTGCTCCACAGGAACATCTCATATTGCTCTATTGGATGTAGAGCATTGTGTAGGTGCTCAGAATTTCAACCAGGCCTCTCCCAGCTGTGCAGACAGAAAACATTTTTAAAGTGTATTTGGAGGCATTACAGACAATGTGGGAAGTGGGAGGGAGTGGGGTCCTGATCTTTCCCTTGCTATGCTGAAAAGTTTCTAAAATTCTAATTGAAATTCTGTGGCCCAAAAATCATTCTTGCATTAGGCTGTAGGAGGAAAAAATCTTCACACAAACCTATGTCTGAGTATTGTACCAGTATAGTCACATTCTAAAACAGATGTACAGTGGGGTGAACTGGAGCAGTGGATTTCCTCACACACCCAATTTGCAGAGATGATTCACACGTTTGAGTGATCACAGGAAGTTTTGGGTATTAGGTGAACTTGAAATAAACCCCAATTCTGTTTGCATAAATCCAAAAGTGAGGACAGCAGCTTAAGTAGTGTGAGATTAAGGGTGGGGAAGTGTAATCAGAAAGAAAATTAAAATGGCAATGCTGATGCAAAAAGAAGGAACATTTGTCTTTCTTATCTCAGCATGGAAATTGAGAATTGAATCCTGAGAGCAGGGATCAAACAACACTGGAAGAAAGAGAGGGAGAAGGTGGACAGGTTCAGTGGTCTTGGCACTGTTTGACTCCTTGTGCTTTTTAAAATGTGCTTCCTAGTTGTTCATGTTCAGAAGAAATATATTAATATTTCATTTATCAGCGTTCCAGAATATTGATCCTGCATTAAAGAAAAAACCTATTGTTTTCAGGTTGCAGCAGGAGAGAAGATTCCTCTAATGCAGGAAGAGATCCTGCTCCAGGGCCATGCATTTGAAGCTAGAATATATGCTGAAGACCCTAATAATAACTTTATGCCAGGAGCTGGGCCACTGTTGCACTTATCCACCCCCCCAGCAGATCGTTTCACCAGGATAGAGACTGGAGTCAGGCAAGGTAAAACTGAAGGCAGTGATGGAAGAAGAAATAATTAAAATCAAGAATTTATTTTTGTAAGCATTTCCCTCTTTGGCCTAAGTAAGTTTGTCTAAAAGAGTGTTATTATAAAGACAAATCCCTACAGAATTATTCTTATAATTTTCCATGTACTTTAGGTCAATCACTGAATATTTTATTTACCTCTTCTTTACCTGTACCCAAATTAATATCCACTGGATCATGGTGGTGATATTCTCCTCACTATTTAGCAATCCTGCATTCTGATTGCAACAAAGAAAATTGAATTTGAGTAATGTTACCTCTACAAACATTTATAAAAAGTCTGTGCTGAAATTGTCCTTAAAATTGAAATACCAGGTCACATAATCATGTCCTTAAACAACTTTAATCTTGAGAGAAATGTGGCCATGAACTGTGCCTGAGTTGGATGCCATGTGGTGTCCAGTACTTTGCATTACCAACTTTCATAAATACTTGGTTGCATGTTACAGCATCTTTGTTCAATTGCCACATTTCAGGTGATGAGGTTTCTGTGCATTATGACCCCATGATTGCAAAGCTGGTTGTTTGGGCTGAGGACCGACAGGCAGCTCTCAGAAAGCTGCGCTACAGTTTGCACCAGTACAATGTAAGTGGGAGGAACCCGGTGTGATACCACAGCTTGAGCCATCAAAGTATGCAGAAAATACTGCAGGAAAACAAAAGTGGATTCCAAAAGGCAGCCTGCCTTGCTACTTCATTAGTTGTTTGCAGAAGTTGTATTTTTTCCTGATTTGCAAACTGTTTTCATTGGTGGAGTGAGTAAAAATAAGTGTGAAGCGCAGTTTTACACATAGATTTTTAAGTTTATGGTATCTTCAGTTTGAATGTCCACCTGGGACTTTTTAGAAGGGTCAGGCTAAACAACATTTTCAACTGTTGTGTGAGCTTTCTCAGACTTAAAGGGTTTTCTTATGTGGAGTTTGTGTCAGACAATGTTTGCTTGTAATTTTTAATTTATAAAAAGAACTAAGTTTTTAGACTATACATGTGGTAAAGAAATACGCTGTCAGTTCTTTTAAAGAAACATTCTGTTTTTCCCCTATGAAAACTACAGGTATTATAACTGTTTTCAAAAGTGGAATTCAGAAGGTTTGGCTTGAGGTGAGACTGAATATTACTTGTGCAGAACTCTAATTTACACTTTTAAATCAACAACATGAATGTCACGTTCATGTGACTGAGGTAGTGAAAATGTTGGGCCCCTTATTGTCTTAGCTAAAAATGAAATTTACTGCAAGAGAAAGAGAGAAAAGACTTTTCTTGCTTTTTCCAGAATTTTATTAGCAGTTCTGTCAGTAAATGTTGACAGCATAACATAGTTACCAGTTTCACTGAATTCTCTAAAATAATTATGTTGTTTCATTAGGTATTTCGCACTACAGGAAATGGATAGTATCTAGTAAACTTATAGAAGTCCCTGTTCCTTTTTACTATTAAAATACTATATACCATTTTACTATTAAAAGACTTTTTACTATTAAGAGACTACTTTTTTACTTTAAAAAGATCAAATATGGGATACTGAAACTATTGTAACTCATTTTTAATAAGAAGCATTGTCAAGTTAGGAATGTTCTTTTAAATACTCAGAGCACAATTTTCCAAAAATAGGGTTTTTCTGAAATTATCTCCTGTTACTGTTTCTGGGAAACTTTGCTCAACTTCACAGAGGACAAAGGCAACATTTAGAAAACAGAGTGCTTTTGAGAAAGCAGTTTTTGAGTTTTGTTTTGTTTTTTTGACTTTTTATAGTCAATGGTTTAATTGATAATAAAACAGACCAGTTGAATGAATTACATTTTGTTGATAAACTTTGTGAGCAGAAAGCTGTGTATTCATAACTCAGTTTGACAATATGCTTCTGTTTCTTTACAGATTGTAGGACTAAGCACTAATATTGATTTCTTACTGAGCCTGTCAGGACACCCACAGTTTGAGGCTGGAAATGTGCACACTAATTTCATTCCTCAACACCATGATGAACTATTTCCAGCCAAAAAGGCAACTCCACATGAAGTTATGTGTCAGGCAGCTCTAGGGCTCATACTGAAAGAGAAGATGCTAACAGATGCTTTCAGAGATCAGTCAGATGGTAAGGATCATTGTTTTCTATTATTTTATGAGTTCATGTGCAGGTACTTAATTTGGATGTTCTTTCTTTGCCCTACTTTGTGCCTGCTCAGGGTTCTGTGTTCTGGCATCTCCCAGATGTTTACACACAGGGCAGACTATATCTTTTGTTAAGGATCAGATATGGCATGTGTCACCACTGTAATGTCCAGAGCACTTCCCAAAGCCCTTCAGACAGGCACTGTCTGAAAGATCTTGGGATTCATGGTCAGTGACACTGTGAGCTCTGTGCACAAGCAGTGACCTTCTGCCTCTGTTATTCCTACAGTTGGCCAAGGTCTTCAGACAAAATTACCTCTGCTCTGAATGGGAGAGGCAGTAGGGTGTAATGGAACCTTCACCTAAGGGTTAATCAGGACCTGCTGTGGTGTAGTTGAATTCTGATGTTTAAGGATGTGTTCATGGAAAACAGCCAGTGCCCTTCTTGGGGTCATGTTTTCTGTAGGTCACACAGCATCAATTTATTCAGTGTTGGGGATCAAGGAATTGTCACTGTCTGTAACTACAGTAGTTCTCCAGTCTTTTCTGTGCAATATAAATACATAAATATGAAGATAGTAACAGTAGGACAATGATTTTAAGGCCTAAGTGTTGTGTTTTGCTGAAGTAGAATGAAAAATAACATATTTGTGTATCTTGTGTTTTAGATAAATTCTCACCATTTGCATCCAGCACTGGTAGAAGAATAAATATATGTTACACTAGAAAACTGTCTCTGCTGGATGGGGAAAACAGTAAGTTGTTAAAAAAGTGTGTGGAGGGAAGGGAGGTACTTGATGGATGAAGTTATTTTAACTGATGCTTGAAAATTCGGGCTAAGAAACTGCACAGAAGCAGTATGAGTTTTATGCAGTGTAAGCTGGGAATTCACAAAATTGCATGTTTAATCCACACTGTTGGATCCTGAGGACATGTAAACCAAATTGAAATGACTGCTAATTAATGTTCATAATTTAAATGAATGAGATTGAGATTTTAAAAAAAGCAGAGTGCCATTTACTTTTTTTGAACTTCTTTTTGGTGTGAAAGGAGTACTTTTTCCCCTCACAAACTTGTTTTCTGTCCAGATAATACAGATTTTAGATAGATGATATCAAGTGTTCATCTTTTGAAAGAAAAGTTGTCTGGAATTCAGTATGAATTCTACAGTTTGTAGTAAACTAATCTGAAAATACTTGTTCTTATCTTAGTGTTGGTACGCCTCATTTTTTATCAAGAAAGCCTTGATACAGTTTATAGATACAGTTATCATTCTCTAGATACTCCAATTAAATCTACTCACACATGCATATTTTGTTTTATTGAACAGTTGTGGATGTAGCTGTAACTTACAATCAAGATGGGTCATACAAAATGCAGGTACAAGTACATTTTTTTCAGATACTTCATTAGATAAAAGAATCCATTTCTTGTAGCTTTCTGTTAGTGTTAATTGTTACTAAAGTTGCTTGGCGATTACAGATAAAGGATTCTGTTTTTGGTTTGCTTGTATCCATTGCTATATACTGTTACTTTGACCTGAAATTATCTGTGCTAGATGCTGGATTGGCATGGAAGAGCTATTAAAATGTTTCTGACAAGGCTAAGAAAAGTGTTTGTATTTTCAGTATTTAAAGGTCTTACTCTTTATTTTCCTTGTTAGATTTGTCTGTTTAAAAAATGGGAAGTTAGATTTAAATCTGCATTTAAAAAGACTTTTTTTCCACAGGACTCCTGCTCTATTCTGTGCATGAGAATGGATCTCCTGTGGGATAAATAAAAGCTTTCTAGAGCATTATCTGCAAGATAACATTTTATTTTGAAGATGGAAATTGGAGAGTGATTACCAAATGAGCTGAGGAATCTTCTGGTTAGATAATTGAATGATACCCCCTAGAATTGGCTTCCTTGTCCATGCTATAGAGCTCCTATAGTAAACAGCTCAAGATGCCTTAGTTGTAGATAATTTTATGTGTGCAGATGTGAGAGTCTCCAGTTGTTGGTTTAATGGGGTTGTGTTTTGCTGGGTGTTCAATATTCCTTCTGGCATCCCCTGTAGTTGAATGTCTTATTCTTTCAGATTTGGCACCCAGAATAGATGAATACTCAAGAATGCAGTCTCTATTTCTTGTTTTAATAGTTAGAATAGGGCATTTAAGAGAATAAGTATTTATTAACTGCTTAGACTGTATAGAGATGGGTGTACTAGAAAAATAGGGATAAAATGATTGTGCTTTCAAGGGTTTATCATGATAACTCAAACCTTCACTTCTATTGATGTGAAGGCTGAGATAACCCACATCCCTCCTGTAATACCTGGGTTATTTTGAGTGTATTGATTATCTGTGTAATGTCTGACAGCTTTTACATCTGAGCCTTATCTCAGAAGTTACATTAGCAATGATGAGAAGAGGCTAGAAGGGATGTAGGGACCAGTTGTGGAGGGAAGTGTAACTGGGGAGAATGTAGACTCCTGGGGACAGAAGGAAGAATGGGGGTTGACATGGAAATGAAGAGCAGCTGGAGATAAGAGATGTGAAGACACAACTGGGGGCTAATTATGAGGAGGACAGTGCCTCTGGAGTGTTACAGAACCTGTCCTGAGGCAAAGCCACCAGAGCAGGTGGCTGGGCCTAGAACTGGCAGGCACTCAGTGCTCAAGCAAACGATTCTCTGCTCAGGGATCAGTGTCAGATCAACAGCATCATTTCAGTGCATGTTTTCAGTGGAAGAATAATTTGCAACTATGTAAATGAAGATTTGACTTTTATTTCTACCTGTACAAAGACCAGCAAGTCTCTGATTCTGTGCTCAGTGATGTCAGATTTGGAAATAAACTTATAAGTAAAATGTAACGTATTTACCTTTGTGTTCTTACAGTCTTTGTGTGCTGCAGTTGTAGTACAGGTGCAGCTTCCACTGAAGGAAAGGGTGGGATGGGATGAAGAGTACTCATTAAAAAATTACCTTTTTTGTTTTCTTTAGCAGTTTTGATGTGTCATTGGCACTGTTTCCATTACTGCTTTATTCCTTTGTAGGTTTACTGAATATGTTGTAGTTCTTGTCCTGCAAGCTTCCAAGACAGAGGAAGTCACCTCATTTTTAGAAAACATTGTGGAATATGTCAGCTGAATACTATGAATTCCTCAGTTTGAAGAAATTCAAAATGCTAGGACAAATTAAAAATACTGGATTTTAATAGCATCACTAAACTGAATATTTGGGGGGGGGGTGTTTTTCTTGAGAAGTAGTATATCTGTGTTTAAGATAAAAATTGTCCTGAGTGAATATATTAGATAATTTGCTGAGCTGTTTTTATTGGATACAGAACAGTCTCTTAACTGAAAAATAAAGGACACATAAGGTTTAAAAATAAGTTTCTTTTTTGAAGTTCCAGTGTTGTCTATGCAGAATCACAGGTTATGAGGGTAGAAATAGAATCTTTTTAGTTATTGCTCATGAAGGGTTAACCTTTGTCCTTATAAATGCATTTAACTTTCAGATTCAAGATAAAGAGTTCCTGATTTCTGGAGAGATCTTGAAAGAAGGTGATTCCCTTTACTTGAGGTCTTCAGTAAATGGAACAGTGTCTAAGTCCAAGTTGGTCATTTTGGACAACACCATTTATCTGTTCTTCCCGGTAACATTCCTTTCTTTATTATAATAAATTTAAAGTTTTGGAATTTTAGCCATATAAATGAACAATATAAATTGCAATAGAATGTGAAAGAGAGCAACAATTTCAGTTTCTTACTTTGACCTATCAAGTTTTGATACTTGTTGGATTGTTGTTCTAATTAGAAATTCATCGCTTGTGGTGAGTTAGAAAAGGAATTACTTTTAGAAGGTTAAAATACAGTTGGTGAGTCAGGTTTGGAAATGACTGCTTTGCCTAAGGCTGGATCTGTTCTTTCCCTCTGTCAGCCCATCTACTGGTGCTATTATTTCATATTGTTAACTCACCTGTGCTGGATTTTCTTTTTGTAGGAAGGCAGTGCTCAGATTGGCCTCCCTGTGCCCAAATACTTGTCTGCAGTGAGTTCAGGGGCAGAGCAAAGTGGAGCTGTGGCACCAATGACAGGCACAGTAGAAAAGGTAATTATAACAACATGGGTGGGATCTGAATTCTCCAATGTATTCAGTTTTTCTCTGCCAGAAATAGTGCTTCTGCACTGCCAGGAAAGAACTGGGGCCAGAAATGTCAGTGCTGTGTGACTTCTGACTGGAAAAAGCTTTGTTTACTCTGAGTTTGCAGCAGCCACCCATGGCTTTTTAAAGCTTCCATTCTTTCTTTAGAGCTCTGGAAGATCTGAACTAATGCTACTGCTTAACTAATTTTTTCTTCATCTTAATTACTTCCCAAGTCAAAGCTCCTTGAAGTGTTATGGGCTGTTTGATTCACTTCATCTAACAAAAGACTGAGATGCACTTGCAAAAGAAGAAATACTCAGAAATACCTCTCTTGTTAAGCTGTGAATTGATTTAATTTTCTTTATCTCAGCAAGTCTTCTGCATTCTCTGTACAGTGACAAAGTTTCAACAGAAGGAGTTTTTCTAGAGAGTTTGGTGGTTGAAAGATTCAGCCACTAAAAAAAAGGCATGAAGGGTGGAGTACATGGAACAGGGATCTCTGACATCCTGAATGAACACTCCAAATCAGAGTAATTGTTGAAAAATGAGGTGGCTGCTGCCATCTTTCTGGATGTTGTTTTAAAGACTTCAGGGACTGGCACCAGGAAGAGGTTCTGCACTTTTCTTAAAATAGAATTGCTGAAGCCCAGAAAGGGTAGATTATACATCATCTCTTCTAGTGTTTCTTCTTTGATAGGTAAATGGCTTCTGGTCATCCTGTCGTCTGGTACTGACCCTCTTTCTGTAGGCTCTGCCTTCCCTTGTGGAGATCTATCTGGAACTATTCCCTATCTAGAGAAGTCCCACACCAACAAAAATAAAGACTAATATGAGGCTGTTTTGCAAAACTTCACTCCTTCTGTGCATTGTGTTAGTCAAGATCCAGCTGATTTTGAATGGTACAGGCATAAATGATTTTTCCCCCCAATTTTCTCCTGAATTGCAGGTGTTTGTGAAGGCAGGGGATAAGGTTCAGATTGGAGACCCTCTAATGGTTATGATAGCTATGAAAATGGAGGTAAGTGGCATATAAAGGTTTTAATTATTGAGAAAATAAAAATCTGCTCAAAATGTAATAATTTTTGGTTGCATTATTGAAGTTCAGTGTAGAGTGCAGCTTGCAGATGTCAGTATCACTTCATCTGCTGTAACATCAGTGTTGTGTCTGACTAGATTTCAGAGGATTAAATTTGCTGTTATTTTACTAACAAATGATGATTATATAATCCATGGTATTCTGCAGCTGTTTTGACGTGCATTTGGGTGGTGGTGTCAGGCCTTCTGTCCCCCCCTCTCCTTTGACTTTTCTGGCACAAAACTGTCTTGCTGTGTCTCTTGGCTCCTGGTTGTGACCCAGGCACATGGATGTCTGCAGTTACTTCAAGCAGAGATTTAATAATAATAATACAATTTACATAAAGTTTTATGAGGAGCACACTGAAGATTCTGTGTAGTTATCAGCACAGCATTCAGAGGACTGGCATTTTGGCCAGTTTACCTTGTCACAGTGCTTGGCTGTGGCTCAGATTGCTTGAATTATAGTTTCTATAGACTGAACTGGTTTGGTTTGACTATTAGTTTAAAATAAACCTCAGTTTGTGGCAGCAGAACTAACACTGTTGAGAAAATCTGCCTTCCTCTTGTTGTGTTCTTTTTTTAATTACACTCAAATTCTATTACATAAAACTGTGCATTAAAAAAAATTTAAACACAAACTTCTTTGCAGTTGGATGCTGACATTATCTGAGTTATTTTTAAAATGCTATTGAAATATAAAATGTAAAATTTAAAAAGCAAATTATTATTTAGAGATTCCTTAGATTTGAGGATTTAATATCTGATCTTCAATGTTTTGATGCTAGACTACCCCTATGTAGAAAACTACTAAGAGGCAAAGCTACAATATCAAACTAACCTGGTACAATGACAGGCAGACCAGTTGGGGGTTGGTGTGTTCCTTTCCTGTCATTAGTAGCTCCATTTGTATTTCATCTGCATTTTGCCAAATATCTGCCCACTAAAGACCCCTCCTGGCCAGAAAACAGAAATATCTTTAGTAAAGCTACAGATTTCTCTTAAGGGAACAAATCTGCTCTCTGATTAACATTTTGGATTAATACTGTGTTATTTGTGTTTGGTATTTATTACAACAACAGAAAGTATTAGTGAGGTAAAATAAGTCAGCTGTTCATACTGATGATCATTCATATGATGATGATAATTCATATAAATGTATTATATAGCATTTTTCTCCCCAGTATACTTATCAAATATTCATGAGAAAATAAAACTTGAAAATGGACTAGGAATGTTTAAAAGAAGGTTTAAAATAAAACATGTCAGGGGAAGGAATTAAGGGTGTTCAATCCTAATTGCACCAAGCAGTAATGCTGGCATTTGCTGGAGAGAGAGGGAGGGGAGGAAACCCCTTGAGTTGTCTGCTGTTCACTCTGGCTGTGTTTCTGTGCAGCACACCATAAGGGCTCCCAAGGCAGGAGTGATTAAAAAGGTCAATTTCCAAGAAGGTGCCCAGGCCAACAGGCATGCTCCACTCGTTGAATTCATGGATGAAGAGGCAGAGTCAAAATAAAATTCAATGAAGGTGCATTTTATTTTTTCTACTTTGCTGATTTTCTCCTGGAAGAAGATTTCTTCATATTTTCAGCAAACTGGTAATGAATGGGGGATTGGTTTCCTCTGCATTTCCTGCATAGTTTGACTGTAAATTATGCTGACTTCACTGAAATTTGGGTATCACTATACTGTAATTTTATTTATAACTTGTGGACCTATGTGATTGTTGTCCAGTGGTTTGCGTGAGGAAAGGACTGGAAGAAGATGTGAAACTCTGAAAGGTTCAGAGAGGTTAATAAGGACTATAAGGTACAGACAGGTTGGGTTCTTCTTATTCACAGCTGCCTTTTTCCCCTTAAATATGTGAGGATTGATTTGAAGGAAATCTAAAAGACTGTTTTTCTATTTTCTGACAAAATTCCTGTTTGTATCTTATGTTTCTGCCTTAATAGGGAATTCAGGATTGTTCTTAGCCCAGAATCCCTCTCAATCATTTCTGATGCATCTGTTTTTCCTGTTTACCTCAATGAGTTGTGGAAATTTGCATTTCAAAAATTATTTTAATATACCTCAGAATACGTGATGCAAACCATTTCTCAAATACATTTGCTACACTAATCAAAGTTAAAATGTAACTGCTTTCCAAAAATACCATTTGAACTTTAAACATTAAGTAGTAACATAGAAATATAAGCTTATTTAATACTTAGTGTGCCAAAATACAATACTGACTTCAAAATCTTCATTACTGTTACCATATTGTTCATGTTCTAATGTATTTCTTATTGGCTGGAATGAAGTACACCACAGTCTTTATAACATGAAACATTACTAAGAATAATGGATTTTTTTTTTTTTTGTATCTGCAGGGTTTCAGAAGGGAAAATTGGTAGGTTTTTGGATATGCAAAAAAGAATTCTCAGACTAAGCATACTGATAATTTGCCATAAATTTAACTTATTTAACCAGCACCTTAGAGAAACAAGGGAAAGAAAAAAATGTTTTAATTGTTGCAAACTTTGAAAGTCTTTTCATTTTTTGGTTAATGTGAAGTTCTGTTACCATGTGAAGTTTTGATATGCTAATTTAATTAAATAATCTGTTTTCTACTGCAGAAAGGAACAATCAGATGCTGCAGTGATCCCAAGCCTGTAGTTAAATCTGTGCAAATGGACCCTTACCTGAAATCTCATTTCTGAATCAATATACAGTATCATGGGGAATTCTCTGGTCTGCTTTTATAATTGTGCAGCCTTGTCTGCAATGCAGAAAAAAAGTGATGAAAAAGCAATTACTCTGGATGATCAGTGTATTAAAAACATATTTTAATACTTCATAATTTTCCTTCCAATCTTACGGTCACCTAGCAAATAATTAAATTCCAGTGATCATCTTGTAGAATATTGCCACTGTTATTTGTATTTACTGCCAAATAAAAATCAAGCATAACTTGGAATGTTTGTTTTGATTTTTCTCCATTTTGTTCTTTCCCTGATTGCTTCTGTTCACGCATTGGATTAGAGGGTTTAAGCAGCTGTTTCTGTATCATCTGATGATGATGAGCACAATCTGCAGATGACATTTAGGAGGCAGTAATCCAGACACTCGTGATGGGTTTCACTGCAGGTAAGGTTAGGCACTTGTTTTATCCAGAATTGAATCCTTGCATAGGAACATGAGCTCAGCCCTGAAGAGACTCAGCATCTTGGCATTTATTTTTTTCTCTCTCTGTGACATGGCTGTTTCTAGACTGACTTTGCTGCACCGAGTCTGCACTGAATCTGTACCAAAACATTCAAACTCCCAGCAGGAGGTTCTCTGCCCGCTCATTCTGCACAGCTTGGCTGCACACAGCCAGTGCAGCAAAACACATTCCCTGGGAGCTGACAAAATGTCCTCCCTCCGGAGCCAGGGGAGACAACTAATCTCACCAGTGTTCATTTTCCCTCAAAAATTGGCTGTTAGGTTTTTATCTCTATAGGTTTCTACTGAGATAGATTTTTCAGATAAGTGGTGGTTTTGTTTATTTAAGAAAAATCTCTTACAGAAGTCACTGTCACATTTTCCATACTTGAAATGCTTTACTGCATTGTGATTTAATTGAACTTGGAGATGCCCAAAGAATTGTTAAAGGTAGATTGTTCCTATACCAGTATCTTAGTTAACAAAATATTAATGAATCTTCAGTTTATTACAAATAAATTTTTGTGTTATGAATGTAAATTGATAAGAGCCCTAGTAACATAGCTGTCACTTCTTGTCTCTAAAAAACTTAATGACAGACTAAGAAAAAAAATTTATTTTTTTAAAATACAATATTTTAGCATTTGGGCTAAAGGGGTAATCTCTTGCTACTAATTTATTATCAATGTACCTTTTCAGATAGTGCTGTAGTTCTGAAACAACAGTCACAGATGTTACAGGAACAGTGAATCTGAACTGATTCTAGTTGTAATGATTTTTTCTTGCTGCCAGAGGAGAGAGGGGGCTGTGTCACAAGATATTTAATTCAGCCACAGTTGATGGTCTGCAGGAAAGAACAAAGACTTGGGCTCCTCTGAGACAGGGAGTGACACTGAGCACTGGTCAGCTTGGATCAGGAATGGCTCAGCCTGCCCAGCAGTGTGAAAGGTGCCAGAGGCCCTGTGTAAACTTCAGTTACCCCCTGAGGGGATCTCCATCTCTCCTGCACTCTCCAGCTGCTGCCAGTTCCTGTGGCTGATACCCAGGGAAGCTCTGTGGTGTGGAGCCTCAATCCATGCTGCAGTGGGAACCAGGAGAGCAGGACTGTGTTCTTATTTCAGCCACTGACTCACTGTGACTTCAGACAAGTCACTTGGTAGATATTTGCCTATTTCCTCCTATTTAATGAGGCTGATGGCAATCAAAACACTGCAAAATTTGTGGACACACTGATTTAGAAATAATTTTCTCTGCTTGTTTGGAAATTTGTAATTTCAGATGTAGACTAATTCTACTTGTAAGGGGTTTTTTAAACCTTTTGTACATCAAATATCAATACCATAGTTACAAAGTTTCCAGTGTGTATTGTATTCTTTGTTGTAATGATTGTACCAGCTAGTTACCAGGAAATCTTAGCTTCAAGTCTTCATGCTGACTAAAAAATGAGTATTCAAGTGGGTTTTGGCAGGACCTTTAAAATTTAGCCAGTAGTAGGGGAAAAAAAAAAGTTCATTTGGGCACACAACTCTTTGATTAAAGTAACTTATTGTTATGTCCCTTGAAAGAGGTACCAGTGCACTCTCACAGGTATATTCATTGCTGCTGATAATCCTTTTCAAACAGATCAGGAATTGTCTGTGTTCTGTTTGTAAAAAGCTGAGCTGTGCTGATTTGAATATGTTTACTGAACAATCAGTGGCAATTGATTAAGTTCTGAACTACCAACTTTTACACAAAGTATATTCTCAACATACTCAAGATACTTCAACTTCTTGTACAGTAATGTTCCAAGTTGAGATTTTTACACACAAATTCCTTGCAGGTAAGTATCACTTGGTACCTCTATAATACTGGGGCATATCCTTCTACATAAGAATTCCATTTGGAAAATTATATGCACTACTGAATGCTGTGTTAAAAATCAATATTGCAGAAATTGATAATTGAAACCTTGGTATTTATTTTTATGTGATCCGACTGAATTTCTTGGAAGAGAGCCTGGATTCTAAAAGCAATTTTGAGACACTTGATGTTAGCTTAAAACCTATTGATAATACAATGAATTCATACTGAAACAAACATGGATGTTCTGGTTGAATACACCATGCTTTTTATTATAGCAGTAATTAATAAAATACATCTGGAGTCCTGCTGGGTTTTAAAATCATAATGGTTGCTGGATTTTAGCTTTAATCTGTGTCCTGGTTTCACCTGGGAGTTAACTTTCTTCCTAGTAGCTGGTCCAGGGCTGTGTTTTGGAGTCAGTGAGAGAATAATGTTGGTAACAAGCTGCTGTTTTAGTTGTTGTTGAGTACTACTTGCTCTAAGATAAAGGTTTTCCAGTTTCCAATGCTCTGCCAGCAGACAGGTGTCTGGGGGGCTGGGACAGCTGACCCCAACTGGCCCAAGGGACATACCACACCACAGAACACTGTGGCAAGCACAGACATGGGGGAAGCTGGCCAGGAGCCACTGATTGCTGCTTGGGGACATTCTGGGCATCAGTCAGGGTGCCTTGAGCAACTGTAGTGTGCATCACCTGTCTCTGCTGGGTTTTATTTCTCACTCCCTTTGTTGTTTTTTCATTACAGTGGTATTATTATTTATTCTATTCTATTCTATTTCAATTATTAAATTGTTCTTACTTCAACCCATGAGTTTTGCCCTTTTTTCCCCCATCCTCCTCCCCATCCCAGCAGGAAGTGAGGGTGGTGAATGAGCAGTTGCATGATACCTAATTGCTGGATGGTTAAACTGTGACAGACCTTTTTGGTGCCCAATGTGAGGCACAATGGGTGGAGATAACAACAGATCTGACCAGAGTGTGTAAAACAGATTTGTCACAAGCATTCATTATATTAATTTAACAGTCAGTGGTCACAGTGTTGTTTGTTCTCAAAGTTGTTGTGCTTGTACTCAGGTTTGTGTCATGTGATGACGTCCTTGGTGTCTAAGTTGCCTTTGTGCTGTTTATTACCTCTGGGGGCTGGGCTAAGGTAAATTCTGTTGTATTTTATTACACTGGCCTATGATATGATAGAATTGCTGGTTCTGAAACAAAGAAAAAACAATCACAAATGGGGGTTCTTTCAGAAAAACTGCTGCTCCAGTCTCCACTGGGCAGTTCCCCACACAGGGATGAAGAGCTGATCTTACTCCTGCTCCTATGGAAAAAAAATTGAATCCATTTTTATAAGAAGCAGGGAATCTTAAGAGCAGTACTAGAGGAGAAGCCCTGCCTCCAGCCAGGTGGAGGAGAGGGACAGTCAGGTTTATGGGACTGTGTGGATCAGATGGCCTGGCACAACAGACCCACAGGAGTATAAGGCTCTAGCAGATACCTGTGTACAGTGCATCCTAATGCCATCAAGCTGTAAAGGGGCAGATCCTTTGTTCCCCATCCCAGTGGATGTGAGCAGCTGCGTGGTACTTAGCTGCCAGCTGGGGTTAAACCATGACAGCCTGTTTTCCTTTAAACAGTTGTGGTGCCACAGCAAAGCTCTGGAGTGGTGAAAAAAGCTGCTGCTGAGAGCTGCATCCCTCTTTGGCGTCTCTGAAAAGGAAGGTGACATCTTCTGGGCTGTCCCCTTCTGCTCACTCACACACAGGAACACTCAGTGACCAATACTGGGTGGGATCTGCCACCAAAGACCCCATGCCTGTTCAGTGTCCTGGGCTAAGCATCCCAGAAACATCAGGCACAGCTGCTGCTTTACAGAGTTGTAAAATAAGGTAAAATATGAGAATAAACCCAGCCCCGTTACATACAGATGTGATTAATGCACATTTTCCTTGAGACATGCCCCACTGTATTGATGCAGGCAGCCAGTCACGTGCATGGAGGTTATAATCAGGACAATATTATTGGCCAGATGGTGTAGACATGAGCCCAAGAATCAGTTTGCTGTTACAACAAGGAGGAGTCAAAAAGGCCAAATGTGTGTAACATGTGACAGGAGGCAAGAGCCATTTTACTGCTCTTGTTTTGTACAGCTGCAGTGTGCCTACGTTCAAGGCAAAAGGCTCTACCTCCAATATAAGTAACTTAAATTACTGTTTTTTGTATTAATACCAAAGTATGTACTTTGCATTGAGATGGCTGATTTTTATTACATTGAGCAATTACAGATGGCAGATACAGAAAATCACTGGGATAGGGAAATAATCGTGTCTCAGTCTTCTAGATTCTTGAAATCACCTGCAGTTCTTTGTAGTGAGAATGGAAAGCTGCTTACAGTTCAAAGATGTGCGTTTTAATCAGGAAGCTGTGATGGCACTGTGGGGATTACAGCTTGGGAAAGTTTCAAAGAATTCTGGTTACAAACATTGTACCTTGTATTACAGAAGTTCTGAACTAAAAAATGTCCATATAAAAATCAACTAGCTGTGTCAATTCTTATTGCCCTCCCATTTGCTAACTCATTAGCAAACTTAAAATGCCTTGCTTTTGGTATATGTATCTCAGTACTTACTAGTTTAAAAAAAATACAGAAGCCTAGCAGTCTGTTGCTTTTTAGGTGTCCTGGGAAGTCTCAGTTTATTCAGGCCTGCCAGAGTATGGTGGAATACATGAGAAATGTTCAGATTTTCTTAGACTCTCTGACCTGATTTTGCTTCATCACGTAAAGCTGTCCTGCTCCCTCCCAGAGATGCTGTCACATGGAAAACTGCTCCGAACAGTGCCTTGGACTGGGTGTAGTAACTTGTTAACCTCTTGTGTAATGCAGGAAGGATGAAAAACTTAATAGAAGGTGAACACCCTTCCCTGCAACCTATCAACAACAATCTTCTGATATTGGTGCTGTGTCACTGCAGGTTAAATTGCTCAGACACCTACAGGAGGACTCACACTGTTTACTTCTGCTGTGCTTCTTTCAGTGCAGAAAAAAACCATAATGATAGAGACATTCCAACTGTATCAGCTGAACAGCACAACAGGAGCAGACCATTGGGTCTGCACCTCTGGATGCCTACAGAGTGGCATTAAATCTCCTTGTGCAGGATAGTTCATGGGTCTTTGTTCTCTCTTAACCATGGGGTCAGTTTGCAGGCAAAGGGCCATAGCTGTAATCACCCAGTATATGATGATCTGGTGGTTTCTTTTTCTAGAGCACAACATAGCTGCTAAAAAGATGTGGTTAGAAAGACACGTCCAGCCCAAGCTGCCCCAGGTTATTGTTACCCTTCATAAAGCTTTGGGCCTCTTCCTCAGAAAGTGCTCTAAGTTCTCAGCCAGGGGATTACACTAAATGGATTCTGCTTTGACCGAACATGAGACTTATTTTTCTGCTCAAGAGGAGAGGTCAGGTCAGTGTAAACCAGCTCAGTGTTATATTCAGTTATGCACTTGACACAGTTGGTTTTAAAACAAATAAAATCACTGCCTCATTTTCCTGGGGTTCACAGGAAAAGATAAAACATCATTGGCTCGCACAACAAAACAAGGCAAGTGTGTCAGCCTTAAAATAAACTGAACAAGTCATCATGTTACCCTGGTCACGGTGATTATGCTGCGTGCACATTGCACAATGAAATTTCCTTCTCGTCTGTGTCGCTGAGGGCACGTGTCGCGTTCACAAGCAGCAGAGCTGGGTAGCCCTGCTCTGACCTGGGGCTCCATCCTGCAGGGAGCTGTACAAAAGGCAACATGTAACAATCCCAGTTGAGGTAGGTAACTTACACTTTCTGGTGGCCTCATGCTGCCTCCTGCTTTATAAAACCTCTGGTTTTGGTCAGAAGTGGTGAGGGTGAGATTCAGACAGCAGACACATCATGCAAGTATCCATCTCTGTCTGTAGGCAGGCTCAAGCATGTGGATATGGGTGGAATTGGGGCAATCTGGCTGTGTCTTGAGGTATGTGCCTGCCCACTGCAGTGAGCTGTGTTTGGAGAATAACTCTGTTTAGTCAGACCATGCTGGGCAAGAGCTCTGGGTAAGGTAACCTCAGCTTCAGAAATTCAGCCATATCCCCATGGAAGCACTCTGGAAACCAATACAGAACACTGCAGCTCCCACTAAAATCAGTAACACTAGACTTACAACCTAAATGGCAGCAGGAAGTCACTCCTTTTCTCAGGTACAGTTTCACCTGAGAAGTGATCGTGAATTGGAAAAAAACCCACAAGGAGTAGCATGCATGCTGTGAATAGCAGCAATATGCATTTCACATTTTTTAATATATTTCATTATCCTATCACTGGATTACCTTATCTGCCCTGCTCAGAAGCAGTTAAGTATGATTTTCCTTACCTTATACAACAGGAATTCATAATGTAGAGCAATTTAGTAACTTAGGGAGATCAAATCAAATGCCAGTCAAAAAATTAAACACAAATACAGTGTGCCACCATACAATCAAAAACCCCACGAAGAGACCCTGCATTACAAGAAGCCTGCAAGATACACAGGTATTAGAAAAAAACAAGTCACTTGAAAAATCCTCTTTCTCTCCTGAGGAGTCTCCTGCATGCACAACTCATCTCTCAGATTACTGTTACATGTCACAATAATTCTCCAGGTCTAAACTGTGTCTTCAGCTGGCAGGAGGGCTGTCACAGCATGTTAAAGTGATGACAATTAGCTAACTCAATCAAAGAGATTTCCAGGTTTGGCTTTGCCTCCCCTGCTGTGGTTACAAGGACTGGGCTGGTGTGCAGTGTTCATGGCTGTTCACTGGCCAATTTGCATCCATCCCCAATTTCAAAATTATGCTCTTTGGTAGGATTCAAGGTATCCAGGCAACTGCTGTCTCCAAGGATAGCTGAATTCAGCTATATTCCCATATACTTGATATCAAGCTCTTAATTTTACTATTTCATACACCAGCAAAATTGGACACTTCACAGGTCTGATTTTCCTCACCAAATACAACTTAACTCCTCACATTCCCATCTATGCTTTGCTCTGATTTTCAGGAAAGTAAGCAATAAACTATTCAGACCCTTTTATATAAAGCACATACATAAACTGTGGACATCCATGATGAGGAATGGCTTTTTGAAGTCTTAATTTCTCTGTGGTGTGTGCAATCATACCAGTCATAATAAATACAGAAGCTTACTTTAATAGCTCCAAGCTCAGCAGGAGATGAGAGAACAAGATCAGATCTCAAACCTTTGTCCTTCACAACAGCAGTTTGCCACCACTGTGAGTTTTATCAGCAAGTATTTTGCTTCCCCAAACTCCCTCGGCTGCCAAAAACCTGCAGTAGGTAGAGTAAGCTTTCCTGGGAAAGAACAACTGTCTGGGATAGTGGTACAAACCGTGATTTAACCATTGCAGCCCCTCCTGCTAGTACAGCTGTGCTAGTGCAGGAAGAGCTACATCTGTCCACAGCTCCCCAAAAGGGATCACAGCCTGGAGCAGGGAAATCAGGGAAATCTTACAGGTGTGGAGGTGCTCCTCTGTAAAGCTGCTGCCCCGAGACTTCACCTTCCCCAGGTCTCCGTGGCTGCTCAGCAAACGATTCTGCCTCTTCTGCGAATCCATCCTGGAAAGCCCGGGGGATTTTCCCACCTCGCCCTTTCCGTGTTCAGGCCCCCGGGAACGGCGGCCACACGGCCCTGGAGCTCACACTGGGCACTCGAAAAGTGTCCGACCTTTTGATATTGACGAAACAGAAACACATAGGGAGTTTTCCCGACAAAACAGCGGTTCCCGGGGTGAGGAGCCGCTGGGACCCCGCACCCCCACCTGCCCCCGCCGCATCTCCTCCGAGCCCCGAGCCCACCCAGTAAAAGCCGCCAGGAGGCTGGGGGGAATTTTCCCTTCTCTTCCCTGCTCGGGCCGAGGCCCCCCTGGTGCCCGCCGCGACCTCAGAGCCGAGCGAGGGCCGCCCGCCGTTCGCTGCCGCCGCTCCCGGGGAACGCGGCCGAGGCCGCCCCCCGTGAGGGCTCCCGGCTCCCCGCACTGCGCATGAGCGGGGGAAGGCGGCGGAAGGGCCCGTGAGGAGCCGGGAGCCGCCGCCGCCGCCGCCGGAGGAAGCGCCGCCGCCGCCGCCGCCCTCAGTGTCCGCCCGAGCCGGGAGGGGAGAGGCCCGCACAGCCCCCACCATGGTGAGCGGCCGCCCGGGGCCCCTCTGGGCCCAGCGCGGCGCCTCGGGGCCGGGCAGGGGCAGCGCGGCCTGGTCGTGGCGCGCTGGGTGCCCGGGAGCGGCCGAATGGCCGGTGTCTGGGGCTCCGCAGCCGGGCACGATGTGCTGGCCCGGGGGCTGCTCGTCCTCCTGCCGGGCACGGCAGCGCCGGCGTGCGGGGCCCGGGCCGGGGCCGCGGGGCGGGCGGCAGGGGCTGCTCCGGGCAGGGGCCTAAGCGGGGGGCGCCAGGATCCCGCCCAGGCTCCGACCCGCGGGGCCCCGGCAGGCCCCGCACGGCGGGGAGGGGCTCGCTGGCACCTGGTGTGAGGGTTCAGGCACCTCTGCGAGACAGCGGCGGTGGTGTGGGCAGCTCTGTCCGGTCTGTGCCCTGTGCCTGCAGCAGCACTGAGGGAGTGCAGGGGGCTGCCAGGAACCAGGGGCTGCTCGGAGTTTTTCCGCAGGATTTCAGGCATCTCAGGGCCCATTAAGTGCTGTCAGTTCACAGGGAAACTTGGGGGTGTTGATGCTTCTTGAGCTGGGGTTATGTTGGAGAATTTCTGGATAATTGTTCTAGGGTCTTGGTTGGTTCTTTTCACAGAAGTGTTGTAAAGGAGGGCTTTGCAGAGGTCATCCTAGTAAAGGTCTTGTAAAGGTTTATCTTGCATTTTCTCTGTAATACTGTTCTTATAGCTGAGGATTTGCTGTGGGCTTCCAAATCGACTGACTTTCTCCCGTGCTTCTTGTAGGGAGAAACTGCAGTGCTTAGAACAACATTTACTTTTGTTTTTGCCTAAACAAAAGAAAAATGTATGCCTTTAATTTAATTAAGGGGGCCCTCATTGGTTTCTTGCACAGTGTCTTTATGCACCAGAGGGAACAGTTTATAGTAGTACTTCCAGGCTTTCTCCGTATTCAAATGTTGTAACACCTGTACAATTTAAAGCAGTACTTTTCTGTAGCAGTGATACAGTCTTAGGAAGGGTGTAGGAGGGAGTCATAAGATATACTGATGTATGCTTATTGGTATAAAGATATTTTATACTTGCTGTTAATACTGTTCTGACAAGCAGAGTTAAAATCATATTTAAAAAATTACAACGTCACCTTTAATTGATGGAGTTACATTGGCATAAAAATTTGGTTAGCCAGCATTTAAATTAGTGGTGTGCAGACCTCTAATAAACTTGTCACTATGTAACTAGTATAATTTTTAATTGAATAGTTTGATGTAGATCTTTGTTTGTGTTTTTTTATGAGAGCTTAAGACTGAAGTCTGAATAAAGTTCAGACTGTAAAGGTGTCTTATTGTAATTTTGCAGGTCTGGGACTGTCTCAAATCGTGCATACACAGTAATGTTACACAACTTTTTATGAAGACTTTCCATAAAAATCACCTAGAGTTGTCACACAGTATATCCAGTGTAGGTAGGCAAAATAGATACATGGTTGATGAAATACACAGTTAATGTCTGTATGTACATATATTATTGGCTGGCTATGAGATTAGAAATTTAAATTGAATCATACTGTAGAAAGTGGCATTATAACAGAAATAGTGAGGCCCATTATTCAGAGAATTTCTTTTTGTGAGAAACAGCAGACTTCTGTCTGCTTGGTCTTCTTGGAAGCACTTAACTGAAGAACCAGCAGACATATTCTGTGTAGCAGTTCTGTACTGGTAGATTGGTATTTATCAGATGAGAGGGAGTATGTGAATACTCCAGTCATGGCCCTGAGCAGAGCTCTTAGGCCCTGTGCAAACAACTGTGTTCCAGGTTGTGCTTGTTGTCTCCAGCACCCAGGTGAAAGGATGGCATAGACACTGAAGTGGGACTAAATGACAGTCTGCAGCTTTTAGAAGTAGTAAATACAGGTATGGATGGTTTCCAGTGCCTGGGTGTAGGATTCTGTACCTTATTTGTGGTATGTCAAAATCCTCTGTTTGGTTAGGGGAAAGGTAGGGAGACTTCACAGAGATCTGAGGATGCCCATCCAGAAACATGAGATTTGATGTCCCACTTTTCTGCCCATGTACACAACTGCTCTGGCTTGTCCTCCCAGTGGCTGTGGCCAGGTAGCTTGTCCAACACAGCAAATGCCATGGCACAGGCTCCTGCAGCTGGGGCCTGGCTCCTACCTGTCCATACAGTGCTGCCAGATAGAGCACTGCTGGCTCTGCCTTAGTCTTACCAGTGTCCATATGGCCAGAGCCTTGTGCCTTCGGGACAGAGGTTTCCTGCCCTTGAACCATCTTTGTCCTAGATCTGGAAGGGACACCACCCTGCCAGCATTCCTTGGACTGCTGAGAGCAGTCAGCCTTTCTTACCCACTCTTCATTTGAGCTGGCTGAGCAGCACCTGGCGAAGTGCTGTCCTTCACCTTCCCTGTTAGAGTGTTACTGCTTCTTCTCATCCTGAGGACAGTGCTGTGCCCGTGAATCAAGGCAGAGTAGTAAGCTGGTCCATTGTACTCTGAGCCATCTTCACTGCCTGTACAATTCTTAATGATTTAATGAATTTAGAACTGTGTGTGGTAATCGAGGCAAGTGTGTGATTATCTACATCTTTATCCAGAGCCATGTGCTAGCCTTGTCTCCATTTATATTATCTATTATATTGTCAAGTTTGTGTTCTCTGAAAAATATTTCTGTGCTGATAAATACATAATTTCTTACTGCAAACCTCAGCTGACAGGAAGTTGTAAAATTTAATATTACAAGAATTTCATGTGTGACGCTGTCTCCTGTAATGTTAGTGTACTTCATGCCATTGTTATGTGATGTTTAACTCAACGAGCTATTCTGCAAGGCCAGCTGTTTATATGTGTAATCGGTGGTGCATATGCATGTCTGAAGCAGTTTGTTGATATTAAATATTTGAGGTTTGGTTGTCCCATGGTAAAACTTCAGATTCTTGGCATTACGCTTTGGACGGAGTAGTCAGAGTGCTAGACAAGATGGTGCATGATTTTGTTTCCTCTCCTAGCTTACCAGAGATCCCTTTGAACTAATACTTTAAATCACTTTTAGCTAAAGCCATGAAAAAAATATTCAAGAATATGAACTACTCTGAGAACAAGGTGTGAAATTTATTATGTAGCTCTTGATATTTTACTCATGTTTTATGGTGCCAATGCAAATATACAGTATGAATAGAGCTTGTGCCCCAGACCAGAGTTAAGAATGCTAAACAACTGCCTGCTTTATGTTGTCCTTTTTTTTAGGAAAGCCCTGATTTTTCTGTTTCCTTCACCTCTCAGGTTAGCATGAATTACCATTATATCTACAGCAATATTCTGGGTAGCTGTATTTTGACCTCTGCCTGCATATGAATACTGAAATTATTTTATCCACTAAAAGAACATCACAGAAGATAGAAAGCAACTTTAATTTTATGTAGAGATTTTTCCCTTGAATTTTAAGTTTCAACAGACTTTTTAAGTGGTTTTGTTCTGTTCCACTGCAGCCAAGTGGATTTCACATGAGTTTGAAACAGAAGCTTACAAATGTCCTGACTGTCTTACTTTGTATGCCCTCTCTTAGAGAAACTGCTGTGCAAAATAAAATGTAGTTGAAGGACATGTTTGTTTACATTATTCAGAAACTGTGGCTATTCACTTTCTTTCTTTTTACCTTTACCTTAGATTTTTTTGGTAGTATACCTGTGTGCCATCAGTGTTGGTGGGTTAAGATGCAGTTCTGTGTATTTGTATATTTTTGTTGTAATTAATGTTTTTCTTAAAAAACAAAGAAAAATACTCATGATTCTGCCTTTTAAGCTTTCATGTGTTAGTTGAATACAAGCAGTAAAGCAGACATTTTTAGGTGTCTTTGGTTCCTTTCCTGGATACAGTCCAAGGTGGGATGTTTGGGGAGCAGAACTCCCCTGGCCATTTGTGTCACATCAAGGGACGGCAGTGGCAGTCAGGTGAGGGGGTTGCATGCCCGAGCCTCTGGGATTGAGCTGGGTCCTTGGGAAGAGCAGGGATGCTTCCCACAGCCACAGCTCTTGCTGGAGTCTCAGTGCAGTCTGTGTAAAGGCCGAGACTTTGTGGAGGTTGATACTATTTTAGAAAAGGCTTTTACCTGTCACATGCATGAGAACTTAACAGGCTTTTCTTTGAGTCCTGCCTGAAACAAAAGCACAGATGTCACATCGTTCAAATTCCTTTACTCAGCAGTGAAACTCCAGGATTTGGATGGTCTGTATCAGTGGCTGGGAAGGGAAAGGTGCAAAGCAGTCGCTCACAGAGGAGTGACTGTGAATGCCTTTCTTGGGGGCCACAAGGAAGTTTGGGCAGCAAAACTCATCACGCCCTGCTTGTCTTGCTGGGGCCACATGGGACCTTTGAGCCAAGTCCAAGAACAGGCTCCAGGAGGGATCCTCAGCTCTCCAGTCCAGGCAGTGTGGGACAAAGGTTGATGATGCTTCCCATGAACATCCAAGAGAGTGGAGCCCTCATTTGGCTATTAGCAGTCTGCAGAATGTTGGTGACCAGTGTGCAGAACTTATCTTTGAATCTGGGGTGACTAAAACCAGTGCAGATGATAAGGAAAAACAGTGCTGTAGTCAGAGTTGGTAGAGAGGTTCTAGCATTTTTTGTGCCTCAGACTAGGAGAAAAAAAAATACTTGGGGAAATAAAAGTCCAAGTATTTTATTTTTTATTTGTAATTTTTCACTGAAGTATCTGATCAAGGAAAGGATATTGAATTAGAATATTCAAATTTGGTACTTCATGGTAAGAGGCAAATATTAATTTTAAAATCAAAATTACAGAACCAGATGTTAATTAGAATGAGTGTAGTTTTATGAGTCTACACAATGTAGCTTTTCATTTGGAGAAGTTATTCTGTGTTTTTAAAGTAAGGTTATCTGTCTTGTGATGTCCTTATTATGAAAGGTAGCTTGGGTACCACACAAACTTGATCAAAGGCTTGCAAAACTGAATTTTGCCTTTTGATCCAAGAAATAAGAGTACAAATTTGTTTCTTTTCCATTGGTTTTCATTTGGATATATAGGCAAGACACATATCTGTTAAATAAAATTCTATCTTCCTTTTTAACCTGTATAAAAGTTGAGATGTTTTAAGTGGATTGTGTTGCATTACAGTGAGCACAATTTCAGTGTCAGGTATTTGTTGCCTGATGCCTGTAGGATTAAAGGTTATGTGCTGCTCTGTATTGCACTTAAAACAATAATAGAGTATTAGTGCTCAGTGTCTAGAAATAGCCCTTAAAAGTGCAGAAGGTTTGGAACCTGTTCCTGCTTGAAGTGTGGGTTTTTAATGTGCTGGAAGAAGAGCTATAATAGGATAATAAAAACTCAGCAGAAATTCCATCTCTTGCTGTCCTGTAGTAGGCCTGCAAAGAGTGCCCAGTCACTTAGGATGTGGAGTGTCCTGTCCATACTGGCAAGGTTCTGCAGAAGCATTAATCAAATAGAAAGAAAGGATTTTGACACTTCTTCACTAAAAATAAACTCATATTTGACCAGGAAAAATATGAATATTAAATAAAAAGATTATGGCTGAACAGTGTGATTTATTGCATCTTAGACCTTACTGAGTGTTGCAATTAGCTGGTTGATTCTTTGCAATTTCAATCTTCTTTTAAAAAGGCTTTATGTTGTTGCTATCACTTAGGGAGCCCCGAGCATGGGAAAATCTAATGTACATATGTAGAATTTAAATTTTATCATAAAAGGCATTTAAGCTGCAAGTTTTTGTTCTAACAAATTACACTCTTCTTTTATGTGACAAGATGCAGAACATACCACCTTCTGTGGTCCTGGGCATCCATGGTAAAGCCTATTTAAACCTGTTCCTTGACTTTTTGTTTTGTGGGATGTCACTGCTTTTGGAGTTCACCCTTGCAGGAGCAGGGGAGAACAAAGGCTCCTGAGGTTTTACAGCATACTCAGTATTAAATGGGCTATGTATACTTATGTGTACATGTTTAAAAAAATCAGAAATACTAAAGATTAAAGGCAGCAGCTTTGTAAAGAAAAAGAAGAAAAGAAAAGCGAAGATAATTAAGTATGGCTGCCCTATAGTGCAGCTGAGTCTGTGGTGATGCAGCAGTCTGGCTGTGTGGAACTGATTAGAGGAAGCTGGTAATTGAATTTGGGATTGTTTCATCTTCATTTGGGATTTCTTTCAGTGGTTTGTTTTCATATATCTGAGTTTACAATACATTTTAAAAAGATGCAGCTAAAAATCCGTAAGTCATTTCTGGAAGTAGTTCCACGTGGCTTTGTCAGTGTGAGTGGTTTTTGTGGAAGTGTGAGCTCAGTAGTGCAAGGTGCTGAATGTCTGTGGAGCCAAGCATCAGCAGATGGGGTGCACAGGAGCTGCTCTGGTGGCTTGGCCTTTACCTGGAACCACGCCTGACAATCTCCGTTTCAGAAATGTCTTTGTAGTCAGAGGTCCACAGTGACAGACTTGGTCAAGAGACTGAAATCAAGCAGCAGCACATAATAGCTTTAAAAATGCTACAGCCTAACTAATATCACTTCTGCAGTCTGAGCTAAAAGTTTGGCTTCAGATAAGTGTGTAGGCAGGGTGGTTTTGGTTTGGGGGGGATTATTTTTATTAAAGGATACTTAAGCTAAGGGTATTGTTCTATTTAGTGTATTATGTGGGCATCAGTTTAAACCAAATGTGATGGTCTTGTATTTTTTTTCAGTGGTGTAACTGAAGCTGGTAACTTAACTATTCTTACAAATAAAAGTGTTCACACTCGTTGTCATCAAGCCACAGAAAAGTGATCCTTACTTTTAGGACAGATGAATTTGTGTTCTGAAGCATTAGTTCTTTTTTCTAATGATGATGTAATTGAACACTAATTATCCTTTGGAATTAAGAGCTTGAGCATATACTGCTCCTAAGTCATCATTCTTTGGCTGAATTTTATCATGTCTTGGGATTTTTTTTTTTGCCCTTTTTCTCCACAGTCCCTGAGAAGGAGCTGTTGAAATTACAGTTACAATAATGAACAGCATATACAAGTATTGGTTCGAATACGAAGTAAACTAAAAATGAAATATTTTTGCCATGTAAGAAATTCAATCCTAACTTAAAATTTTGTCAGAACTTTTATTTACCAAGTTGTAACATTGGGAGTGTTTGCTTTGACTGTATTGAGTGAACTGTGGAACTGAATTTGGGTGTAGTGCAGGAGCTGTGGTTGCTCTCTGCTGATGAGCAGTTATAGTTTTGTGTAACTCATACCCTTGAAAGTGTGCTTCTCCTCATCAGAAATATCCTTGGGAATCCCTCTCAGCTGATAAGCAGCAACTCTGCGTTCAGTTCTGGGCTAGAGCAGGGCGGGATGGCTGGGCCTGGGCAGGAGGCCTGGAATTCCAGAGCTCTCACCTTGGCTACTCACTCCCCCGCCTGCCTCAGGCACCATTGCCTTTTTTTTCCTTAGCTTCGGTTGCTGCACCTGTGAAATGGAGACAATGCCTCCTCGCAGGAATGTTTTGCAAATTATGTAGGTGGAGCTGAGAACCTTCAAAGTGAAAAATCTCTTTAAAGAAAAAGAAGTGTTTAAGGTGTTTCAGTGTGTAGCTCCCTGAAATGGATGGCCCAGCCTAGTCCCTTGCTGCCATCAAGAGGCACCTCGGGAGATCTCGTTCCAGGTGTGGCCCTGGTCCTGCAGTAGCTGGGACCAAAAGGACACCAGCCTGCTGCTTAATGGTGCTAAACTGTTCAGTGGCCTGCTCTGCCCCAGCTCTGGAGGAGCTTGATCAGATATTTTGGTATCCAGATTGCTTGGGAAAATTATAACGATACTGATTTAAAAAATATTAAGAGACTGCTATTTATTCACTTGCAGTTTTTTTGTCCAGTAGACATTTCTAGTTACAGTATTATCTGTTTTCACTAGAACAAGTTGAAATCATCGCAGAAGGATAAAGTGCGTCAGTTTATGGTCTTCACACAGTCTAGTGAAAAGACAGCAGTCAGTTGTCTGTCTCAAAATGACTGGAAGTTAGATGTTGCAACAGACAACTTTTTCCAAAATCCTGAACTTTATATACGAGAGAGTGTTAAAGGATCACTGGACAGAAAGAAATTAGAACAACTATATAACAGATACAAAGGTGAGTACTCTGAATTTTAAGGCTTATTTCATACTTGTATAATTCTTATTTACAACGTATTGGTGATGCTGTGCTCTTGTGCTGGGAAATCTTAACTGACTCTTTCAGCTTTGTTTTTCTGTGCTAATAATACAAATTAGAGGGGAAATGTAGGTGGGTTTCTGCTTCACAAGGATTACACGCAGTTACTTTATGTGCTCTGAATGTATCTACATTTATAGGACAGTAGGGTCTGAGCTGGAATTGGATGTGCAGTGAGTAATTGTGATGGTTAACGAGGATTTTAGGTAAGTCTCCTGGGGAAGGCACATCACACAGGACATGATCCTGACAAAGGACAAGGTTGCATACTAGGGATGGGTTCTACCTTAGATTTTATTCAGCTTGTTCTTATTATCAGGTAGTTACAAACAGAGTGTAAAAGAAAATGAAGTCTCTGTATCTGTTATATAGCCAGTGTTCAGCTGATATCCTACCACATAAGGTGGACTCAGTAGAGCAGAACAAATCCTGTGTTTTAGCACTTAATCTAAAAATGAGTGCTCTGTTTTCTGTCAGTTTTCCTATGTTTTATATGTATAATCCAAATACCATTTTTGTGAAGTCTGTGTTGACTTGTGTTAGTAGATCTTTGTTAGCACAGTTGAAATGTGAGCATCTCACTTCCAGACCAGGTGTTGATTCCTTTGTGGAAAGAGGAGTAGGCCTGGCTGAGTTGGAATCGCTAATGGAGCAGTATAACTTTCCCCTGGAGGTTACTGTGTCCAACCTCTGCATGCTGGAAACCTCCTGTGGGCCAGGAAATGCCTAAATCTGCTCTTGGGGTAGCCGTGGATGGGCAGATTTGGGTGTTGGTACAGCTTGGAAATGAACACTGCAGAATGGCTTCTACTGAAACACAGCTCATCAGTCTGACCAAAGAGGCCAATAATTGAGTGTGCTGGAGGAGAGAACCACTGTGCTCTGTAGGGAATGAGTCAGAAGATCCTGCATTTTATTAGGCAGAAAACAAATGTTTGTGGTGCTTTTGTCTCTCAATGAAAATAACATGATCTTCATTGTATGGGAGGCTTTATTGCAGTAACTGCCTCAATTGTTAAAGCTTAACCACTGGAACACTCATGTAATTTTGTTTTTAAAATACTATCTTATAAGGGCAGATCTCAAAAAAGTATTCTTGAAAATATTTCCTTGTCTTAAATATACTTGTAGAACAAATCAGCTTTTTCAAGTATCTGTTTCTCTTGATACTTATTTTTATGTGCCAAAGATCCTCAAGATGAAAATAAGATTGGTATAGATGGAATACAGCAGTTCTGTGATGACCTAGCTCTTGACCCAGCCAGCATCACTGTACTCATCATCGCATGGAAATTCCGGGCTGCAACACAGTGTGAATTTTCAAAGCTGGAATTCATGGATGGAATGACTGAGCTGGGGTAAGTGCTCACTGTGTGTTAGATGGTGACAATGTGATCCAGTGTCCTGCTTTGGGGAGTTCTCAGTCTTGGTGTCCTCTCTGAGATGTTTCAGAGTCCAGCATCACTTGTCTGCCTCTGGAAAAACGCAGCCCAGCCTTGGTTGTGTGAGGGTTGTGTGGTGGTTGGCACAGAGCTGCTCTGGCAGGTAGAGCAGGGATATTGGGCAGACCTGGGTTTCTCTGCCTTGTGAGAGTGCAGGAGTCTTTATCACATTTTCCTAAAAATTTTGTGGATTCTAGAACCTGATATGTTAGGTATATGTGCAAATGCCGTGCAAAGAAATAACAAATAAATGAAATTCATGTAGAAGTGCAGACTCATTAAAGGCTTCCTGAAGTTTGTTTTGGTATCATATTGTATTCTACAAACAGTTTATAGATTTTTGTTTAACTCATGTTTTTATGGCAAAATGAATAGTACATAAATATGCAAACAAATATCCTTTTTAAAATGCAGATGTGACAGCATAGAAAAACTGAAGGCCCAGATTCCTAAAATGGAACAAGAATTAAAAGAGCCGGGAAGATTTAAGGATTTTTATCAATTTACTTTCAACTTTGCAAAGAACCCGGGACAGAAAGGTTTAGGTATGTATTCTAATTCATAAGCATTTGTTAATAAATACTGGAAATTATTAATTAAAGCAGTAAATGAATGTATTATTGTGATCCAGTGAATCTGAAAGATAATCACCCTTGGGATAAAATGCATCTCTGTGTTTTGAAAGACAGATGTCAATTCAAGGTACTCAAATTGATTATTAAGAAAGGCTACAGAATTTTATGAGAGAAGGTTTATTTGTTCACTCAGAGTGAGTGAAGTTCTCAGTAAGCACAATGGATTGTGCTCTTATATTGGAGACATAATTGCACCACTTAGAATTTGCAGCAGTGAACTGATTAATTGAATTTTTACTTCTAGGATAAATTGAAACTGTAAAACCATTTTCTGTGTAAGCACGTTTGTACAGTCCCTTGTAACACCAGAAATGCTTGCAAATGTCCTAGCAGGATACAATTGGAATGGCACTAACAGATTCCTGTGTTCTGGGCCTGATGCCTGTTGGTGCCTACCTACAGATTTTTTTTTTTCCCTTACCTCTGTGAAGGCTTTTTTGTCATTATTTCAGAGTTCACAGGCTGAGTGTGGCTTTGGTTTGTGTAACAGGTGGAGTGGAAGAATAACTTCTTAAAAATAATTTCAGAACACCACAGTTTGGGTAGAATTAAAGCAACAAACTGTAGCTCTGTCTATTCAAAACAACCAAAATGAGGGAATAAATATTTCTTTCAAGCTGTGATGTTAAACACTCAGTATGTACATTAATTTCTCTACAGTGTGATTTTGCTATTAGCCATAACTCACCTTTCATGATCCTGTAACTTCTTAAGTTAATTTTTCTGGTTTTGAGAAGTAATAAAATATGGAAAGGCTGGTAGGTTCTTCCTTGGCAGCTTATGAATTTGTTTTTCTCAGTAATGAAAATGCTCTAAACTGGCTGCCACTGGACAGCTTTGTATTCCCAGGCTGTGTAAAGATGAGCTTTCTGCTTTAGTTTTACTGGCTTTTATGTACAGACCAACTTCTGGCTTAAAATGAGTATTGAAAAATAAGTAAATAAGCAAAAGCGCTATGTCCTTCTGTGACATCTGGCTGTATCTTGTTTATTGTTTTCAGTGGATTGTGAATTTCATTGTATCCAAAGCAGCTAAAAGTGCTGCTAAACCATCTGAAAATACTTGTGCATGCTTGTAGTAATTTCTGAATCATGCAAATAAATGAATAGGCTGATTTGTATTTCTTGTAGAAAATTATCATAATTTTTTTAGGCTGCTATAACAAGGAAAATGTGGACAGCAAATGAATTGTGGGATTAATTTCCCAGGAAAACTCATTCACTTGCTTTATTTCTCATTCATCATAAAGCTTCATGCATGTTAAGCTGTAGCAGTGGCAGACAAGTATAGTTTTCTGAGATCCATGTAGCATATACATAGTGTAAGATAGGTTTTTTAATTGTTTTTGTTTTAAAGTCTGGGTCTGGAAAGTCTGAGCCTAAAGTCTGGATGCTTACCAGCCATTTTGGTGCTCATAAATACACAGTCCTAGGCATGAATTTAGAACAGGGCAGAATAATTCTGGAAACCCTGGAGCAAAACAATACTGGGAGAAGTACAGAGCTGCAAAGTAAGTGCTGCTAGTTAGGCAATTAATTTTGGTGTGTCTAAATAACTGCTTGTAGGAACTTGCCAAATTGATTTTAATGTATATTGGCCTCTAATCTTGCAAACATTGTGCTGTAGTTCAGGCACAGTTCTGGAAATATATTTCCTCTGCATAATTCCTTACTACTGTGTAAGTAGGAGGGTGTGTGAAAAGTTCTTGTGATGTTTGCATCTCATTGGAGAATACCCTGAAGCTAGTGTCCATCTCAAACATTGTTTGCCTCTCTTGTGTCTCTCTGGATAAAATTAAAAATGGAGGATGTATTTTGAGACTCCTATATTTGAGCCAGGAGGATTTCACTGAGCATTTTCACACTTTGAGAAACCTAAAATTATATCATTACCTTCCAGTTTTATTATTTCATATAATTTATTTTTTAAAATGTAGTTTGTCCCAAGGTATTACGTCATCATGCTTTACATGTTTGGACTCATACAGTGAGTTTGAGGTTGCAGCATCTTGAGATTTAGCTTTTAACAGCCTTTGCTTACCCACAAGGATTGCCTCCAAATTGTATAAAAATGTCAGAATGCACAGTTTATAGTGACTGTTTACAAACCACTGTAAAATGCAGTGATTTGATCACCTTGCCTTTTTGCATGCACACCATTAATGCAGCACAAGTAAATAAAACCTAGTTTTAAGTTTTTTTCCTTGAGGAACTGATCAGCTTCCTCTGAAGTTGTAATAATGTTGCCCTAAAAGTAAAATAGTTTAAAGTTGGTTTTATCTAAATTGTATTTTGTACATTAAAAAAAAAGAAAGTCTCAGTACAAAATACTGCAAATTTTCTTTTCAAACCAATAGCATCTTTAACTGAAAATATTTTGCTGACTTCAAAGTATTGTTAGATAGCAAAAGGCATATGAAATGTCCTGGGGGGTTTTGGATATGTTAGATATTAATATGGGCAATTTTCAGTTCTGTAAAATATAAAATATGTGTGTTTATGGTTGCCTTTTTGTAAAGGATCCATGAGTATATTTGCATTAGTTTAATCTTTTCAAGTTTATGGATACATGGTGTTCAATACTTGTGGAGATGATATATTTGATATGTATATCTCTAAAAGTAATTATTTTAATATTACAGATTTAGAAATGGCCATTGCCTACTGGAATTTAGTACTTAATGGAAGATTTAAATTTCTAGACTTGTGGAACAAATTTTTGTTGGTAAGTTTAAACATTTACATAATTTGGACTGCAGTACTTTCAGAACTTGGAAGATAAAGATGTTTAAGTTATTGAGTAGATGAAATAGACTGTCTTGACCTAAATCCCAGATATTCACAGTGTGTACAATAGAAACATGTTTTGGGGATATGGATGTGTTTGAGACAGCAAAAATGTATTTATAATAGGATTTTAATTTATTTTTTTAAATATAAAATTTCCACCTCTCCTAACAGGAACATCATAAAAGATCAATTCCTAAGGATACCTGGAACCTTCTTCTAGACTTTAGTACAATGATAGCAGATGATATGTCTAACTATGATGAGGAAGGTAAACGTTGCCATTTTATCTCATTAACTTCTGTGTTTTATGTTACATTTGTTACTGTGTATCTGCTTTGGCACAGTCTCAAAACCAGCTCCATTAGAGTATTACTAGTGATCTGAAGTCCAGTTAGAGTTCTTTTAATGCATGTTATAATCATCTCTGTTACTGATGTTTTAAAAAAGAAATGCTGAAGTTTTCATGGAATCCATTTTCATTTTTTGTTCTGTCTAAGCTCAGACACAAATTCTTTCTTACTGAGACAACCCCAAATTTTTTCTTATTGAGACAAACCCTGCTATATGTCCATTTAAAACCCCCAGATTCTCTGTTAGTGCAGTTCTTGGCATCTTCATCCAAGCAGCAGTTCCATTGTTTGTGCAGCTCTGTGTAGGGTCCTTTGGTCACTGCATTTCATATCTGAGAATGTTTTTAAGTCTGTTTGCTTCAGTTTATGTGAGGCTTGGACATGTTTTGACATAGAAGTGAAGCTGGCAGCACACAGGACTTGCTGAACAGAACTCACTTCCTACCAGAGGTGTTTCTTGTAAACTTTTGTATTGATCTTTTCTCTTCCAGTCCATGTGCAGCCAAGAACAGCTGATTACCCTCAGCCCTTGGCAGCACATCAGTTCAGTGAGGGGGGAAACGAAACCTGGGATACCTCTGGAGCAGAGGGCAGCAAACTTCTCCAACTTTATTTAGTAATTGTGGACTGTCCTCATTCCCTTGTCAGTTTTGAGTTAGGATTTTGGTCAGTTTTTTGTTTTTGTCTGGAAGATGACCCTTGAAAGTGATGTGTATTAACTGGTTTTAAAGGAATCAGAAATCTTTAATCGGCTCTTAAATTTCAAGAAAATAAAATTATATTTTTTTGCTTCAAACTCTGCCTAGTTTAATACTGGAAAGCAAATAGCTTGTCTGGATATGAAGCTTGTGAAAAAATGCCTTGCTAAACCAAGTTCTTACATTCTGGTGTTTTCCTCTTTTAGGAGCATGGCCAGTTCTTATTGATGACTTTGTGGAATTTGCACGCCCTCAAATTGCTGGGACAAAAAGTACGACAGTGTAGCACTAAAGGACCCTTCTAGAGTGTACATAGTCTGTACAATACCTGAAATGGAAAATTGCACAGTCAATTTCTGCTGGCTGGACTGAACTGAAGATCAATCCTCACAATATGGCTGAGGGTTGAGACAAACCTTTAAGGATACATCTTGGACCATATCATATTTCATTCTTCTACTGGTGGTTTGGGCTTTTCTTTTAGTCTGGACCACACTTGCCCGTTAAAATTCCAACACTGTGGATTTCATCATGGATTTATTTTTTGTTGGTGGATCACCCTAGTTTCATCTCCCATAAGTCCTAGAAGCTTTATAATTATTTTGAGGTTTCTGATTTCACATAAAGCACAACGCTGGTCATCATCAGACAACTGTTGTATGGCATCTGAATTATACAGATCAACATCAAAACAATTTTTAAAAGAATCCTTAAATACACACTTGGGGCTAGTTGCAAAGACTGTATAAGTGATAGCACTTCCTGCAAGAGTGATATATTATGTGTACTGGGTCCGAGTTTTTTCTTTTCTGGAAAAGTGCAGGTGTCGTCTGAGTTTGAGGCTGTGGTCACAGCAGTGACAGGAATGACCAAGGAGCCCCAGGGCTGTTGATTGGGGGTCTCTGGTGCCTGGCTGAGGTTTGCTGGTGGCTCAGCTGCTCTGGGGACAGCTTGGGGACGACACAACTCGAGCACTTCCACCCGTGGGCCATGGCGGAGCCCGCAGTGGCCGAGCTGTGCCCTCACAGAAGCCAGCGTTCTCTAGGTTCTAAGAAATCAGATTTCATTACAGTTTTGAAATGCTTATCTGTCTGTCAAAGAAAGGTTTTTCATTTCTGTGGAAATCAAACACTTGAATATACTGAATTTATGTCTTAACTGTTTGCTACACAATACAGTATTTTAAATTGAGACATGTGACTTTTATGGCTGAGGTGTGACGAAGCAAATGGCCCTGTTGTACAAGAAGCTGGTGAGGTTGATGTGAATCTGGGTTTTGAAACCATTATCCTGGTAAGTTAAATCTTCATAACATAGAGGTACTGCCATTATGGATGACACCCTTTTTTAAATTATTTTGCTGAGTTTTCTTTAAATTTCCTTATCACTGTGGTTGCCAAATACAGAAATTAAGAGTAAAGCTTTCCCAAACAAGCACAGATCAGATACAAACTACTACACTGGCTTTGTTTGTTTAAATTATTTTGTTGATCATCACTACTTCTGTCTTGCTGCATTTGACTAAATTGCTTCATTTGGATCAAAGCAGGTTTTATCAGATGCAATTCTTTAATAATACAAGAGCTCTTTAGCTGCTTTTATGGTCTTTTACTCCTCACTGAGTTACTTGTGAAGAGATGTGATAAATCCTGCTCTGGAAAACAAGCTGAAAAAGAATGAGCTCCAGGAGAGGAGACAGACCATACTTAAAAGTGAGAAGAGGGGGTTTAAGTCCATGCTCTAAAGAGTGCCCTGATAAGGCAAGAATTGTTCTTGAGATGAGTCACTGGTACTTGCACTAGACTGCAGCACGTTTTTATGCAGATAGTAAAAGTATTTTGGAGAAAAATTGAGTATTAAACAGCTAAAATTTTTATTTGTACTCTGTGCAGTTGACCTTAAGGCTGGCTCCACTTACAGCAGTGCCCTTTTGGCAAATGCAGTTGTGCATTTATTCCAAAAATACAGTTCCTCAAAAACATTGCAGACTATCTCTAGCTACTGGAATTGGCTATGCCAAAAACTGTGTGTTTTGCTGCTTTCAATATTTTGTTTCTCAGTTTTGTGTAAATAAAAATGGGGACATGAAATTATGGGGTGGGTGGGGTGGAAAAAAAAAAAAAGCTTGACAAGGTTATCTCTGCGTGCTGTTTTCTGTCTTGAGGGTTTTGGTACTGTTTCAGATTGATTAGTTCAAGTATGCTGTGCTTGGAGAGGAGAACTGACTTGCTTTTCATCCCAATGCAGACTTGTCCCTCAAAAAAGTCTGGGATTGGGCAGTGGCAAAATGCCGTGGTGTTTTAGGGACTCTTCCTTTTGAATACAAGATCTTTCCAACAAAATAGTGTTGTCATCAGTTTGGTACTACATGCTTATAATTACTGTGTAATTATAAAGAAATACATAAAAACTTTGACTAATTATGTTGCAGAAAAGGGTTATTTGTGCTATCATGGCATCTTAAAAGTTTTTCAAAATGACTGAAGTTGAAAGAAACATTGATTTAACAGGGTGTTGTTCTAAGGACAAAATGCCTGGTTACAGGGAATATTTTGTACTTAAACGTGCTCGGATGTGGCCATGTGGTTTTTTTTCCTTTATATATGTGTGGGGTTGTTTTTTGGTTTTGTTTTTTTTTTTTTTTTTTAAGAATGCAGCCAGTTGCTTACTTGGATTGCTTTAATTCGTAAGTGCTTATGTCTTCAATTTGATGATCTCCCTGCAAATGGATTGATTTAATTTTGCCAAATGTCAAGGAAAAAAAAAAATGAAGGCAAGCATCAAGTTTGTAAACTGTTTTTATACATTAAAATATGTACAAAATTAGAAGTGCCCTGATATAAAACACTTAATCTTGAGATTATATTTAGTAAAAACCCATCATTTACATATCTCTGTAAGTTCAAAATGTAACTTCTTACAATCCCTCTCATTACCAACAGAGGCAATAAAGCTCCAGTGAAATTGCCATGACTGAGGTTTGTACTGCATTGTTTCAGTGTATTATTTGTAAAACTTATTTCTGGAATGTGCTTTTAGGGAGTGGGAAAAAAAAAAAAAAGCATGGAATATGTGTGTTCTGCATAAAATACAGTTCAGGGCAAGTCTTTCTTTTGGGTGGGAAGAAAAAAGTCTAAAATCTGCTCTTCCACCTTGCCTGTCACTTGTTCCCAATGTTTACAAGTCCCACCTGGAGCTGATTCTCCCAGCCCTGGGCAGGGCCCTGCCCCAGCATGTGAAGGAAGACACCACACACTGCAGTGGCTCAGATGTGCCTCAAGTACAGCAGGAAAGCCACTTTTTACTGCTCAGCCTGTTAAGAAGTAACTTATGACTTGCCTCAAAACTGTTTCACAATGAAATCCATACTGAGACATCCTTATTTAAGAAAGTTATAATTTTTTAAAAGAATGCATTTAATAAACTTTTGTCATTCACACTCTTATTTAAATAATGTTGCCAGAAGTCTCTGTAGATTTTATTTGAGGATGGTAAATTGTCTGGGTTGGCTTTTAAACAAAAACCAGTGATGCCCTTCAGGCCTCTGAGCTCTCCAGCAGTTGACCCCGCACCATGAAATACTTGATGTAATTATAATTTCATCTATCAAAAACATGCCTTAGCTTTGTAAATATGGAGCAGGTTTAATACCAACATGTACTAAAGTATCTGCAGAAAATAAACACCAAGAGTTTCGCTCCTAAATAGGCACCTGTACCTCAGGCCCAAGTCTGACCATTTAAACTGGTAGAAAACTCAACACCCACTTTCTGGAATTAAATGCAATTTGAATGTTTTGCATGAAACTGCAGCTGTAGCTGTTTCTTTTCTAAACTCAACTCTGTTTTTGTGGAATATACCATTTCAAGCCTTTTTCAGTGTTCAAAGGAAAAGTGGCAGGAGTCTGAGGAATAAATCAAATTAGGGTAAGGAACCTGGGAGGGTGAGAGAGGAGGGGGCTGTAAAAATTGTGGAGACAGGCCCAGCTTTGTTACCTTTTTCTTGCTGGTGATTTCTCCAGCCCTGCTCCTGACTATTCCTGGGCCAGGGTCCAGCAACCCTGGCTTTGCTCTGCTGTATTTTCCTCTACCACTTACATAATTAAAACAATGACTCAGCTAGAAGTGAAAATTTTATTTAATAAATATAATTCTCATAAACCATTTTCAAAACAACTACTGACCAAGCTGTACAAGGAGCAAGCACACGGCCTCACTGACAGAGGAGCAAAAATAACATGAGGCAGCCACAGTGTCAGAGGTCCAAAATTCTTTGTATGACTTATTGCTCATTTCCAGTGGGCAATGCCCCTAATCTGCCTAAAATTAAGGATCAACAGCTTTTAAACGGTACTTCTTGCAGAGATGAAACCATTCCACTTGTTTTCTTCAGAGAAGCAAGCTCAATTCCTCTTCAGTGAAAAAACAGGAGTCTAGATGATTTGTTATTCTTCTATGCATAAAACCTGAAATCTGTCATGGGGACTGCAACTAGGAACTGCAAAAATATATTCTTTGAGATATAAATTAAGATCCTCCTGGAGCAAGGTGTGCCTCATTTTTAACCATTTTCAACTGCATGCTCCACAGACCATCTTTCACCCTGTTGTCAAAACCTAAACAGGGTGAGAACTTGCTGCAGTTTGAAGTAATTTCCTCGAAAACTGCTGAGGAGAGATGAAAAAACCCCCAGGCCATGGAGGTGCCCGCCAGGGTCTCTTCCAGCCGAGCCGCGCTCTGTGCCTCCGAGAGCTGCGCGTTTCTGTCCCCGCGTGTCCCGCAGAGCTCTTCACCCTCGGCCTCGCTGCCCTCCGGCAGCACACACGGCTCTGAGCCAGTCCCACGCCTTAGGAGCAGCACTGAGCTGAAGGGAGAGAGAAACCCATGGAAAGCAGAGCCCTGGCACATCCCGTGGCGAGAGCCAACAGAGCATCCCCGGCACCCCAGCCCTGCTCCTGCTCCAAACCGAGGCGTTCCCAGAGCAGAAACCAAATGCGCCACTGGGAGCCAACAACAGGAGCAAGGAACGTGCGAAACAACCAACAGTAAAAACATTTGCAGAAAAAATTCCCATCCCAGAGCTGCAAAGGAGAGAGTCTGGCTGGGAAATAATACAGGAACAGGACAAAGGCTAAAATGAGGCCCTGGTGAGAGGTTTGCCCAGCTCTACGAACGGCTCCTTTAAGCAGTGACATCTGTGTAACAATCTGTGTAAAACAGCAGTGGTGATGGCAGTGAAAATGGTGAGGTATTAGGGATTCTACACAAAAACAAAATGACCTCAAAATAAGTGGTTCAAAAGCACATTTTGCTTGAGCTCTTTGGAAGACTGAATTTCACCAAAATAACAGATATTTAGAAGTAGAGCAATAGCAGATAGAACTATGAAAAATAATTTAGGCTGCAGCTTTGAGACACTTCCAGCACTAGAAAATGGTATTTTACTCCTATAAGAAATTATAGGCGCTTAATATGCATTCTAAGTTGCAAAAGCTTTTCTCAAATCATTCTGAAAATGAAAACTCAAAGTTTTTAGAATTCCTCCCTTTGAAGCCTCTGTTCCCCCTTCCCTGCTGTAATCTTAAAAAAATACAGAGTATTTTAAAACAGAATATTTATACTTTAGTTTTCAACCAATTCAGAACATCTCGGGGTTTTTTTCCACTGCATCCTCTTAAAAGCATGAGTTTGGCAACTAAAATTGTTTTCCTAAGTAACAAAACCAAACCCTGTTTTTCCCAGAGGCAGAACTGACCTGCAGAGAACACGATCCCATTGGGGAGCTGCTGTGGAGAAGGTGCTTCCTAAGGAACACTGCATAGTAAAGTGAGTGTACACCACTCTTGCTTTGAACTACAAACATCTACTACAGGCTTTTATGGATTTCAAGGCTAAAAGGTAAATAATAAAACTTTTCCTCCCCATGGCAAAGCCTCCCCCACCCGTTCACATCCACACTGGGAGGTGAATGCCAGCATTACACTAAATTTTAGCTGGATTTTTCAGTTTCCCTCATGAAGGAACTGGCTCCTACACTTCAGCCATCAAAGAAATACACAAAGTCTTTCTTCCCTGAATAGGAGCATTTTTAAAAGATTTGTGATATCAACACAAAACCCCAGTGACTTCCACACAAAATATTTGTCACATCAAAAAAAAAAATCTGGCAAATCACATCTATGCACTCAATGAGACATTACTGACTTAAATGTACTGCAAATAGAAAAATATACCTTGGCCGAGGGATGGATTCTTAAGTCCTTCCTGAATTGTTTAAATGCAAGTTTCTTCGGTAACCTTACAAACACTGGGAAAAGGGAAAGTAAGGGGAAAGGGAGGAGAGGAGATGGAAGGTTTTAAAGAAACACATAATGAGGGCAAATTATTCTTCAAATACACGACTGTGCTGCTTTTGTGCAAACCTACTCAACAGACTGGTGTGGTAAAAGCCAAGATACATCACCTACAGAGCGGGGCCAGTGGAAATGCTTGGAGCGGGGCTGTGCAAAGCTTCCCCTCACACAAGGAACCCGCCCGGCCCTCAGGGCAGGACACACGAAACACACGATGGATGAGGGCACACGGTCACACACACTGACAGGACAATGCTGTGCCTGACACGGACAAACAAGCACTGCTCAAAGGTGATTGTACAATACAGCTAAACAGCAGATATCTGATTAGAGTAGTAAAGTAATTCTGTAATTCCTAGGTATCCATGGCAGCATGAAGACTCCTAGGAAGAGAAACTACTAGAAAGAAAATTACTATTTTAAACCCAGGTTCAAGATAGATATGAAATATAAAGGAAGTTGTAACTGAGTTGGTGAAAGCTAAGTGTATTCTGCTACTACTGCAGATCTGGAGGGGACTGGATGGATGGATGCCTCTCCAGCTGGATGCAGGTTTTCAGCCCCATGCAGTGGGATCAGTCACATGTTCATACCTGCTGCATGAGAAGACAAGGCTCAAATTTAGTGTTTCTTCATCCCCTCGGCACTCGCTGGGGGGATCTAGTGCACAATGACATTTTCAACCTCAAGCTTCACTGCACTCAGGCATCTGAAGACATAATAAAGAAATGCACTATGAACACTGAATTAAACAGTTATTTCAAAGGAAAGTTTACTGTATTTTGTTCCTTCTTCTTATCTCATAGTTTATTTTTAAAGCTTTTTAATTTCTGAACTGATCTTTACCTATAACAGTGGGGAAAATCCCTTGTGTGGTGCAAGTTCAAGTCACTAGAAATTTAACAACAAAGTTGCAATGACAATTTCTTTCCTACACAGATGTTGCCTTGAGCACTGAGATCTTGTAAACTCCACAGTACCTGCAGCCTTCAGGTCTGAGAAAAGCTGCCAGGCACTAATGCAAAAACAAAGCTCCAAAAGGAGAGCTGAAATAATCCCAGTTAAAGTCATTGGCAGGAAAAAGAACAGCAGAGCTGTTTATGGGTAAGGAACATTTGAAGGATGTGATCCCGGGAAAGCAGGACCTGTTCCTTTACTCATTGAATTTGGGAGAATTTGGGATGACAAGAGGGATACACTCCCCTGGCAGCAGCCCAGTTACAGTCAGCCAGGTTTGCAGCAGCCCAGATTTAGAGTTTTTACCCAGAGCTAATTTTAAGATGTATCTTTACACTTTTAACTGTCTGACAGGACGAGTATTCCAGTTATTGATGGGATGTCACTGTCAGAGGTGACAAAAGGGGCTGTCCTGGAGCAGCAGCACTTTTCCCAGTCCCCAGTCATTAACAGCTCCATTCTGAGGCACCCTTGCAGCACCTCCACTTCATCTCCCACATCCCAGGAGAAGCAGTGGGTTCAGCCACCCTGGCTGAGGGAACACTGAAATGTTGCTGCTCCCCAGCCCCCACCATGCAGACAGGTCTGCACTGGGACAGGGGAGGCACCTGCAGGATGCACCACCCAGAGCTCCAACTGTGCAATTTGTTTTTATTGGCATACTTAGGTATCAAAACATTGCCATCAAGGTCTCGGATCCTTCCGATAGACGAAGATAATTAAGCATTAATTATATCTTCAAAGTACAACGTGACTGAATATAAATACATGAAAAAGAACAAAACATGCAAAAATTCCCCAACTTTAAAAGGATTAGTAATTCAAAAATTTATGCTAGTGAGACTTCTGCTCAATCCACCAATTCTTAACAATTTTTTTTCATGTCAGGATCCAGAACTGTTAACAAAACATACAGGGCATAATAAAAGATGACTGGTTTCTGAACTGTACTTTAGGAGAACAGCGAGCTGTTGTATCCCTTATTATTCCAAATTACTGATTTGTCACAGTTAACAGTGTTTTTCAAAGCAATGGCTAATATTAGCCACTCATACACCAGCATAAATATTTGAATTACATTTAACTCTCAAAAATTGCTAAACTGATTGCTTATAGAATACAGTAACTGTCCACAGAAATAACAAAATTGATTTGCAAACTGCTAAGACAGCATCTGCAAGACAGCTCAAAATTAGTATGTGTTTAAAAGGAAGGGTCATCATTAAAAACACAACTTTTAAAAGTTTAATTGTGGAGATTCAAATTGATTCAAATTTGATCGCTTAAGTTTGGGAGGATAAAGATTTCTGTCACTGCCCTACAGGGACATCTCCAATAATAAAAGTAGGATCCTGATCTTGGTCATACAGCAACAAAAAGGATCAAATGGTCAGAGGTAAAAGCATTCCTTAAAAAAAACCCAAAAAACCAAAAACTTATTTAGCAATTTGTAGATATAATTAGAAAAAATCCTGGAAGCAATTGCTGTGCAGATTTTGCCAGGCCAGACAAGCCCTGCCTGGACTCAGGAGTCCTCTGGGCTTTCCTAGGGCACGCCGGACACTGAGCTCGCCTCAGCACCTGCTACAGGTGTGTGAGCACCACATGGCTTCCACAAGGCATTCAAAAATGTCCCTGTCAGCAAGTGGCTGAGTCCATTGTGGAGAGAGTCAAGATGCTCCTGTCGTTGGCATAGAAGGGATCCGATGAACTCCATGATCTAAAGTAACAATAAAAGAAAAGTTTGGCTGACTGGGAACTTGCATTTGTACTGGGAGGTGAGGAGAAAAGTCTACGATAGCAAAAGACAGAAGTGTTACAAGAGCAGGCAAATGTACCTCTTTAAAGGACTAATCTACTAATTTCATGTAGGTACCTGCAGTTCATTCAGACCTTTGGAAACGGAGGCCAATTCGTGCCTGCTGTGTAATTAGCACACAGCTACTGCAATTTCCATCACTATAAATTAAAACAACGAGAGGTTTTTATGCCTATTTTGGTTTTGGTACTGTGCCTCAGGAGCCTGTGAATGCTGCCTGTGTACAGAGGCACTGTGAGGCCATTCCAGCAGAGCCCTGTGGAGCACACAGCCAACCCTGGAAACCTGGCACAGCTGTGTCCCAGCAGGAAACATCCACACTGCCTGAACCTGGGGAGGCAAAACTTATCTACAGCCAGGAACCTGTTTCATCCCTTCCTGTTACACTTCAAAACATCAGGGAACCACCCCAGACATCACAGCTGCTGACTCAGAGGGGTCTCACAATGTCTTTCACTTGAGGACCAATTACTGCTTGGGAAGAAATACTGTTCTTGGCTGCACAGCACTACAGGACTGTATGGGAAAAGCTGAAGAAGTTTGGAAGGCAGGAAATCAAAACACAATGAGCTTATCCTCCAAATTAGGCTCTGTCAGAAATCTGCTGTTTCTTTAGAACTGTTCCATCCAGTGCTTTGACACAAGAACCACTAATGGGAGACCCAACAATTCAGCAATGATTCCTACTGTACAAATGATGTATGTGATCCAGCATTCTTAATATTTTAGTGACTGACAAGTTGACAGACAATTTAATGGAACAGACAGACAAAAATGCATTTTAACATACCACACCACACATTTTATATTTTAACTGGCTAATGAAGCTATAGAAAATACTTATCAAATACATTTTACAAGCAGTAAATTAAGCACAAGAGACTATATTCCTGTGGCCCGCTACTCCAAGCATTTGTACGACTTTGATTCATCAAAGTTTTTATCAAAATTTGATACAATGTTTGATTTCATGTTATCATATTTGACAGAATATCGTATTTGACAGAATATCAGGAGCAGAGAATACAACACCAGCTGGCTACAGCAACATTATTTAAAATAGTGCTCTTCATTCTACAGTACTTGCACAAACATATTCATCAGCATCACTTCAATCAACAAAAATAATTTGCAGCTACTTCTTGGTTGAATACTTAGCTGTTTTATACAGTAAAAGTACTCAAAAGACCATCCTGCTGGGGACTGCACAATCTTCTGGAGATTTAGATAAAAACCACAGCAGCTCAAGCTCATGAACAAAGCCTAAACAATTTTAAAATCACCCAACAGTTTTTTTAATTGTACCTTTGGCATTTCATAACTTCTAATGGCTTCATGTGATTTAAGCAATTGGTAATTTAAAAAATGAATAAAGACTCTCATATTAGCCAAAAAGTGTAAGGGAGAAAATGGTCCCTTGACTTTTAGACCAGGTTTTAAGTGTCAATACTGAGTGGAAGGAGCTGAAATCATTGGAGGAAATAAATATGACTGACTTTAAAAAAATCTTGTGAAACTAGAAGATTGTTCAGAGCAATTTCAACCAGAGGCAGATGCAAAACCCACAGAACTTCAAGTCCTTAGTATAGCACCAAGATAGTTTTGCATATTCATTGAACTTAATCCTAATGTCTGTGTTCTAAGAATTCTAAAATAACTTGGCTAGATGGAACTTCATATGAAAACTACATGAGGTAAGCAGAGAAGAAACCTGACAAAAAGCAGTCTTGAAAGAAGTGTTTCGTATTCTGTCAAATACAAGTTAGCTTCAATAAATATTTTTAAGCTCTTAAGGAAAGAAAATTTGAGTTGAACAAAGAGAAAATTGTAAAACTGCAAATACATTGCAGAGAACAAAACAAAGATACCTACCTTCTAAGAAGACTATAGGTAACTAAGGCAATTGTTAACTAACAACTGCCCTAATTAGACAACAGTAAGTGAAACAAACTAGCATGAGAAATTCCTCATTTAGAAAGCACAGTTTTACAGAGAAGTGAAAAAAACCCCAGAAAAGTGAGAGCAACTGCTACCAAAATGTTGATTTTTAGACCAATTAAATGCTCACCTTGTACATTAAAAAAATCTATTAAACTGTTTATTTTACACATCATGCCCACTTTCTACACAGCAAGTTTGAATTAAAAATGTACTTAATTGTAACAGTTCATTTTTCATATGGAATGAAACTTCTTGCATACTCATACCCTAGACTTGTAGAAACATTGAATAAATTTCATAAGCAAGCCAGAAGAGAGAGACTGACTGAAAGCACAGACACCGTGTTCAACACAAGAGTTCCAACAGAGATGAGCTACAGACCAGGCAATACCTAAAGGCAGAATCAGAGCTGACAAAGCTGTCAGGGTAAATTACCCACACGAGATTTGATACCCAGTGAATGATATCACAACCTTTAACTGAAAGAGAAAGTTCTTCAAATACAAAATGAGTTTCCTTGAAAATGTGTGAAGTTCAGTGTTTTCAGGTTTGCCTTTTGACCAATGAAGGACCATGATATCATTCAGGGACAGAGATTACGATGTACAAAAGACTATTTTTATTTCTACCCCCAAATATTTCCATATTTGTTTGCTATCCCTCTTTGTTTGGAAATGGGGAGATGGCACATGAGAGGATTCAGTGAGAGCTCCTCTCCCAGCTAGGCTGATTGCAAGAGCAGTGTTGCTCTGCAGACATGTTCAATTACTCAACATGCTTTCACCCCACTGATGTTTGTTTCACACGTGGTTTGTGAAGGAAAGATTTATTTAGCATATACTTTGGAATGGCACACATGATTTTGACAATATACCTTCTGGAACCCAAAAAACATTGAAAATTCTTAGAACCCGAAGACTCTGTTCTGTCAATCACTCTGATTTTAGAAATAGATTATAAAAGTTATACTACAAAAATATTTCATCTTCATATCAATCAATGGCTGAAAGATTTAAAGGCTCTCCTCCTAACAATGTAGTTAGATTTAAGGGGGGGAATGTGAGCCTTTTGTATACCTTCAGGAGTAATGCAAGCTCCAAGGTAAATATTTGGAGGTTGTACATCAAGAACCAAAGGGAAAAGTCTTTTGACTTTACAAACAACTCCTGATTTGTGAAGGCAAAAAAGTAATCATAAAAAGGAGAACAAAAATAGGAGCAAGGCTTGACTTTCTAAAGAGAAGAATGTACAAATCAAGAGAAATTACGATAGATACAACACAAGAGCTTGTAAAGCCAAACGAAACACTTGAACAGAAATCTTTCCAAAACTATTTTTCCCCTCCCCATCCCAAAAGAAACCACTCGAAAAGAAACAAGAAGCTAATCTTTTAGGATGAAAAAAGTACAATAAAGAGTTGCATTTTCTACTTAGATAAGCAAAACCTGCAGCTGGTTTCTACACATCTATTGCTGCAGGCTCATCAGGTTCCAGTTTATAGGAGAATCGTCTGCAGCAAAGGCTATTGAGAGAAATGCCACACCTGTTGACCCGGGTTGGGCTACACCTTCCCATCAGTCGTTCCAGCATTCTTCTAACAGATGTGCATGCTGTTTCCCCATCTGAGAAGCAGCACATGGAGTCCAAGCAGTTGATACCTGAACCTGCCTCAGTAAGCTGGAAAGAAAAAATTGGGAAAAAAAAAAAAGAAAAAAAGAAAAAAGAAAAATCAGTACTCACAAATTCTAGCAATGAAAAAAACACTTAGGAAAAGCAGGTTTTCTTAAAGCTAGAGTGTTGAATATTTTTCAATTTTATAGGAGAACAACAATAATAATATTACTACTCCCTAAGGTCTACATACACTAAAATTTGTTCATCCCAAGGTTTGAGTGCAGCCTTGTTGAGCGCATGGAAATGGTCTGGCACGGCATCTGCCTAACCCTGGAAATGAACTGCTCAGGAATTCCCTCCACCAAACCCACAGCAGAGCACATGCACTTCCAGCTGGGATGCCTCGATTCACCTCTGCAGCAATTTATTCACCTTTAAAACAATTTATACCAGCTCAGCCCTATTTTAAGGGAAATTTATCAAGACAAAGCTTCAGGCTGCAGAATACAACACAGCAACCTGATCCCAAGTAATTCTTCCTCAAGCACACAATGCAACTTCCTAGAATAACTGACATGGTATCACTATCACAGATACCCTTGGCTTGGTACAGAACAAAAGCACATTCCTGGTTGTGTGAACATGGTTTACCCAAAAGCAAACAAGGCTGATGTCAGAAAGGTTCAGTCATGTTCGTGCCAGCATAAAGAATAATTCAGCATTAGCATAATAAACTCTTTCAACAGCTCATGTTTTGTAGGTGAGGAAAAAAAGGAATAAAAGAAATAAAATGAAAAGAAAGCAGCAACAGATGTATGGGTGTAAGTGCCACCTACCAGTGTGCTCCTCTACAGCACTGCTGCACCAACTGCAGCATAACTGGAATCTCCTGCTTCTGCAGAGATAATATCCTAAACTGACTTCAGTAACCATTCCAACAAGAAATAAAAATGTGGGGATGCTTTTTAATTTAATTTTAAACTCTCCATGAGAGCATCCTGTCAAACAAATACTAAACTCAGAGGCTGAACTTTACCTTCTCCTCACACCAAGAGAAAGAAGAATTCTGGGAGGAAGCATCTTAGTCCATGACAGGATACAGCTCACTTAAGACCTTCCCACAACTTTTCACTGCGACACCAAAGGTCATTGACTGTTGTCTGAAAATTCTATTTTTGAGCCTGAACTTATTCCACACCACCCACAGTTGCCAAAATCTGCAAGGAAAGCAAAGAACCTCAAGGGTTTTCTATGGCAATGGTTTACTATGAGTGGCCACACTCTTCTTCCTAATCCCCCTAAACAGGCAGCTGGGCACATTTACAGCTTTACAGCAGAAGAACAGCCTACACAACAAAGAAGAGGCAGCTAACAGAAACAAGAGGCTTTTGGAAATACAAGAGAAATAGCTCAGCTGGTAGGACAAGGAGGAACACACGCAGAATTGTTGCATGTGGTGCATGTTTCCATGCTCCCTTTCCTGTGCCTGCCCCTTCCTCAGCCCTGTGCCACATTCCCCACAGCCCCTCCAGACCTTCCTTCCCATCACACCACTCATTGTGATGTTCACAGAACTGTCACTCAGCAGCTGTTGGAATGTAGAGGATTCTCTACAAGCGGAGCTCCCTGATCCTGTGGATGCTGCACCTCAGAGGCCATGGCTGAGTACAGGCAGAACACACTTTAACTCACACACTCATCTGGGGGGTCTTTGGGACACAGAAGGAATTTACTGTGACAATGAACTTCTGTACCTGAGAGGCAGAAACAGAAGATTTTGCAAGTGACAGGTCTGAAAAGGGTTCTGGTTAAAAGACAAACAAAACAAAACACACTTCAACAGAGCCCGAGTCCCTGAACACCCTCATGTGATGGCCACCATGACTGGTCCCAGCTGCAGTGCCACAGAAGATACCAGAATCAGGAACAGCACACTTTGCAGCACTGCATTACCAGCAAATATGACCTTCAGAGCCACCTCAGACTGTGTTCCCAGAATTGTGACACAAGAGATTACACAGAGCAGAAGGAATTCCCATCTGGAGGTCAGCAGGCAAACCCCCTGCTGCAGATGGAGTGACCTTCACAGCTGTGGCCACAGCAATATGGAACTGTAACATTGCTACACTCAGGATTTCAAACAGAGTATTTAGTTCATCTGTAATGCTCAAGCAGACCTTTAAATTTCCTGCAGAAAGTCACATTACAGTGGCTGTATGCTGGATCAGATGAACCAGAGCACTTTTCTTCCTTAGAATCTGTTACCCTGAGAGCCAGAAGTCCGGGATATTATCCAAAGACTGTTAGAAAGAGGAACCAAGAGTAACCCAAAGGAGCTTCCAGGGAGCAAACCCTCAGCTCTGGATTTCAGAGGTCTAATGTCTCTTTTTTTTTGAGAATCTCCTTTTTCTTCACAAGTTAGATACAAAAAGCAAGGATCATACTTGAATCACAACTTCTGGAAAAGTTAGTATCACTTTTTTAAAAAATGGCAAATGAGACCTTACATAAGTCTAGAAACAACAATTCTGTTCTGTCAAACTCACAGTTAAGTGTAAAGAAATGCTGTGAGAACATTAAGGACAAAAAAACCTAACTAAATTTTATATGTACATATATTGTTTATCACTGCCTGGTGAACATGGATTTTTGTATTTATATCCACTACTTGGAAGGAAGATACATATGCTAGAGAGTTCCTTTTCTCACTTTCTTTCTGTGGAGGACAATTATGGTCATAATTGTAAACCAAAGTAAAACCTGGCATGGCAAGGCAGGAAGGCATAATGTTCCCTTAAGACCTGAAACAAACCATCAGGAAACACAAGGCAGGAGAGACAATGCTTTAAAAAAATTAATGAGTTCAGAGAAATACCAGATATTATTAATATTTGGGTGGCAAATAAAGTATGTTCATAAGGTAAGATCTGGAATCTCAATAAACATAATACTTCATATGAGAATGGTCCAGTGGATGTAATAAATCAAAAAGCAACTGAGGTGCAGAATTAAAGAATGATTCAGCTTGATAAAGAAAAAAAAAAATCAACCAACATTCCATGATGCAATTTTTCTTGTAGATGCCAAAAATATGAGTATTTTGGAGATGGCTCAATGACTGTCTCTGTATGAGATATGTAAATAAATACACACACATTAGGGTACAGTGGGAGTACTACCTAGTGGAGGTAAGAACTGTCGGGCAGGCAAGATGGGTCTAGCAGCTGCCTACTGTCCTCCCCTCTGTGCCTGCTTTCAGCAAAGTCACATGCTGAGCTGACTGAACCCTTATCTTCTTCCATCTGGAAGGACAGAAAAGCAAGAGATCTTATAAAGCACCATGCTTGCATTGCTTGAAAACAGTTACCATTGTTACAAGAACTTTCACAGGTCTTGTCTTGAGAGAACAAAGCATATTTACAAGGTCAAGAGGCAATTTTTATTTTTGGTGGATCAAATGCGGTTTCTCAGCGCCCAAGTGTTAAAAGTGTTTGGCCTTTTTGTATTCTACAGACTACAAGAAGGAAACCCAACAAATTTGGAATCTATCTAAGATTCTAACATTTTGGAGTTTTATTTGTTTTCCCTCTTCTAACAGGAAGGACCATTTCAGTTTGTCTTACTGCAGGTTATTCCATATGCCATAAGACAGATATTTCAACCCAAGATTTAATCAAATTGAAAAGTTGGGGCTTTGAGGAATGGGGAATGTATTCAATCCTCTATGCCAAGTTAAGGGCTCTGCAGGGTATTCTCCTGAGCCCAGGTCCCAGCTGCCAACACTCTGATGCCACATGGATGTTTTACAAAATTGATATGAGATGGTTATTGCTATTTCACAATTAAGTTAAAACTTGCTCCCTATTGTAAATCTCTATCTTTAACCCTTAATATACCATATACCAAAATCCCAAACAATTAGATTTAAAATTTTTAAAGAAAATATATAGGAATGTTGACATCTAACAACTTCATTGCCATGATGTTTTTATCACTTCTTTTTCTACTCTTTGTATTAAATGAACCTATGAGTACCTGTGGGAGGAGGACTATTTTTTACAAGTACTTCATTATTTCCAAGTTTCATTATTTCCAAGTCATTAGACAAAGGTTTCTTCAGGTAAGTTGTATGTGCACTTTTGTGACTGAAGTCAAACCCAAAAAGGTGCATTCTTCCCTCATTTCCTCATCTTCCTGTGATAGATTCTGTAGATTAGCCAACAGATCAACACCAACCTATGCTAACACAATGAACAGGTCTGTAAAGGAAGAGATCACCCTTGATCAAAGTGCAGCACATCAAGGTGCTCTGGCACACCTCACTAGTGGGAATTCATGCTTCCACTGGCACAGTTTTCTCAGAAATTGCATGTTCCTTACAGAAAACACAGGCTGTAAAAGGAACAGAGATCTCTCTGCTCTTGACTCAGCACAGCTGGGCTGGGTCAGACCTGAAAGCTGTAGGGGGAATCCTAAGGAACAGAAGCTGGAGTTAAAAATACAGACAAGGAATGAAGGCCTTAAAGGCAGGGCCTGGAGCCTGGAGCTCTGGAGACAGCTAAAGAGCAGATCTGCTCTGAGATGAAGGGAAAACCAGGCAACAACAGACTCATGGGGCTGGAGATGGGGAAAGAACCAGGTTTGGCTGTGACAAGGTAAATGCTCCAGAGCCCCGGATACAACACTGTGCACTGACAGCCTTCTCTGTAAATAAAACCCTTTCTGGTGTCTTACATTTCCCCAGATCTGGGTACAGTTCATAACACACGGTTCAAAGGTAGGAACTCTGTAAACACAGTTAATCCCATCCAGTAAGTAGAATTAAAACATCTGTCCAAGCAACACTTCTCAAATGTAGCTTAAGATTTCTTAAGACAGCTCTTACAAAGCACAGGACATGTAGAAGACATACATGCACACAGAACACTTTCTTTACAGATATAAACATGGAATGAGATACAGTGGGACCCAGTTATAGTACCCTAAGGTACAATATTCACACATTCCAAGAACAGGAGGGACACCTATGAAGGAAAGCAGAGCTCAGTCAGACTCCAGCCAAGCACAACACCTGCTGCACCTGCCTGTGCTGCCTCATTTCCTGTTCATCCCATGTTCCAAAAGGGACAGTAAAGTTCAGAGGCAAGACTTTAACAGGCACACACAAGACTGCAATTCTGACTTACAGGAATCACCTGGACACCTAGAAGATCCCCCTCAAAGATCTTAACTGTACATCACCAATGTACTCAATATAAACTTGAACATTTTTTGCACACTGTGAAGCCTACTGAAATAAAAAGTTATTGTATCATCATACTCTTAATTTGCATTCATAAAAGAAGTCTTTTGATCTCAAGAGAAGAGCAAGCATTTTGGCAGAACAAGGCATAACTCAGTTTAACCTGGAGTTATGCTCCTTTTGAGACTTTTAATACATATTTACAAACAACAAAAGCCTGCCAAAGTCTGTTCATCAACCTCCATGCATTCTGCAGTCACAAAGGATGCAATCCCTGGGTGGGCATGTACAAATGAGGTGTGACAGATTAGCTGCTTTACAGCTACATATTCACCAGGCAGCTGTTTTGCTTTATGCTCCTATAGTTTTCCTTGCTTTCTTTGCCCTATTGCTTTGGGAAAACCACAGAAACCAACTCATGCTCTTCACTCCAAATTAGATTTTATTTAGTTTAGTGAAGTGAGTAGTTTCTGTCTATCAGTTGATTTTCAATTTCACTGTTTTAGGCAAGGATCCACAGGATAACTTCTGAACTTTGTCCAAAGGCAGAATAAAGAACTAGAGAAACCTGAATCTTTGTTTGCTTCTTGTTGCATTTTACAAGCTCAACTGCACATTAGAAAGCAGCCAGTGTTTGTATTTCAGGTACTATCAGATACTCAAGTGCAAAAATTCTGACTTACAAAAGAACTGGATTTGCATAATCATTTGTTACTCATGGACAAAACAGATTTTTCCTTTTTTTCAACTCTTCCCTAAGTTTAATATGAAGAAAATTGCCTCATGTTAGCAAGGATTCTCCTGGGTTTAGCATTTTAATGGCTACAGTGCTGCATTCCTACACAGCTTTATTTTTCTTTGACTATCCAGGTGTATAACCATTAAGATGTGTTTAGTTTTTGAAATTTTAACAGAATTTTCTGTTCTAAAACCTTTGGTGTAGATATGACATGTGATGGAATTCACTTTAATAATTAATTGAGAAAACAAACTTACATACACTTATCCACAGTTTCTAAAAGGTAACTTGATAAACCAAGATATCTAAGAATTAGATAAACTAAGAATTTGAAAAGCTAACTTTTAAAGGCTTTTGCAGAGGAACCTCCCCAATATGTTCCTAAGTTTAACAGTTTTCAAAAGCTATACTGTACTTTGCCTGTTTTAAAGCTATTAAGTGCTGAATTCAAAACAAAACAAAATAAAACCAGCCCACCACTGTCCCCCTGGGTGTTTGGAAATCCAAGGTGTTGTGTTTCCCACTGGGGCCACTAACACCACAACACAATGGCCATTTCAACTTTTGCCTTGTAAAGTTGTAGTGCACTCTCAGAGGAAATACAAAACTTTTCTCTTTTATTAAACAAACAGCAATTAAGTCCCTAAAACGTAGGTTAGTTGGTTCTCCTAGGCACCTAGTTGCACGTTTTTAACAACAAAGTCACCTTGAAAAATATTTAAAAGGAATCAGATCTTTGCATTAATCCTTGCTGTAGGATGTGGAATTAACAGATTGAGACATTGCTGATGCATATGAATGCTTAAATCTTACAAAAGAGAATCAGCATTTGACAGCATTTCATGTGCTGAACTCAGTGCATTTGAAGAGTTGCAGAATCATGTTTTACCTACACAGACACATGGATGCTTTCATCTTGTTTTGAATAATTTTCTGGGACTTTGTAGCCAAATGCCTTTTGGAATATGTATCTATACACATTGAAAACAAACAACACTCACTTTATAGCTGCACAAAACAGACACAAAAAGCCTCAGCTGCACAAGGGTATGGACGCACCCAAGCTTCAAACATTATCTGCTCTTTTGACACAGTTGAAAGCAAATTAAAATGGGCAAAAAACTTGCAAGAAATTTCTGCCTGAAGTACATGGATCTTCCTGTCACAGCCTTATAAAGCTGAAATTATCCAGCATGCAAAATGCACTGTTAATTTTTATCACAAAGAAACCAAAAGCATTATAACCATGCTAGAAACTACAGTTATTGAAAAATGGATGCAAGAACAGCTGATCTTTATTCTGGAAGTTGAACATCATGCTAGGGATGTTTATTCCTAAAAAAAAAAAAAGCACGTCCAACTCATGCTACTTAGGAGAAGCATTTGGCTCAGAAACACAGAGCAAAGCCAAGAAATCACCAAACTGAATGTTTCTGCACTACACGTATTGCCCTCTCAACCCACTAACAGATATTCATGCCTCTTCCCATCTCTCTCAGCACTGGTTAGTTCACCTTGAGCATGCATAAGAGTTGATGAGGAACTGTCCCTCCTACTCTACCTAATTTTGCTCAGCTGATTCCTTGCCCTGGACAATGGCTGCAGTGCGATGAACTCGTCACTTAAAGCAACTCTGTTGGAGTACATCTACAATTGGACAGAGAAGGGATGGAACATACATGTCAGTAAGTAGCAGCAGTAATTTTCTAAGAGAAAGACACAGGACAACACATTGTTATTTAAGTGGAATACACATCATATACAGAACACAAGCCTGGTACCTTCAAGACAGCTCCTGGGACCATCACAGCCAGTCACTGTTTGGCAGGACCATTCTTAAAGCACCTTTGCTTTCATAATGAGAGAAAAGGCCTACACACTTTTACATCTGTGCTTTACCAGACACCTTTATTCTGCATTGCTTTCTCTCCTCAATAGTGCTGTGATTTATCTTTACCTAAAAATTCATATTTTGATTCACATTTACCTTACTGTCCAATTCCTCCTGTATGATTCTGTAACAGGCCTGTATTGAGAAATTGCCCACAAACTACTTCAGGGCAACTCACCTCAGTGAAACATAAGATGGCTTTTCTTTAGGCCAGCAAAAAACCCTTAAAACACATCAAAATTAAAATAAAATACAGTAACATACATTCACCTTAAGTGCATTAAGGAACATAAAGTTAACCAAGCTCATCTTCTATAAAAGTCAACTCATGCTTGCCTGTCAAAATTTTAATTTTTAGTTTCCTAAAATGAATGACTGAGATTTAAGTTGCTGTGAAAGAACAATATTTACATTTAAAAGCCTATCAAATTTCTCTTTCATACTGGTTAAATTTCTCTGCTGTCTTATGAATAACTTATCTACATGTAACATCTAAGATCAGAGGCAAACTCATACTTGATGCTATTACCTTATACTTAAAAAAAGATATAAAATCAAGGTAAGGCAGATTCCTACAGATATAGTGAATTCAGAGCACTAAGCTAAGTCACACACAAAAAAATTCTGAAAAATTAAAACAATAGGGGTATAGCAAGCATTTTCAGCTGAGAAATGTGTGTTTTGCTCACTGCTTCTGGGATTAGTTTAGAATTTAAATTATGGCAGACAGAAACAACCTAAAAAGCTTCAATTTAAAACCAAGGAACTAGGGCATGTAACAATTCATCTTGCCATAATAAAAACACAGTAAGTATAAACCAAGCTTTTTCTTTCCCCCAGTATGAAAATGTACCAGTGTAGGCCTACAATTAAAAATGAGTAATTAAACATGTTTAGTGGAGTGCACCTACACTATGAAAAATAATTTTAAAAGATAATACACAAAGTACCACATTTAATCCTTCAATGACTTCCACAGAATTCACTAGCTTCAGTCATCACTCTCAGTCTTTATGACAAAGATATTCTCCAAACCCTTTCTATCTGAAAGTCAGTCTCTTCCTCTGCTTGGAAACAGAAAGAAAAATATTTACTAGGAATTTTAAACACAAATTATGAAGTATGATCATAAAAGAAGCATTCTGTCACTTCTTGACAACAAATGTGCTAAGCTGACCACCTGCTCCTCTTCAGTTATATCCACTTCCCCACTGCAAGAACAGTGAATGAAATCCAGTGGAGATGACTGTCCTATTAAAGCAAGAGTTGGAAAATCTCAACAGATTAAACCTCAAGAAAGGAACAGAGAGGCACTTTCTTTTTGCAAATACATTTGTAGTTATATTTTCACTGTCAGACACACCAAGAGAAACCAATGGACGGCTGCTGAAGAACTTCTGGTCAAATCCCATTTTGGATACTTTGACTTTGCAGCATCAGGAATTAAGAATTTTTAGAGAAAATACAACATTTTGGTAAACAGAGACCTCAGTGCTGACTCTGTCAAATGCAAAGTAGAAAGCAAATAAGGAAAAAGAAGAAAGATAACTAAGAGAGATGCACAAAGCAAAATCCTCATGGCCAAGAATCAAGCTATAGCCACAGGAAAGGAGTTAGATATTCATCTAGATTCCTTCTTAAAAATAAGAAGTCCTACTGTGTGATTGCACAGCTGTAATGGCATTAAACTGAACCCAAAAAATCTTCAGAAAGGAGTCCTAAAGCAAGAGAATGTAGCAGGAAGTATATGGATAAAGGCAGGAAAATCCACATGGCTTTTCAGGTTTTAATTCAAGCACTTCAAGAACATGAAAAACCTCAAGAACCACACCAATACTGTGCCAGACAGCAACAGGTGATGTACAGCAAGGAAGGAGAGTGTTTGATAAATATTGCCACTAGTTTTTGAAGAGAGAAAAAAAGATAGGTAAGTATCATTGCCTACAGACACTCTAACCCAAGAAGTGCAGTAATGTGCAATCCTGAGCCTTACCAGGTCTATCTGAGCCAGTGGTTATTTACTTTGGCTTTTAGCTACTAAATTCCAAGACAGGAAAAAGTAGCGAATGTTCCAATTTTTGCAAGGGTTTAGTGAGATATTTTGGCTAGGTAGGCTTGTCAGCTTGATGTTGATCCTAGGCAAATTAAAAGGAAGTCTCACACAGATTTTTTTTTAACACACATATTAGAAGGGTAATATAATTTAAGTAAATCAACGTGCACTCACATCGAAGTAATCACAAGGTTAGATGCTAAAGATAGCAGCACTGATGCAGTTCTGCATGCACAGAGCTCAGTGCCACTTGCATTAAGCAATTAGGACACCACAAAATCCATCTGGCAGGCAGGTGGACAGAAAGCTGCTGAGAGGTTTCAGACCATCACTGTGCATGGGATATCTCTGTCAGCTGGGTTCTTCATACACTTTCACTATTTTTGGCTCTATGCTAACTGACCTCTCATCAATGACCTGAAAGAAACCAATATCACCACGTGCAGATGTGTAGAAAATGCAGAAGACAACAGGTTATTGATGTATGTTATTCTGTAATCTGAATATAGCTGGGGACTCATTATTTCTGTACTTGGCACTGATGTCTGCTGCGCTGGAATATTGTGTCCACTGGTGAAATCCAAAATTCAAGATGAAATTGAAGAAGGGTCATATTACAGGAGAAACACAAGAATGATGAGAAGATTCTAAAACAACCTTTTTGACTGAAGATACAAGTCCAGTCTACCTATCAGTGCTAAAATAATCTTGATTACAAAGCTAGCTGTGAATAAAACAAAAACTGTAATAAAAACCTTCTCAGTTTAGCAGAAGAAGTATAAAAATATAAAACACTGAAAATTGAAACCAGAGAGACAGACACTATTAGAACAATAGGTCAGGATAACTTCCCCACAACTGTCTGTAAATAGAAGAAAATACTCAAAGATGAGACATTTACCTAAAAGACAGTCTAATCTCACCAGAATGATTTAAAGGATTTTTTTGTAGCCTGTGTCAGGCAGAAGGGAGATTCCATTACCACAGCATAACTTCAGACCTTGTCTGTGAATCTGTGAAACTGTCACACGGGTAATCAGGTTTAACAGATTTTACAGAATCAACAATAAAATGCATAGCATATGAAATTATTGAGATTTAAGAAATACTAATTAAAACAAGTTTTACTAATTTTTACAATTATTGTTTCCATCACATTTTAAGACCTATTCAGTGCCAATTAGAGCAGTAGCTTCTAATACTTTTAATACCTAGACAAAAAGTAAGTTACCCTCTATGAAGCAGTATAAAAATGTGCAGTGTGACCCTTTCATACAGCTGCAAGCTGAGATGCAAATGACTGAGTGTCCCCTTCATAAATAATTCTATTCTTTTTATTACCAATTAATAAACTTTACTGCCTTGTAAAATGGTGTGCTCACTTTCGTAATTTGAAATTAACAAGTGTATTTCAAAATGAGAACACTTCTCCGAACTAAACATGACAGAGGGTAATTATTGGTCAAGTTGGATACAAAAGCATAACATTACCTGAGCTTTTTCAGTACTTGTTGGTTGCAGATGTCTGTACAGCACTTTCTTCACAACATCAATAAACAAACAAGCGACTACTATGAGGATTATGGCAAACCAAGCAGAACCACTTGACAACAGTTGAACAAATACAAAGTACATGTCCTGGGTATGTAAAAATGGCCTGAAAAGTTAAGAGAAGTGGCAATTACTAAAAAGAACTTCTAGGAACAAAAGTACAGCACAGGCTGTCTCAAGTGTATCTTATTTTACATCAAGCAGAGAGACTCAGGATGCAGAGTCACAATGCACCATGACCATGTGGAGTCCAGCAAGCTGCTGGGCCTGACCTGCCAATGAGCTCCAGAGAAAGGGGGTACTGACCTTTGGAGGAAAAGGTTCTGATTTAGATTTAAGTTGTGTTGCAGAGAATCAATCACCAATCTATCCCTTCAGACTCCAAATTATAAGCAAAAAGACTTCACTTTACTGATTCAAACCCCAGCATCTTTATTTCTGCTGCAATTATTCACCTATTACAGAGCACCTCTGGGAACTATTCACTTCTTAAAAATGCCTTTATAGTTACAGGCTGTCAGAGACAGATTCTGTGTGTCCTTGAGCACAGGACAGCACAGCAGCACTTAAATTTTTCAAAGAATTACTGAGAGCAAGTGGTAGTCTAGATTCAAAAACTTTTTATCACAAACCTGTCACAAAATTCAGAGTAAGATGGTAGAACATAATATTTCAGTGTTTTTTATCTTCACTGATATTACATGTGATAAAAAGGACGAGGGGAAAATCACTTACCAGATAATTCCCCCGTAAAACAAGGAGAATATGAAATAAAATACAATGGATCCCCAAGTAACAAAATGGTTTATCCATGTCCAGAAGTGAGTTTCTAGTGCCATCTAAAACAGAGATAACTTCAGTGAGCTTCTGTTTTCCACCCACTTCACAGAAAATTATAAATACCAGTCAGAACACTGACATTTATGAACTTCCAGCCCAAACACTGAATACTGTTGTAGCACACAAAAACTAAAGAAAAATTTCAATCACTGTTGAAACTAAACATAAAAGTCACTTATCTGGAACCCTCAAGAATCAATAACTTTGGAATCAATTTAAAATTACTGCTTTATTACATATTTGCCTTCACATCCAAACCCAAAGAGCAGGCAGTGTAATGTCATACCTTCATCGTAACAGTTATAACCATAACGGTGAAGACCAAAGTACCAAATGTCCAGTTCCCAAACATCTAAGAAAATGGCAAGGCAAAAATCATGGAAGAAAAAACCATCAGTTAAGGGCATTCACAGTAAGTTAAATTCTTCTCAAGTCAGCTACACTAAAGAAATAAGACATAAGCTTGTGACAAGTAATCATCATGAAAAAAGCAAGGAGGATACAACACAAACTACTGGAAAAAATACAGGTTATGATAAAAGCATAATTAACAACCCCCAAGTCATCCTTCTTCTTGGTTCAAAACAAATCACCACAAAGGCTACATGAAATATGAAAAAAAAAAAAAAAAGGCCAAAAAAGTAATATAAAATGGTAGGGAAATGAAGACACCAATTTTATCAATTATATAAGCGTCCAATAGAAAGGAAATATTGGGTGGAAGGTATTCACTTTAAGTGCAGAACACTTTTGAGTTTAAATACTTCCAAATAATTTTAAACATGCAGCATCAAATGAAGGTTCACTTTTAACCCCAAGCACAATTATACAATTCAAAAATAATGGTGCCATTGTATTTTACTAAGAAAATTCTAAAGAAAAGACACTTTGTTTCAAGGCTAATAAACACAAAATTAAGTTCTAATTCTGAAACACTGAAATCTGTCACTTTTGTATTCTCTTGTGCTCATAAATTAAACTATCAAAACTCTGAACAAGGTCTACAACAATAAAATCTTAGCTCTGACAACCAAGCAGGGATGCTGAGGTTGTATCAATCTACACACATGCTACTCAGGGCTGCCATTCTACACCAGGTCCAGCCTGGAACTGGCTGGGGCATCACAGGGAAGATGTGGCTGTTTCACAGCTGTTTTTGCCACTGACAAACTGAACAATGACCAAATCCTCAGAACTGGATTTACTAGTTTACTGGTAGCAGACTAAGCAAGCAAGGAGGAAGGTACCACATGCAGACAGGCAGCCAGGGTCATCCTAGAGCTAAATGTGTCAGTACAACACAGGGGCACAGAACTGGGATTCACACAGTTGTAGTTCTTGTTGCAGAGCTCTGACAAAAAATCCCAACAGTCAGAGAACAGATCTCACAACTGCTTGTCTCCTCGGTACATAGGGTACAAAATGGAGGCAGTAATGAGTCTGGATTTACTGATAATTTTAAAGATCTTTGTGATAACATGCCTTCTTGAAGCCTTGGACTTACATGTCCCACCAACAGTAATGGTTAACAAGCAATGTGCTTATTGTTAACTGCTGCAGTATTCATCTTAAAAGTAAAATTAAACTTCTCCTGAGTGACCTGTGAAAGAAAGTGTCTTTGCTAACACTGCTCTCAATGGTCAGAGTTAGAATGCAAAACACGCACAGGTTCTTGCCACCATTTTATTTTTGAACACATTTACACTGTGGATGCTGCATCCTTTAATCCTATGAAGTAACAGATACAATATTTTGTATCTCCTCCTCTTCTAAACTCTTACCATTTGTCTGTTAGGTTTCAATATCTGACGACATGCACAGCATGAAAAAGGGGGGAGAAAAAACAACTAAAAGATCAAGTTGTTGCACAATGTGTTGAGGTAAGCCTAACAAAGCACCACCATTAACAAATTATTTACCATCTCTTCTATTCTGCTGTGCTCTGAACTGAGAACTTGGAATGGAAACGTGAGGCCTTGCACTAACACTACCCTGTACCACAGATCTGTACAGGTGATCACTTCTTGAGGGCTTAAGAAAGCACTTCAGCAGCACACAAAATACTCCTGCCCTTAATTTTGGCTTTTCCAGGCACACATTAAATTTGCGAGAATCTATTCAATGCAGATATTCTACTGCAACACAGTTCCACCAGTTCTAATCAACATCTTTTAGCAAACACAGAGAGGCAGAGTAACTAAAAGCCAGAAAAGTCTTCGAATTTATTTGCAGTCATATCACATAAGAAGCTAAAGGGCAGCTGCCAATTCCCCAAACCAAACAATTGTTACTAAAGACAGTGGGAGAAGTCTCTTCCTGCCCCAAGGACATTTACTAAGCAATTTTGAAGTGAGGTGCTTTGACAACCGATGATGGATGCACCACACACACTGATTCACAGTCTAAAATTACCTCATGACTCTCATTACAAGAGTCATGAAGGATCTTTACCAGCTCACAAGAATTTCAAATCCCACAGCTTGTAACAAATGACAAGAGAGGACACACTCATGCCTCAGCTGGAAAGAGCCATTTTAGTCTAAAGCACAACAGTTTTAACATTCTTATCAAACATCTGATGATGGAACGGGTGCTCCAGGTGGCTGCATCACTCTCCATTCACTCTTCCTCCCTCTGCAGGGATGCTGCCAACCACCAGCTCTGCCTGCAGCCCCTCAGGACCATTCTGTTCCCTGTCTGAACATCACTGCATTTCTGACTAAACTTCCTGAGCTCACACCCACTCCCTGGCACCAGGTGACACTGGGAATTCAGCAGGATGCTGCTTTTGTCCCTTGCGCCCTAACTTGGAACTCTGCCAAGCATTATGAGAATTGGCAAGATCTTCATGCCAGTATTAAGGATGGCATAATGAGAAGCAAATGTATTTTTCCATTACTACCCACGTTTAACAAGGGAAAAATCAGTATCTAATTGTTTTAAATTGAGTTAACTAACTCAGAACCAAGGGAAATAAGGAAACAGACTTATAATGGTTTCATTCAAGCTTTAGGGTTTTTTGATTGATTCTTCCTGTGAACTTTAACATCTTTAAAATAGAAAGTGTCAAATTAGTGTATGATGACTTCATTAAGGTACGACCCTAAAAACACTTACTGAATAAAAAGCATAATTTAAAAGCAGCTTGCACCACTAAATTTAGAAAAAATCACAGTAATTAAAATAACATATTTTCAGGAGATGCTTTAAGAATTTTGCCAACTTTCAGCCTAACTTTATAACAGCTACTGAGGAGAAGCCACTGCTTGACATTTCAATTAAGTCCAATTCAAAATTAATTTTGAATGAATGAATATATATTCTTATTTTCTGACATAATGAAATAGGATTTTGACAAAAACCAGTTTATGAAATTCAACAAAGTTTAAGACAACCATGATATATCTATTATCTTGAAAAATATGGTCTTCAGGGACATATGCTTTCTGACAACACCTTACAATTGCTAAGAAATGTTACTCTTGAGAGCACACACAAATACTGACAAAGAATCTTTGATAATTGTAGTTCATAAAACCAAAATTTTTTGGACACAGGAAGATTTTTCAAAAAAAGCACTAAGAAATACCAACAAAAATACAATGGTAGAGTAACACTTATGATATTTTACCTGGCCATTTCCCAGCAGAGAAGTGTCTTCTCCCATTAGAAGATACGAGCCATAAAAGAAAACAAATGCATGAAAGAAGCCCAAGATGGTCCAGTAAAGAAATGGTTTAAACCCCAGATGGGCATTTTTACTGATGTCTCTGCAGAAATAAAACAGATTTTGGATTTCATACTGTCCATAACCATCAGCTATCCACACTGCATGACTGCTACTGCTTTGAATAAATGTAACTTTCAACTGCACCAAGACACATTAAACAAATGCTGACATACGAAAAAAATACAGAAATCATGGGCAAAAAAAGAACTCTGAGCTCGCATGATTTGGCTCTGCTTTAAGGAGAGGTCACCAATGGCCAGGGTCGCTAATGGGTCAAATTCAGAATAGCACAAACTAGAATTCTTGTTCCTGGATGTGGAACTGCAAGAGAAGAAAAAGCCAGATCTCCTGATACTTACCCCTTGCTCTGCTTAAAAGACCTTTACAAAAAGAAAAACATCTGAGAGAAGATACCTCTTTTTTACAAAAATACCTACTTTTTTCTCCAAAAAGCAGTATGCAGTGCAACATGCTACCACTGGGAGGACATCTAATTCTACAGGAAATCACTCCTCCTCTTAGTAAAGGATTTTTCTGTGGTGATACTCCTAATCATGGTGTCCTAGTTTTTCATTCTCCTTGTCTGAGTGATTTTCATCTCCTACATGTAATGGAGGAGCAGGCTGCCAATCATGTAAGCTGACCAAGTGCTCAGTGGTCTTCACTCACAACATGGTTGACATAAAGACACTTCTCTTAAAAATATTCATTTTAATTAACTTTTAGAATGAGAACTATGTAGCTTCGATTCTTCCTCATCAAGATCGTTACTAAAAATGCCTAAATTACAGATAATTATTGTACAAATGCCTAATAGCAAGTTCAGAGCTGTGCAGATGCCACTGCTGCTGTACAAGATGTGCCCCTGTGGGATTTGCTGCAGGACATACATACCTGTAGAGCACAGGCTTACTCTGCAATACATGCGGGTGCACATGCTGCTCAAAAAGACTGTAGATGAGGACAGGCAGGGAAGTGAAACAAATATTGTACAAAGTCAGGTAGACACTGTCATAGAGCGTCTGCAAAGGAAAGCAAAAAGCATTTTATGCCTTGGAATTGATAAAGATTTATTAGCATACTTATAGCAGCAACAATTGATCAGTTACATTAATTTGCTAGTTAGGAAAACAGCTGCACTCACAAAACAATCAAATAGCATCAGCTATCAAATACAGAAAAAGAAGCTGGGTATTTGCTAAGTGTAACATCTCTACTGCTCCTTGTGTCTCCCTCCTATTTTCTTAATTATAGACCTCAAGTGTTTCACAGACAAGAAGTCAGGTATGCAATACTTACTTGTTGTGAAAACAAACAGAAGAACTGATATAAAAATTGTGGTGTAATAAAGCACACATTCTGAAATAAAGAGAAATTAAGGAAATAGTTAATCCTTAGTACATGCCTCACAGCCCTAAAAGAAATTGCTAAACTCTTACAAGCTGCTAAAAACACACAGGGAGAGCACACAGCCTTTCAGCATTTTACTTGGCAAAGTAAAGCAAGATGCTTTTCTTGAGAGGATATTTTGTTTGTTTGTCCTTTGGGCAATGAACCTGAAAAGTATGAGCTTAAGTGTATCTCACTACAGGAGATACAGTATCTCAGGATATACAGGAGATACTGTATCTCACTACTTAGACACTACAGGAGTCTAAGTAGCAATTAAGTAGAAGAAACCCATTCATTTTCCCCTTCAGTTTCTTTTTCAGAATTTCTTTGCTGAATAGACTCCACATTTTATTCAATAAAGCTGTGCCATGCTCATATGTGTTTGTTGCATGGAAGCAAACTAAGAAGAAACCAAAATATAACACCATGCTATTGTCATTAAATGAAAGAAAACAACTTCAAAAGGGACTTGGGAGCCAAAGCTGAAATCCCAGATAAAATTCAACAAAGATAGTGAGTTTTGACTTGTTATGAAGACTGATGAACAAGTAAAAAAAACCAAAAGAACCCCAAGCAAACAAACAAAACAAACACATCAGCCTCTCAGCATAGACAAACTCACTGCAGTATTTAAAGCCTATTTCTAGGTGGAAAGACTAAACAATTTCACAGTTAAATTACTGCATTTGGTTGTAAAATATAAAATAAAAAAGCCCAGAAAACATGTTTAAACAGAGATATTTAACCTGATCCCAACAAGAATCTCAGATCTGAAATAAATTTCTTACTGGGAAAAAAACTCACCTTATAAAAAAAGTACTGTACAAGGGTTGCTATTCTAATATAGTAAAAGTGCCCATGAACAAAAAGCAACTTGGAGAGGAATTTAAACCGTGCTATTGCATAGTCACTGTTTCTTACAGCTTGCCGTCCTTCCTTGCCCATGATTCCTGTAATGTTTGGGAAACAAAACACAAAACAGGTTAAGTGTAAGGAAAACTGAAGTTTAAAAAGCCCAACACCACACATCTGAAGCTACAGCTCTGTTTTCCTGCACTTCAACACTGCAAGGACTTCAGCAGTGTAGCAAAGGAAGGTGTTATTCCTCACCCTTACAACTAAAGGAAGCTGCTCATTCGATGCTGGTTCAAAGAAAGAAGCCCCACTTGGTGGAGACAGAAGGAAGTTACCTATGCCAACATGTGCCTCCTGGATCATGCTCACATCGTTAGCACCATCTCCAATGGCCAACGTTATGGGCTTCTCTGGAGAGGTTTTTAACAGTCGAACCACCTGCAGAAAGAAAATTAAACACTTTCAGATTAGACAGTCTGCCTACAAACCATGCCAGCAATTCCCAAGTATCTCAGTTAGCTGTCTATCTGTAGATATAATTAATATGTTTTATGAACATGCATGTTTGGGTAAAAAATATCTTTGGCATATCACATGCATACATTAATTCCTTCTTTAGAAAATAATTCTTTCTTTTTATAAAAGCTGCCTGTTCTGGAGCACAAGCCTGATTTAAATATTATATCTGCCTTGAGCCTATTTTCCTGTTCTTATTTCAGTGTTCTGTTACAACTCTTAGTTTCGTGCTTTATCATACAAAACAAAGTCAAGTAAAATTTAGAACTGAAAATTTACTTACAGACTAATACAGATTTAATGCCCTTTAATAAACCCAGATTCTTCATATTTATAATTAATGGAACTGATCCAGGTGAAAGAAGAATTTGAAAAAGCAAATGCATTAGCTAAAAGATCAATATGCCATTATTAAGGAAAATAGCTTCTTTCTAAAGCAACTTCATTATCATCAAGGGGTATCCTCAACTGACAAAGAAACAGAAGAAGATATGACAGAATGAGGGAAAAATCTGTTAACATGCAAGGCCCTAAAATACTCAGAAGAGGAGCAGCGATAACAGATCTTCAATACAAGTGTCAATAATACTCTAAATACAAAGGAGCTAGTTAGATGAGGCTTTTGGGTAAGGAGAATTAGTGATTCATTAACCTCCCACAGAGCTCTAGCTTAAGGTAGAAGATTCACTAATTCAGTTGTAAGTGGGCTGCAGGTAAAGGTATGAACACAGATCAAGGCGTTTTCCAAAACCAAGGAAATAAATATGTATAAAAAAACATTTTCCCCCTCAAGTTCCAGAAACCCCAAAGTGGAACTATTAATGGAGCAACTGCATGAAGTTAAGTAGACACAAAAAACTGTATTGGAGTAATTGAGTTGTGGCTGGCAGTGTCAGGGCATTGATTCACAGGAGTGGGAATTCACTTCACATGAGGAATGCAACAGTGATTAAACAAAGTCCACAGCTCAGAGAAATCCACCTGATTGTGGGAGTACATTCCCTAATTGTAGGTATTAATATTCAAGTTTAAAGGTTCCCCATTCCTAAGGGGTAATTATTTCAAATACATTTAGTATTAGATCCTAGGAAGCAGCCTTAGAGACGTAACAAGGCTGCAGGATGTCACCCAGATCAGTCCTCTTGAAATCCCCAAGGCCTGGGTAATTTGGACAGGCAAACATCTATGTGAAAAGGTCAAGATAAATCCTTTAGCAAATGTTAACAGCAGCAATCAGCAGTAGCTCAAAATGACTGAAATGATGATGTTTAAATAAGATTTTGAGTCATAAAACATACCAAAATTAGTAGTGAGACCACTAACCAAACATTAACATGCATTATAATTAAAGATGCAGGAAGTATTAAGCTGAGTTCCAGCTTAATCTTGGAATAAATCTCACAAAATGTTGCCTACAGCAAAAAATAATGTGCAAGATTAGACTAAACTGCCCTGCACTTCCTTCCCTACCCCTCAAGTTGTATGGCATTTGTCTTGGTGATTTATATACTTCGATGTTTGAAATTAAAAATTCACTGCAATTAAAATTACATTTTGCTGTACTTCATGACTCAAGACAGGAAATAATCTCCATTATCTGCTGGTGAGGAGAAGAATTAAGGAAAGCAGTACAAAACATTATAAATCAAGTTAAATGACAAAATAAGAACAAGGACATGACACTGACAAGTAACTGCACCTTAAAGAGACAGGATGCCAAAAATTTCAGCCAAAAGAATGGAGAGAGTTGACATATCCAACAGATTGGTTTACTCAGTGTAGCTACAACTTCCTTTCAACATTTGACTGATACTATACCAGATGAACAGTTCCATACTGAAGTGATTCTAAAGACTGCATGAAAATTCTGGAAGGAAGAGTGACCTCCAAACAGGTCACTTCTGTTACAGTAAAACAGCCTGCCTCTTGAACATCTAATACCTCACAGAAGGGTTTCCTAGTGCTTTAAGGTCAAGAGATGTCTTTTCATGAAGAGAAAATTTTAAAAGAAAAGAATATTATAGTCCTTCAGAGCTTAGCTTTATGGAGTCGAAAAAAAAAAAAAAAACCCAATATAAATCTGAATTTGACTCTTATCCAACATGTATTTGAGCAAAATTCAGTACATGTGAAGGAAAAATGATATTAGAAGAGAGCATTAAGGCAAACCTTTCCTAGAGACCAGGCCTTGCCTTCCCTTCCCTTTTACTTCTTCCTCAAACTTGGGTATTTTAAAGTATTTAAAAAAGCAGTTGCTCCTTACAGGTTCATGAATTTTCAATTTATTTTTAGGTCTGGAGAAGTGATAGAGCAGCTAAAGCAAAAGCATGCAGGAGACTGGGAGAGCTGCTGCCTTAATGAATACTCAAGAGGCAGAATGAAGTTGAGCTTGGCAGTATTTCGATTTTTCCATCCACTTGCAAATTTTCAAACACATGTGTAGAAACTTCTTAGCAAACTACTCTAGATCTGAATTTAACAAGGATTCCGAGGTCACAAAAAGGGTCAGACAAACAAAGAAATCCTAGCCTCCTCAAAGCATGATAAAAATACTTCAAAGGCAACCCTGACTATATTCTCACTTACCTTTGCTTTCTGAAGGGGTGCCATGCGACAGCACAACACTGCAGAACAGTTTTTGCAAACTTCCATGAACAGTTTTTCATGTTCCCTGAGTGCAAGAGAGAGGCTGGTCCCATCCACAACCAGTCCATGCTGGATAACATGGTCTTCCTTTATTCTATTCAGGGACAAAAATGTTGACTTTGTACCAGTGTTAACGGTAAAATTCCAATTTTGCTATAAACTATGTTGTTGGCCAGATAATAAGCAAAGGAGTTAATCTGTCAGACAAACTACTTCTTCCAGTCTGTAATGATATTAATAATTTTTTTTTTTAAAGACAACTTCTTTGTTTGGCACATGCATCAAAGACACTGCCATAATATTTAAAAATGAAAGCAACCCAAGCTAAGATCATCACTGAGATAGTGACATCTCAGGTATTTTACCTCTTGGCTAGCTGCCTCAGCTGTTCTGCACAGGTACTGTCTGACTTGTGCTGCACAAGCTCAAGGATGTTCATGGTTCTGTGAAAGTGTCCACAGGATAAACTGACACTGACAGCTGTTTCGTGCTTGTCTCCAGTGAGCACCCACACTTTGATACCAGCCAGCCTGAGGGCTTCTATAGTCTCTTGGACTTTCTCCTGCAGTCTAGAAACAAGAAAAATCTTAAATATCCAACTGAACACTTTACAAACAAAAGAGCTCACACAGTAACTCCATGCTACCACTGTAACCCCTCTGTCATGGTGAGTTAAGTGTGCCTTTCCAATGTTACATGTATTTTCAGAGAATCATAGATATTCTGTTACCAGCAACAAAACAAAGGTCTTGATGATACAAAAACTAAACTTCAATCCTTCTAAGGGATCAAAAATTTGTACTAAGCGTATCTTGATTTAAACTAGGCACCGTCACTGCATTTGAGAAGCTTTAAAACAGGCCACAATAATTTCTGGCTACTGTGGTGCATGAAAAGCTTCTCAAGCCCCACGTGCCCACTTCAGTGTACAACACACCCTGTGACCTACAGAGCACAAGCAGAATGCTTTGCAAAGGAGCTGTGTGTAGAAGCTTTCCTAAGGAATTTGCTGTTACACTAAATATTTGCTGCATCTATTCAATTTCAAATACATGATATCTCTCTTATGAGATGAAACACACTGTACATCACCGTTATTAAGACAGAATCAGTTGGTACAAGTTTTATTTTGAATCTGCCTCAATCCAAAGGTGAATATACTAAAGAAGAACAGCACAGAACTTTTGGTCATAGTGGGAGAGCTTTTCACACTTCATATTTCAAGTATAAATCCTAAACTCGCTGGGTTTGAGCATAGATAGAAGTAACTCCGTGGCATACTTGTCTTCTACTCCTGTAGCCCCAAGTAACTCCAGATCCCTTTCTATGAAGTTGAACACATCTGCTAATCTCTCCTCCCGCTGCTGTAAGGCAGTCCTGGCCTCATGAAGGCGTTTGCCAATTTCTTGGTACTCCTCGGGTGTGAATCTTCTGTAGGCCACACACAAAGTTCTTAGGCCTTTCTGCAAGAAAATAAAAGACTACATTCAGAGTAGACAAGATTCTGATCTAACAAGAAGATGTCACCAGCAATTTTTTCACTTCAAGTCACAATTTATACTGCCTGAATTTTCTTCTGATCAGCTGAGACTGGGAGCTGGGCAAGCATATACACTCACCAAAGCAAATTCATCCACATGTATCCTTGTTTTATCTATTTCTCCACTCTTACTACGAGGAAGAATGGAAGATTCTGCTCCCTTTGTGAATAAAAGCTTCTCTCCTAGAAAGTCAAATAGAACTGAAATTAAAAATAATGTTGTTTAAGAAGTTATCAAGTGCTGCTTGTGCAATTTCTGATCACGTACCTGAGGGACTCTCTACAATGACACTCATTCGTCTGCGATTTGGATCGAACTCCAAAACATGAAGCAATTTATACCTGTATTTTGTGTTTTAAAAGAGGGAACGGGAAGAAAACATTTTTAGAAATAAATTTCCAAAGACAATTACTTATAAATAGACTCTTTACACCACAGACCTTTCCTCAAAGTGTCATTTTTGTACAGAAACTCCGAAAGCAATGCTGAACAACAATCACTGTTCATTGCTTTTTATCAGTTTGTATATGCTTAATTCCGTTCTGTAAGAATAAAAGGTTCTTCTACCAAGAGGAATAGCTTTCTGAATACTAACTTGACATTTGGCAATTACAAGCAGCTACTATATATTTCTTCAACCTTCTGTTGTTACTTGAAGTATAACTTTGAAAACTACATTTTGTTTCTGACAAATTTGTAAAAAATCTAGACTGTCTAAAAAGAGTATGTGCTGTGGTAAGTGGATCAGTTTTTGTTATGTTACCACTAGATTAGAAAATTAATTTTAGACATTTAAATTCAAAGTACTGCCAACTAGCTGACAGATCAAATGAGTAAAAAGAGTTATGGCATACTGCAGATATACAGTTATTAATAATTTGTACTCATTTTAGGAAAGTTTAAAATATCTGATTAAATTATGCACAGACGAGACTGATTCTGGGAATTTCGAGAACTGAAACAAGACACGAATAAGCAATTCAGTTTTCCAACTCTGCTACAGTCTCAACCTTTGAGGAATGGGCAAAGATACAAACTGTTACAACACACACCTACACAGAGTAACTCACACAAAATTCTTGCATCTCAGCTACAATTGGTAAGGAATAAGATGCAAGCTGTCTTGAAGACATCAAGGGAAAAGCATTAAACAGAGCACGCTGTGGAAAGGCAAGGTTTGCTTATGAACAAAGAGGATTAAAAGGCGAACATTACATTAATCTTCACTATTGTTCTAGCCTTCAAAATAATCAAGGAGAAAAACCAAATACCTCTCTGGTTTTCCAAGACTTTTTACTTCCATACTGTCTCCACTAATTCCAGTAAATACTACTCCAACCCTACAAATAAAGAAAATATACATTTAATGATCACTTTAGACAGAATGCCTATTAATGGAGGGAGGGGAAGATGGCAGGGAAGAAAAGGACTCTTAAACCCCATTACTGTACTCTGCTTCTAAGGAAAATTAAGAATGCCCATTTCTGCAGTATTTTATTCATATCATACTCTGACCACTGTAATTTTTCAGGTATTTTCATAAATATTTTAAATCATCACTTTATAATACACCTAGGGGGTTGTGTATTTTACATCTGAATGCTTTCCCAGTCAGGTGACAGTACCAGGCCCTGGGTTTCACCAGTGTCCTGAGGCATTTTTAAGGTTGCCCTGGCAGGCAATTCCTGTGTCAGACAGCCTCGGCAGTGCTGCTCACCGGCTCGCAGCTTCCACCAAAGCCTTCTCATCTGGGGAAGAAGCATAATATTCCAGGGGGGCTGTTATTCCATTGGCATGCCAGGGACCATCAGCGCCATCTGTCTGATCTGCATTGATCTGCACTGTATGACACAGACAAACTGCTTTCAAGAAGAGCTCTTCCTCTTTCACCTAGAAGAAAGAAAAAAAACTTGACTTGTAACATTTACATATCAACCCCATTCTGAACACACTTAAGGAAAAAGTGTTTTTACTTATAAATCTACCAAACATTTCATGTTAAATAATCATATCTCAGCATGTTTAATAAATATTATTTGTTCAGTGACACTTGAAAGCTTCAAACTATTCAGAAATTCTGATTTATGTTTGGGTTGGGGGTTTTTTAATGCTAATGGTACACTAATATTTCTCTGAAATAAAACATTTTCCAACTAGGATGACTAATGGTAGGAAAACCAAAGAGCCTTACCAAACCATGCCTATTTCCATCTGGAGAATCTTCAGAAAATCCTTCTGGAGTTAGTTTACCATTGACCTCTTGGTATTTTATGCCATTAATAGAGCACTCCCGAAACTGCATCTCATTTTCAGTTAATGTACCAGTTTTGTCTGTAAACACATACTCTACCTTTTGTAAAATAAAACAAAAACACAAACTTGGAATTGCATGTACTTGTTAGGAGAGAAAAGATATAATAATCTCCACTCACACTTTCTATTACACAGATTTTTTTTTTTAAATCATATAAGAATTTTAACTTCTGCCATCAGGTCTTTATACCTTATTTAAAAATTAATCAGAAATCATATCACAAGTAATAAAAAGCCCACAGTAACAAATTTTAATATTAAAAACTAAGTAGAAAATAGGTGAAAAAAATCCAACAGACAACATATTTTTTACCTGTCCCAATTCCTCATTGAGGTCTGAAGTATTTACTTGTGCTCTCTGGTTTGTTTCTTCATGATAGAGGTCAAGATCCCAGCCAATAAAAAATGATCCAAGAAATTTCTGCATCTCAACGGTCACATAGAGTGAAATGGGTATGATAAAATTGTAAAGTACCAGAAAAGCAAGAAAATCTGAAATAAATCTCAGGATCTACAAGAGAAAAAAAGAAAACAAAGATTACCAGAGTGGTCAGGCGAAACATGGTGACTTAATTATGCTTCAATATGCATGAAAAATGACAAACTGGGAGAGCCAGAGAAGCCCACGTCCCACACACACAAGAGAGAGACAACACTCCAGTGACAACACAGGCATTTGCAGGTTGCCCCAGTAACACACCTTCACACTGATGCAAAACGTCTGCCTTATGCTGTGACTGGAGGTTTCAGTTCTCAACTTCATTAAATTTTGTCTCTCTACTGAACCTGTCAGGAGGGCTGCCAATTAATATTAACTGCTATGGTGATTTTGTTTTCCAGCTGTGAAAGAGTTTGGTCTGAGAAATCAAATGTGTTCCCCATTCCATCAAACAGCATCATTCATGTAAGCTTTTATGAGGAACCCTAAGTTGTGAAGGCAAACAAGTGATTTTCCATGCTGTCAGAGGAATCTGCAAGCACTCAGTTGTTTCAGGATAACAAAGTGTCAAGAGGGTTCCTGTTTACTGGCACTCCCCAGTGATTTGGGTGATCCAGACTACACAAAAAGAAAGGGACCATGTGGATTTCTTTTATGCCTCTTCAAATAATTTTGTTCCACACACACATATCAGGCAACACCTATGGGACAGGAGAGAAACTTCTTTTTACTAGGTATGGTAATTTTAACAACCCCTGAAGTGCAACAGTACAGTCTCTTTTTCATCTGCACAACAAACTCAGTATCTAACTTGTATTTTGGAAAGACTTTTACCAACACTTGAATCTTGAGCAAGGGAGACTAGAGATGACAAAAACCAGGCATGTCTTTTAACTCCACCAGATATTGGTGCAGGAGAACATTTTAAATAAAGGAAGCATAAAAGTAGTCAACAATTTGCAAAGCTAAATAATGTCTGTTCTTCCTCTTTAGGGAGCATTGCTGTAAGTATTTAATAAATAATTAAAGTAGATGACAAAAACTCAGCAAATTCTGTGCCTAAAGAGATCTTCCAGACTAAACCAGAAAAATCAGATAGAAAGTGAGAGCAGTAATTCATCTAAGGGAGGCAGTGACAATTACTTAAGTTAGAGAATTTCTTCAAGCAATGGCAATGAAATAACAATCTGCACACACAGGAGGAGATGGACAGGGAAAGCACTCTGGGTAAGGATGTCAGCATGCTGAGAAATGCAAAGCAGATTGTGGAAGTCAACATGGGAGACAGAAAAACAAAGACATGACAGAAGGAGAATGACACTGCAGAAACACACATGGCTCTCTACATTCCTGATGGCAAAGGAATGTAAAGATTGAGGAAATACTTATCCCTGCTCTCTTCATAACTGAAAGGCTCCATAGGCTAGACTAACTTGCATAGCAATTATTTCAGATTAAGCTCCTGAACTGCTTTGGACAAAGGCAGACTCATACAGAAATCAAAAATTAAAGAGAACAAAGGAAAATACAGACTAATTGAAAAAAGACGTACTTTTCAGAACCACAGATTTCAGGGACACTTTAAAGTATCCCTTCAATCTGTAAAGAGAACTGAGCAGGCAAGCAGGAGCATGAGCAAAATTACAGCCTTACGAAATTGCCCAAACCATCTCAACATCACAGAACGTACAGAATTCCTGAACTGTGAAATCACTGCAATAGAACATACACAAGAACAGCCCTCCTCGTCCTCTTTTCCTTTATGGAATGACAAAAGACATCCTAAAGAACAATAATTAGAACCCAGGCCATCAGAAATATGTCCTAACAAAGCCTTTTCAAAAGTTTTCAAAAAGTCTGATCTTTTCATAAAGGAAGAAGTCCAACCAGTAACAGAGGTAGAAATGTTTCTACACAATGGTGAGGCTACAGGGGACTAACTCAAAAATCACTGAGACAACAGCACAGAGACTTGCAAGTGGATTATGTGGTGGTTACACATAGAATGGAGACATAATATATATGACATTGAGTGTCCCTCAGATATGCAACTGGGCAGAACTACGTTACCTTACTGCTGTTTCTTTCATGCTCTGTTTTTTCATTATACCAAGGCTCATCCCATTTCTCTTCAGCTTGCCATGCATACTTTAAAATAGTGCTAAGAATGGCTTCAAAGAGGAGGATTATTAGATAAATAATCAAAAAGGAATTCATGGACCTATAAAGAGGCAAAGAAATAAAGCAAGAAATTTCAGTTTATTTTACCTCGTCTGTTGACACAGTGTGGTTACATGAATTGATCAAAAACTTGTTGGGCCTTTTTTAGAAAGTGTAGCCTGTGCTTGATACAGATATAAAGTTCCTATGCGACAAGCAGGCAACAGAATGGGAAAGAAATTCTACATCTGACTAAGATAAACTCTCTATATAGCAATATGAAGACTAGATTAAGGTGCAGGAACACCCCAACAGGTGACTTGTGTCACACCTACAGTCCCACACTGGTCCTCTTTTGCCCCAAGGAGCTTGCCAGGCTGTGCAGGCAGTACAAACAAGCACAGCCACACTCTTTCCTCAGTTAGAAGAGCACTGCCATGTGCAGCTGAACATTTAGTCCAGGCCAGGCTAGAGCAGGATAGTCACACCTGCTTCTTGTTCTGTAACCAGCCAGACCATCCTTCCTGCCCATGCTTTGACAACTGAACTTCTCTTGTGCTACATACTGTTGTTTGTATGTAGCTATATATGCACAAGAATGCAAGGGGGCTCTCTCAGATTTTTAGTAACTGGAATAAAGGCAACATACCAGAACTCCTTTTCCTTTTAAAATAAATAATGAGATTCAATATAAATATCTATCATAGTAACACCTACCCTGCAAGCAGGAGCAAGCTTGGATATTTCCACTTTGTACACTACTAAAGGATGTAATATCAAAAAAATGGATTTTATCTTTATAGCTCCCTACTGAAGGCAAAGCAATTAACACTCTTCCCTTTGCCTACAACTCCATGATGAGACCACCAGGGTTTTAAGGCTACACAGGGAAAACCAAGTTAAAGCTCTACAAATAAGAGAGATATTAGAAAATAAACATACTTTTCTACTGCTGACCGTTTCTGAGATTTACTCTTGTAATTTAATGCCATCTTTGTCTCCATACCTGTATACACAGCAACACCTGGGAAGGAAGGGGGGAAGAGTCAGACTTCATTTTCTGCATAAATACAATTTGCAGGATTTTTCATTTTGAGAGATATAGGATAAAAGCAAAAGGTGGTACTACTTCTGTGTTTATTAAGAGACAGTATTTTGTACTATTTGCAAGACTCTTCTGTAGTAAAAGAGTACTACTGAAGTAATTTTAACACCTACTTTAACACTCTTCATTATTATGACTGTACTGCTCTTCAATATGTATTTTATGGAAATCAGCATGGTAAATCTCAGGAGAAAGCCTTCAACAATAGGTAACAGTAAGAACAGTCACTTATCCATTGAAGTTAAGCTATTCCTTTATCGAACCACTTCAAATATTTTCACAAAGCAAAGCTGGAACTTCATATCCTTAGAGGTTCTTCAACATAATATCATTACTTTCATCTATAATCATATCCCCTCAGGTAACAGTCAGCAAGATTATTACAATTTCTTCAGTCAAGTAGAATTAAAACACAGTTCATCAACAGGCTTTAAGAAGAGAATACTCTTTAAATATTTAGATGTCTACAAACCAAATATTTCTTTAGTGTTTTTTAATCTTGCTCCACGAAGTAAGAGACTTTCAGGCCCAAGAGGTCTAAAAAGAAATAGACATATCAGCATGTAAACATCAGCTGTTCTGTATTCTGGAGAAGTACTGAAATCCAGTTTCCTATGCAAAGCTGTCCTATATCCCCTCTGAATTCCCAATGCAGCAACTCAATCAGTGATCTTACCTCTTTCACCACACCTCCCACACGCCTCCACAGAGCTCTCTGTTTCCTTTCATGTCTCCTTTGGTCACTGCCATACTCCTCCACCACTGCTCCCTATCCCATAACTACTGACTGAGCTAAATATTCCAAATGGCTGCTTCAGAGAGCGCCACAAGGTACTTGGGAAGGAAGCAGGCAAGAAACCAGTCAAGCTCACAATGCACCCAAAGTGCTGGTTTAGGTTTGGCTAATTTATCAATCCTCTACCCCTCTGTCAGACTGAAATGATCTACATAGTTCAAAAGCTGTTCACATCAAAGAAGCAAACAATTAGATGGATACCACCACAGCAGTGCCAATTTTGTTTCCTAACACAGGAGATAAAATTTCAGAAGGTAAAATAGATGTTTTTTCCTCACATCTATCACAATACAATAACACATTCATTTCTTTGGCTAAGTTCACCAGAAGCAGTGCTGTGAAAATAAGGGTCTAGTTAGAAACAAGGTTAATATAAGGTTGGAACCATATGTTCTACTGCAGCAGCTGTATTATCTTTAGAAACTGCCAGCAGGGTTGGTTTGAAATTTAAAAAAAGGTATTTTTTCCACTACTTCACATGAAAGCAGAAATTTAACAACTGTAGTGGCCAGACTGACATATTAGGTAGAAACAAAAGAATTAAAAGTTCTGATGCTAAGTGCTTTGGCATGCAAACCCTTGGGTTTACCCTACTTTTCCTTTAGCTGTGCCGCATGCAGGCCATGATCACTATTAAATAAACAAAGCTCTTAAACTTGAATTCCCTTTGAAAGTATAAGGTGAAGTTATTCACTAAAAAACAAAGCCAAACCCACAAGCCACCTTCCACAGTCAAAAATTTAACTGAAATGTTACTGCAAATGTAACAGTTCCCATCACAAATACCATGTGTACCAATTATACTCATAGATTATGATGGATTCTTTAAATTAAACATACATATGTTAATATTTTAGGCTACACTCAGACTTTAAGTGAAAATTTGAATTAAAAGCAACTACATGCTTATGCATTTAAATTTTTCATATAAGAAGCATAATTTATATTTCTGGATTCAATTCTGTAAAACCAGCCTGACAAACCCAAAATACCAAAACTGAATCAGTGCAACACAGACCAGACAAGTTTATCTTAGACAGAAGATACAGCTCCACTAGTAGTCAGAACTTGTAATTATTTTTTTCACCTCCCTTTAAAACAGCTGTTTTATGTTATCAACTGAATTATTTTGATAAATTGGCCCAATGCTGCACCTGTCAAGCTTGGCAGGAATGAATTCTGAAAAGCTCTAAATGAAATAGCAAAAGTGACCTTAGAGAACAGCCGAGTGGGTTTTTGGGGGTGGCATGGGTGAGGCTTTTTGGCGAGAGTGACTAAACCACTGAACTTGAGGCCAAGTCACCTGGCTGCTACACTTCCATATTTCTTGCAAAACCACTGAAAACTCCTCGATTCACTCTGAACTCCATGTCACTCCCATCCAAAGCTAACAGATGTTTCCCAGCCTCAGACTGAGAGACATTCAGCTCCTCAGATGGAAGGCAGATATTACATGGAAAACAGTAATCTTTTAAAATTCAAGTAGAAATTTCACTAAAAAAAAAGTGTAAAGGATACCATTTTGGACATTAGAGGAGTGAAAGAACCATAGCAGATTTACCTGTTTCTGTGACAAATTTACACACAGCACTTCACCTTTTCAGAAGAGGTGACCAAGTTTTTTTGAAAGCTGAACAATCAACAACTTTCAAGATAAAATAACTAAACTTGAATGCTAAATATTTCTGAAAATTTGGCAATTTCTTGTGAGTGATTTCTATGTCTTTATTTCAAACCATGATTCTTCTCACTCCTGTCTTTCCTGTTTTCTCTCCTATCCTGTTGTGGCAATTGAATGAGCAGCTGTTTGGATGCCTCACTGGTAGCTGGGACCAACCCATAGCAACTGGAAATCTTTCCAGGAAGTCGAGATGGAAGTCTGTAAACGACATCACATCTTTATTTTTGTAATTGCAAGTTTGTTACTTGCTGTGACTGTACAAGGAAAGGTGGTGAGTCCATGATTATGTGCACACAGCTGTGTTGCCTGTGACAGATGTAAGCACTTGTCTGCACAGTCCAGCTGTAGTTTGAAATAGATTCTAAAAATTACAAATTCCTGGCAGAGGCTTTGTTAAACCAGGAATTTCTAGGGATTTCAACTGCAAAAACTCCTTCTCTGTGCCTCTGATGACAGGGGATCTGCTCTAGTATAGATAAATGTCAGTGGAAATTGTTTCAGATCAATAAATTCTTTAATTAAAGAATAACAACAAAGTTACCAGCTGATTACCAGTGCCAAAACCTACCTGCCTCGCAACAACCAAGCTTTCCGGAACTCTTGTATTAAATCTGTAACACTGGGTAGTAATGAACTTCTTTCACTCATTTTTTTCTCATCTCAATCTAAGGTATGCAGCTGCAGTTGATACTTTTAGAAAAAAATACCTCCCATTTTCATATATTCAACAGTAACCCTTGTGATGGTCAAGATTTTAACCGCCTCCATGTGTTCTAAATAATCACCTTATTCAATTTTACTCACCGTACTATTTCTTCAGCTTGTTGACTTACAGTTATTCTTCCAACAAATCTAGGAAAGATGGATATGTCTTAGAACTAGCTACATAAAGACTCAAATATGTAAAAACCTTCTCTATATTTACCAAAAAGTCATTAAATGGCTCACAAGTAAAAAATAAATCAACTTTTATTAACAATCAAACTAAATCAACATGGCAAAACTGGCAATAATTTTACAGGACACATTTAGCAACAGAAACATTTATCCCTCATAAGAACAGGCATTTGAGAAAGCTTATTAACTCTGATTAATTAACACAAAAGATTATATTTCTATTCATTTAAAACAGATTGTGACTTCTTGATGATTCAGTAAGAAATAATTCCTCAACAAATGTAAGTTTGCACATTATCCACCAGAAATAGAAACTTTTTATTTAATAAAGCCAATCTACTACACATTTAAAAATCTGACACACACTTATTTAGCATGATTCCAGCCACAAAAAGGGACACACACTTCCATAGTGATTGTATCTTAATTTGCTGAATATCAAATATATGAACTTCTGTTCAAACTGAGTATCTTAGTTTTAAAATACTTAATATTTCTAAAAGATCTCCAAGCTTACTTCAGAACAGCTGCGATAATGTACTTGGATTTAGAAACTACTACTTCATAGCTACCATTTCCCATTATACAACTCAGAAGAAACTTGGATGGAAACATAAATTTTGCTACCCATGATGCTGCTTTACAGAGTCTACAACCTTGCTTGCTGATGTTAAAGCACACTCTGATATCCCTTTTTTAATGTAAGGTTTTGCTGCTGAAGAATGGAGTTCAAATCTTCTCTGGAGCATATGCGAAATAAATATGAGCAACACATATCCTCAGAATTAGACTTGAGTCAATTCCACTTTAACATATCCTATATAATATTGAAATCTCCAGCAGAACCTTATAGAATTTTCTTCAACCTGATCAGACTGTAGGCCATTTAATTCTTTAAAATCTAGAAACACGTTTACTCATTAGAACTGAAATGTACATAATTAAAATAAAAAAGATAAGTATTATAATGTCTCGTTTACTGCTCAGATACTCAAATTTAACTTGTCACTTGCAACTTTCAGTAAGTACATATGTATAAACATAAGCTGATTATTAAAACTTGAAATTCAAGCAGATGTCTGAAACTATTTTAATTCTAATCTGTAACATTCTGAGTATTAAACACCTCATTTTGATTTAATTTCAAAATATTTACTAATAAGTGGTACCTGTATAGATCTGCTTCTGGCTGCTGACACTCTATAACAGCTACCAGTTTGTCCAGGTTGGCAACAGACTGCAGCACTGCTGTTTCTGGGACTGCAACATGTGTCTGTAAAACAGGGCCCACTGGGTTACTACAGGACTACCAGGGCAGGTATTTCAACAGGCTGAAGGAAAAATGGCACTACAAATTAACTACATTCTATGTCAGAGAAGTAACCCAGACCTTGAGATTGGTCTCTCCATCCAAACTTGCAGTGGTAACGTGGCATGAACCGTCCACTCGGTCGGACGACAGGAGCACCAGATCAGCAGGGAAAGTCTCATCTTTGGCTACTCTGACAATGTCCCCCACCTAACAAAGAGAACATAGATCAGAAAGATACAAAGAGGTTTAAAGGGCAGAATTCATTTCAGCATTGTTACCAAACCACAACAATTAGCTATTATAAAACAAGACTTGTAGCTGTGTAATAGAAACAAAATGCTCAGTTTGTCCTTTACCCGAATGTTTTTAGATCTGGTTTTCACAAGGCCACCACTTCGAACAACATAAACTGGAGCACCATTGACTTCATTGTCTGCTTTATGTCGCAGCCAGTCCTCATAGCCCTGTGGAAAACACATAAAAATCTACTTTTTAAGCAAGAAAACTAAAAAATAGGCTAAATTTAATCTAGTAAGCAAATGCATTCAAAGTACTTCCTGTATTGTCTGAATACAGTTACTAACTTCTCTTGAGTTTCTGCTCCAGCTGTTACTCAAGAACCTGTGAACCTCTTAATTTTGTCACTTTACACAAACATGTAAAGGCAAATAAAGCAGCAGCAGTGGTGAGGAAACTTAACAGTCCCATGTTCTCTTAAAACAAAAACAGGCAGTGACATTTTCTGCAGATCAAATGACCAAGCACTCAATAAATCTATGATCTATATGGATTAATACACCACAAAACCGGGAACAGTCAGTCCTCAGGCTCCTTTGTGGATTTCTTTTTTTTTTTTTTTTCCCCAGAAGTAACAGATTGAAATTACTTTCTCAAGTCATAACATACAGCATTTCTTATAGTTACTGCCATAGCCCATGCATGAAATCTCAAGACTTAACTCTGTGTGACATGCTGTTGACACATCAGCTCTGTCCAGCAAGAGAAGATGACGGAGAAGATTTTTGTTCTTTTTGAGCCCTAATGGAACAGTCTGCAGCAACTGAGCTTTTAATTGATAAACTAAGCAGCTTTTCTTTACCTGATACTTCACAACTGTTTAGGCACCTTTTATCCCATGCACACACATGTGCAAACACTCAAGATTGTGAATCCAAGTATACTATTCCCCTCCTATTTTCCTAAAGTATGAATCCACTGCTTGTTTAATCTAACAGCATTAGATCATAATAGCATATTAATCTCTGATCTCCAAGTCTAGGTACTGTTTGGAAAGCCCCACTAGCAAGCACAGGAAATGGATCAATCATGCAGGAAGTTCGAATGTCTCTTACAACCTGGCAAGACTCCTGCAACTAATCTGCAATAATAGAGACTTCCTAAAATGCTTTTCGGTATATGAAATGTAGGTATAAGAACTGTGAAAGAGCCAAAAACATTTCCTCAGAAGTGCGCAGACAGAAGAAGGCAGCTGTGTGAAACAGCAGGCATAATCCCAATGCATCCGACAAACATTATATGAATGTCACAGTACAAGAAGTACTAATGCAGATGCAGTTTAGAGAGTTCTGTGGTTGACTGGAGTTTGTAGGAAAAGTTATATGATGAATTTTGCATGTTAAAAATAGTGCTGCAATTCTACCTTCACACATCTCCACTGTTATTAGCACAAATGAGTAAGGACAGCACAACTGCACTACCTGTGTTTGAAAAGAAAGATGAAAAACAGGGAGAATGGGGAAAAGAAAAGAGTTTTATATGCCAAATGCTTCAAAAACAACAATTAAAAAGCACACTGTAATAGCAGCCATACAGAGAGATACTGGGACATCAGAATCCTGAAGTCCCTAAGTACGACTCCTGAATCCTTCCTAAGCAGTATAAAAAGGCAAGAGTCAGTACCTACAGCTCCTTGTTAAAGGTGACTGACAGAAGAAAACAAGGATTTAACTAACATCCAGTAACCTTGGGGCATTTGTCTCACAAACCTGAACAGCTGAGCAACGTGAGCATTTGGCAAAGAACTGAAATTTACCTTCTTTAGAAAGTACAGATTTCAGCGCTTTCTCCATCTGACACCTCCTGCCTCCAACACAAGGGTGACACCTCACACCAGGGAATTCTTAAGAGCCAAATTAGTGTGGTCAGTTCAAATTCACCCCAAATTTACCTACTGCGGCATTTTATCCTCACTTGAAAACATTGGAAAAATACAGTGAAAAAGAAAGATGCAAGAAGAATACAGGGAATGTTGCCTACTTGCAAAAAAGTAAACTAAAGATTAAAATCCCTCAATTAAATGATATTCTTAAGTCCTGCTTAAATAACTGCATCAATGTAATTGAGAAAAGATCTGCATTTTGTATTACCAGGTTTGTCATTTTCAGTTTAGGTCTATAGTTAATCAAAACCTGCAAAGTAGCTGTTTAAAATTTACCTGGCAATCAAGTAAACATCTGTGTTCCTTCAGCTAAATACCCATAAACTTATTAAAATGCACTGTTTCCTAAAGTTCCTTGGAAAGTACCTTTATTTTGTTGTATTTTGGCTTGGATTTGTCAGGGTTTTTTTGAACTTTTTGTTTTGTTTTTATTTATTTGCTAACTTTGAACTCCTTGGAGGACTGCATACAGATCTTTAGAGGCATAAGGAAGAAAGTGCTCTGGCTAACAAGACAGACAAAATGACACAGCATGAGCTGCATCACTTTGCAGTCTTGTATGTCCTTCTTCTGACCTAGGTGTAGTTACACTTCCAAGTAGAAAAAGTTCTGTCTCCTTGGCTAAGATTAAAACAAGGCTGAGTTCTGAGATTTGCAAGAGTTGCCACATTCACCAGTTTTCTGGAAAGCAGGGGACTTTTTCCATCCACTGCTAAGCTTCTCAAACCTTCATATGATCAATGCTTTTTTCCCTTCATCTTTTGAGAGAATATTAAATTATAGTTTAACATTTATCCTGATGTAACATTGTATAGAACCAATGCCCCACAGCTTTCAAAAAGCGGTTCTTTCCTTAAAATCTGCTTCCTATTACACTTCGGTTTAGAGAAAATGGGAACTGATTTTGAGGCAATACTGAAGATTTTTCCCTCTGCACTCCAACAGATTTGTCTTTCTCCCTTGTTTGAGGGTAGCCTGTTGGAAATAGCACAATTCACTGTCCCTTCAAGATAACAGCCTGTGAATATTGCTTGCTTCCTTTGCAGCAGGTAGAAGAAACATGAGAGTCCATTAGATCAGTTTAGGTGGTTCCAATAGTCCTTGCAGAGATATTAAGACAACCAGAAAATCTCTTGATACCTGGCAAGTCATGAATGATTCAAGCTTCCAGAAGGAATGACAGAATCTCGGTTTGAAATTGATGATAAGAGAGTTACATTTCCCAATGCAAGATTGGACATCTAGAAGTGTTGTTAAGTGGTTAGGTGGTGTTAATATTATTTTGGACTATTTTAGATTTACACAAGTCCAATTTCTTTCTGGGAAAAGTGATCTAATATTTTTAACTCTGTTTCATAATCTTTTAGTTCACACAGTTTCATTATCCATTGCCTACTTATTATTATAGCTTTTGAACATGTGATTTTTTTGGGGGGTGATGGTAACAACTGCAATTGAATAGGATTAGGGCATTCTACATAAACAAATTGCACAGCAACAAGATGAAATATTAGTCCAAATATTACTCCAGCATTAAGAAGCACTGTCCCAGACACCTTTCTATCTGCTTGAAAACTAGAACTATTTTTACTTTTGCCCTATTTCTGGGTGGCTTTGGGTCTTTCTGGCACAGAAGGCAAATTGAAATTCCAGTTACAGCTCTGAAACACTCTCCTGCTTATTTTTCAGTTATGAGGCTGCGTCTATTCCCGACAGCACTGTCAAATCCCTTGAAGAGGACAGTTCCTGAAAATTACCTCCCTGCAGAAGAGATTATAATTTTTATCCACATCACTTCTTTATTTATGAGCTTGTTTCTTTCTCCTCTTGCTTTAAGGGCATAAAGAAAACAGAAGACAGTTTTTTCTTTTTCTTTTATTTTTATATTCTGATTCCAGAGGCTCTAGGTCTCAGAAGGATGTAATATGGTGCTAGAACAAGATTTCTATTAAAATAAGAAAAATCTTCTGAGTTTAAGTGCTATGAAACACTCCAAAATGTTTTATGCAACCAAAGAAGACCAGGAGCTTTCTATACCAGAGCTTTTACTTGGTACAGGATCACAGTTAATACACATTTTACACCATAAAACATACCCCTTGGGGCAAAATTTGCCTTTTAACTACTGACAAACACACCCTGCATCACTGTTTCATCTGCCCAAGCTCCTTTCCCAGGGTGTGATGTGGGAGGACTGGTTCTAACAGGCAGCGAGGTGTGCCAAAGGAATAAGTGAGGAGCTTTCAGAAAAGGTCTGATAACAAGTGACATGTAATATTTAGACAAAAATGCTGCCTGACAGTCATCCACTGTCCATTTTAGGGTACTGCAGTGAGTCACTGAGTGCTTGACAACCAACCAAATGCTGAAGCATCTAACTAGAAGCATTAAACCCAAAATAGTTTCTAAAAATTACACCATTTTTATGTATTTTTAGTATCTAAGCACTATCCTGATCAGACTCTGTTAAGTAACTTTACTTCAGTAGGACTTCATGTTGCCAGATTTTTCCCCTTTACCTGTTTTATGGCTGTCACAGTTATGACAAAGAATAATGGCAATCCACTGGTAATAGGACTGGTTGGGGTATCTATCATAAGCTAAAAGAAAAGAAAATACAAAAATTAGTTCAAATGTTATTTTTACAACTGTACATTCAAAAAAAAAAAAAAGGCAGCAAGAAGACTATTTTCCAAACTCTTTATTATAACCTGTGAGTATTTTTACTGCATTTCCTGCAGAATTTCTCAAGCAAAACTCTGTTTCCAACTACTAAATAATACATCAGTAATCATACAAACGTTTTAGGGCACAGAGCAGCCTTAGTCACATTTGTAAAGCATGTGACATTTTTAAAGGCCCTTACTAAAAGGAAGGTATAATTTCATCGTGGAAAAATGAATTCAAAAGCATATTACAAAGGAAGGAAATCTCCTTTTTATGAAGCTGTTTCAACACTCTGTATGATCTACTGCTTACCAGCATTGTAGAGTATAATATCATCAACTTTAGAAGTGAAAATAAAGTTAAGAACATTAATTTCCAATGGTTTAGATATTAGAGAACACTTTTTTTAGACTGCACCTTTCTGGTTGCCCCAGGTTAACATGCGGTTTTTACAATTTGTGCAATTATTGCTGGCATGCCAAAAGTGCAGTGTACACACTAAGGTTCTGTATGTGGGGGGATGTCAGTGGTTCTCTTCTGCTGCAGGAAAAAATCAACATGGTCAAGTGCTGTAAAGGAAATATACACAAGAACTACTCAAAACCACAGACATTGATTTGATCCACTTTACCTGAGACTTATGGCATTGCTTTGGGAATCATTAAAGAAGAAAAGAAAGTCATACATGAAGTTTACTCTATCACTGGGGGAGGAACCTCACAGAGAAAACAGATCATGGCACTTTACAATGCACACATGAGGTTTTTGGTTGGGTTTTTTTCACAGAAACAGACAATTTATAGAACACAACAAAAATGAGACCTAGCCTGCAATACTGTCTGTTCTTTAACTGTAGCACTACAATTTCAGCTTGGCAGCATATTGAGCAAGAAAAACCCTACCAAAAGCATCTTATTTTTGGCTGGATAGGGTTAATCATGGCATTTATGCCATCTGTACTCTCTCATTCTTTCTCAAGAGAGGCTCACATATGAAAATTAAGCAGGTTTTGTGCTGGTGGAATTGTCACATTTCACTAGGACACCATGGTCCTCTGCCTGCCATGCAGCTGGACACACATCCATGACACACCTCGTGTCACCAAAATGCAGTCTGTCACCTCGTATTGGGCATGCACATGTGTGGTGAACAACGTGGACTGGACTGTGCTGCAAGTTGAAATCACACAATGAGACCCTGCCCCAGCTCTGCCATCCCCAGTGGAAAAGGTGGTAATGACAGACACTGCATCTTGGCCACACGAGATTCATAGGACAGGGAAGGTACCATGGTGGTCAGCTTTAAAAGGCAGGTTTGCCTCATAAAAAGAAAAAATATTAGATATTAATGAACTTCTAAAAGGGATTTGACTAAAAACAGATCTCCATTTTAACAAATGAACAAAAATGACTTAAACTTTTTTGCTGTTCTGTTTTCAAGAATGCAGACACATGGACAAGAAGACATTTTCCATACATGTGAGGGCATCCACTTGACACAAACTGAGAGAACAGGATTACACTCAGAACTTAATTCCTGCCCTTAGATCCTTATTTGTTCATTTAGATACTCCTGAAATGCAGTAGTTTTAAAGAACTGTGACACAATGTTGAACTGAAGAGAGAAATCTGCATTAAAAAGAAGTAAAAGCCACGCTGTCCGTGGTTACTTTAATAACATTTATGTTCCATCTTCAGCACGTTCCCATCTTCCTCATGCTACAATATGTTAAACAGCATGAAACATTATAACAGGAATGATACAGTCATTATTCTTAACAGGAAGATGTGATGGACAACACATTTTGTCAGCCTAAGTTAGAACTGTATGACTTTAGTCCAGCACAGGAATTTTCAGCCTAGGGATGTCCTTCTTTTTAAATGTGGAAGAACAAGATCAAGGGACACAGGAGGCAATGGATTAAAAGCTGCAGACCTGGCCCTGATACTGACACCTTACACAACCACAGACAAGTTTTATGAACTCTTCACTATCCCCATTCTTTGTCAAATGAGGTGCCATCTTTTTCATATCCACACTCTAAATGTTGGTTAATCAGTGTGGAGGGCTGTACATGTTCAAATAATTCTATTTTATAATGAAAGAAAAGTTTGTGTACCCCAAAATCTTGTCTCTGCCTCAGATACTAATTAGTCTTTCAAAAGTTACTATCTCTCCTCTGAACCCTTCTCCCACTTACCCTTCATCTATTAAGCCTGCAACAGCTCCCACAGAATTCAGGTACATTACAAAGCTGGAGAAGCAAAGATCATAGAAGATGTACAGTCTGTCCTAATCTACTCATGGGTGTTCTTAATTAAAAGAAATACAGTTGGCTACAAAAGCCACAGCAATATTTCTGACATAAACTGTAATAGTAACAGCACTAACTGCGGTCTTCAGAACTGGCAAACTATTGATTTTAATTGTAACATGTGTGGTCATTTTATTTGAACAAATTGAATTTGAAGATCTTAGAACTGTATCACAATAGTCTGTTGATTACAACCACCTACAGTGAAAATATACAAACATTCAAACACCACCAATGCCCACAAAAACAAGAAGCATATCTGGAATTCCATTACTCCCTTAGAGCTTTAAAGTTGTATTGGAGGCAGACAACTGAATCCCTGTGCTGACTGTGCAATGGACTTTGAAGCTGCACACTTAAATACATTAGCATTCATGAAGATAAAACCTAAGGATAATACTTAAATTTGGACATAATTATTATTTAAAGTTATGTTATTTTCCTAGAGAAACTGGAAATGTGTTCTTTTTATAGACAGAATATATAAGTAGAGAAGTCAAATTCATAAAACAAAAATCAGTGGCAAAATTTACAACAAAAATTGCAATTGAGTATTATTCAACTTACCTGAACCAAAAATATAATGAGAAAATAAAAGTTGGCTACTCTTCTGAACTGTTCAAATAAGTTTTTTGGAACAAAATTCCACACTGTATACTGAAGGGGAAAAAAGGAGAGAGAGATGAATAATTACAACATAATGCACAATTTTTCAGTGCAATTCAGTTCTGCTCCCATTGAATTCTCCTAACGTAAATCTTTTCATTCCCCAGGTCTCCTCCCCCAGACTTTGCTGCTGTACCCAATTTTTGTTCATTTTTTTATTCCTTCTGTTTTAGGTACATCTAGCAGGGAAGCAGGGGTAGCAACTGGATTTCCTCTACAGGCCAAGTTTAAAATGTTTTCCTCCAACCAGGACAGGGGCAGCTGGAGACATTTGGCTGCTTGTGTCCTGGGTAGGAAGAAAGAAATTAATTCCTGCAGCTGTAACATTCCCTCCAACACTACAGCAACAAGGCACATTCCCACCATCAGCTCTATTGATTTCAATCCAAGGACACACCGGGAGGGAATCCACAACTGCAGTCCACTGCTGATTTATTTTATGCAGAGTATTGGCTTTCAATTCAGCTGCTTTAAAAATCCTCATAACCAGCTTCATCCTGCCTTTTAAGTAGTTTGGGCAACACTGGATGAAAAACTACTTTTCTTCAGAAAGCCTGACCAACTTGCTTAATTGCTCTATACTTGAGTTTTGAGGAAAGAAAGGTGAGAGAATGAGACAAACTACTCAAGAAGCATCCCAGCTTTTCCCTCAAAACTGTTCAGAGTTTGTTTCATTTTGAATATTGTATATGCACCACTAGACATAATACAGGCATGCACATCTGCCACACAACTTCTTAAGCAACACATCAAGTGGTTTTGCCATGACAAATTGATTCCTTACCTTGGATGATATGATTCTGTTGTCTGCAAACTTCTGAGGGACATAATGGCCATGCTGGGGAAAACGGTTTGCTATATAAATAGTTCTTGTGTCGCTTTGATGCGGTGGGTCAAAACCCTAGAACATAAAATAAAAAATGAGGTAATCAAGAAAGCTGATTTTATTAACTGCTATTTTGTAAAATTCTGTGGAAAATGACATTCAGATAAAGAAGCAGTTTTCAAAGAGTAAAGAAAATTAGGGTATAAAACTGAAGTCTGCTGTGTCCAGACAATTTTTAAAAACTGTAGTGAAAAAACCCAGAATCTTACTTTTGAGGTTGTGGACTCGTTCTGAAAAGATGAGAGAAAAAGAACCTGTCTCAAGGATAGAGAACACTTGCTAACATGCAAACTTGAAGCCCTGCAAAACTTAAAAAGGAAAAAACAGAAATAATTTACAAAACTCACAGCCGTGCTCACGATAACCCTAATAAAATGGATTATTAAGAAAAATAAAAGCTTAAAACATACAAGCTATACTACTATGCTGTGGTAACTGGATTTTGAAAAGATTCTCACCAGAGAAAAGCCAAAATCATATACATCTGACCAGAGAGCAGTATTTTTCCAAACAGTTTCTATCTCCAAGAACTAACTTTTTGTCTCATTTCAAATGTGATTTCCCGCCATTACCACCAATTCATACATGAATAGTGCAACAATGAAAGCAAACCCATGGGGAAAAAAGAGAAAAAGCATACTCAGAAATATTTATCAATCATTTCCTGCCAAAACAGATGATCTGAGTGAGGTCCCTGCAAATCAAAGCCCTGTTGCAGGTCTAATGGTCAGTGTTTTCATCATCTGCTTCTTCAAGAGGAAGTGGAACACAAGTGTTAAACCTGCAGATGACACCACCCTGGGACTGACTGCAAGAACACCAAGTAAGAGAAAATTTTTGACCAACCAGATGCACAGAACACAAAGAACCAGCACAAAAAAACTGCATCCAGAAAAAGAGAATAAAAGCTTGTAAAGGAATTTTGAAGAAAAAAGTCAAAGGCTATAATAGATCACAGGCTAGACATGAGTCATCCATGTCACCCCACTGAGAAAAAGGCCTTCAGTGCAGAGGAGGCTGGAGGAAGAGTGGGAAGCACAGCTGAAGCACTGCCAACCAACTGGACAGCACCCAGAAGAGTGCAACATGAGCCCCAAGAGATCCTGAAAACATGACATATAACGCAAGGCTGAACAATCGAAAAAGCAAAGAGCAAACAAATTAGAGTCATTTAGCCTGGAGGAGAGGAAACTTGGGATATCCTAGTAAATCTCCTGATACACAGAAGACTGTTCCATTGAGGAAATGGGGGCTTTGAAGGCCAAAGAAGAACAGAAGTAAGCTTATGTTGCAAGTAAGAAAACTTAAGTCTGGGTATTGGAAAGCAAACAAGTTCTTTTGTTGTGGAAAGGAATAATTAAATACCAAAATAAGTCATGAGGAAAGGTTGCAATGTCTGTAACACAAGGGCTCATATCTAGGTCATTCAAGTCTATGTTTAATTGAGCCTTTCCTGGGGCTACGTGACTCACCAGAACCCTTCCTAGCAATAATGCTCTGACCCAGAGAAGCAGGCGATGGCAGAAGACAACCAAACAGCAATAATTCAGATAACAGGCCAAGAAAACTACTAAAGAAAAAGGCAAAAAGCTTTTACACATGAAATAAACTAGCGAAATTAAATTTGGAACTGTTGATTGGGAGTCAATGACTGTGTGCAAAGTGGTGAGTTCCAGCATCAGCATCGCACACATTCCTAATCTTAGAACCAACTTGCAGAGTTTACACAATCTCCTTGCTCTTTGATGCCAAGTGCAAGGACAACTGGTGGTGTCCTTTGCTAGAAAGGGCATTCTCAATTCCACCACTGCAGGTGAGGAAACTGCAGTTGTTTTGCTCCACCTCTGAATGAGGCTCAGAGCTTTATCCATATCAAATAAAAAGTGACACTTCACAGAACTCCAGAAGAAGCTACCTCTGTACCAGCTAACTAGAGAAGATGAACAGTGAGCACATTAAAAAAAATAATGTTTGGTTATACCAACCAATTTTTATGTCAGTTAATCCATTAATATCTCTAACACAGGTCATTAGGTATGTTCACATTCAGGATGGTGTCATTTTAAAGTAAAGGAATAATTAAAAAATCCTTTCAAACATACAAATATTTCTGTTTTGCATCATTACTACAGAAACATTCTGCTTTAGAAAGAAAGAGGTCCAGAATAATGAAGACAGAAAGAAAGGAAGGGGGATTTTTCAAAGAGATTTGAAGGAGAATAAACTTTAGATGGCAAGCAGTAGAAGGCTGGTCTAGTCACATGCTCCAGGGTGAAAACTTGTTTAAAGATAAGAGTGGAGCAGGGAGACAAAAAGTAGATAGGGGAAAGGATGGAAAAAAATGCACAGGATACCAAAAGCAAAATGCAAGGAACTGTTCACAGCTTTAAGAAAAGAAATACAAGCATGAAAGGAAGATGAAAAAAATGTACCTGTTAACTGCTGACATAAAATTTAAAGAGAAGAGTGTTTGTCGCAGAAGCATTTTGGATATCTGGCATTAGTGACACAGTATTTCAATCCAGAAGATGCCACAAATAAAAGTGTTTTTCAAGCAGGAAAAAAGGTGCCTAATTAGTAAGACTTCATGCACAGCTCTCTTCTGCAGCTCAGAAAATGTCTGGCACTCACAAAATGCCAGACATCCTCACTTTGGAAAGTCAGACTCTACAGCCTGAAAAAATTCCACTCTAAATCAAACAGATGTAAAGCAAGGAAAAAAACCACAAAGAGCAAAGAAAACAAGTTGCAATCTTCTTTCTGACAGTGATAAATGCTAACCTGCATGCCACTTGCTGAATGCTATTAAAAGATAAATCAAAGATTACAGAGTGACTAGGATATCACTGAATTTTTTATATGCCCTTTTTAGGCCACTATCTGAGCACCTGAAGGTTGATGAGTTTGATGGCATTTTATGATGAAGAGTAAAGACGTCTGTACAGCTCCAGTCTCACTGCACAAGCACTTCTATTGGAATGAATACCTCTGCTGAAGCAGGCTCAGATGATTAAGAGCAAGAACTTTACTTCCCAAATAACTCAGAATCTTAGGCCATACAAGTTTACAGGTGCAGTTGTGGAGCTAAAACAGCTTAAATTTGCAGTCTATAGAGATTTAATTCTGTTTTGTTGACATGTGCCATGGAGAAGGCACAGAAGCTGTGCAGTCAGCAGATCACAGTGCACACGCAAGGCAGGCCAGGGACAAAAACCCCTCAGTTGTCAGAGCTGCAGTTGGAAAAGGACACATCCCTGACAACCTCAGTGACTGACTGCAGTCACAGCAGGAAGTGAGTGTCAGAGCTGGGAACAAAACCCAGATTTCCTAGGTTTTACGACTATAACTATTAAAAATCACTTGAAATTAGCCAACAACCCTGCCATCTCATAATTAGCTGATGAGACCACAACTAAGAAGATCTTCCAGAGAAATTTTAATTACACATCTCTGCAAGGCATTGAACTTCACTGTTCAGGAGCTGTAATATCTTTAACTCTTCTCCAACTATGGGGCTGGTCACAGAGCCTGCTCCTGACACTAAACTGATTCATAGTCCAAATTTCTGCCCAGCAAGGGATTTTCCACAGTGACCCTGTGCAGCCAGCAAAGCGGTGCAGAAAACACACTGTTTCCTAATTTCACTTAATAGACAGTTCTCTCTCTTTCTAACGTCATTCTCCAACTCAGCTGCAGAAGTAGGGTAACATGCCCTTGTCAAAGGATTTCTGCAGCTAAAGAGCATGAGCAGAGAAACCCTAAATTAGAGTCTTGCAAAATGATTAAGTTGTCACCAATCTCTTCCAAAAAAAGTTAGTTTTCCTGCAGTTATCTAGTGAAGTGATTTCTATACAAGTGCACAGCTTACTGACTTCATAACAAATAATGCTGAATATATTACAAGACCTGGTATTTAAGGCTTCTTGATCAGGTATATTACAGGCATATATATTATATGAATCCCCTTTAAATAAAATTTGACCATAAGATGAAGCGACCTGATTTTTCTCCCCTTCATGTTGCAAATTAAATCTAGATTTATTGGCTAAAGTTCAGTTCTTCAGACGATTTACCAACACAAACCAGGCCAACCTTGGAATACAGCTCTCATTTAATCTTTGCTACACACTTCCCCAGCAGTTTTGCACCCAGATGAACTTAATACTTTGGTTTTGAAAACAGCCTAAAAGCATGCCACTTGTATACAGTACACAGATACTCTAGTCAAGCGAATTTATAAAGCACAAATGAAAATAACCTTTAAAAAAAGAAAAAGAAAGAAGTGAGTCATAGTTTTCATTTCTTATAAATTTGAATGACTGTAAGCAAAGTCCAAGTAATTTTTATTAAACTTCTTCAGCAGTGTTTTTATTACTGTTCTAAAAGTTAGACAAAGATATTCTCTGTGCAGTAACTTAGGCTCCTTTAAAACAGCACAGAAAACATATCCTGGGGAACTGAGGAGAAGTATTTGACTGCAATTTTATGCAATTTATTTCATGAAAGCCATGGGATTCAACAGCCACCCTCAAACAACTCTTTCCTACATTTTGTCTGCATCTCAATCACTGTACTTGGAGAACTGCCCACTGGCCATCAAGTAAGGAAAAGTGATCCATCCATTTTCCCACTTTGGTTTGTGTTTATGGTTTTGTCTCGGGGTTTTTTTTTCCCAGCTTTTTTAATATGTCATTATTAAAAAATCCTTTGTTGTCTGTTGTCTGTTCATACAATAAAAAGCTTCCCCGCAAAAGAAGAGTTTTGCACTGCTGCTGAGGAAGCCCTAATAACACCTGTAACAAACTAGGCAACCACACAGGAAGCAAATGAGGATCAGAACTACAAAAAAGACCCTCCCAACACCTTCAAGTGCAAAGGAAGAAAAGAAAAAAATGCTTTTGTACTCAACCTGTTGCTGTAACATACACATCTACTGCAAGACTCTTAACACTTCAATGCCACTATTAAGGTATGGCAGTGTGCACCAACGCCCTCCCCACACACTCTACAGCACTGTTAGGTGAGACAGCAGAAATCCACAGATCTTTCAGCAAGGATTACTGACATGAGACCGGCAAACAACACATCAATTTCATTATCCAGCTTTGCAATAAGTGCATTGATAATCACAAACCATCTGCCAGGCTGTTTTTGCTGATGACTTGCATAAACTTAGTATATTTTAATATCATTTCCCAGGGTTTCTCATTCATTACTCACAGCTTTTACAGAGAGGGAAGAAAATCCAAACTTATATTTGCCAAAAGAACTTCTGCTATGTGACCACTGAAAAGTGAAAGGGGTTTGAAAGAAGGAAGTCTTGTTCAGAGCCTCTTCCTCCTTTAAAAACCCACACTGAACACAACAGACAAAAGCAGCAGTTCCCCTAAAACCTTTCTGAATATCACATATTACTTAATAAAACTAATAAACTGAAGAAAACTTGGTCTCAGAAACCCTTTCTCCTAGTGACTTGAAGTGACTTGACTGATCATGGCTGCAGAAGCAGAACACCACATTTCCTGGCAGACAGCCCAAAGGTCTGCTATTACACTGCTGTCAAGATATATTTTGATTAAAGGTGTTTTGAGGAAATGGATTTTCTTGCTTTGGATTTTCTTCTGAATATACATAGAATACTTTTCCCTCTGTCAGATAAGATGATCTATTCACACTCCATGCCCATTTTCAGAAGTCTGTGTAAATTTGTACTCCATACAGTCAGCCAATAATTCTTTCAGTCATGTAACTGGGCAGCAGTCAAACTGAATTTGCCTTATCAAAGGTTAGCATGAAGGAAGAAACAGCCTCTCACAGCAATTTTAAACACTGCTCTAACAACTAAAATAGTGAATCAGCTGAAGCACCCTGATGTGTACACAGTGCCATGCAATTTGTACCTCCCCTTTTAAATACCACTGCAGTAAAGAAATAAAACTACTTAAAGTCATGCACTATTTGTGCAACTTCCTCTTCCCTCTTACTGTATCTACAGCTGTTTAAAATATCTGATAATAAATCATGTTGTAACCTCCTAAAAGACCTATAACCAGATTACATTCTTTTGTGAAAACACACCCTCTAGGTAACAAGGCCTGCAAAATCATGAGGCAATAACTATTCCTTTCACAAAGTTAAAATACGCCTAGTACTGCAGCAAGAGAAGTTGTACTGGTGCTCACCCCAAAGTCCTGCTCACACAAGCTCAAGTTGTTCTTATTTTACCTATTATTTTGTCAAGATGCCCACCAAAAATAACGTGGAAAAATCCCTACTTAAAATTTAAAAAAAAAAAAATCACCTATCTTCTCTTTATTTATCTGCAAACCCAACAAGCAAGTTAAGCTGGGCTCATTCACTGCTAGCATACTGCCCTGTGCCAGTTTCTCTGCTCAGGTCACTGATGCCAGACTGGGCTTGTAATATCAATAAAATCAGAAAGGAAAAATGAGCTGAACAGGCAAGTTAAGCTTTCTAACACAGCACTCTCAAAGGCTGCTATGGCATGTCCAGTTCCTGTTAGCAGCAAAGGATTTGAACAGAGATTCAGGTAAATTGTTTAATTCAAAAATAGTCCAACTTGCATCAATGAAAGAAATGACTTTCTTATCCTCCCCTAAAATCCAAATCACAGTATTTATAAAGCATAATCCATTTTGGACTTCATATGATAATACAAACCTAAGACCTTGTAATAGCTGCTCCTTCATGACTGTCTTCAACAAGAATGCCAAGATTCATTTTATTAATCCAGTATCCAAAGAGGGCCTACACAAAAGCCAGGGAGGGGCTGTTTACAAGTTCATGTAGTGATATGACAAAGGGGAACGGCTTTAAACTCAGAGAGGGCAGATTTGAATTAGATATAAGTAAGAAATTCTTCATTGTGAGGGTGCAGAGGCCCTAGGTGCAGAGGCACAGGTTGCCCAGAGAACCCATGGCTGCTCCATTCCTCGAAATGTTCAAGGCCAGGTTGGATGGGGCTTTTCCTCTTGTCTCAAAGTGCTTAACCAGCCAAATGCCTGTAATGCATTCCTTGTCCATTGCTTTATTTTAGGATGCTTCCTGTCAGACACACAGATCATCAATAACTTCTGCTCAGATGCTTTTTGGAAGAGAAGAGACTCTACAATAAATTGTCTTCAGCTCCAATGAAGGAAGAATCTTAGTTAACATTCAGGTTCTAAGAAGCAAGCCTCAATCCCAAAGGCAGGGCTAGTGGCTCCCCAGTTACATTTCAAAGCCAGTCAGTGTGCTCTAATTTTCTCTTCTTTGAAAAAAATGCTTTATGTAAAGTCCAAGAAGTTGAAGAGACATTGAGGCTTGACAGTATCTGTAGTCCAAAATGCCAAATGTGGTCTTTTGCCACAAGCTCCCAAAGCAGCCCACTGCTCTAACATGGAAATGAAGATGCCTTTGCAGTTCCAACTACACAGTTCTAATTTCAGAACTGAAAGTTTTCCTCTGTGGGCTCCAGCAATTAGTTTTCTTTATCTGCAATATCATCTTCCTGTCAGGCATGTACAAAAGGAGAGTAGGCAAGATTTTTAAAGCTGAAGGGTGACTTCAGACACCCATCAGGAGACAACTACAGGGCATCACATTTCATAAAATAAGAATTGAGTGCTCAAAAATCACAAGCCACTTTTTCAGAAGACTTCTCAAACTACACTGAACATGTAAAGTGCTACAATTCTGCAATAATCAACCACAGAAACAGCAGCTACTAAACAGGCCACACTAAGAAATACAGAACCAACGCAAGAAATGAAACATTTAACACACAAATCTTTCACATACCTCTAATGGCCATAGGATGGATCTCAGAAAAAGAACCCCCCAAGTGCATCCTTTCTGTACATTCCCTGCATTTGTTAAACAGGTTTATAGGAGACTTTCAATATTAAGTAAAGCATTCAAATCTGTGACAGGCTATGAACTTTCCCTTAAGGCTAGAAAGCAGCTCACATTTTGTAGACAGCAATTTCACCATAAAAAAATTACATTTCTCAAGTCCATGACAGGAAAAATACAGAGCAATCACACATTCCTTCACGTACTGGCATACTAAATACACTATTATCTTAAAATGAAATGCTGTTTACCCTCTGCTTTGAGGAATCATTTATAAAAGTATTTTACACAAGCATGAAGGGCTCCTGTTCTGGACTACTCATACAACCATTATTGAAAACCCTTGTTTTCAATATTTAGATTTGTTCTAGTAGGCAATAGCTATTTATGCCAATCAGCTCCTGCACTGAGAGTCTAATTCATATTTTCTTTCACCATGGAAGAAAAAAAAAAACCAAAAAAACAACAAACCCTTTCCAAAAGTATCTTCCCCCAAAATCACCATTAAATAATAAATTTTAAGGCTTTTTCAAAATGTGTGCCAAAACTATACTGACAATTGCTGACAGTGGCTGCTCAATAAATTTCACAGGAAGAGAATTTAGTTCATTGCTGGAACTGTCTAGCTCTTCTTTTAACACGCTTTGAAAAAGCCTGCTCTGTAAAACATTACAGTTTTGAGTCTACTGCATCCACCCAATAGCATTTTTAGTTCTAATTCCATTTCAAACACGATTTATGATTTAAGTGTCATTTTAATGCCCTGCTTTCAGACATGTGTACAGACTCTTCTATCCTTAAAGCTTGCTAAATCTTAAGCTTCCTTTCCATTTTGTTGCAATTCTCTTTCTAAACAGAAATGTAAATACCTACAAAAATGTGCACAGCCACACAAAATAGCACAAAAATGTGCAAAGGAGTAACAAAATGCAGCAACAGATGACAATATGTATTTTGGGGGATAAACCATTTAAAACCTCTTCCTCTAGTAAAACATTTCAGGATAAAAACAACCAGTTTGCCTTTTGTCTGCATCATTATCTCTCTTCCCATTTACAGAAAAGTTCTCCTTTCCCAGACTTATTTTTACTCAAAGTAAACAAGGAAAAAAAATCCTCTTAAGTCACTGCATGTGGAGGCCAAGGAATTGCAGGCGTTTGTTTTTTAAATCACAGTGTAGTTCTCAGTCCTACTTTCTATCTTTCTACCGTGGTCTGTACTAATGCTAAGTGGTTTTCTCAACAGCAGGTGAAAAGAGGTTGAAAAAAGTCTAGCTGCAAATATGTCACCTGTGTTTTGCTAGAAGATATGACCTTGCATTTACAGAGACATTTTGTCATATCTATTTTGCGGCAGTTTCTTATCTGCTTGCTTAACAAACAGATTTTGTGATAGAAATTGAAGGATTTTTTTGAGAAGTAAAACTTTTTCCTGGTGACATAATTACAAAAACAGTCATAACTACTGAGCACATCACAATACAGTCAAGAAAAAGCAAGAGCAGATAGTCAGTGAAAGTCACAAGTCATGACGCTTTTAATGAAATTTAAACACATTGTTGTATTTTTCTTTTATAACTTCTCTCTCTCCATCCCAGAGGAAAGCAAACGTCAGTTTTAATGAAGTCAGCCAACCCATTTAAAATTAGAAAAACAAATACCAATGATATTCAAAACACATGTTGAACGTTACTAAATCCAGCACGTATCTACTTGCCTTAGATTACAAATTTTACCTTCCACTGAGAGTACAGAAACAATCTCTGAGCAGTAAACAGAGCCTTTCACCCATCCCACTAGATACTCCCTATTGACCAGAACACAAATAGTTTTTGCTCATTGTTAACAAAATTCTATTTTTCTCCCTCTTCTCCCTTAATCACATAAAAACCATAAACAGACAAAAGTTAAGGGAGGATGCTGCACTATTCCATTAGTGCAGGAATATCATACAGTCAATTAAACAATTATTATTGAGTGATAAGTGGAAATTTGGCACAACAAAAATTTGCTGTTTAAAAAGCTCATGGATAGGAGAAAAAAACAGGATGGGACAAGATACAGGTCAAATACCCAAGTTTCACAGCAAGGCAGCACATCAGACAACACTGATCTTCCCATTTTAAAAACAGTCTTAGAAAGAATCAGGGTCAGGACTCGTTTGATTATGTTTTGGTATGCAATTCTTAGATTGAGAGTTTAATTTTCATGAGGTAAGACTTACGAATTACACACAGGACACAAGGGATGTCTCCATTTGGAGCTGACAGCTGGCTGAAGACAGGGCCAGGTTCTGCACGCTTTGGAACACAGTGTGCTGCAAATGTATCAGCCCTCAGCAGCCACAGAATACAAAGAAAAAATAAGGTTAAAAGACCCAAACACATGGGAGCACTAGTCCAGCAGATCAAAGAATATCTCTAGCAAAAAAAGGATGGCCACATTTGCTCCTCTGCTAAGTTACAGGAGAGGAGTCCTTGACCTCCGGCTCTCAAACTACTCCAGCAAAGCAATGCAACCTTTGGGCTGTTCCAACACGCACCTCGCTGACCCCTCAGTGATAATTCAGAAGGTATTAACTGTGCAGTCTGAACCCCAGGAACTCTTCTGAGCAAATATGCATTTATTTTTCTAGCAAAAAATAACAAACAGTTGGTTAGTTTTAGCCAGAAAGGGGAAGAGGCTTCATTGACAAATAAGAGGGGGGAAATTGTACTCCAGAATAGCAAAGTGATTTCAGAAGCTAGATTCTCAGTTATTGGATTAGTTTGAAGTACTTCTGGCATTCAGAAAACAGAATGAATTTTGTGGGGGGGAAGGGAAGTAACTGTATTCCGTAAAATGATTAAGTGAAAATAATACACACTTGTCAGTGCAAACAATGAAATAAATGCTGTCCACCTTGTTCAGAATGCCATTAACTGCAAGGTATTACAAAATACCATCTGTCCTCTCAGAACATCTGAACAGTAACCAGTATCTGAAAGGAAAAAAAACCATCCCAGATATACAATCCTCTAGTGTTAATCTATTTGAGGACATTCCCTTATTAGTAGAAATTTTTCATTAGAACAGATTAGAAGATGAACACTCCTACAGATACTGTGCTGGCTGTGGAGGGTGTGAGGTGTGACAGGCACTACCTACACAGAACAGTCAAAAACATTCCCTGTGATCACCCCTCAATGCAGCCTATAGAGAACTTCTGGACTTGAAAAACTCCTGACATCCCTCCCAGTCTGAACTTTCTTATAAACACAAAATAAATAAAATAGCCTGGTAACTAGGTTTTTCAGTTAGTCTATAGATTTTATCTTTGATTTACAGTTAAATAAGAAAGCTGCATTTGCCCAAACACCCAGCTCTCCACAGCATTAAAGCTGTTGTGCACTACAGCATTCAGGTCCTTAAATTGCAAAGATACTCTGCCAAATCCAGAACACTTGTCTTGAACTGTCATTAATAAAAAAGGGACCAGGCAGGCAACTCTTAGGTTTTGTCCATGCAGTATCCTTTGTACTTTACTGAGCTGTTAGACAACAGCTCAAAGTCCTCATAACAGCAATAGAAGAGAAATCCTGAATCCCTTCTCCAATCAGCAGAACTAATAATTTAAAATTATGCAGCTAAAATTATACATACAAGGGTATTCTACCACAATTTTCAGAGGCCTCCTTGCCAGAGAACTGAAGGTGTCAGTACATTCTGTTAATAGCACTGCAACAGCACTGCATGTGCACTGTCAGAGAGCAGCACAGCCCAAACACTGCCATAAACCCACCAAAGGAGAAATGGAACAGAAAGTCCCTGGGTGTTACAATTGTCACTGTACTCTCCTTTTGTGTTGGTACTGCACAAACTCGACCGTGGGAGCCACAACAGCACTTGGTACACAGATTCGTCATGAGGTCAAACCCATCATATCTGGAAAAGCAAATAAAACATACTTTGCTGTTCCTGAATATTAATGATGCTTCTATCAACTGTTGTTTATCCGGCTGCTTTTTTCAAGCAGAGTTGGCTGTGCTTTTGGTGTTATGCAACCCTCCAAATCTACATGCCTACTGCTCTCTGAGATCTCAAGGTAACAGAGCTGGAACCCAGACGTCCCTCCTGCCCAAAGCTTGCCTTTGTCATGGCATTTCACTCAAAGCCATGAATTGTAACTCCATTTGGCTCTAGATTTTTTCATTACTAAAACCCAAGTACTTCCAACTATTAACTAAATACTCTAACATCACATTAACAAGGAAGTTAATGACTTACTATGCAGCCCATTTAGCATGAGGCAGCATCAGATGGAGAAAAACTGAAAAACTGTCTTTGCAGGTTGGTGTGAATTGTTTCAGAGCAAGAAAACCAGACTGAAGGCCAAGATACCAAACAACCTGATGATCTGTGCCACATAGGCACTGAAGGCTATACTACTGTCATCAATTTCTTAGATACAACAAATCACTAAAAAACATCTAACACCTCAGTTAAAAAACTGTTATGGACTTGTAAGATGATAATAAGGATGAATGAAGTCTTACATTCTCAGCATGTCTCTTCAGATGACTGTTCATGCCTTTCTATCCCTTTCTGTAGCTCTACAGGCATGCACTGGACTTCAGAGAAAGCACAGCAAAGCCACCACTTTCAAAACATAGCTAAAATAATCTGAATTCCATACCAGGTCCTCTCATTACTTTAAGTTCACCTGCTTCATTCTCCCCTCATCTTAACAATGCAAGTTCTCAAACCCATACACACTCCTGAACATTCAGTATACGAAATACTGTTCTCTTAAGCAAACAAGAAGTTGCAAAACAATTCATTGGTTTCATACAGAGAGTACTTAAAAACTACCTCAAAGCACCTTCAGCAAAGTACCAGTCCCTCCCCCTTTCCCCAATCCCTTACTACTTTTCCAGCACTTCTGCACACCAACTTTTTTCTTTTGTATTACTACAACATCCCACTCACATCACTCCCACGCATTTGCCTAACTCCAACCCTCCTGTAAGGATGAGGACCCTTTTTTAAAACCCGCTGCCACATCAAGCACAGGTACAAACGCACGCTCCAAAGGCATCCAAACCCACACATTCCTCTCTTCTCCCCTCAGACACAGATTTTGGCACCTTTTGATTTGATTATTTCTGTCACCCCACTCTTCCCACTCATTCTGGTTATTTTGTCAGCATCCTTCCCCATGTTTTTAGCCCTCTGACATTCTTTCAAACCTAAACATCACAGCCATGTGGAGAAGCAAACATATGGTGGGATCTATGTTAAAACAGCAATTACACACAGGGATGAGTTGTCTGAGTGTCTTTAGGAAGAAACATGCAGAGTGATACCTATCTTAGGCCATTTTTCATCTTCATGAGCAGTGAAACAACCAAGCCATTAACATCTGTGACGTCTACAGGAAAAAACCCACAAAACACGTATCATTGCAATAATTTTTTCTCATCAGTACTATATTTATATGTCTGCCAAGAGTCTTCAATTGTTATTGTCCTGCTTTTCTACTACACTAATTCTTTTCTTCCTTGTCCAAACTAGTGCAAGTTTTAAGCAGTTATTTTCTACCAGTTTCCTTTAAGAAGCACTAAAACCTCCTAGTGCCAAGTTTATTGCTCATCCTGTTATTACACTAATGTTTTACTTTCTATTAAGGGCAAACAGATTTCTGGAAAGCTGGCCAGTGTACTACTTGCAGTGAAAAAAGCAACCATGTTTGATACGTGAGTTGCTAGCACTGATACAGCTCTAATCTGAACTCTAAGGAAGACAGCATAATGCTGCTTTAAAAACCACACACACAAACCTCAAGACACCTTCAAGTGGAAAAAATGACAGCTATGTTACACCATTTTTTTTTTCTAAAAAACATGTGTACAACTGTAACAGAACAGAAGAGTGCGGTCAGATCTCAAACAGAGCAATTAATTTCCAGGTCAGTAATCCTTGGTGTCAGACCAAACTACTGAGCACTGTCAAGCAGGCTCTGAGACCATCACCACAAGCTCTCTGCCTCAGACACAGAACTGGGAAAATCTATGGGCCATGGGAAACGAGGTCAGGGAAGAACAGGAGGAAAAAAGAAAACACAACAATTTTTATCTTTTGCTTAAAAGTGATGCAACAAATTAAGCAAATCATTAGTGAGACAGAAGCTTTAACAAATCAAAATCTGAAAACCTAACTAATGTAAGCTCTTGCACTAACCTGGACAACATCCGTGACACAAAGTAACCCCAAAGAATGGAAGAAGTTATTTTACAAATGCATCATTTAGAAAGAATTTCTCCCTTAGAGAAAATGCAAGTAGGATAATGCTGGTCGGGGCAGGAAGCCGGCCAATACTTCAAATCAAAACAGTAAAACTCGATGTACTTCCCTTACAGTGCTACAGCAGCACAGACGTGACAGCTACGGCCGCCTGCTTTCCCCTGCTCGCTCTAACCCAGCACAGCAAGCAGCGCCCGTGTGGGGGGACAGGCACCCTCACTGCTGCCTTTTCCACGCGGTTTCCCCCGCCAAAAGCATTTCACGGATGTTTTCCTTGCATTTCTTTAACTTTCAAATCCTCAGCACGCAGCGGCTGCAAAGCGCTCAAGTACGGGGAAATATTTGAGAGACACACGTCGGGTGAAAAAGCCTTAAAACATTTCGCAATGGGAAGGAGGAAGAAGCTGCGAAACTCTGAAGTGTCGGTCCAGGGGAAAAGGCACCGTCATTTCTCCGGGAAGTTTGGGGAGCCCTTCCCAACGGGAGCCGCACGAAAGGTAACGCGCTGTCCTCTGTGCCAAGGGGGTTTCGAGGAAAAAAAAAAAACACCCACAAAAAAAAAAAAAAAAAAACAAAAAAAAAAAAAACCACAAAAAAAACACAAAAAAACAAAAAAACAAAAACCAAAACAACCAAAGGCCAAAAGACCGAAACACCCCAAACCCTCGGATACGGGTTAAAAATAAAACTAAAAACCCCGCCAATAACGATCCAAGTGCAGCCTGCGGGTCTCCCCAGCCCCTGCGGGGGGAAGGACTTTCCTCTCTCCCGCACCCCGGCCCTGCTCCCCCTCGCTTTCTCCGCGGACCCGCGGCCCGGGCGGCGCCGTCGGGACGGGGCCGAGCCGAGAGCCCGCCCGGCCCGTGGCGCGGAGGTTGCAGGGAGGCACCTACCAGCTGCTGCCGGACCCAGCGCAGCATCCCCGGCGGCGCGGGTCGCGGCCCCCGCGGCGGGGCTCCCTCGGCAGTGCCGCGCCCTCCCTCCGCTATCGCCGCCGCCTCAGGCGAGCCGCCCGCCGCGGCTGCTCCCCATGGCGCGGGGCCCACGCCGAGTCAGGAGCGGCACAGCCCCGCCGGCGCCCCGAGCCGCGGCTGCCGCCGCCATCACAGCACGGCCGCTGACACTCGGCGGCTGCGGCCGCCCCGGGAAGTGACGTGGCGGGGCGGGGAGAGGGGCCGGTGTGAACGACGGAGCCGTGATGGGGGACCTGCTGTGACCTGCCCCGAGCTGGGCTGCCGTGGTCCGGCCGCTCCGCCGCCCTGAGGTGCGGCTTCTCGGGCGCAAGAGCCTTGCGTGCGCCCGAGTGATCCTCGGGCAAAATTCCAGCTCCTCAGACGGGCTCCGGCCGCAGCCCGTGAGGGCTCAGCGCCCTCAGCCCTCTGATGGCGCCCTGTTCTACCCAAGGGAAGCTACTTCGCAACTTGACTGTTTTATCTTTCTTTTCTTTGGAAAAAATGCAAAGCGTACACATGTTGGAATAAAGACTTTGAAAAGAGAGCAGATAACCAATGAGTTAAAGCACAAGTGCACAGTGTGTGGGTCTCCCGAAGCAGGGAACAGGTGCTGGATGATCTGGCGCTCTGCTGCTGACAGCATTGTTAAAATCGGGTGTAGAAACGTGCTGCTGGCAGGCAGTGATCTCTCTGAAATCTTCCACTGGAAGATATCTTCCCACCTGGACGCGTTCCTGTGTCACCTGCTCTGGGGTTGGGCTGGGTGATCTCCAGAGATCCCTCCCAACATCGACAAATCTGAGATTTTGCTCTGAAAACAGATGTTGCTTATCGAAACAAAACAGTGTTCAGCGCCAAACATGGGACACACCTATACAAGTCTGCAGCTTCTGCGCCTGTGTGACTAAGAACTAAAGGAGATTATTTTAAGCAGTAAAGACCTGGGCATTTGTGACCAAATACAATTGTCCCTGAAGTCGGTGACAATTTTGACACTGAATTAAAGAGAAGTATTCCTGTCAGTGAAGAGCGCTGTTCCTGCAGCTCCCATTTGTTCCCAGGGAATTAGGACTTTTAGCAACAAATCATAATCCTATCTGCTATAGTATTTAGTGTTCATATAGAAATTTAGAACGTAATTCAGGATTTAAGATGGATGATCTAATGTCTGAGCAACAGAATCTTGTGGAGAATGCTGTGGTTTAAGCATCTGCATTTAATTAGAAAAATAACGTTTAAACAGTGGGAATAAAACTATTTTTATCAGGCACTTAGGAAAGTTCATGTTAGCAAAACTTGGTATTAAATGCTAGGCATTATTTCAAAACATTTAAATACATCAAAGCAGAGTTTCAAACAGCTTGCACTACCCTATTCATCTAATGAGAAGTCAAAAATAACAGAGTGATTTCATAGCTGTGGCACTTTGCCTGGAGAGTGGCCTTAAGCCAGAAGCTGAACTGATACACTCAATATTCGTGCTCCTCTTTTATCATCAGATGTAGAACAGGCTCCTGACCACTACATACTAAAATTCATTTGCCATTACTCTGAAGTGCAAGAATATTTTTCACTCTGTCCCTGCCAAATTCCAGTATGAGTTGCACTTTCTGCAAGCCTCTGTTTCCATGGCTTGCAGTTGTGTTACATAAAGCTGCTTGGCGCTGTCTGTTCCACATTTGCTGTAATGATACTGTTTCACCAGACAAAACTTGGAAGCAATTTGCAAGACTGCGCCCTGCAGTCTGTATTTTTCACTCTAAGATGTTTGTATTTTAGTGGATGAAAGTATATTGGATGGATTTTTTTTTTTTTGCTCTGTGCAGCAAAGGCACCTTCTCAAATATACAGAAAAATTTCACTAAAAAACATCCTTTCCTAGCATCCTGCTTAGTAAAACCTTGCACCTTTTAAATTGCTCAAAAGCCCACACTAGACACTTATGAAGTTTCATCTCACCCTTGAGAGATAAATAGTTTCCAGAAGAGAAAATTGAAGTAGAGCAGCCAAGCCAGATATTGATTAGCCAGTAACACTCCAGCACTTCTCAAATCAGAGGTCAATTGTATTAAGATTCCTACATCAGAGACCCCACTTTAAAATAGTGCCCTGGAGTCACCTGAATGCACACAGCAGGCTTATACAGAAAAAAAAAAAAAGCAGCTGTGGAAGAAAAAAGTCACCTTCTGAAGATTAGGTTTAACCCATTGCCCAGGCTCTCTTGATTAGACTCCAAGCTTTCCACTTACGTTTCTATGGGAGTAATAATTTCAGATGTTTGTTTAGCAAGATCAGGATACAAATGCTGTCTGATAAAGAAATATTTACATAAATATAAAAAACACACATAAAAATGTTAGGTCCAGCAAGCTTTTATTTATGCATGCATGAGTAATTATTATATAATCTATGGTGCTACTTTTAGGTTTATAAAATTAAACATTGGTAACCACAGGATCATTGCCTGAACATGCAACCATCAAATTGTCACTGGGGTTGCTGATGCTGCTCCCTGAACTTATTCCCGTGGGAGACATCACACATTTCCATCAGTTTTGAATGGTGTTTGGGGCCCTTTTCCAGCTGGAACTGGTGAGATGCTGTCAGGCTGTATGGCCACAGTGCATGATGAGAGGAGATGGAAGTGTGGCACTGATGCCAGAAGGTGAGCTGCCTGCAGCATTCCTGCCTTGGAAAACTCTGAAGTGGCTGCCAGCTAAGCCCTGTCACCTGCCCCATCCCCGGATGCACCAGCCCCATCCCAGGCTCCCAGGGTGCTGCAAAGGGGGTGGTCTCATCTATTGCACTGACTTTGGGGCAGCCCAGCTTTTGTGTTGCATCTAGAAAATACCTCTGTCCTTCAGGACAGAAAACCAGAAAAGCCAAAGAGGTGCGGAGTAGGGATGTAGGTTTGTGTAGCAAAAACCAGTAATACTCCTTACAGTGTCATTTCCTGGTGGAAAATTCCTGTCAGTCATTACTTTGGTTTTAATGAAATATTTTGTAATTTCTCTAAATGAGTATTTTAATCTATGCATTATTGCTAATTACAGTGCTAATTAAAAATCTACACTATAAAAATACCTGTTTTGTTTCTAATCCATCAAGGTTAAGGGCTGCCTGAGAGAAACACAGGGTTTCTTCAAGCATTTACTTACTGGCTGAACCATCAATTATATAGCGATAATCAGTGGCTGATTTTCAGTCACAAGGCTTTTCATCTAAAGACACATGTGTATTCTTACCTAGAGCAACCACTCTTCAGGGAAAAAGTAAAAGAGTTAAAAAATAAACTGAACTTTTTAAAGGGAAACCTTGCATGCAGTTTGTCTCTCCCTTTTTGTGCTCTGAGACAAATAAAATCAGATTAAATGACAGGATTCACAAGGTGACATTTCCAAGACACTTACTGGATCTCCACAATAATGCAGTATTTTTTTATTTCTTCTTACCCTCTTAGTTGTTAAAACCTAGATCTTGACATCACACCTCACATTTCCATTGTTTTTTTCTTTTCACTTGAGAGCTTTGTTGAGAGTGTAGAACTTCAACTTCTACCCAACACATTCAGCTCAAGAGAGCTTGGTCCCAAGTGCCAGGTGAGGGGCTCCATGGACACGCAGAAGGGCAAACCTGTCAGTGTCCTGCAGGCACAGAGAACTTTGCACTGCACCACCCTTCACCAAAAGATGCTCTGCACTTACCTCATCCCTGGCTGTGTGGAATGGCCTGGCCTGCTAAATGCAAGTCAAGAGAGTTTACAATCAGTGCTACTCAGTTTGCAAGGCCCCAGGATGACAGGAAGCTGTAGAAAACATTAAAATTCATCTTCCCTTTCAGCCTCACTGTTAACTTTTTAATTACGTGTTGCCTGTAGGCCGTAATGTTCAGCTTGTGTCTTTCTCTAAAGCTGTTTTATTTTCTTTTCCCCCAGGGAAGCAGTCCAAGATAAGAAGAAATAGGAAATCCTGAAAAGCCACCCCTTATCTTCATGAAGCTGGGTATGACCAGGATGAAGTATAAAACATTAATTGTTCATGCTTGTTTTTTGTTTTTTTTTTTTTAGGGAAGAGATACATTTTTAACCCATGGCTCATAAAGTTTGGAACATCTCCAATGGCCCTGTCTTGATGGAAAGTGGAGGACTCATAATCTTGCAAAACAATGATTTTGTTAGAAAATATGTTCAGGTAAGTCATGTAATTTCTAGTATATCATTGACAGTGACATAAGTTTGCGATTCTGTTTTATAAACAAGGATAACCTTATAAAATGTGAAATTTTCTCCAGATTCTTTATTTAATGATTTACAAAAATACACTTTTCCAACTAATTCATTCTTATCCTCATCTTTTTATAAAAATTTCCTTTCCTAATTTACAAGCCCTAGTGATTATTGGCGTTCATACGTCACCTCATGGTTAACCTTTGTAAAAAATTGCTAGGCAGAAAATTATGCATCTCAATAAAAAACTCATTATATTCTACAGGGATTTTTTTTTTCTTCTGCTTTGTAGCACTTCAGTTAAGACCACTGAGTGAATAAAGAAAGATTGAACTCTGGAGAATAAACACAGGGCCTGGTGTCCAGGTCTCTTGACACCAGTCAGCTGGGACATTACCGTGACAACTGTAATACAAACAGTGACACACCTAGGGATGTTACCTTGGAAAGGAGTTTGAGGTCTTTGTGGGAAAAGAACATGGAGATTCTGGTCATGGTTGTACACTCTTTCTTGGTTCAATAGCTTACTTCAAAATAGTGTAACATCTAATATATGGAATGTTCTCCAGGTAGTGGGAAGTAGGATTTCAAGCACCCTCATGTAGAACTTCAGTTTCCCATGCCAACTTCAGTTGCCCATGGAGGACAAAATGCTGAATTGGACAGAGGTTTTTTGAGAGCCTTCTGGTTTGGACTTTACAAGTCACATAAATCTCTGTGGGATTTAGATATGAAGTAAGTTTGTCATAACTAACATATTTTTTTGTGTTCAGGATTCAGTTTTTTAGTATTTGAGTTAGCTCATATAATGCCAGCTAACATGTTCCTGTACTGCACTCAAATTATGAAGTAGATATTTCTGAAGGTGTTCCTTGCTATGCTGTTGGCTGGATTGTAGCCAGCTTGAATGCTGAAAACCCAGCTTGGATGCCTGTGGATCTTACCTGTCCCATCAGCAACAAGCTGTGATTATACAGGTTCCTTTTCAAGGGTCTTCCTTTCTCTCAACTCATCTAAGGGAAAAGGGAAAACAATTTTACAGAGCCTTGTAATTCAGTGCTTTCCATCGATTCCCCATTTTTTAAGCCTGTGCCTCAATGGTAGAGTGGCAGGATATTAGCCAATATTGGTGAGTTCCTCCCTTTCTCAAGAGTGAGAGATTAAATTCGTGCCCACTGACTTTACCCCATCCCTGCTTTGTACAGGAGTCTTAAAGAGTAGTGGTTACTCTCTTGCACAAGTGTGTCAATGACAAAGCCCAGGGCTCCAGCCTGGCTAGGTTACACAAATGCCTCAGGGAACAAGGCAAAGAGGCTTGGAGAGGCAGACAGACAGACACCTTAGGGAAGTAAGGAAAATTTCAGTGCCTCATCTAAAACTGATACAGCCACCTGGGGTGACAAAGGACAAAATAGAAGAGCTCTGCCAACGTTGGCCGTGGACACAGGTTTCAGATATATCAGTGGGTAGGAGAGGGTGTCACAGATGAAGACAAAATCTTGTACTTGCTCAGCACTGGAGAGGCTGTTCATTAGTGCAGCTGTAAAAGCAATTTTTGCTAACAGAGATGCATTTTGTATAGCAAAAGGGTTTTACAAAAGCATCCACCAAACAGAATAAGCTGGCAAAAACACTTCTTCCTTCCAACACAGTGTTTACAATAAAGTTTTTGGCTCTTTAATCACATCTCCAGCTGGTATTTATGATTGGACCTGTCTTTCCACCAGCTTTCCTTTCACCACCATCCTTCCCACCCAAACCAAAGGTGTTCACATTGTGTTAATAACACCCTGCATGCCTCTGGGCAGATCTCCCACATAGGTGTGTCCACCAGGAATGCCAGGCTGGCTCCCAGCTGTTGCTGATCTTCCTTCCCACCAGAGCCCTGTCCTGGGCCAGGCTTCCCTCACACAGACACAGCACATTGTTGTTTGGTTCACAGCAATCACAAAAAAGGCTTTTGCTTGGGTTTTTCCCTCCCCTCTTTATTTTGGCATAAATATAGTAAAATGGGTTGATTTACACTGCTCTTGGGGAATGAGACTTTCCTGGCCTTTAGGTTGGAGATTACTTTCAAGACAAGTTATGTATCACACAGGAAAAGTATATGTAAAGTCTAATGACAGGTCATGGTACCACTGATTCCACAACACCTTCACATGTCATTTCCAGCTAAGCTTTAAGAAAAGTCACACAGGCTCAGAGTTTCAAAAACCTGTCTACCATTTCAGTCACGGTTCTGAAGTAGCTGCAGAATAAATAAACCCATAGGAAGTGTTTAGCACTTAAGCTTTATAAATCTGAAGCTGGATACTCAAAATTGGAGAGGGTATGTGCATATATTTATTATTTTTTTAAAAATCCCCTCATAGCCTACTATTCTAGAAGTAGGGTGCAATAATCTACCATACAGGGATAACTGGGGACTCTGCAGGCAAAAAAAAAAAAAAAATAGCTGTGAACATGATAGATGATGTTCCTACAGCCATATGAGGCAAACAAACATATGGTTGCTCTGTCTGAAGTTCCTACAATCTTTTATGTCTTCACAGTGTAGCAAAACATTGGCTGATTAACATAATTAAAGCATTTTACAAATGATTCCTAATTATTTTTGCAAATGTAAATGAAGATGCTGACGTGAAGTTTTTTTTGCTGTGCATGATGAATACTGAGTTCTCATTTTACTGAGTACTGTAATCAAATTTAGAACAAATGTTATATAAGTGCATAAGTAATCCTAATCCTAATCCCTTTTCTGCTGTCTCACTTTCTCCATCTAGGCTTGCTGCAGCTGTAAATCTATAAATCTCCAATATTTTGTAATTTCCTTGCATATTTTTACTTTTGTTTCCCAATCTCCAGCCTGTCTGAAAGGAGAAATTTTTAGTTGCTAATGGTTCTGATGGAGTGAAAAGTTTAGTTTTTAGCTTTCTGCCAGTTTTCTTACAGTACTGTATGTTTGATCACAGCAAATGTACTGTACTGATGCTATTGCTATAAGATGTTAAGCCTCACCCTGTTGAGACAAATCTAGAGGTCTTCAAACATTTTTTACTCTGTCCTTAGTTGAATATCTGTTGTTTTGAATGTTTTATTAATATCAGTAGAGGTTGGCTGAGGGTATGTCAACAATGCATAATTCAAAGTAGCCAGAAGATATCAAAGATAGCTATAAACAAACTAGTTGGTAATAAATCAGTTCTAGCGTTGGAACACTGAATTCCCTGTGAGCAACCTGACCCTGTTTCTGATTTTACCCTAGGATTTATGCCACTGCTATAATCTGAAATTATTTCACTGGCTCAATGAAAAACAGCCTGGAGGGACAGGATCCAATGCAGATTTAAATGCTGGACTCAGAAAAACAAGAGAGACTGTGCTAGTGATTGTGTTTTGTGATGTATTTCCACGAGATGTTTTGGAATTTATTTAATAATTTCACACAAAAAAAATTATTAAATAATCCACATATCAATTAAACAATCTTGTAACAATTATATTCTTTAAATCACTTTTATTAGACTGTATTTCTTATTTGGAATATTTCTAAGGGTACACAATAGCAAAAGATAAGTATTACAGATGAGTGGTTCACAGCATATAATTTATCCAGTTAATTTAATTTCTTTGTATTTGTCTACAAATTGCTTATAATTTTATGTAATTAATTCATTATGTGAGCCTAATTGCTAAAATAACTCTGAGGATCGTCCAGCTGAAAAAAAATAGCAGGCTTTTCATTGACTTGAGTGGGAACAATGCTGGGCCACAGGAGGTTTTTTCCTACTGTGTAGACCTTACTAAGTTATTCTTTGGAAGTACACATCTGACATGCTATTCCTTGTATTTCTTGCTTTCTAAAACAAAAATTATTCTTAAGCAGAGAAAATTCACATTTATAAATTGGTGAATGAGACCCAAATATTCTCTGATTTTATTTTTTTAATCTCATACTGCCCATGAATCTATTTGTTAAAATATATCTGTAAGAAACATTAGATGATGAGCCATAGCAAGCAAAATAGTCTTTCATGTGTTTTAACTTACTGTATTTCCTTCTCTTTTGCTTATCATCAATTTTGCTTGTTCCACAAAAATATATTCAGATATTTCAGTACCACTGACATCAGTTAGGACTTAAGCAATTGTTTTCTAGAAAATAAAATGTGGCAGCACCACAGTCCTGCCCAAGGCCTGCTGCACCAGCCAATCCTGGTCATCCAGCTGCTCCCAAAAATCAATCATAAAGCTCAATATCCCCCAAAGCATTACATTTTTCTGAACTTCTAACCAGATCTTCTTCACCAATAGGTAAAATTTTTGCTTCTTATCCTGACCCAAATATGAAGCATAATACTGCAAAATACCTGTGTACTATATGAAAACAATCCTACTTCTTTAACCCAAAGATTATCCAGTTTCCTTAAGTTTTCAGATAAAATCTGTTGTTCTTTTTGTTGCTGTCATCTGGACATTATCCTGGCCACTTCTTTTCCAAATCTACAATTACCAAATGGAGCTGGTACATTCACTGAGGGCTTATCTGTGCTGTATGCAATGGAAAAATAATTTCACTTATCTCACATGTATTTGAATAACCCATAAAAGGATATGGTTGTTTTTTCCCCTATAGCTATTGTGACTACTGGCAAATGTATGCTCTGTAACATTTGAAACTTTTTCTCTGGCAGGCCAAATTGGTCACTTTATATCTAATGTTCATGCAATTCATTATTCTTAAATAATTCCTATTTTTAATGACCATTTTTATTTTAGCACCACCCAGACTATTTATCTATTTTACCAAGATTTTTTTGAATTTACCATTTTCCTGCAAAGTGCCTCCCATCTTGGTATCATCTGCAAATATAGTAACACAGTATGCCCTAATCCCAGTGCTTAATGAAAATATTGATTAGTATTGGACCAAGAACAGACTCTCATAAGAACCACTCTTCGATTCACACAATGAGAATGGACTAGCTCTTATTATTAACATGTAATTGAGTTATCCTTAGACAACAGATAGATTCCAGTGCATCTGACTTGCCTGGCTGCTCTGGAGCCTTTCTTGAGCCAAACAGGATTCTGGGTTAGTCAAAGAATTCATTACAGAGCCCACAGATGGCTAAAACCACTGTTATTGAACTGCATCAGCCCTTTGGAGGAATGCCACCCGAAAGTACCTGAAAGTGATCCGGACAAAGTGCATTGTCCAACTTGTACATTTTTAATGATGCTCTGCAAGGTAAATGTGTGTGGTGCCAGCTGAGCTTGCCCTTCTGCATTTTGCCAAAAGGATACTGCAGGTGACCCAGAAAGTACCGCAGTGAAGAGCTGAGGTTGGGTCATCTACACCACTGCTACACATCCTTATGCTCCTTTTTCACTTCTCAATTTCTGCAACTCCAGCTCTGGTGCTGGGCTGATGGCACCCTCAGGAGTGCAGATCTTGGCTGGAAGAACACCATGAAAGCCACCCCAAAGAGACGTGTTCCTGTCTATCTGTCATACATGGTCAGAACAGGGAGTATTTCTCATTGTGTTTTGGGGGAAGGAACAGAGAAATTGAGAGACTCATGGATTTATTCAAAATTTATCAATGTCAATTCAGATGGGATTCACTTATTTTTAATATATTTCTCTTTTGTGAACTTACCCATCATCTTATTTGAATGTGTGTGTCTTTGAGCTGAATAAGGAACTGGGGATTTGCCTGTGTAAGGGCACACATAAATTAAAGAAACAAGCACCTTCTTTTGATAGAAAAGGCTGCTGCTCAGAGAACTATCTGTAAGGGAAGATCATTAACTTTTTTATTTCAGATTTGAGGATCTGATTTCCATTTTGAGATTGAAGCACACTAGTAACTGTATAATTTAGATATCAGATTTACCTGTTCCTTACTGCTGCCAGCCTGTATTTGGTTTCAGGGTTCTGATGTTGACTATTAACCTATTTAAATATTCATCAACAGACTTCTGCCAAGGTGGATTAATTCACCATCTCGAGTCACTGTCAAGTTGTCAATTTTTCAGATATTTTTCATTTGCCAGTGCCCTTTAGAGTGACAATGATGGCACACTTGCAGCAGAGCAACAATTTTAATGTTGGTATCTCCTGCTATAAAAAGCTCTCCAATACCTGAGTGGGTAAAGCTTGCTGTTGTGGAAGGTCTGAAAAATAATCTTCTAACCAAAAAGCGAGAAGTGTATATGGAAAGGAGCTGATGAACCATCTTGTTTGATTTATGACAGTGAGGGCCAGTAACACCAATAAGAAAGTTGCCTCTGAAGCTAAAGAAACACTGTCAGTTTTTATACCCACTTAATTTTTCATCCAGAACCTTGAATAAAAGACATTAATATTGATCATGGAAGGATTCTGACTCTCCCCTCCAGTGATGACCAGAATTAACCCCATAACTTTGATAGAATATGCAATAATTAACTTATTTACTGAACTAATAATTAAACATTAACTAATTATCATTAAGATAATATTTAATATTCACATTATAATTAATACCAATGCCTTTAAAAACTCACATACAAACTAACTAGATTTCTTTTGTTTGCCTCAACTTTTAGACCATCTTTCTGGGGGACACTTTCAGAAACATTCAAGAAATACTCCTGCAGCTGATGATTCATGTATTTTTCATGATGGAAATCAAGTCAGCTGCATCCAGCACACAAAACTCCTTTTATAGCTCAAGTACTTCTAGCTTCCAAGTGAATATGAAAAACACAAATTAAATAAAACTGTTTTCCAAAGCAATGAAACTCTGTTGAAATGTAAAGCGACAAATGTTTCTTTTTGTATTTTGGGGGCATTTAGGAGTGCTAGTCCTCAAGGAAGCCGTCTAGGTAAGCCAGTGGAATTACAATGGGGATGTAAATGGGATGGGAATGAGACCCTTGGGCTTCCAGACATTCTTCCCTCCCCAGGGGCTGTTTTAGGTCTGCATACTACAGTGGAAAGGGATTTTCCCTCTCTCAGGCATATCTGATGTGGAGGGCGAGCAGAATACGATCCAGTGTGACTGCAGGTCAGAGCCCAAGAGAACTTCACTGCAGCCACAAGTATCCCAGAAAAAGCATCTTCAAAAAGTGGTAACCCAAATACAGCCTTTTCAGGCTCAAACATCTCTAAATCTCTAAATGCATTTCCCAGGACATGCACACAAAGAAGAAACTCAAGCTTTAGAGAGAGCTCTAGGCTGGAAACTGAATTTTCTCCCTAATTACGCAGAGGCCCTGACTCCTGACACCCACTGACTTCCAGCAGTTTGATTCCAAGTCTAGAGAGGGCACCAGTTTTCATTTCGTTAAATACAATAGAAACAGAAAACCATCTAATATGTGTCTGAAAAGTCTGACAGTCCAGATTAACAGCTGTGTTAAAAAAGATGACCAAACACACAGAGTTTTGCACAATTCAGTTCTAGCCCCACTTGCTAGAAGCAGTTTGCATACAGTGATTGATTTCAATGTAGTTTGCAATTCTGTTGAGCAGGTGCTGTATTAGCAAATCTATCATTAAATAAATATGACACATGTAATTCTACACATGGGGATGCTTTCACAAGGCTTTGGACGTGTTACAAATTGGTACATGGGTAGACTGTGCTATATAAGATCAGATAGCTGAGGCTGCAGCCTATGCTGTATACATTTCCACTCTGGTAGCAATGCAGTGATGCTGCTAGGTTAGGAGTTATATGGAAAAGAAAAAAACTCCCTCAGGAGATCCCTATTTCCTGCAGAAAATTTTCTCCTTTTTTTTTTTTTTTTTCTTTTTTTCAGTTTTGACAAAAGCTGAACAGTGAAATGGAGCAAAGAAAGAAAAGGAAATGATGTGTGGATAGGGAGAGTCAGTCATCTGGGAGATCAGTTCCAACAGATCCATGGGAATGAACCTATTTCATTATCATCAGGTTCCAGTAATGTTTCTGCAGGCACTCAGCTACACCAACAAGGACTGGGCAAACCAGGAGCATTCAGGACTGAAGCTAATGGGGTGCACATTATTTTAGCACCTAAACTGAGTTCCAGAAGAAAGCTAGTATGGTCAAATAATGATTTGTGTTTGTTTGCAGTTTCTGTTCCTAATTAGTCCATAGGGCTGTGAGCTGGCTGTGCCAACAGTGCATTTCCTGAGGGACAATTAATCCCCATCCTTCCAAAGCTGCCTTACGGGAAAGGTGGTTCTGAAAAAGTTAACAACACTTGACACAGACAATGCAGAACACATTTTTAAGTCACTGGTGTTTTATTTACTCCAGCGAGCACATCTGCTACAAAGAAGTGCCCATCACTAAGAGGTGATGCTGGTTTCTCTCCAAGGTCCTCAATGGCCTGGTGAGTTGGGAGATTAAGACTCTGAGTCTTGTCAGGGTGTTGCTTTCATTACATTTCCACAATTTACTTTTTAGTGCTCTCTTCAAAAGCTGCTGGTGAACTGCCAAGTTAATTTTAAAACATTTATTCTAGTGGTTAATGTTAGTGAAGTTTCACAGGCTGTTAGTCTAAACTTTCTCCTCCTACAGGCCAGGGAGTTTCACTTGGTATGTCCCATATGCAGACTTTACTTTTTAGTGAAATCAGGTAATTTTAGTCCTTAATTTAAAAAAAACTGAGCTAAAAATTATTTACTTAATGACTTCAAATGAGAAGCAGGCCTAGCCCTCCATTATGAAACTGTTGCAGTGTTCAATCCCAAAAGGAGGCAAGACTTCATCCCTAATCCAGGTATCCACAGGATTTCAGAGTCCAATACTATCAGATATATTAGTTATGTAAATATTTACAAACCACTGCCTTGTCACCATTTCATAACTTTTGTGTTAATCCACTAAATGGATTAAGCTTTCTACAATTTTCACTGGGAGTTTGTTTATTTTCCAGTTTGCTCCTCCAGCTGGTTTGCAGACAAGCAGTGCTTTGTGGAGAATCATTGAAATGAATGAAGTGGAATGAATGAAAGTGAGAAAGTGGAATGAATGAAGTATTACAGATCAAAACCAGAAAGAAAGAAGCACCAGTGAAGGCCAAACTCTTAAATGCTTGGTGTGGGAAAACAGTGTTATCTGTCCTGGCAAGACTGGGGTTGGAAGAGGACTCACTCATCAGGCTCACACCTGACTAATTAATCTGGTTTTTACTGCCCATGCCAGCTTCCCCATTCAGTTTGCTGATAGCTGGGCCATGGAGAGCACAGAGCAGGCCCAGGGCTCCACCTGGGGAACCCTCCTCCTGCAGCTTCCTCACACCTCTGCGCAGGAACCACAAAAAGGATGTCACACCCTAAAACCAGCCCTGTCCCGCAGTCTCCTGACACTGACAGAGGTGCAGCCTTCTCCAGGGAGGGGCAAGAGGTTGCTCCCACATCTCAGCAGCCCTGGATGCACCTGGGTGAATCCAGCTCCTCCTCCCCCTCCCTGTGAGCTGATTAGAAACATCTTGCTGCTGGGCAGGAGCAATTCCCAGTGAGGAGGTTTGCAGGCAGGACTGCGAGTCTGGACCTGCCTTGTCATGTCCAGGAGCAGGCTCACCATCCCAGTCTTGCTCCAGTGCAATCCTGAGTTTCAAAAGGGAATGGAGAAACAATGTCATTTTTAAGGGGCAGAGAAGTACTTGGGTAATTGCCTTCAGTTGCACGCTCAGCTCTCTAGTGTTTGCACAAATGAATCACAAACAGGAAGACTGACACCACTGGAAACCTTGGGCTGCCTCTCCAGGCAGAGATAATCATTCATCTCATGCTTAGGCAGTCAGTAAACAAACAAGAGCACCTTACACTTCATTTCTCAGCCTACAAGGCATGGGCTTGTATTCATGTTTTATCTCTACACTCATCTTACACAATGTTGCCATGCAATTTGCAGTGATTTTTTTTGAATTAGCAATAATTATAAGGAGAAACACACCACTGAGTAAATTATAGAGTCACTTGCCATTTCCCCAAGCAGCACACTGCTGCTCTCTGCTTCAGTTTTCATGCTCATCTGCACCTGCTACAGGGAAAAACTCAACATAACACAAATTCAAAATATAATCAAAAACAAGCTGAACCAGTCCAGAGAAGAGTGGTCAGTATTTGTAAAACACAAATATTTCCATATTATAAACTAGACTAGTGAGCTTTATCAGCATTTCTCAAGCTTCAGATCCTCACTACAAATATCTGAAGGATATTACAAGATCTTTTCTTCAGTTTAAAGCACAGTGCCAGTCATATGTATTTTTGTAAAAGCACTGATGTCTGTCTGCTTGGCCCAACAAGGTCCCCAGAGCTCTCTGGGAATTTTGGAGAACTCAGAAATGCTGTGGAAGGACAAACCACTCCCTGCATGCTGCAGAGACCATTGCTTACTGCCATTTGGCATCTAAATAGAAGAGGAGGACACAACATTCAGGTTTGGGGGAATGCAAAACCCAAAGAGACACTGGCTGTAAGTTTGCCATTCAGTGGTCCTTCTCTGAGGACCATTCTCACTAGCACTGAATGATTCCTGGCAGCCCGAAAAGCTAAATGAATCTTACTGGCATCAACCAATACTGTGGAACTGAGGCGATGAATCTCTGTTCTTATCACCATAGATTGTACAAATGGGGCTGAACATTTACTCTGCTGTGCCTGAAATAACTCAGGAGTCTCTTCCAGCCATTTTTCAATGGCTTTAAACTTCTACCCATTATACTCATAAGAAATTACACTTGCTCAGCCTATTCTTTTTGTCTGTTCCCTGAACATAATTTTCTCTCAAATATGAAGTGAGTTTCAAAGTCTAAGGAGAACACAGTTCCTCAAAAATCTCCATAGAGCATCTGTAAGCTGCACAATATCTATAAATTCCAGTATGTAGCCTGGAAGCCAAACAGAGGTGATGGAAACAAGGACATTTTTATAGGCATGAGCTTATAATAATTTTAAAACCTGAATACTGAACAGAAGGATGGAACAGCTAAAACTCTCAGATTTACACCATCTTCTTTCAACACAGCCATAAGTAAGCAGAGTCAAAAATTGCAGGAAACTGAGACAGGAATGAAAAGTAGTTATAGTATCCTGTGCCACTTGTTGGCAGCCAATACCCTGTGAAAATATTTAATATTGGCTAAGGAAGAGCTCACGTGGGGATAGCAGGGATTTCTCTTTACTGATACATCTTCAGCTCACCCTATACAAATAGAAGTCCTGGATATATCCACACCTTGGCAGGATTTGTGCAAGGAAGAAGCTCTCTTAAAGCTATCCATAAACCAGTTCTGAAAGCTGAGGTAATAGAAACACTTGTCTGTTCAGCAATATGTCTGTAAAGGACTTGGCACTGTGGAATGAGATTCACTCATTTTCTTGAAATAATTGATGATAATCCCTAAAGCGTCCTGCTCATCTGTTATGGCACCTTGGTGTTATTTCCAGGGCCTATGCCTGTATGTTTCCTATACTGTGATGCTTCAAAATCTGTTGTATGTACACATATCAAATGCATCATATTGGATCATTAATTCAGATTCCCCTCCAGTTCTACTGGAACTCGAGAGAACCACATCCTGCTAACCCTGTTACCCTGTTATCAGCAATACAGGCTCCAGCCCAGGACCTTTGCTTATAAGGCTCTTTATTAAATAATCACTCTGCTGAAAGGCTTTAGTAAACCCAGTCTCCTCTTACAATCTACTCTCTTACAGCCTCCCTCGCTTCTGGCCATTCTTTATTTATACCACTCAAATTACTCGGCTCATTAGTCTGCCATTATAATACAAGTTCAGTTTGGTTTATTTACTGTTTGTTAACAGCCTTTGCTTTTACAGAATGACATACGTATTTCTGCATTTGCAGAAATCTGGAATGTAGCAGGACCAAGAGAGTAAAAATTCCATCAGAGCTTTTAAAGACTTTAATCATTCACATAAACAGCCAGATGACTGCAGTCATTCAGAACAAAAATAAAATCAAAACATACAGACTTCCCTAAGCAAGTAGATAGCTCTTAAAATGACTAACCAGATAAAGGAACAAGCTAGTTAAAACAGCATTGACTGAACCATACTGCTTTTGGGAACTCCGCTAATGAGAGAGAGCATAAAATAAAATAAAAAGATCTTCCAAGTATTCTGGCTGCACTGAAACACAACAAAGCAGATTGCTTCCACTTAAGGAGGCCTCAGCTATTACTGTTCTTCTTAAATGGGTTGTGTCAACAGGATTTATTATTAATGTGGACATAAGCTTGCCAAGACACTCAGCTTTATGTTAAGAGGCCTGAGTGCAGATTTAAGGTGCCAGTTTGGCATTACACACAACTTCAAATAGATGCTTAACTTCAAGCTCTGTTGTTCCCACTGCTGATCCTAAAGAAATCATCAATTTAGATTACCTATGTTGGTATGACAGCAGGAACTGGAGCCTCTGAGTTAGGGGCTCATGCCCTCTTTGACGTGTGGTGAATGCTCTCAGAAAGGCCACGTCAACACGTAGGCAATTGCTTCTTAAATCCTTGCGGGTGGCTTCAAAGGACACATGTTAGGGAGCTGTGTCTAGGCAGTTGCATTTGAAAATTGTGGCTTAAATTGTTTGAAGAAGTGAGGCCAAATTTTCCACTCTGAAATTTTTGCTGTGACTTTTTGTACTGGGATCAGCAACAGGCCAAGTTCTGTGGGGGAAAAATAAAGAGGTATCTCTAAACAACTGCAGCCAGTTACAAGAATGGAGCTGGGAGAAAGAGAAGGCTGTTTGCCTCATAGCAAGAAGTTCAGGCAGCCACTGCTTTGCAAATCTCCTGGTGCAGAGGCTTGGAAAATGGAACAGGGTTCACCTAGACAGAGATGTACTCTTACACCAGAGACAGCTAAAAACAAGAGTTAAGGTTTACCACCATTGGAGAGTGTTTAGTTTCACATTGATGGATTGTTTCATCTTGTAAACCATGATTGTTTAATGTTGCACAGAATCTCCTACCATGAGCTGATGGAAATGTTAACTCCTACGTGATAACTCCTGTTACATTTCTCTTGTTACACAAGATGTTGCTTTATGGACTCTTGTGTGTAGTACTACATCCAATTGAATTACATTACCAACGTGCTCTTAACAAAATGACAATGCAGATAGGTCAGGATAAACTAAAAATAACTTCTAGAGCAAGCTATCGGGAAATTAATTACTTTTGGGTCTAACCCAGTATTCACTGCACTCCATGGAAAACCATCCACTGGTAAGCACAAGGGATGGCAAACCAAGCCTTCACAAGATTCTTTATCCCTGGACAAATTATTTAATAAATGCAAGTCCAGAATAGCACCACTAAGTGAAGAACTGAGGATAAAAGCTGGCTGTATCCCTAGCAGCCCATTTCAGGCATTTGTTCACCCATACCGTTTGTCAACTGAAACCTAGTTAGTTAAATTATTTTACACTTGTACTGTACACTGCCAGAGGCGAAACATGAGTTCAGTTTGCTGCTGTGTCCTTAGAGTCCTCTGCTCTATCATGAAGGTTCCTTTCCTGTTCTGGCTGAATTAAGGACAATTTTCACCATGAACTGTGAACTTGTCTTGGTTTTGCTACTTTGGTTTTTAACCTCAATGTTACTTAAACTAAAAAGGAGACAATGTTAAAATGCATATCCAATGAAAGAGTGTGAATGACTTCCTAAGCTTTAATAAACTCTCAATCTTTTTAATTCCTCCTGAATATTCTCCTTCTATAATTGTGCTAAGCAGCCCTAGACCTTACAGCCATGGACTACTTGCCTCCAGTTTTAAGCATTTAGATGTCAGTTATGGCTCTGAATTCAAGGACTGAGTTGTAGTGCCTTACCTTGGTGAAACTGTACTGGCCAAGAGCTGCAGCTACTATGAACTATGAAGCATGGCTATGAATCAGCAGTGCTGTGCTGATCTCCATCCCCTCTCACCAAACCACTCCTCAGTTATACCACTGTGGATGAAAGGAGAACCAAGCCATAAATACCAGCATGACAGCATAATGTGCACAAAAGTTTCTAAACTTACAAGGCAACAGTTCTTATAATATGATAAATATATAAAAATACTGAAGTTGCGTTCCCTGGAAATCAATGTAAGTAGGAATTAGTAGCTCTGCATCTGACAGGATGCAGAGTTATTCTAGAGTTGCTGACATACTCTGATTTCTTTCTTAGTCATTTCCAAGCACCAATATAAGGTGTTTCTTCTAAGCATGCTAAGGCACTTCACAGGAGATATCCTTAGGAAGTGAAGAGAGCAACCTGAGCCAGGAGTGAAATGCAGATGCAAATCTGCATCACTTCTCTTCTAGGAGAAAGCTCTGCCTCTCAACAGTGTCCTGTGGGATGCAGCCTGCCAACTGAAACAGTTTTGCAGGGAATGAAGAAAGCAATTACTGGTTTACATCACACTGTGGTCAGGACATGCACTTGAGATGTGTTCAGGTCTGTTTTCAAAAAACGTGTTGAACCATCTCTGCATTACATAAACAAAGGAGAGATTTAGACAGATTCCCTCTCAATAGCCCACAGCCCAATGACCACATGCCTCTATGTACCTCTGCAATGTTTAACCATAACTGTGGTTAAAATAACAATATTACAGCAGTGAAGACTTACATGGAAGCTCCAATGCTTTTTACAACTGGTACAATTCAGATATTGTATTACTGAATCTATGTAGTTTTCTGTTCTTGAGTGTTTGTGCAAATGGGACTGGTGACTGACTCCATCATAATCAAAATGTAATTATTCCCTTACTTCATATCATGGAACTGTAACTTTTTATTTCATCAATATAAATGTTTAAGCAGTAACATCAGTGAGGAGCAGCTACGTATCAGCTGAGCTGTAAGTGACCTACATCACTGGTTGATCATGCTTCTTGATTAGTGTAAGCTTTAAAGCTCATAAGCTGTATTCTGCACTAAGACAGACATTTAATAACAGTGATAATTAGCTAGTAGCTTGCAGTTTTCTAGTACTAGTCTACCTATGAACATGAAAAATCGTAACATCTCTGTATATGGTATTAAGAACAAATTTTGAGCTACTCTGAAATTACATGTCTTCATACAGGACACTTGGATGCAATTCTCTCCTCATCAATATATACTATTAACAATGTTTATGTAATCTAAACCAAATCGCTCATTTAAAATCTTTAATAACCATTTCCTGAAGTTGATAGCTTTCTTGAATTGAACAGGCATAGTCATAAAGCAATCACAGATGAAAATATTTCTGTGTATAAATACATACCTATAAACAGCTGGCCTGAGTCAGTCTTCCAAAATAGTCAGCAGCAGATTAGGGAAAGAGACTAAGAATGAGGGACACATTCAGGGAGCCCTCCTTGTAATCTGGTGTTGGTTTCAGGCAGTATATTTGGACATTGTAGTTGTCAGTATTCTGCGGGTCAGTGATTTTGAAAATGATCTTGGCTACGTGGGAGTCAAAGCAACCTCAGGGCTTTCAATTTCCTAAATTTCTGCACCACCACTTCCAGTGCAGCTAGCCTCCCTATTTTACTGCCAGGTATTTCCCGTGCTCACGGCTAATGTCAACCTGTCTGCAAGGGGAGGAGTGAGAATGCAGATTAAATGGGAGGAGGAAGAAACCCCAAGGCTGCTTTTCTCAAAGGCAGATTTCCCTGCACCGTGTCACTCACTTGTCTTTGCAACCAGGGTACTGGCTGGGTGCCCAAGTAGAAGGAAGTTGCTCTATGAAACAGGGTCAAGTACTAAGGGGCTAGATTTTTAAAAACTATTTTAAGGGGCTAGATTTTTAAAAACTATTTAAATGGCTAATGGTGTAGACAGGCAATTAGTCTGACTTTCAAATTGCATTTCCTAATTGCATCATTAAATGCTTGAACATGCTTCATAAAATTTAGTCTTTGTTCCTTCTAAGATCAAAATGAAGGGAGAACAGGATAAATTACAATCCAGCAAGTAAGCAGCCTATTTTTGTGCACCTAAGTAAGATGCCCGTGTGAGAAGCGCAGTTTCTCATCTCTTCCCTGGTTATCTCAGTTCTGTCCGGCTTTGCAGTGCTGAGCTGGAGACTGAAGATGAGCTGGAGCCCAGCCACAACCAACCCAGCTTCCAAGGAGCATGAGTGGATGGACAGGCACCAGCAGTAACTCCACCAGCCATCCTGGGCTCAACCAGCCCCACCCCTAAATCAGATCCTGCTCCATCCCTGAGTGTGAATTGGAGCCACTAAGCAGGACTGGGGGTAGTAAGTATGGGAAGCTTGTTTTGAGGCAGTTGTGATTTTTTTCTCAGTCTTTCACAGATCAATTCATATTCCAGGTTGGACATGATGGCAATGCAAAGGCTGCCTCCAAACTGGGGGATGGGGTGGGCTAGGAGTGAGACCTTGAGGGTGAGACAAGATGGGCAGTTAACACTCAGACCTACAACACATTCAAAAATCAAAGCCTTTCTGTGATTCAGTGAAGTTTCTCTGGCTAGTTTGAATATCAGTGCCAGACACTGGCAGTTACATGATGTGAACACCCCGTCAGAGGCAATTATTCTGCTGATTTGTTCTTGTGACAGCTCAGTTATACACCAGCACTTACGGGGAGTAACAGAACAAAAAAACAACTTAGAGCATAGCCTGAAGTGCAGTGACATGAGAGATTCATGTCAGGGAAAAATAATCAGGAAATGCATTTGAGCACAGGAGCATCAGAGGGTTCAGAAAGTCACTGAGGAGTGTGGGAGGGCTGGGTGTGAAGGCAGCTGACAAACGAATGCACGGACTGCGAGATGAAGTGCTCCCCTCCCAAGGAGATGGCAGCCTTTGAAGAAACACAGCCTGGTGCCCAAGAACCTGCTATGTGGCTTTGGCTACTCTCTCGATGACTTCCACATTCATCCTTAGCACTGCTGTTGCCCTGCAGCTGGATCCTTAATCCCCACTGGTAAATTGTTCCCCTCCTTCTAACTCTTCAAATCTGTTTCTCTGATCTGGGCTCCCCTGAGCCTGGCAGTTTTATTTCTGGTGTTTTCTGAAACGGTGAGCCTCCCCCTCCTCCCTGAGCTCTGAGAACTTCTCCTGCTCCAGCTGAGAGGTGCAAATCCCCGTGGGGTTTATCATTACTGCAGGTGGGCAGGTGGAAAGATGGCAGATAAAAAGGAGCACTAGGCACACTCTTCTGCTCTCCTGCTCTAGCCTGATTTGAAAGCAGAAGCACTCTTCCCTGTCCCTCTCTGTGAATACAAATAAAAAAGCCTGGAGTGTGAGAATGCTGTAAATAGTCAGATTGGAGATGTGTGTCTGACAGCTCCTGTGCTCCGCAGGGAGGACATGTTCTGGGTATGTGACAGACTTCTTACCTCCCTTTGAGCACATCTTGGACTATTTCTGATTTCAGCCCTAAATGCACTTGTCTCCCCAACTTTCAGACAGGACTTACAGAGGCTCAAATCATACAGCCAGCCTCAATCTTGGCTGGGCACCCAACCCACTGAGATGCCTTTGGGAGCTCCAAAGTCAAGCAATATCATCCAAGTGCTTTTCCCTTCAGAAATAAGTCTTGGAAATGCAAAGCAACGCTGCAGGGATGACCCTGAAATGGTGATATATTCATTTCTGAGTGCTCACAGGATAACTTTTCCATTGCTTTCCCAGTGCAATAGCTGACTCTTCAGGTGCCCTTGACAAACCAGCTATAACAGCATCATCCAAATATCAGCTGGATCATTACATTACCAGCTGCCAGTCAACACTTTCCCCCCACTGCAGCCACAGACCATTTTGCAAACAGCCCTCCTGCAACAGTGAGTTGCATTGCTCTCTGCCACTGAGCCCAGTTGTAAAATTACATTTTTTCCAGAACAGTTAGAGAACATTAGTTTAAATCCCTCTGATTTAAAAGTACAATGGCCAATCAGCTGACTGGCAAGCAAACAATGTCACCATTAGCTCTGGAAACCAAACAACTTTCAAAATAGCCAGAGAACAAGAGGAGGAAAAAAGGCAATGCCTTTTGTTACCGAATCATGCAACAGAGGCAGGCTCCAAAAAGCTCACCCATCACTTTGGGTAGTTCCCAACATACACTGTTTATCCCTGTCATCAGTATTTTGGGGGAGCTAGTGCAGCAGGAGCCATTCACAGGGACACCCTTTGCTGGGGCAGACAGCGCACAATTGACTGATCATTTGGGGTTCGAGCAGAATAAAGCACTTTGCAAGGGGAGTCAGAAGATTGACACCCACATCGAGCTGTGCCAGTGCCTAGGGAAGGCTCAGAGCTGAGCAGCTTGTCAGGCCCCAGACCTGCCTGGCTTTCAAGGATGACTGGTGCAATTTTGGCCAAAATCTTCACTTGTAGCAGAATAATGGCTATTTCAAGAGCAAGCTTCCAACTTTCCTGTTCAGGAGAATGGAAAACAGCTCTTCAACAGAGTTTAATGATGATCAGCAAATTTGGGTTTAAAGAACATCTTGAATTTTTCAGTTGATGAATTGTTTGGCAGCTGAAGTTTCAATTTAAACAAAATAGCCTGGAAATAATACTGCTATGTGATGTTTGGCTGAGGAATCCTGCTTGCTCAATGCACCCTGTGTTTATGCCACTTCCTATTGGTATTGCTGTCATTTCCAAGACATTTCAGTCTATTCATACTACATTCTGTACAGCCTCACATGAACCACCACGGTGATGTCAGTCCTCCTCCAGGTGTTCAGTCAGAATTGTTGAAAATTACAGATGCATCTCTTGCCCTCAGTTTTATGTCACAGATTTAATACAGATACAGATTAACAAGTCTTTCCTAACTGTCTAGGGAAGCAATACTTAGGAGATGACCATTTTTCACCTCTGTGAGCTGGTTTAAAAGACTGATTTATAGCATCCCCTCAGAGATGTAGAGTCTCAGGTCTGAGGAAATCAGCAACCTCACTTTAAGCTTTAGTACCCTTAGTACTGAATTCTTTCTGTAGCTGGTAGTTCCCTCCTCCCTCGATAACAGAAACTCCTTTCCCATTCAGGGAGCTCAAAGACTTTGCTCGTGGAATACACAGTATAAAGCAATGGAAATTAGCATATGCGTGGGTTGAGAAGGGCACATACACAGTATTAAAACCTCAGAAAATTACCCAGTAGGCTTACTGCTGATTTTCAGAAGATACAAGAAAAAGAATGATTTTTATTTTTCTTTGTGGACTGGGAAATCAGATTTTTTTTTTTTTCAGTAAACACTATTAAAATTCTCATTCCTATCAGGCTTCAACAAAATACCAATGATTATCTGGTCATCACAGAGCCCCTCACAGAACAGTTTTTATATCTGTCTAGAACCATTTGCAGTGAATTTTAGTAGTGACATGAACCCTAATGTGACTGACCTTCAAAGCCAATATACAGCACAGCCTGACCAGCCCACGTGGCCCCACACCATGATCACTACAGCTCTGTGGATTCAGACAATTCTGCCATCAAATGGCACTGAACCAGAACAGAGTCCAGCCAGATTTTGGAAGTTACTTTTCCAAACCATAAAACCCAAAGCTTATGATGAAACACAGCTACATTGAAGACTTCCAAACAAAAGCACTCAGATGATCTGTAGGACTATGCTGCTCTGCAAACAAGTGTATCACTTCAGGAATCCTCCCACAAGGAATTTGCTTGTGGGGTCTCTGGCTTTCCACTAAGAAATAATTCATGCTTTTCAGCAGAGGAAAATAAATGTATTATTAACGATATGGTCTGGCAAGAATGATACCAATAGTGCAGGCCAAGAGCCACAACTGCACTGCTGGATGCTGCTGCTCCTGAGCAGAGCATGGATGCAGGGATGCGTGGTGAGGAAATACTCAAGCTCCATCTAGTGGAAAATAAATCTCTGTAAGCTCAGATTTGGACACAGGGTTGTTGGGAGCGATACGCACTAAACAAAAACAAACAAACAAACAAACAAAACAAAACAAAAAACCCACAAAAAATCGAGGTATGGATTCAATTCCCTGTGAGGGAATGGTCTCTTTTCTCTTTCAAAGGAAGTTAGGGTGTAATCATTACTGATAAAATAAGTTAAGGCTAGGAAGAAAGGAAAAAACCTCTGTCTACCTACTGGGACTTAAGGATTTAGGCTTCCTGCACATATATTTTACTCTCCCCTGCTCCTGCCATATCCACCTTGAGCTTCTCACATGCTCTTACTGCTGTTTACAGCCATCCCCTGTCAGAGACCATGTGCTGGCTGGCACAGGCTGACCATGCCAGTGTGACCAGGGAGAGTTAAGGAAAACTTTGTTCATTTGGCTCCATAGCCCCGTATCAGAACAGGGCAGAAAAGCCCATTTCATATGTAGAAGTAACACAGTGTTACTTCTATGAGTAAGAAGAATGTTCAATGTTTTACTTGTACAAAGGGAGAAATGTGTGTGCTGGACACTCACAGATCCAGCTGACCTCGTCATTTGAAGGAGCCAAAACAGAACAGTGACCCTGTCCCTGCATGCTGGACTTGTATGATGAGAAGAACTGCTAAGTTTGAGCCTGGCTTGTCTCAAGATGCTTGGAGTTTCTGCTTGACTTCAGGGTTTCATTAATAGATGATGCATGTGTGTAAATCCTCCCTATGCCTCCAAAAGAAGTTGATGCAGGGCTTTAGGAAAATGGAGATAAAAACTTAATACCTTAGGTTATTAAAATCTCAGCACTTCTTTTACTGCAGAAGCTTTTTGCAATATCTACTAATCCTTTTCCTCCATAAAACTCCATATCCTATCTCACAATATACTTTTCTGTGTTACTGCTAATCTTTTAAATTTGTGCATGTTCTTCAGTAGGTGGACATTAACACAAGCACTGTGAGAGCATTGCACTTAGGGGATGCTGGATGTGCTGCCTTCAGCTGCCAAGTCAGGGTAAGACAAGTCTCTTCCACATGTGCCCACCCCACCAGAACCATCAGCACTGTAGGGCTGGGGCAGGAACTGCAGCAGGGGCACAAGGAGATCCACAGGGTGCATAGGGGAGGGGAATTTTTAACAGGGCTTTCTTACCAAAACCAGGATGGTATATATGCAGAAGCCAGCATTTCTTAGAAACCACTTCATTCTGCAAATGGTGAATGCTCTCTGCATGTTGAAACTGCTCTCTTCATCTCTGCTTTGCAAAAATGAAGCAAGCAGAGAGACAGCTGTAAAGGCCGGTGCTACAAAGCCACAGGTTGTGTTGACAACACTTACAGGTTCACAGTGTCAGCTTTAGTTTTGTTCAAGTCTCTACCAGCAAAGATAAAGAGAAACTTGCCATTCCTTTCCTGAGATAAACCCCACTATAGTATTTTTCCATTCAAGGACTTTTTTAAAGAGAGAAAATGGTAATGTTTGAATTAAACTGTATATACACATGGAAATAATTTTTAGAAGCTTTGTGGCAGGCCAAGTTCAAAACAGAAGTTCACTGTAAGTAAGGTCCTTCTCCCTGTCAAAAAGAACATTGTTCTGCTTATTCACATAGAGAACCTCTGATGTCTTTTCCTGTACTTTTATTTTAAATGAAAGTAAAATGCTTGCAATAGTAAAAATGCAGTGGTTGGTAATGTTCTAAACTCAAAGTAGTGTTTCTAGAGATGAGACTTTTCTGCAGAGAAGGAACACCTCAAACTCCAATTTGTATATTAAAAAAGCAGTTAACTGTAAAGAATATGGGAGAAAGTAGGAAAAAAACCCAAAGCCTAGAATTTGTGTGGGATAAGATATGAAACCACAAAAAGTCTTAATATGCCAGTGCATGCAAACAGACAGGCTGTGGCATGGCCAGACATACAGGACAGTTTAGGTCTGGTCTTATCTTTAAATCATTTGCATCTTTCCTCTTCTCTGCCTGTGCCCATTATGTCTCCTGCTGAAATAAGAAGCAAAGGAGATACAGGTACAGCCAGGTAAGCGTCCTTCAGTTTGGGTGCTGCTCTTTTCTGCTTCAAATGCAGCTGCAATCTCCTCTGGAATTGTTTCACTTTATCAGTAGCAGAGGAGCTCACATCTTCTAACCCACTTAGTAAGAAGAGAGTTTGTCCCTCTCTTGAGCTTTATTATCAGAACTGTGAGAGAAGGCCTTAAAATGCTTGTCCAGCACTTTCATTTGTTGTGCTGTAATGTGGCTACTGTAGTCTCTGAATATGTAGATTTAGAAGTAAGTTTCTAAAGCAGGGCTCGGGAGGTATTCATGTTAATCCCATTATCTGATAAATGGATTTTTGAACACACCTCCCGCCATCCTGCATTAACAACTATCCCTCAGTCACACTAGGAAGTGAAATTTAACTGCTTGGGAGAAGTTGAAGGACCAGATGTTCAAAATCATGGAATTAAACAAAACAAGTTTATGGAAAGTTGCAATGTTGTCGGGATCTTGTCCCCTGCTCTCTCCTACCAGCTCCCCATCTTTCAAAGTCACTAATTAGACCTGCTGCTGATTTCCTCCCCATCTGTTGAATGTGCTACCCCATACAACTTGTCTTCCCTGAAGTGTGCTGGAAGCCAAGCAACACGAGATCTGACTTAGATTTAGATTCTGCTCCAAACCTGGACACTGGCTCCTGCTCCCAACGATGCCATTCATTCTTCTTCTGAAGCACACCAAATCCTGTAAGATAGGAGGTTCAAATTTGCATTTTACTCTAATATCTCTGCATATTATCAGGACTTTTCCATCACATCACTGTGAAGGATGGCTAAGAAAATCTTTTGCAGCCCAGACAACTGGTTTATACTGAAATCAAACCTTTTACTTCCAGACCATCAGCCTAAATTCAGTATAGGCTGCCAGCAATGCAGAGCACCAGTTTTCATTTATCTGTGCTGAATGGATAGGAAGACTGGGCTTAGAGTCTCCTTATAAAGATATATTTTCAGGGAAGAAACTTATCAATGCCCTCTGAATATTTATTATCAGAGCTATAGATTATTCCCTTGAAAATAGATGATGCTATAGATTGCAGTGCTACAACAAAAGGGCCCTACGTCATCAAGGATTTGAGAACAAGGTACACAGGTTTTTGGGAACAGGCTGGAGTACAAACCTGTTATCAGCCCCATCTCACCACACTGACAGGCATGGGGTACAGGAGAGGCTTGATAGCACCCACTCCCAAAGCAGGGCCTCTGGGAAGCAGAGCTCACAGGCCAGAGAGAGCCACCATAACCTGCTTTTCCAGAGAAGCCAGCACAGTGCCCATGGGGTCAAAAGAGGGAAAGAGACCATAGGACACAGTGCTCCAAATGGCCAAGGTACAGCCACCTCAGCCAAGGGGGAGAGGGAAGGTGAAACCAGCAAGGGACACACTCAGCTCCAGAGATGTGACAGTCCCATAGGGTGTCCTTATAGTGACACCTGTGGAGAGAGGAGTCTATTCCTTCCCTGACACCCATCTTTTGCTTTTGATGGGAAAAAGCGGTCATTTGGCCTCTTTTACTCTCCACAGATAAATTCTTGGGTCTTGAGGTTTTCCATTGCCCTTGGCTGGAGCCCACAGTTGTTTTTGTAACCCACTTGACCAGAGAAGGAAAAAGTCATCTCAAGTCCCACCAGTCCCAGCTCTAAGAGCGAGGCAATAAAGAGGCACTCGCTTTCCAAACCAAGCAGGAGAACCAGCTCAGCTGGGGGGTTCAATTCCAGACTTGCAGCCTCTGAAGGAGTCCGGCCTTTTGCCTCGCCAGAGCATTTTAAATGAAGGACCGGCTGGTCTTCTGTTACCAGGTGGGAACTGGGAGCGCTGGCATCTCCTCCCGTCTCCAGGTGAGATTCCTGTGAAGATTGGTGCCAGCCCTGCCGAGAGCTGGGGTTTCTGAGGGCAGCTCGGCTCTCGCGCTGGAGCCGGGCGGGATGCGGGGGCCGGGCGGGATGCGGGATGCGGGAGCCGGGCGGGATGCGGGGGCCGGGCGGGATGCGGGATGCGGGAGCCGGGCGGGATGCGGGGGCCGGGCGGGATGCGGGATGCGGGAGCCGGGCGGGATGCGGGATGCGGGAGCCGGGCGGGATGCGGGAGCCGTGCACTGCCCGCCGCCGTCGCTAAAGGGAGCTCCAGGCTCGGAGCTCGGCTCTGCCTCCAGCTCCAAACCCCCCTTCTCTTCCCTCCTCCACTAACCAGGTACATGGAATTAATGCGGCATTTACAGGGTCATTTGCGAAAGGTAAATATGCTCCTTCACTTCAGGTTTGCAACACAGCAGCTATAAACTGGGGAGCTGGGCACACCGTGAGTAAACGTGAGATATGCACCATTTCACTGGGTATTTCCCGGGAATGTCTTCAAGATTTATTGTATTTTCGAGACAAATTCTGTAATTGGTGTCAAAAGTATTTACAGCCTAAGTTTGCAAAGTTTGCTCAATAAACCCCCAGAACTGCTCATCAGTTTTTGAAGGCTAAGATTTTAAAAACATAGCTACACATCATATACAGCTTGCAGCAGAAACACACTTCTGAAATAAAGCACCTCCACTGATTTAATGTGACTGGCTTTGAAGGGGTGCCATATAACACCAGAATATTTCAGTCACAAAGGCAGTGTTTGCAGAGGCACACATCAGCCTTTCACAGAAAAACACATGACAGTTTTGGATTCCTGCAGCATCCTCAGTGCAATCAGTGCCCAAAACATTGCAACAGGTAAGCAGGGCAGTTCAACAGAAACACCCCTGGACTCCTGAGACCAGGAAAACACCACAAAAAAAAAAAAAAAAAAAAAAAAAAAGACCTAATTGTGTTGCAATGGCACTGTGATTTAAACACCAAGCAACAAAAATCCCCAGGGAACAGCATCTGCTTCTGGCAAGCACAGCCTCCAAATTCAAGTGTCCCTGAGGCAAAAAAATCAAAACCTGTAAGGACCTCCTAAGGCAGTGATGGTTGGGAAGGGCTGCTTGCAGGGCTAGGGACCAGGCAGGAGAATATTTCTCACTTTAAGTGTTTCTAGCAGGTGATGAAGCTATAAAAGCTACCTTTCTGGTATAAGCAGTGGTACCTTTCCCAATTTTGCTGGCCCTCCTGAGGGAGCTCTGATTAGCCAGTTTTGTTCAGTCACTGCTGGAGTTAACTGTTTATGAAGATGTGAAATACCTTGTTTTCTACAGTCTCTTCCTAAAAAAAAAAAAAAAAAAAAAAAAAAAAAAAAAAAAAAAAAAAAAAAAAAAAAAAAAATCCATGGACTTCTTTGGGCAACTGCTTAGAAACAGGTGACCTTGAGGTACTTACTGCATGTTATTTGTTTTAAAGAGATTCACAATTCTATCAATATATTAATAATAATATATTCATCATCATTATTCAATTAGTCCAAAGCAGTGCAGTGCAGAAAGCAGCAGGGGCAGGCAGTCTCAGAAAGAGCTGAGAAATGTCTGAGAGGAAGGAAATTCCCACCACTAGCCTATCTGCCATGCCAACCCTGTGCCTGTATAGATGCAAAGCTATGGGTATTCCAGACATTATTCACTTGTTTATAATTACTTCCAGCTTTTACAGGAAAAAAGGGGGGTTGTTTTCCTTGAGGGCTATATATTCCAGTTCTGGCTTCTCACCTGAGCAGCTGCAGCTAAAATGAAGGCACGGGACAGTTTCTATCCCAACTTTGGGAAAACCCCAGCCAACTCCAAGTTGATGGTATGAACATTACTTAGCCAACCATTAGGGACAATAAAATCCTCTAATCAGACCCAATAAAAAACCCCTAAAATCAGACCCTGCACTTAATAAGGCAGGGCTATCTGCTGCTAACCCTGGCTGACTGCTCTCCACAGGGCACGAGTAGATGTGCCATCAGGAGGGAGGTGGGAATGAACAACCTCCCTTAGTTCACACAAGTGCACCAGAGCTCATTATGTGCCCTGCAGCCTATTGCTGTGAGAGGTTAGAAACGCTTCCTTATTTCCCCTGCCCTAACACACTTGCTGCCTTCCCCATTCTGTTTATTTTGTGCCACCAAAGCTATGACAATCATCTATGTGAAGCATTATTCCCTTATTCCCCAGCCTCCTTTCTGAGGTGAGCACAGTCCTGAAAACAGGAGCAACTTCCAAAATTTTAAAAAATAAAAGAAAAGAAAAAAGGAAGAAAAATTACTGCCACATCAATTTCCATTCAAATCACTTGGCACATTTCTCCAGTTCTTTCGCTGGAGACCAAGGTTCACTTCCAGCTCCTCAGCCTTCAATACCTCGGGACAGTGAGTGCTGGCACAGACTGAAACCTGGTGACCTTCCTTTGAGAATATTAAGTCTTGCTGGAGTTTCTGTGAGGTTAATCGATTCCACTCAGTCCTCTCTTGTGAAATCCTCGGACAGGAAAGAATAAGAAGATAAAAGCCAAGGGAGATTTTCATGCAATCCTTATAGCCTCAAGATTGCTTCAGTTTTTAATGGTGTTTGTCTCAGTTTCACCATCTTTGGAAAGTATGCTGCTAGATACTCAAACTACTCCTTAAATAAAAACCCCCAAATACTGAACTGCACTTTTAATTTGCCAAGACCACCCAGTCTGTGCCACATTTGAAGTACTACACAGCAAATTACAGTGCAACACCATGTGAGTTACCAGAACCACTTGAGATCCCAAAACTTTGTGAAGAGATAGATTTGCCTTGCACAGCCTGGCACACAAAGAGCATTGAGTGCAAAGAAATTTGAATGGTTATAGACACATGGAAATTGGCATTAAACACTGGCCTGTGGAGCCATCCAGGCAACACTGATCCTGATCAAATTGCCAAACCCTCTTCCCTCTTTGCCACAACTTCTGTTGACTGGGCATTCACAAATGCAGTTTTGCCACTGAAAAAGGTTCAAACTCATTGGTTTGCAGCAGCTGGAGCTCAGTGGTGCCTCTGTATTTTCCTGTAGCTGATAGAAAGCATGGACTGGCCTCTAGACTTTCCTCTTGCTCCCTCACATTGTGAATTGCACCACGACTGGGGAAGTGGTGGACCTTTGTCTAATGTGGACATTTCACACGTGGCAAAAGCAAATGCTACATCAGTGAAATACAGAAGGAAGCAAAGTGCTAACATCGCCTTCACTCCTCCCTGAGCAAACTGGTCTCCAGAGTTATCCCATCAAGGCACCGCTCTTGTACCAAAGTTTGGCCACACCTCGGGTTGTGTACAATACTGGGCACAGGAGTGCTTGAGTTGTGTACATGACTGGGCTGAGCTGGCCACTGAACTGCTCAGGGCCAGCAAGGAGCACCAGGGCCCTCAGGGCCCCAGCATTTATGGAGCTCTGGAACACACAAGGCATCCTTGGAAACAGCAGATCTGATCAAAAGGATTTTTCTGCTGCGAAAGCATCCCCGTTCCGATGTCTGCCCCTCACCTTCTGTGATCAGTGCTGCTTTGTTGTGATCAGGATCCCTTTACCCTGCAGGTCCCCAGCCATCCCAGCCAGCAGCAGCAGCAGGAGGATCCACATGGAATAACTGGGCAGGGACTGCTGGCACAGCCCAGCTCTGCACAGCACTCACATCCCTAAATAGCAGCATGAATAAAAATAGCTCAGTTTGGACATCTAAAAACCAAAATGGGGTAGGAATATATTTAAATCAAGAGGTAGTCTCTGAAATGCAGAGTGATTCCTAATTGTTTGCCAGTGTTCATGAGGTTGTACTGAGAGATGCTACTTCACTTCATCACTTTGAAGATGCTACACAAACATCACACAAATAACTGATATTTTGAGCAGCAATCTTTCCATTCTTTCATCTTAAAAAAAAAAATCTTCTTTTTTTTTTTTCTAGGAGTGCTATATAATCTTTGGATTTATCTGCCCAACAATCATCTAATTAATTAATCATTGGTAATTAAAATGACCTCCTTTTGACTGATACCTGATCTCAGAAAGGTTCAAAAGAAACTTGACACATGTTGTGTCATGTTCCAGCATAACCCACTACAGGTATTTTATCATGTTATGCCACATCTGGTTTCCAGAGACCAAAATCAACGGAGGAACAAATTAAAGGAGGAACCAGTTGTACACGTATCAGATCTAACCAGTTCAAATATCTGGCAACATACATGAGCAGGTGAACTTCCAGTGAACTTGTAGGACCATTGTTAACCCCAGAAACAAAATTATTTTTGGATATGTCTAAGCAGGGACATCTGATAACAGCATATTATCTGATTACAGCAATCCCTGCTGTACTTAGATGCTACAAGAACTTTCTTTAGAGAAAATCTGACTAAAATCTCAGCTAAACTGACAAGAGAGAAAATCATACCTCATGTTTTGCCTGTACAAGTCCTGAAAGCCCATAGACATTGAATCTGAGATGTGCAAATTATGAGGAAAATGAATGGTTTGGCCATCCTACACCTCCTGTGATTCTCTTATCTTACATGGGAACTGCAGACTGACCCACAGCCCCTCTGTTGTACTTCCTGGTCACTGCACTGATGAGGGGAAAAGGCTCCTAGGTGTTTCAGATGAAACCACCATGAAAATCTCAGTTCTCCAACCACACTAAATAATGCTGTTCAGGGAAAGCTGCTACCCCAATCCCATGGGCAGTCCAAACCTCAGACAGGGAAATCCATGTGCTGCAATGACTCAGGGCACTTGGCTCTCATTTGCTTTTTCTAGGTGTTTCCTTCTCATAAATCCAGCAATCCACAGCTCTGACTTCACTTTTAAAATTAATCAAAATGCAGTAATAGCATTTACTTCTTTCTTCATGAATATTTTGTCAATTAGAGGGGGAAAAGCATTTTTGGGAATGACAGTTCAGCTACAGAGTTGGAGCCCTGCCCTCCTCACAGCAGCACAGTTGAACATTCCCATTGAGTGTCTTGATGGCTGAAAACAGAAATAAGCATTTACATTTTTTTTTCTGAGGCTAAATAGGAGCTTTTTAAAACAAACATGGAACAAGTGAATCAAGGGGTTTTGGGGCAGAAAATCTATATAATATAATAAATTGTAGGTCTCCTTCCAATGGGATATTGGTTTTCAGTATATAATTAATAACAAGAAAACTATATCCTGACTTTGGGGTCTGCATCAGCATCCTGGAACAAAAACGACCATAAATTAGCATCAATTATGTATTAAAGTTCCAATTAACCTGGCTGACACTGATATACTTTAACAAGGTACACTTAGATAAAAGAAGCAACTCTCTAATTACTTGGAACGGGACCTCCTGACCCATTCTGCTCTTTTATCCCAATGCCAACCTAATGAGGAAGGAAGTGTGAGATAGGAAACTGTGCAAAGCTGTAGCACCACAAGATGCCCCTTGGGAAATGATTTTACCTTCTTACTAATGATTAACACTTTATTGCTCTCAGTGCCTTTTAACTGTTTTCAGAAGAAGTGGTTTTGAGGCTGAAATTGGTAATGTTCATTTTAATGTGGAAATCTGCAATCTAATGAAGGCCCTGGTCACATGTTCCTTCTCTGTGACACACTACATACACATAATTTGTGATGGTGGCACCCAGGGTTGCTGTACACAGATTTAAAGTGTGACTCCTTGAAGTATCTAGGTCCAGGCCTGAGTGACAGTCACAGTTAATTTTACACCTTTACCAGAACAGTTGGTTTAAACATATTTTTCAGCACTGAAATTTTGTGCAGAGACTGAGGGCAAAAGGTAGACCTGTATAAAACCTGTGCTGCCTCTAGGGAGAGCAACATCAAGGTGAGGGTGGAACCAGGAAGGTGTTTATGGAGCATCTAATAAGGCACAATTTTTTCTTCCTTTCTATGTTCCTTGAAATCAGGTAACTCTGGATACTATGTCCAGGGGAATAAATCCAGAGGCATCTCCTCTCCCTTACCAAACAACAGGTGGTTCTAGAGTGTCCAGTCCAGCAATCTGCTCTTGTTCACTTCTGTTCAGTGCTCAACTCTTCTGTCCTAGACTGACCCACCGGACTTTGAACATATGCAGTTATTCAAATGACCAAGAGAGCTGTTTTTTTTTTTCTGTTGCTGTGTTTTCTTAAATCACTCAAAAATGTTGTCCTCTACCACTGAAAAACAGTTCCCCAAAGCAAGGCAATTCCTGTAATGAAAACTGCAGAATAACTAACTTGTCTTTGAAGAACAATCTTTTGTCAGTGCCAATTCTTCCTCTGTGTCTTATCAGTACAAAAAATAGTTTGAAATGAATGATGATGCTGACCCCTTAATAGTGGTTTTCCAGTGCAATTGAGTTGGGAGTCTTGGCTTTCACACTTGATCTCCCACTAGTCACACAAGTCTGACTTCTGTCCTTTAGGAGACGAGGTGTTGGTGGAATCCATCAGAGGCACCTCTTAATTATAGTCACAGTCTTCAAAACTCAGAGGGAAGCAAACTCGTCACTGAGATTTCAGCTGGATGATCCCTGCAGCGAGCGCTTTCCTAGGCCCTTGCAGTCAAAGGTTATCTTCCACCTAAGCCATGTCAAAATTTAAACTTAAACACACTGGGTCATGCTCTTCCCTACATGGAATTTCACTGCAGAGGGAGAGAGATTTTCCTCTAGTGCTGCTGAAACACACAGCACTGGAAGAGAATTTCAGCAGCTCCAAGCCTGGAATCACAACTCCTTTCCCAAACTATTGCTGTTGAATGCAATGTGCTCCATTTGCAAAAGCAGCCAGCAGACAAATCCCCAAATTACAGCTTCTCCACCAAGACTTTCAGAATTCTTTTGCTTTAGTTGGGAATTTTGTCTCTATTATTTTCCTCCTAACTTTGAGCAATCCTTCCAAAGCCAGCAGAGAATGAAGACAAACCTAAAAGAAATTCTTTAGTTGCTAAAAGGGTCAGAGTAAGGTCGTCTGCAAGATTTGAACAGTTCATCGATGCCCCAAGCTAACACTGCCATGTGCATTATTCTCCTCCCCTGCATTTTCTGCAGGAATATGTCTGGATCATTCAAGTAGTTTGTGAAGACTGAAAAAGTTATACAATCAATTTTGGCCTTTTGTGACATCCCCAGTGACTTCAGTAAGCCCTTGTGGAAAAAGGCCCATCCACAGTTCATACTTGATGCACACCCCTTGATCCAGCCCCATTTGAACCAAGGTCTAGCTGAAACATCAGTGGGAATTGAATCAGACTGACAGACTATTATATGTGCACCAGAGGGGACTGGCTCATAAGTCTCTTGTGGCAAACATGCTACTTATACAGTATCCCATTCAGATAAGTGACCTACTTATTGGTTGCATGTTGTAAGCTATTTTGGAGAGAGCAATGTGATCCTTGCTGTTCTTTGCTTTGAGTAAACTTTAGCCTTTGGGTATAAGAAGAGGGAAATTTGACATCCATGTAATAGAGGACAGCCATATACATTCAGAGTGGGATTTTAAAAACCACTCATAACTGCAGAAAGGAGAAAGAATAAACTCACAAAGCTTTGATTCTCACAGGAATACAGTCACTTCAGTAAATATCTAGGTGGCTTTATTCTCTATCACACTGGAATGGGCCTAAGTCCTGGGAAAATAAGACAATTATTTGGTGTGGCACAGCTGCAGGTGCACAGGAACATTAAGGAGTATTGCCATCTCTATTTCTTACCATTTGAAGGGAAAAAGTCCAATTTTATTAGACTGTTACTAATGTGAAAAGAGGATAAAGGACAGGACTTCAACTTTGTTTTGCTAGTTTGTGCTGTTGATTATGTAAGTCCATCACCTTCTCTGCAAGACTTTGCTTGGGAGTGAACAGATGTAAAACCTACCATAGAATATCCAAAGAAAAACACCCTTAAAATGATACAGAGAGGGAAAAAAAGTGTTCTTGAGATCTTATCTCTTTCCCTTCCAGCCTTACCCCTCCACTGTTTTATGCAATGCAAACTGCAGGAAGAGCTGTCCTTATCAGCCAGGGCTGCCGTGGCACACGTGCCTCAGCACGAGCTATAAATGCATGCACACCCTGGCTCCCAGTCCAGATGACTTTGTCCACTGGTGAGCAGCTTGTGAAAGCTCTTCAAAGCTCTTCAGCGAGCCAAGGGTGACAGTTTACTCAATCTTTTGTAGCTCCTCTGACCCTGCCTCGTTCAAAGGAAAGCTTTTTTTTTTCCTCCTTCCTAATTCCTCCCACTCCCTCTTTTAGAGGAATGAGAGAAAATTTAAGTGCTCTGCTTTGACACTCAGCTTGCTGCTTGTGTGCAGTCAGGCCAGCTGCCTCCCCAGATCTCCACTGCATTGTCGATATGCTTCTCTTGTGCCAAGACAAAATTTATAAATAGATTTGCCCAGTCAGTAAGCCCTTTCTCTTTAGAAAGACAGGGATTCAGGCAAAAAGAGGATTATTGATAACATGCAACATCTTTATTATAGCAGAGACTGCTACTGCTACTATAGTTAAGGACCTGTCAGCATTTCTATTGTATGATTTTTTTTTTTGTGCAAAGGTTTAACTTGGCAGTTAAAATTTAAATATACTTGAAGCTGGACTTTTTCTTGCAAGAACTCAGCAAGAGTGTTAGGCACAGGGCTCTCTCCTCTCCCTAATTAACAGTAAATTCTGAATATGCCTCTCCTGTTTTCTGAGCAGTGGTGAGTAACACCTGATCCACCATCACATTTTATAGAGCAGAGAGAAGAGCACAGGGCAAACAGAGGGCCAAATCCTGCTCTCATTAGTCATGGTGCTTGAATAGCATTTGGCCATTACAGGAACACAGTTTTGGCTAACTTCCCATATTTTCATCTACCAAAAAAACAGCAGAGGGAGATGCTAAAAAAAGTCCTTTCAAAATCATCTCATTTAGGTAGTTAATTTTCCTTGCAATGCATGCTGGTAGGACAGCACAATCTGCCAAATGATGAATGTGTCTTGGGAGTCACCAGCCCCACCCCTCTCCCCTTGTAGTCTGTGCCTCTCTTCAGCCTCTGGCAAATTGCCTAATTTCTGCTCTGCCTCAGTTTCAGGATGGAAAAAAGTAAAACCCACACAAATGGTTTTGCACGCAGAATTCATTCTGCTGCAGCTCAAGCACTTTCTGGCAGGAAATAATCCAGCTCCCGTGGACTTCAGCAGTAATTAGCCTGAGTGCAAAGCCACAGCTTGTTACTGCAGAGTCGCTGGCATCCCCAGACTTGTGTAACTTCAGTAGTCTTGAGGACAGGACTGCTAAAATACTGCACTGTGCACACAAGGGTTTCATCAAAATAAGGCCATCTTTGCTTTCAACTGTGCTCACAGACACATGCAAGTAAGCAGCAATGTGTCCTCTGATCAATTTTCTCCTCTTCTTCAGGGTTAAAAGAAGAGGAATAAAGTATGTGTACATTTCATGGTATTCACATCTTCTGGGGGAAGAAGGAAAAAAAAAGAGAGGTATGTTGAAATTCAGCCACTGATATTTGCTAAGATTTATGAAAAAAGAGTGGTGAATTGACTGGGGGCCTGCATGGGGGAGTGGTAGATGTATTTTCCTTTGCCTTGCTTCTCCATGGGATGCTGCATGTCTTTTTCTCACAACCAATACAGCAGAACACTTTGCTTTAAGGATCTGAACAACTTTGCTCCCTCTCAGCCTGAAGTTAAACCCTTAATATTAGGAGAATGTGGGCCTTTCTCAGGGTGCTTTAAGCTCAGTGTATGTTACATAAAGTTCTTTACACATATGGCACAAAACATTCTTTGACTTGCGTCTCTCAACATTTGTATTTGTGGTCAACTGAGTAGTATCTTTTGTGTGCTGATTCCCACAAAAGAATAATACTAGTCTGTTTTTTCTGTTGACAAGATCTTCAAATCCTACTGCCCCTCTGACACATTAAAACAGTACATTTCTGTCTAGTTTTATTTTTATGATATGAGGATTTAGCTAAGACTTTGACACCATGGAAACTAGACACAGGACACGATCCTGTTCTATCTAAATATATCCCCCAACTTTCAATCACGCTTGCCTCTTTTATATTTCATGAAAACTGCTCTTTACCTTCCTCCTTTTAGGCAAGTTTTTTGGCTACCAGGATCACCTTGGGCCCACCCCTAGCTTTTATCAGCAGCCATTAAAACTTCAAGAGAGAATCATATGCACTGAGTGCAGGGGAGGCAATGCAAGAAAACTGGCCCTGAAATGCCATGTAGCATCATGGAGCCTATTCTCAAAGAAATAGAATGTTAAATGGAAAGTAACTTTTAACCCTCCTAAGTGCCAAATGCAACTTTAATTAAGCAAAGCAGATCATCTTTTTCCTTGTGCTGTAACAAGAAAGGACGGTCTCTTTCTTAAGCCATCAGCTCTATTATAGATCTTTGGTATTTTCTATTACTGTCTTTGGGCATTAGTTTTTTATGGCTAGTTACAGCTCACAATCATAACTTTCATTTATTATTCTTATCCACAGGGATACAAGATTACCATTATTATGTTTTAAAAAAACCCCAAATTATCCCTTTGTTATAGTTCACACAGGTTCTGCTTGAGTAAAAGAGGTAGGAGGGACAAGCCTGAAATGCAGTTTGATGAAAACAAATTTCCCATTTCAGTGTGGCATCAGAAAGCTGCACTTCTGCAGATAAAAAAAGCTATACCTGTCTCTTAAAACCAGATGTGTGAGGTAATGTGGGTTTTCCTACCACTGTGAAATCAGGACACAAAACTGAGGCCAGATTCAGGAACCTGGTGCAAGTGAGGGAACACACAGCCCTCACAATGCAAGATGGAGCTGCCTCCCCATTCCTTCTACCAGACACAGCAAAAAGGCCAAAAAAAAAAAAATCCCTTCCAAAATAATTCAGTATTTCTGCCCACCACAGGCTGAGTAGCTATTTTTTGAGCAGCTAAAAGTGCCGACATTTGTTACTTTGCCTGCACCAGCCAAGTGAGCTGATAGCTGAATGAAAAGGGCAAGACATGCAGGAGGAGTTGGAACAAATGTCTTAAATTTTTGAGCCTGTCTGTTTTGCCAGTGACCCACAGAGTGAGGAGCTGTGTCAGCTAATCACTCAGCTGGCCACTGCCGACAGACAAATACCTTGTGGTGACACCTGATGGAGTCCTTACAAAGCACCAACCTTTCAGGGCTCAGAGCTGAGGCTGAGCCAGCGCCTGGTGCTTCTGCACAGCCCCAACAAGTGCAAAAAGTGTTCAGATGAATTCCTTAAAGAGCAGGAATTTGTGTTTACTTGGGCATTTTTGTCCTAAACCAGCGATGATAATTAACTGATTAAAGATATGACTGTCATCAAAAGCAATAGCACATTTTTAAGGAGCATGCAACAATAGCTCAGTACTTGTATGGCTTTAATTGTAAAAGCAAATAATTATATCCTTTTCACGGCTTGAAGAGAATTGCTTTCAACTGTAAAAAGAAACTATGAAAATTCTTCAGCACAATACCCATTTTTAAATGGCCACTTTTCCTAAAAGAAAAAAAAAAAAAAAAAAAAGCTTGCAACAGCTGTGTTTCAGGTGCATATTCAGGGAGTAATTACTGACATGGACAGTACCCAGATAATCAGATGAGGCTCTGCTCATCATCAAGATGTCTTGACCCATGGATGGAATTGGCCCACATAATTTTTTTTTTTTTATCACAACAGGGCTCCACATGCAATTCTGGCTACACTGGGAGGAATGCAGATGACCTCAGGACTGAGTCAGTTCCTCTGTCATTACTCTACAAACCACTGCAGTGGCTGGTTCACATTTCTTCTTTCCAGTTCCCCTCCCAGCATCTGGTAAATCTCATATTCTTTGTGCACTGAGAAATAGGGACTCATTGCAAATTCTGGATGCAAACCATAGAGGAAAGCAAAGTGTGAATGCAGCTCTATTTGCCTCACAAACTTTTTATATTCTGATGGATTTTGGTGCCTGGGATTGATCTCTGTATAAGCTACACAAACAAAACAGAGGTCACAAAGGACCATCCAACAAATAACCTAATTACTGGTACCTTCCACCTGACACAGGCAGCAGGGTTTTTACATCAGCTTTCTTCTACCCCAACTTCTCTGGGGTCTGACCCAACCTCCCCTAAAGTGGCAACAGAATCAGATTTAACTGGACTAGAGTTGAAGGGATCTTTGCAAACATAAGTTATAACCCATGCAGTAAACAAAGTTTGATATGAAAACTGAAGTGTCTTAAAAGTCCATTTTTAGCTGCTTACACAGGAACAGGCTTGCCAACCTGTGAGGTATGAAGTGTATGTGGAGTGTAGAACTACACCAAAAGTCCCTTTCACATCAGCAATCTTAAGCACTCAGCACTGAGCTTTGTTGCTTTGAATGTTTCCAGCTCCTGAAGCAATTCCAGGCAGACATGCTGACAAAAGAATAATTTTATCAGCATATGGCTGATCACAGCATCCAATTCCACCAGTATGAAATGGCCCCATAGTGCACACCAGCATTTCTGCATACAAGTGGAACAGATGCTGCAGAGATCAATGTAATAACAGTTTAATTAATTTTAGTGTCAAAGTCAAATGCTTCCTTATTTCCAGTTGACACGTCCCTAATTTCATGGTCGGCTCTATAAATTTTGGAAACGGGAGGAGAAATTTGATTTGAGGGTTAAATACTGCAGAAAGGCCTTAAAAATGCAAGAGAAGCACTTCTTCATAGTATTCATAACCTTGAAGCCATAGTATGTCCATTGTCCTCACTTTGTTATGAGTGTTTCACAGTCACAGTTTCATTTTCACCAAACACACCCCTTGCTCCAAGCAGTCCTCTGGCATAAAAGTGTAGTAGCATCCTGGAGCTCCAACCCTGGAACAAGATCCCATTGCAGGTGACATACTGGGCTAGGAGTCAAGAGACTTGGCTCAGACCTCACTCTGCAAGCAGTGTTTTCTGTTGGACAGCCTGAGAATTTATTTACCACTAAAAAATCTCATTGTATCAGAGTGAGATCTTTTACCCCACTGCACTGCTCAATGTTGTACAGCCACTGCTCCAAAATGGTGTTCAGCAGATGAGCTGGACATGTGGAGAAGAGGAAATGATGCCTTGGAAGTTTTTTTTTTTATATCTCAGGTCACCAATAGCACCAAGCACTATCTGTATATTACAACAGTGGAAAGGCTGTATGTCCTGCATCTCCCATTATTGCCCTACTGTCCAGCTCCACAGAACAGACTGGGCAAAAACAGCATGTTAAATAAAATACATTCAACAAGGAAATATTGCACCCTGACATCTGGTCAAGGGAAGTTATGCAATCTATTAATAAAACAATCGTAGGAGCTATTGACATAGTTGTGTTCTGAGTAGCCTTTGGATTGTCACAACACTGAGAAGAGACAGAGGCTGGTGAGAGACTGCTTGCTGCACAAAGTATTATTAAGCTGAAATGTGTCCAGCAAATGTTTATTCCACAGGCAGGAACTACGAGTGCCTGTTGTGGTCACTTAGGCCTGAAACCCAAGATTTCAGCGATTTTGTCTGAATGCATTTGCAGAGCTCTGGGTGACATTCACCAACACTGGCAGCGTCTCAGGTTTCAGCAGGAACTAATCTACTGTCCTCCTGCATCTATCACTTGCAATGACCCAAACTAAAGAGCATCATGCACACCCTGCCTGCTCTGACACTCGCTGGGCTATCACCCCACAATTAGGACTCTGCCTCTCAAGGTATTTCATTAGCAAGAGGTTGCCAGAACTCTGCACACGTTGTCAAACAAAGAGTGCCCCGATCACAGCAGGCATTGCCACAGAAATCCCCCACCCCTCCAGCAGCCTCCTCCCATCTTGAAACAAAGGCAGGTTGAGGGGAGAAGTGATGGGGATGGGAAGAAGGGAAACCTTAGCAATGCTTGAACAAACACATTTGGAATGAGGCTTAGGTTACTACATATGTCAAGGGGATTTTTTTCCTCCCCCTCCTCATGTTGGCAAACTTGATGACCACAGGCATGGAGAGCTCTCAACAGGGGACCAGCAGATACCAGAGGCAAAAGGACCTGGGGGTTCCTTGTGCAAAGGAGAGCATCTGACAAGGCACATCCTCTGGGTGCTTTTGTTTGAGGGCTATGCTTCACTAACAAATCCTGTTGCACTAAGATTGCAGGCTGCAGATATCCTAACAAAAACAAACCCAGGGTACTACCTTTACATCCAAATGATTTCAGGGAAGAGCTGTTAACAGCAGGATGACAAACACCACAGTCCTTGAGCTCATGTGTGCAAATCTGGAACAACTGCTTGCGTTAGGATATCACACAGAAAAAGCCCACAAATCAAACACAGTAATACCAAGTGCTTGTATAGCATGTTTTACCTGCAGCTCTTGGAGCGATTACAAAGAGAAATGAAGAAGAAAGGCTCATTACCACCATTTCACAGATAAGGAAACTGTGGCACAGAAAGGAAGTGATTTGTCCTGCAGCCCAGTGGAAGAACAGGGCAGTCAAGTCAAGCCTCTTAAGTCCCAGTCCGATGCCCTCTCCCCTGAACTATTGTAGCCGACTCTGACCCTGCAGGAACTTCACATTTGTCATTATGCTTTACACCTTGATCATGAGGCTGGGTGTCTTCAAAGCACTGCCCTCAGCTCCTTGGCCAGGAGAGGAAAAAGCTCCCATGTACCTAATCAAATATAATTGCCATTCCCAGAGAAAAGAGATTCCTTCTCAACTCCTCTGGATGATAATTCACCCTGTGTTCAGGTGTAAATGTAATGCTATATGTAAGCCAAGATAAAAGTAGCTCCTCTGACCACTTTTAACTCAACATCCCTTATGCAGTAAATTTCATACACAGCTATTGAAATAGTACCAGAAATTGGCTGTAATTTTGTTGTCCATTAATATAATTTCATACAGCAGTTTTAGAGTATTCTTACTAAAACGTAGGCTCCAGGGAAAGCTTGTTTAACAATAAAAGCCTTTCACCTTTAAACACACAGATAGCAGAGAATTAATTTAACTACTGAACTGCAACTGGGGGACAAGTTTGCACCAAGGCACTGGCCCAGCATCCTTCGAGGCTCAGGTACAGCTACAGCTGCAGTTGTGTCACACAGGAACATAGAAATAGCCAGGACAGGAATATGGGTCAAAATCAGCACTTGAAAGCTAACCTGCAAAACAGTAAATCACCAGTGGGTATTCCAGAGTGTGAGCACAGAGTGCTTGAAAAGAGGGACACTGCTTAACAAGTCTCTGCAGAGTGTCATTCCCACGATCAGCAGTGTGGGTTTAGGATGCAACATGAATACAGCCTCACGAGACACACGAGAGCATCCTGGTGGGTAGACAGCAGGTTTCCTCCCTGTGCTGCTACCAAAAGGTCATTACTGTGGCCTTTGACCAAGCCACTCAGTTAAATTATCAGATGTGAACAGTTAAACAGGGCCAGGAAGGAAGGGATGTTTTTCTCTTAGGTACCTTGTGTAAACTTAGAGCCTGTTATGCTCCAAAGGTGGCCATAGGTGACTTGTAATCCAGGCCAAAAGCAGAAAATCACAGGATTAAAAGTGGGTGGTCAGATCATTCATTTGACTTTCAGGGGAATAAAACCCCACGATATCTGCTCGTAGACGACAAGCAGTTTTGCAGAGAACAAAGAAATCTCTCTCACAGACAAAATTGGTCTGCCAGGAACTGAGCCCATCTAGCTCCTCACCTCCCCACCACCCTCCCCATATCTTCCCCTCTAAAAGGATCTTTTCTGGGATTCAGGGAATGCGTGTTTATAAAATAGTTCCATTCAATTAGGGCACAGAGTACAGCAGCTTTATATCAGAGGCAACCCAGAGCGAGAGCTCTGTGGAAGTGCAGGTACATGGTAATGATGACAACCCTGCACTGGTTGTAGTGTCATCACCTCTTATTCTTAATCAAAAGGCTTCCAATCCCTTCTCAACGTGTGCACTCGGAAATGAAGGGACTGCTGGAGCATCATTTGAATGTGGCAGCCCTAGATAATGATGAAACGAATAAAAGACTGACTTTTTTGTTTAGGTTTGAGGAAAGATTCAGGATTCCTCTCGTGAAAAGGCAGCAGTTTAATAGCAGTGAGGCAGAAGGGCTTCTCGTTATCCACAGAGGCTGCTGTCAGCACAGCACTAATGGCCACGGCTCGGGCTTCCCCGGAACGCTCCCTATGCCGAGGAACCCGTGTGCCAGGGGCTGAGTGGAGACTGCTTGAGACTCTTGGCCTGGGACTGGGACACAGCACAGGGCTCAGCTGCATAGGCTTTCCCTTGTGGAAGAGGCAGGGACAGTGTTTTTGGGCTGCCCCAAGCAATGCAAGCCACACAAACTCAGCTGGCTGTCCAAGTGTGGGGTCTGGGCACCTCTGCCTCCAATATCTTCATCCCCTGCTGGGGAAGCAGCTGCTTCAGCAAATGTGGTGCTGCACACAGTGGAAAGGCCACGTAAATCAGCTGTGGGGCAGGAGTTACTTCCATGAAGCAGGGGCTTTGGGCAGGCACATAGCACCTCTGGGAAGCAGCCTATTGATAAGCTGTATCTTCCTGTACGCTGCCCTGCAAGGCTGATTTTGGTACTGGATTTGGGTGAAAGGAATGGAAAACAGCTAAACACTTTGCTTCTCCCTGTAGCTCATACACACCTCTCAACACAACCTTATAAATATCTGTTGACATATGTTTTTGCAGTGTCTTTTATATGCTCCAGGCAGCAGCCACTGTAAGTCTTAGGATCTTTTCTCTGAAGGAGGTCAGGAGCTGTGAATGACCCACTGGATACCTGCTGGTTCCATCTGGGAATACCAATTCCATGCCAGGCAAGAGCGATAGCAAAGGCTTTTTTGTTTTGTTGATTTAAAAGAGCATTATTTCAGAAAAGGAAGTCTATTAACAAACACTTTATCAGTGACTTAGGAACCCATAGAAATAATTTTTGTTTCTCTTTCATTACTGGCCTCTTTGTCTACAAGTAAAGTTTTCACAAAAATAAATTCTGACATGTGCAAAATTGCAACTATCTTTAGCAATTTGCTCAGCCCTTCTCAGGCATTCACATTTATCTATACCAGAGATAAATGCACAAACCAAAATTCAAAACAACTTCTGTTTAACATCAGCTAAAGTTACTCTGTTCACTGCAGTAACATTTGTCCCAAATGCAGAGCTGGCAAGGTCAATAGTTTCACTTTTTGTGCTTCAGCTACATTAATATAACAGTTTGCCATTCCTCTCTATTACTATATACGTTCAAAGCTTTACGAGCTATCATGAGCAGCCTGATCTCTGACACACAAGACATGTTAACAACAGCTTTTCCCATTCAGAAAGCCAGCAAGGAAGAGAAGTCAGACCTTTCAATGTATGTTAAGTAACAAATATAAGATCTCCATGATGTCCTACATGATGAAACACCTTACAGCAGGTTAGAAAAGGAGGTATGGGGAATCAATACATTTCTTCTCACAGTTACATAGCTGCATACATCACCACTTTTAACTTCACTGTCTTCAATCCAGCCCACTGTGTCCACAAGTAATATCACAGGGACAAGGCTATAGAAAAGCCAAGGACATTATAAATGAACAATGTGGTTATTCAGTGCATACATCTAGGGTTAGGGCACAGTGACCAGCCACATAAAAAGCCCAGAACACTATGATGAGATTTCACTGCATAGCAATACCTGTTGGTATGAACACCTAATAGGAAGAAACAGCTGATAAAATGAGCATACAGAGCATGCACAAGAACATGTGTTTAGTCAAGAGACTAAATGTAGTCAAGCATAAACACAGAACAGATATATGCACGATTTCAGAGTTTCCTCCCCCCTCCTCAATCACAAAACCATAGTGAATGAATTGGGACTTTTGGTTTAAGTGGCACAGTGTGGTAGTGGGAGGTGGTCTGCAGGGGTGACCCCTGTGACAAGAGGCCAGAAGCTGCCCCAATACCAGACAGAGCCAGCTCCATAAAGGATATAGCCAAAACTGAGCCTGGCAGCAATGCTGGTGGCACCTTTGTGAAAACACATCTAAGGAGTAACAAACACTGCCAACAGCTACAAGAGAAAGGAGTGAGGAAAAAGTGCAGAAGAAACAGCCCTGCAGGCACTGAGGTCTATGATGAAGGAGGGGGAAGAGGTGCTCCAAAAGCTGGAGCAGATTCCCCTGCAGCCCAGGAAGGCCAACATGAGAAGAGACAGCCACCCTGCAGCAGGGGCCTGTGCCCTGAAGGAAGCTGCAGCCCATGCTGGAGCTGTTTCTTGAAGAACGGGTGCCCCATGGGAGCAGTTTCTGCGTGCCATGGGAGGGAGCCTGCGCTGGAGCAGTGCAAGAGTGGCAATGACAAAGTGTTATGAACTGACCACAAGTTCCCCCCTCCCCATCTTCCTGTGCCAAATATGGAGGTGGGGGGGAAGAGCTGGGAATGAAGGAGTGAGGTTGAGTCTGGGGAGCACAGATGAGGTGGAGAGGATGTTTTTATTTCCTACTTTCCTTCTCTGTTTTTAAATTGAAAATAGATTAAGTTATTCTTCCCAAAAACGAATTCTTTCTGTTGTGTTGGTGATGCTACTTGTCAAGTAATCCCCTTGCCTTTATCTTAATCCATAAGCTTTTTTTACACCTTGTTTTCTTCCCCTGCTCCATTGAGGAGAGGAGCAAGAGAGTAACTTGGTGGGCATCTAGCAGAAAGCTCAGGTTATTCCACCAGGACAGCATTGGGCCCTAAATGCTAAAGTACAAAACAAAGCGCCACAGCTCCCTAGAATATGAGGCTTACTCCAAAAATATGTCTTTGACCAAGAGAAGTAAAACTATCATCAAAAGAAGAACAGATTAAAATTCAAATAGCTACTACTTTTTTTTTTAAACTGTAAAGCAAGTGAATGAATGCATCCCATTCAGTAACTCTTACCCTTTTAAGAGTTTCAATGCTCAATTTCTTTTTTTTTTTTTTTGTCCCAAATTACTCATGATTATTTCTGACAAAAATGCCTTCCATTCCTCCTTTTATAGCCTCTCCTCCATCTTGATACACAGAAAGTGATCTCACCTGTGGGTTAATAAGCCCAGCACCCTCTTTTTCTATTGGTCTACTTCTTTCTCAGTAATTTTCAATAGAGCAATTAAAAGGCTCAGCGAGCTCACAGTGCTCTCCATCTGATTTGCAGGTAGCTTGGTGAAATGCACAGTAAGGGGTTGCTGGATGAATGTACACGTGAACTTCAATAACACAAACTGCTGAGAAAACATTTTAATCTTGGATTATAATAACCATTTCAGGTTGAGCTGACACTGTTTCCTAATCATTTCAAGCTTCATCAGTCATAAAAATGTCCATTCACTTGGGTGTGAGTTTTATGAAACCAGCCTATAATCTCATAATAAATCTCTTATAAACCAGTTGAGGATCAGCCCTGATTATGGACATGGGAAAGTTCAGCAAACACAAGACATGAGAAAACAGACTATATTTTTACTGTGCTTTAGTTATTAGGTGATCAGCTGAAGAAAAGCTGAGTTGAGAAAGGCCCTTGTATCCTTAACTGGGTAAAGAAAAAGTATCTCTTCCTATAGCAAACACATTAATGCCAATAAAGAGGCTGAGTCTTCTATGTTATCTGACTTTATTAGCATTGATGTGTTTGCTGCAGGAAAAGATACTTCTCTAAAGTCTGATCAGATCCTTCTCTCCCAGCACTGCTGGGTGGGTGCGTGCTCTTACCAGGGTAAATGAGCGTCTTGGTTAGCTATAAATTAACTGCAGACAGTTCAGCACCTGCTTAGCTGTAATCCCCTATTTGGATTAGTATGTTGCTTCAATTGCTGTGCCATTTTGGGTGCTAATGAGTAAAATACAGTGTATTTTACTTACACTGAATAAACATCTTGTAATTAGTACTAACCCACCTCATTGCAAGGCTGTGTTCTCCCACAGATGCCAGGAGCTATTGCTGGTGGATAATTGCAAGGGCATGTTTTGGCCACAAAACAGCAACTTTACAGCATGATCCTTATAATCACTTTTGACAAAACCCATGTCATCACCAGTCTCTCATGTTAAGGATCCTCCATAGAAACTCCATTGGGACCCCTGGGGAATGGAGCAATGGAAAAAAAGAAATCTTTCTGAAGAAGCCTAAAACTGACCGACAAATGATGCTTCTGAGGTATTGAAATGAAAAACTTGGGTGGAATTCAGTGAATTCCACAAGCTTAAAAAGATCAGTGTGTCAAAACATCAGATTTACGTAATACCATGTTCTACTTCAGAAAATTCCAGTGTGTCTTCTCTAGAGGCGAAATATTTCAAGGCAAAGCACTCAGTGATGTAGAAACCAGCAGGCACAGCAGTTTGCAGTCCTGGTGCGGGCAGCGCTCCCGCGGCAGCCGCAGAGCCAGGCAGTGCGAGCTCCTCAAGGTGCTTCCCACAGGGTGCTAATCCTAAAGCTCAGGGACAGGATTTTAATGTCACAGCAGCAAAGCAGCCATTAGTCTCGCTGTAAAATAGATGTGTTTTAAGTGCACTGTCCTACTTTGTTCTGTCCAGAGAAGAGATCAGGAGTGGAACTGTAGCCAGACTTTGCTCATGCTTCATGGTATCCTTTCTCTAGGAACCATTCTTGGTTTTCCATTATTTCTTTATGAGTGTAGTAAAAATGCTCTGGAGAGGCTATCGTGTTTTGCAATGTGAATGAGCACAGCTGACCCAAAAAGATGAATTTCAGACTTGTTAAGAGCAGTGATAAAGTGTGCTTCTGTTTGCTCTAGATGATGTCTGCTGTGCTCACAGTCGCAGAAAAAAACAGAGGGAAACAGGACAGAAATAAAAATTGTTGCAAAGAGGGTATAAATTTAGTCCAGAGAATTAAACCCCAACGTGTCAACATAAATTAAACCAGCCCTCTTCAGAGGCAAAGGATCCATAGCCACGTCACAATAAAGTTGTTGGCCATGTGCTAAAAATAAGGAAAATTTGTCACCTTAATTTTCTTCCCTCTCAAGGGAAGAAAACAGGAATGCTGTAGCACTGGGAGTTGACTCCTGCGGGGCAATGGCTTAGCAGCTGAGCCTGAGGAAGACCCAGCCACTCCATATGGGATAGGAAATCTCCAGCTGAAGCAATGACAAAATATATATACCACCCCTGTCAGCAGATGGTTCTCACCTGTGTTCTGAGGCCCAAAGTGAAATAGAGTCAGCAGAGGTAATTATCCTGATTTTTATTTTTTTTAAATTATTCATTAATGGCATAAATACAGCAGGGCTGCCACTGATATTTTTCTTTACAGACAATTCCTTGTCCTTTGTTTTCAGACAGATACCCAGTGAGCCCAGGAATGCAGGGCTATTTCTCTGGAAGCTCCACAGGAAACACTGCTGTCAGCTGTCACAATTCCTGTTTATCCCCCTCGGCATGAAGGAGGCTGGAGCAGAGGGCTGCAGGAGTGGGGTGTCCTCCTGCAGAAGGAGCTGAACACCAGCCCCTGGAGCCCCTCGCTGCCACCTGTGCTCTGCTGCTGCTGCTGTGCCAAGGAAAAGGGACTTCAGCCAGTGAAATTAGTGGAGGAGCATCCTTGGCAAAGACAAATGAGCAGGTTTAGGTGTGAATGGGTTTGTTGAAGTACAATGGGTAGAAAAACAGCTCTGCATTCCCTGGATGTGTCAGCAAAGGCCTTATGAGAGGAGTAGTGCTGGGAGAGGGGAGATGGGAGGCATCAGACTCCTCTGGCTGGGACTCTTGGGGTGCAGGAGTGGATCTAGTTTCTATTTCCACTAGAGAGGTCTCAAGCACTCTGAGTTTCCTAGGTGTAAGAATTCCAGATCAAATGATATCTTTTTCTTCCAACTTTCTGTCTCATGTGATTAGTTTGCATGCTCTTCTAGTGGACAGTTGCACCAGGGCCACAGTCTCAGAGGGGACCTCACTGGGGCTGGAATACAAATTTTTCTGGAAAGATTATTCTATGACTGTATGAATTGCTTTTCCTGCTGTTTAGGTTGCAAAGTGGTAGCAATGTGCAGTAGATGATTTTCAGACTATTGTGCTTTTATTTTGGACTCAGACCTGGATCCTGTCACCTGCCAAACGCTGCACCTAATGCTTAATAGGATGTCATATCCTGCATTTTGCACATCTGTATCATTAGTTGGAGAAGAGAGGGAAAAGGGGAAAGAACAAAAAGATCTACCTTTGTATAACTAAAAATCTCTCAGTGGTGTTTGTTTAGTGTGAAAGAATAATTAGTAATTTTTAGTGAATAGCAATTTTCTCCCTCAGATGACTTTTCTGCATTCCCATAGAGCTCACAAACACACCTGATCTGCCAAATGGGAAGGAAAAGCTGACACAAAATGTTATATTTAATATTTTTTCATTTTACTAATTTTAAACATCCAGTCCAATCAACAGAAATAATATAATCCTTTTTTTTTCCTAAATCCCTCTGTGTTTGTGGAAGCTATGCAGTTATCTATAGATATCCAAATATTATGTATAGATTATAGATACAGATAGAGGGAAGATGAGAACATTAATCTAAATATCTATATAGATAGATGTATATAGATACCTAGGTGTGCTTTCCCCTGTTCCCTGCATCATTTAGAACTGAACAGAGATAAAAGAAACCTCTTGGTTATGCCAATTTCCCCCCTCTCTCCCCTCCCTGTGACATGCTGAGGAAATTGTATTCTGGTTTCTAGGACTGGTTTTCTCTGCCCCATTGTGCAACAAAAAAGTGATTATTTTTAATGTGGTCAAGAAAGAAGCATTTTTCCCTTCTCCTTTTTCCAATTGATTCTGCTGCAGGAGGGACCTTGCTCTATTGTATGGGTGAGGAACATGGGGCCAGATTCACACGTGGGTAACTCCTACTGATGATGCTGGAGTTACCCCAGGGATGGATTTGACCCATGATCTGTTATTTTTTTGCCTTAACTGCAGCTCGTCTGCAAAACCTCAATCATTACACCTGGTTAGACAAGAGCCTAGACAAACTGTGTGGCCTCAGCGTTTGCTTTTATGAATCATCCCTTGTCTCACATAAAGAAATCCAAGACAAGCTGAACACGGCTGCTTAGTTTGATGGCAATCACACACTTCGCCCACCTCAGGGCTGTGTGTCTAACCCTTCCCAGGAGCTTGGAAAATATTCTCAGCTTAAACCATCCCATTTAGTGCTGCTTTTAGAACAGGAATCAGAATATTCACTGCATTTACTGTAGGGAAAGGTGCTGGGATGAAACCATTGTAGACTGAAGTTGTACACATACAGAAGTGGTTCCACCTTTTCCTGGCTGCCTCATTCATTTCCTACCCTCCTAGCCCACCCCAAGGAACAAGAGGGCAAATTGGAGTTTACAGCCAGTCTTAAACCAACCCAGTCTTAAAACAGGCCCTGTGTGACAGCCAGCTTCCAGATGTTTATGTAATAGAAATAAAAAGCTTATTTCATAGCACTCCTGAAAAATCTGACTGGGCAGCTGGGAGGGAAGCTGAGGAAACATGGAGTCCTTCACAGTTTCTCCAGGCCTTCTCTTCAAATTTCTTGAGGTCCTCAAGCTCACACCATCCGGTGCCCTGAGTCACCCTGAGAAACAGTTTATGAGGTAAAGAAGTGCTGCACAAACTGAAAAGCAGATTTAAACAGGGAGCTTCAGAAAGATGATGAGTGGGTTTTGTTTTGTTTTTGCTTTGCTATTTTGCTTTTGAGTCAGAGGAAATGATTAGCTCTTCAAATTTCCCCAGCACTCACGGATGTGACTATTCAGTGGCAACCTTGAAGGATGGGATGCAGACAGAGAGATTGGAAGCCTTGGGTTTGGCTTTTCTTTATAATTTTTGTTTTAGATGATCATGATGCTGATCATTTAAATGGGTAAAATACGGCATCTCACATGCACGTGCACACACAGAGAGTTTTCTACAACCAGCTCATTTCCTCAGCATGCTGCTTTCCCTGGATCTTCATTTGCCTGAGGGATGGATGTTAATGTGATTATACTTCTATATCCTTTCCTGGCTGCCAGAGATTCCTCATTTACTTGGGCAATGCAATTTGCCTTTTTGGCTCAATGTTTGCCCCCACAGTTGTCTTCTCCCACCTTTTGGTGCACATTTGTATAAAGGGATCCAAACAGGGCTTGGGAGCGCTCGTGTGTGCTGCTGTCACAGAGGAAGGGGATTTCTCATGCAGGCAACAGCACTCTCAACTTCAGGCAGGCTGCCTGGAAAAACCTCTCCTCAGGCTGTACCTGCACCCCTGGGGGAGCTGGCAGCCCACCCTGGGCTGGCTTGGTGCCCTCAGAGCACAGGGATTTGGGAGCACACGCAGCCAGGGGGCCAAGCAGAGCCTCCAAGGGGTTTGCTGACAGCAGGGATGGTTCCAGCCTGGGAATGTTAAGATGTTTGGGCTGTTGTTGCACACTATTGCAGAGAATGCCAGCCCTCCTCAGACTCCAGACTAGATGTTCTTGGCTGAAGAAATTACGATTTCCTGGTGGAACAAGAGCTTCTTAAAAAATTATTGTGAAATTTCTGCAAGTGTCTCTGTATAAAGAAGCAAAAGAGGATTCCACAGAATAAGTAAATTTTGATTTGTTTAATATTGGAGTTAGCAGATATTTCCAGGGGAGCATGCCTCTCTTGATGAGAGCAGCATTTTCCAGATGCTACTTCTATTTCTTCCTTCTGTTGTTCCCAGGAGTGGGATCCTTGACCTAGTCAAGCTTTTTACTCACTATTTTTTGGACTTGTAACTCACATGGGAACATTCTGACCTCATACAGTGCTATTACATCTCATAGTATCACTCAGTAGGATTACTCTCCATTTATACTTTATTGAGCAAAGGAATTATTATCACCTCTCTGAGAAGGGAAATATGATAACTGTCTGATTTAGTAATGGTTTGACTGTCTGACAGAGGATAGGTAAGAGAATTTCTCAAAGGTACCAAGAATAAAAGCACTGTGGGAAAGTCAGTGTAGAACTCAGATTAATGGAGGAGTAAACTGAGGCACAGAGCAATCAAAGTCTCTACCTGCCAATGTCCACAGTAGGGACCAGTAGAAGATGGGGCCTTCCATGGATTCAGTCAGTGGGAACTGGTCCAAGAACACTGGTATAAAAAAGAAACATGAAATAGTTTGGAGGAAAACTTCTTGAAACTGAGCAAATACAGCTATGCCAGTGTTTGTTTTGGAAACACAGGGTATGCTCAGGTGAGAAAGTGTCCTGACTTGCAGCATATTTCAGCTTGCCTGTAAGCAGAGTTCCTCTGGGCTTTACACGAGAATCACTTTCCCTCCTTTGGAGAACAATGACAGACCATCCATTTGACACATGACAAAAATGAAGAAGCAGAGTCCAAACACAAAGTTAGCAGAACAATCTGCCTTCAGAATCAATCACTATTTTCCTCTTATTTGGAAGATAATTAAGTGCTACAGCTCAGGCTTCCTGACCTATGAAAATAAGATATTTATAATTTTAACTACAATTCCAACATGCATCCACACATTCTTCAGGATGCTCTGGGGCTTATTGCTTTTGACCAAAGCCACATCAATGTAAGACCTGGCTATAAATGTTCAGTCTGAGAACACTCACAGGCAACCTGCTGGAGTCCAGTGATAGAGCAGTCCTGCTCTTCTCCATGACTTGTGTCTATGTTAAGAAGATGCTGATAATATTCTGAATTTTCACCTGGGTTTTCCCACCTGCTGCCACTTGGACATGGAAGGGCCATCTCTAGCACCATGCTTTTGCTCTCATTCACATTCTTGTCCAATGTGAGGAAAGGAGTAGGATATCAGTTGGATTTTCAGAAAAAAATCCAAAAATGCAATTGTAACAAACTGCAGTGATGACCTTACAGGGGGAGGAAGAACAGGGATGGGTAGTGAGAGTGGAACATAAACCCTCCACTTCCCACCCAACCTGTACAAAGCCAGCTCAATGCCAGTCTTTGATTTGTTTAGAAACCAAGTTACATGAGTTCTCGCCTTTGCTACTTGGATTATACCTTTTTCTTTCTCCCAGGAATTTCCCTAATTCTGAAGCGTTCTTTTCCATTTTTGTCTCAGTGCTGCAAGTGGTCTTCAGGATATCCAGCCTCAGTGTAATTTTCAGGAGCATATCCTTTCTTCCAGAGCACTTTACTCTTGTTTGAGGCTCTCGTGTCCTGATTTTCTAACCTGTTACTTCTAACTCAGAAGGCTCTCCAAGGCTTATCTCTTGCTTTCTCTAAGAAGCTTTTCTCATAGATAACCTGCCACCACACCCTCAGAGTTATCCCACTCTCTCAGGGCGAGAGATTTCTCCATGGAGCTTCTGCTCTTTTTCCTGCTTTCCAATACTCTCTGTCAAATCTCCCAAGGACTTTGTAGGGGTTTTTTTTTTTTTTTTTTTTTTTTTTTTTTTTTTTTTTTTTTTTTTTTTAACTTTTACTGCTCAGAAGCCTCAGCTGATCACATGACACACTCCTCCTGATATCCTCTTGTTTTCTGTGCCTGGAGAGGGGCAGCCGATAGTGCAGGAGATGATGTGGAGTCTGGTACACCTTTACTCATGCAATAAATAAGTATTTCAGGGTGTGCTGCTATAACCTTTTCCTCTTCAGGCACTGAGCTGGAGATTTGGTATAGCTGGTGATGGGACTGGATCTGTGCCCATGCTCATGACAAATGTCCCACTCAGTGCTGGCCATCAAATCCTGCCACTTTGGATTTGCACCATTTGGCAGCGATCCCATTTCTCAGCACAGGGCTCCTTCCAATTTGAGGCAATATTTTTTCTAGGACAAAATGGAGAAACCACACGGCCAAACTTCTTCCACAGTTTGGCAAAATCGATGCCGGTTATCCACTAGGTGACACTGTTTACCTACAGATCTTGTCGAATTTGCGTGAAACTCCACAAATCTTTCAAAAGTAGCATACAATATGTTTTGCTCTTAAAGAAAAAGGAGACTGGTTGCAGAGGAGAAGGAAAATGGGCTGTCAGTGAGGTATAATTAAGGGCAAACCTACAGTTATGAGACTTTATGGTCTGGTTTCAAACTATTTACTAAAATGCATTTTAAAAGCTGCTTTTTATCAGCCCCATTTCAAAGCCTTAGGAAATTGTTTTATTTAAAGAAAGAAAAATAAAAAGAAAGGCAGGCACTCACCATCAGCACAAATCTCAGCCTGGCTCAGATTTTGTCTTGGAGAACAGTGTGAACAGAATTGCCTGGTGGCAGAGCCAGGGAGGAAGGAGAAAATAGAAGAATTTCTGCAATCTCATCTGAGGAGAGCTCGGTGGAAAACTGCTCTCCAACCTTGCAAACATTTCAGAATTTTGCATTTTCTCCCCAGTCTTAAACAGCACCAGAACTGGTAATTGCAAATTCTGAAAATTGGTTGTCTGAAAGAAACAAAAACTGGTTAGATGCTGATTTGTTTCATGCTTAAATATTATTTTATCCTTAATATATTTTCCCCTATAGACTCATGTGCTCCTCTTTGCAAAAGAATATATTTCATTATGAAATGCTGACCAACTAAAAATGTATAAAACTGAAAATTAGGTGCGCCAAAATCAAGAACTTCCCACAAGATGTTTCAGCTTTTAATTAATATTTTTTAACTGGAAAAATACAAACCTGCTTCAGCACACTAATGCCACTGGAGATGGTGTTAGGGAAGTCTGTGCTAGACGTAGCTGTGATCTGGGAATCACACTTGCAAGGAAGGCGGATGAGTCTGTTTGAATTGGGCATGCATTCTGGAAAAACTTTGGAGAAATCCATTCTTCTCATTTGTGCTGCTGACAGGCCAAAAGAAACACTTCTCATCTTCAGCCTTTAAGTCAGGCTTTCAGAAATACCAGTGAGCTGCCAGTGTCAAGGGAGGTGTCTGGGGAGCAGGGGGTGTTCAGGATCCCCAGGAACAGCCGGGCACCTGCAGAGCACAGGGAGGATTGCATGGGAACCCACCAGCCTCGTGCTCTCCCACTGTGAGTCAGCCCTTTCTATTCTTTTGTAACCACAGCCTGTAAGTAGCTTATGGCCCAGTTCATGTTTAAACATGGCCAGAGATCACCTTTAATTCCACTGTCTAGCCATATTCAAATATAGGTTTTGGCTACAGCTCCAATCAGTCTCATAAAACACAGATCTGGGGAACATTTCTGGATGATATTGTTCACACTTGTAAAGGAAGATCTTTCTCCTACATTTTGGCTATTGGGCTTTTCCCTCCTGGGTTCTGAAGGAAAAGACTAGCTAAATTAAAGTTGGGCATTTATTTTCTAAAGCCCTTTTCCTCATCTGCCCTCATCAAATTCTCCCCCCTGAAACCCTGAGGTGTCCAGCCTTGGCTAACATCAGTGAGGCAGAGCTTCAAATCTCTGAGGTGCAAATCCACGTCCCACACTGCTTCCAACACACCCTGGTACCTGTTACAGCCAGAACTCTGTCCAGACACCCCAGCCAAAGCAAGATCCCCTTCGTGCCTTCTGCTGAGCACGGGGCTCTCTCTTCATGTCTGAAACTGCAGCTTCAGCTGAACCCCTGTAGCTCAGGGGTTTTCTAGATGTTTGCAGATCTCCAGAGATATTTTATTGCTGGCAAAGTTTGATACACCAGCAATAATGATGGAACAAGAGGCAAATTTTGCTTCAAAGCTCTTGTGATCAGAGCACAGAAGATGGGAGGCAAGACAGGGATGCTCCAGGGATTGTGCCTCTGAACCAGGAGCAGAATTGAGCTGTGCATGGACATCCTGTGGAGGAGGCACAGCTGCACTTCCACCTCCAACTGTGTGATTTGCTGCATGACTTCTGTTTCCAACACTGCCTTTTTGAAAACCAACCACAGAACTAATTGATAATTGTGCAAAAAGCCTTGAGGGTTGGACAAGATAACAGTAGTTTTACAAGAACCTGGAAGGCACTGAAAATTTTTTATGATGTTCTTGATGTAAAATTATTATTTTTCACTGCTGTTCAGTGCACACAGTAGCTGCTGGCACAGTTTCAGTGGTTAGGTGGATGACATGTTATTTTTAAATTTTTGAAGTGGCTTTGGGGCCTGACTCATACACACAAGACATGGAGCAAAAAAGAAACAGAAGAACTGGTGTTAAGAACAAGTGAAGCCCCTGATTTGTCTTGTGGTTTGGACAGAAACAGGTTTTATTTAGACTGTAGCCCCTAATTGGACTTTTGTTTGTGTCACTTTTCCAAAATTGTTTCTACAGCATGAAGAAATGCTCAGGAGAAGGCATTGAGGTTCAGGGCCTTGTTTTAAGATGTGGAGCAAACCAGCACAGAGAAGTTTTCCCCAGAAATGTTCCTCAGGCTCAAATCTGAACATGTTGTGTATTTCAGCCCTCATTGGAGCTCTCCTTCCCCATGAGTGCTACAGACAAAATATTTAAAGCAAAATGACTTTCACTTTCAAGTGAAGCTTTGTAAGGCAAAAGGGGGGCGGGGGGGAAGAGAAAAACAAACTAATTCTCCAGAGAGCTGAGTCTAGCAGGCTCATTGCACTGGTGACACTGTCCAGATCTGAGGCTGAACCTCTGAAGGCAAAGGGCAGGAGCTAGTTTGTTTAATTTTGAATATTTGCATATCTCTTTCTCTCACTGCATTGGTATCAGATCTGCAACAACCTATTAAAGCTTTCATTTGAATAGCCATTATATGCCTGAGAATGGAGACTGGGCTCCTTGGGAGCGCTTAGGAATAAACAAATCATTTGTGGCACATGTGTTGTTCAAGCTTCAAGCAAGGTAAATGGAAAATACAGATTATGGTGCCTCAAGTCCTCTCCATTTTCCCCACTTGTCAAACATTCCCAGATTCTTCAAAAGAAGAATCTAGCCATATTATTAGCAATAAAATGGCTTATAGCTGAAATTTTGAAAAGATTTAACAATGTTCTTTGCAGGAATTGTGTTTCTCATTACATAAATCTCCAGGCTCTCAGGCAAACCACCACCACCACAGTGAGCCATTATGTCCTGCTGTGGCGGTGTCTCCACTTTAAAAAGGTAAAGATTCAGGGCTTTTTGACTTTCTTGTTTTCCATTCATATTCATTTTAAAGGAAAAAAAATCTACCACAAGCTCACAACAAACCAAACAATATATTCACCCCAGAAAAGTCCCTGCAGATTCATCTGCACTGGGGCAGATTAGTCCCCATTAGCACCAGTGACCCATGCATGGCCAGGGATGGGCTGGAGAGAGGACATGGGTGAACAGATGGGGAACACAGGGATTTCTGGGTACCATTGGGAGTGGTTGCAGGCTCCTTCCCCACCTCAGTGCTGCTGGATGCAGATGCAGGTTCTCAGAACACCAATACACTGTTCAACAGCAAAGCCAGAGGCAACCTCCCTTCTCTCCGCTCTGCCTCCTGCAACTGCTCTCCAGAGCAGCAAAAAAGCTGAAACTGCCACTTGCCTTCAGCCAGAGAGTTTCTGTTGATGTTGTGGCCTTTCCCAGCCTGTAGGATGTGTCCCACAGGCTTTCTCCCAGCTACTGATGTTGGCTGTATTTTGACCTGGCTCCAGACTTCTGCACATGGACTCCTGAACCTGAGATGTGCCTGGGTGAAGGAAGGCCAGGCATCCTTGGTCATCTGCTAACACGGCTTGGAAAGCAAATCCTGGGAGTGAAGTAAAATAGCATAAAGTGAAATCCTAGCAAACAAATGCTGAACCTGATGCAACTAAGATTTTAATCATCCATTGAAAAATATGCCATCAATTGCCAGGCAAATTTCTCAGGTTGATATGGCAACTGGAAACACTGGAAATTAAAAAGCTGAGCAAATGTTCTTAAAGGAGAAAAATAGTCACTCCTGATCAGCAGGGATTTCCAAACTCCCTTCCTCAGCCTGCCTTCTTTTAAATTCACAACCTACAGGAACAGCAGTGTCATAGGATGATGCTGATTTTCTTTCCATCACCAGAGGCTGTTTCTTGGAGGGTGCAGTAACAGCTTTGGGCTTTTGTGTGATAGACCTGTAGTCACACCATGGCTCTTACTCCCTTTTCAGCAGCAGCATCCACTTGCTAGCAAGGCCTGATGCCCCCACAAAATTAATAATATCACTCTTTAGACAACCCTGTCAGTATATGGAAGATAGGTTGGGAAAACAGAGAGTTCTGGCTATCTGTATGATTGCCATATTACCTCTATCTCTTCTAGTCTCAGCAGAAAGCGAGTAATGTCCCAGGAATCCTGGTCCCTCCTGAACACGTCTGGTAGCACAGCTCAGTGGGAATGGGTCAGCAGCCCACATGGAGGGAACAGCTCATACTGGGCAGGAGAGCTGCTCCTGGCAGGTTGACTGGAAACAAAAGAATTAATGACCTGTAGGTGTCTAAAGAGCAGTTACAGGAAGAACATAAACAATATTTGCTGAGTTTATGCACTGCCTCTCCTCCATGGCCAGCCAATTAAGTACAAAAGAAGAGAAGGAAATGGTTGTTAAGCACCCAAAGCTGCCCCTTGGGAAGAAGAACTAAACAGGACATTCACATTTACATGCCATCTTCTTACTCCAGAAAGATTTAGAGGAGTGAACAAACAAGATGACCAGATAATTATCCACTTCATAAGATCAACAAGGACTGTACTAGCCTAGTATCTGACTAATAAATATTTTCATTTCTAACCTCTTGTTTTCAATCTCAGTTGCTTGATCAATAATCTCTAATTTACCAATAAAGGTAAAAGTTATCTGTTGTGGATGTGTGAAGAAAAGTGATGGGTAGAGCTGCCAGAGATACTGGGCAAAAGGAGACAGTTCTTTCCATAAAATGCTGTGGTCTGTGATAGGGACTTACTGCCTTGTGCTGGACTTTGGGGCAGGCAGAAAGAGGTGCCTGCAAGGTGCAGATGGCAGCGTCTCCCAGAGCTCTGGACAAAGGCAAAAGACTCTTAGGTGTGCTATGATCACTGCGGGGCTTGACTGGAGAACACAGTCCCACACAGCCTGGGATGCAGGCACAGGGAGAAAGTGGTGGTGCTTGGGGCAGTTTTAGGCTGGCATTCTCCCTGCCCTGTGCTGCTCCTTGCTGGTGAATTGGTGTCCTGGGACAGGGGCTGCCCACTGGGGCCGTGCCAGCGAGGCCAGCAGTGCTGCCCAACACCTGGCAGGAACCTGCCCTCTGGGAGGACAAACTCTATTCCCCTTTGCTCCCTCCCTTCACAAATACTGAGAGCATTTGATAATCATGTTGAAGCCTCTCAGATCCAACTGACCATATCTTCCCAAGCCAGAGTCCCACAGATCAAAGCCAATTCATATTTATCCTCTGAAGTGGACAAGAGAGTGTTTAAGAACCCACCTCAGAAAACTGGAGAGGGCAATTAGCTCTTATTTCATATTTATTTTATCTTTTCTTTAAACAAAAGATTGCTATTCTTTTCTCTCCCTACAATGAAGTTAATAGAGTTATTCATCAAGTTTTCCAAATTTAGACATCAAACTGATGTTTTTCTCCCACTGCTAATTTTATTCTTAGCAGCACTTACATAAAGGCAAGTATTGCAATATGACAAAAATACAAACCTCCTCTGACCTGGAATGTACCAGCAGGTAAAGTACAGGGGAAAGTACAAGCAACTTCTCACCCAGGCTCTCCAAAACAGCAAGTCTTTAAATAGAACTGAGAGTTTTTTTAATACTTTTTTCTCTCAAAATCCACAACTGACCTGCTTTTGTAGTCTGGCCCTGGACTACCAGGCTGTGCCCTTACATTACCACAGCGTTTTGCATCAAGGCCAGAGTTCCTGGTCTCAGTTCAGCAGGCAGTATTTTGTGCCCTTATGGGGGTCTGTCTCTGTTCATGGAGGCCATGTCCACACTCTCAGTTCTTCAGGCATCAGTCTCCTGATTTTTCTCCCACCTGGTTTTTCTGCAAGCACAGTGGTGCTCACACTGAACTTCCAAGCACATGCCTTGAGTTTGCATTCTTGCATCTGGCCCAGTTTAGATGCTTTGGGCCCAGCCAAAGAAAAAGAGAGTCCAGCCCCCCATGTTCCTCCAGCCTCTTGTGAGTACAGCTGCTGCTCTGCACTTGGACTAGTGACCAGCAGTGCACATGAGGGAGAGCTTCCATGGCCAAGCTATGCCTCTGGTGACTCTTCTTGCAGAGCAGGCAACGCGCAAGAAACACTTCCTACAGTGTCTCTGCTTTCCCCTTTTTTCCCATTCCCCAAAGTGATGCTGTTTAATGTTGGTGAAAAGGATGCTGCCTGCCTTGGACACTGGGCTGTCCAAGAAAGAGGAAGAGCCAAAAATGCTCCTGTGCACATGCCCAAGATAAAGAGCCACAGGGCCAAATTCAGACACTGAATGTAGAAAGGCACTGAGCAAGAGCTGAGACCAAACCTAGTTTTAAACCCTGCTAAGCACACAAGGCACTCTCCCATGTAATTACCACTTGAAGAGGGCGGTTCGGGTGCTGTCACCAGCAGCATGAGCCTCTGTGCACTGCTCATTTCTGTGTGACAGCACCTGTTCCCGCACACTCCATCCCATGGCATCCCGTGACTTTGCCTGGCATAACAAAACCCAGCCCCCAGTAAAGCTGCAGGTTTCCACCAGCTTTTGCAATGCCTCAGTCCCACACATTCCCATTGGCCCCGGTCGTGCCTCATTAGTTTGGCTTAATCAAGTGACGAGCTCCGCTCGAGGCCGGGGAGCTGCCGCAGTCAATGGGGGCCATTCTCCCTGGATAGACACATGTCACCCCCATTAGTGTCAACAGAGCTACAAATGCACAGTGGAGAAAGGCCCCAATGTGTCCAACGAGCTTTAGGGACGGGCAGAGGGGCCGGTTCAGCCCTGGGGTAAGAGACTGCAGCTCGGTCATGCCTCGCAGCAGAGCAGAAATTCAACTCAGCTTCAGGCCAGACCAGTGAGATAAGCACCAAAACAAGAAAAGAGAACAAACAAGAAACTGGTATCACCTGGCGGGTGACTGAGTCCCATGGAACACCCCCCAGCAGGTGGCTGAGGGCCACGGCCTGTGCAGCAAACAGGTGCCCGAACACCACCGGGTGTCCCTGAGCTGAGCAGCACCATGGCTCCAGCACGGGGGCACCCAGGCTTTAGGGTTGTCAAAGGGATAGTTCTCAAGAGAGATAAAGAAAAAAAAAAAAAAAAAGGCAGGGTGGGAGCCACCTGTGAGACCCCGAGGACAGCCTGGGGGCTGCCAAAGCGAGCAGGCTGAGTGTCAACAGCAAGTGTGAGAGAGGGGCCAGCGTGTCCTCTGTGTCAGGCCCATCCTTCATGCACAAGAGAGGGATTCTTCATCGAAATCAGCCTGCCCCTGCCAAGGATCTGGCCTCCTAGGAGCTGCATCTCAGCCAAAATAGTCAACTGGCTCTTTGAGTTTCCCAGTTTTGGGGAGGATTTTTACTTTCATATTTCATCTTTTTTTTTTTTTTTTTTTTTTTTAATTAACTTCAGTTTCTATTAATTCTCCTCAAGATTTAAAAGAAAATTTTAAAATATTTAGAATTTTGGGAAGGCTTTTTAAAACATTATCCCAACCTGGGAGTTTTCATCTATGTCCCAGTGAGGGAAGAGTGAGCCTGGCAGGTCCCATGGCATATGTTTCAATGGTGTGCATAGCAGAGATATCAGGCAGTTACACCAAATGTTTTTTAAACATTTGCTTTTCAACTTGGGCTTAAATGAATGCAACCCCATAAATATTGCCATTGGACACTGGCAATAAAAATATAATTTTTATCCCTCATGATGCTGTTTCACATGTTGCTGTATTACCTAGACACTGGGCACAGGCCTCCCTGCATCTGCACCATTCCCATGGAAATTTCTCTTAGAACTTTGGTGGTGTTTGGCTTGCCTTACCTTTTACGAAAGAAAAATCTAGTCCAAAATGTGTAGCTCTACATCAGACTGCAGGTACTTCACTGGTACTCGTAGAGTTAATAGCCCTAATATATATATCCCAACAAACTCTCTTTAGCTTTCTCCATATGTTAATTCCCTCTAATCCTGTTATCAGTACAGGTAGTTGGACAAACAGTGTGATAATAAAGCAGTATTTATAATACATGTCCTTCAGTCCTAGATTAACTACGAGATTTCCCAAGCACCTAGGGATTTGATTTACCTACTGTGTGCGAATCTCCAGTAAAAAGAAAGTATCCAGGAAAATGTATTTGCTTCCACACTGTATTGTTTACCATCCACTTTTCCCTTGATCTGTATGTGTGTCTGATCTATGCAATTTATTTATGCAAGGCCTCAATGATAGTTTAAAATGGGGTCTAAAGAACTGGGACATTATCAACACTCTGAATGAGTTTTCTGTGAGCACCAGCCATCCTCTCTCTTACCTCCCAGGTGCTGCCCCTCTCATCACAACCAAGATTTAAAAAACCAAAGGAAAATGAAATGGAGAAGCTCCTTTCCCCGTAACTGCTACAGGTGCTTACTTAGTTCTGGATAAATGCAGCCCACTTCCCCCCCAACCCACCACCAATTTTTTTTTTTAATTCCTCTCAACGTGTCATAGCTTTATATGAGGCTAATGGAGCAAGGCAATGCTCAAACGTCAAATTAAACTGCACAGCTCTGTAATCACTCAGACTGACATGGCATAAAAGGATAATTAGTAGTTCATTACATGGAACATTGTTTGTTCAGCTAAATTGATTTCTCTCAGCTGCCCATGTTTTCTGTTTACTTAGTGAGTGCTCCACTGCACATTCTTATTTGTGAACTAGGAAATCCCTTCCCCTGAACTTTTTCCTTCCCTCTAATCAGCACTGAGGATTTTAAATATAGTTTGCTGGAGGTAGATGAACCTCCAAAATTACAGACAGGTGCATGGCAACAATGGCCTGTGTGGAGCAATATGGAGTGCAAAACAAGCTGTGGTGGCTAAGGAGACATACCCAAGTATTCCAAAAAGGGCCGTGTGTGTCCATCTGCTTTGTACATAGAAATTCCTAGCCTGGTTATTTGCTTTTCAACTTACAGTGAACTTGCGTTTCTCTCATATTGTAAAGAAAAAAAAAAAAGAAAAAAAAAGTGAGGCTATAATCTTTCAGTGTAGTGGAAGTTCTGCAACAAAGTCTTCTTTAAAGCCTCATTTTTGCTCACTAGGTCCCAGAGAAAAGAGGAGATTGCTGTTTTAAACATGCTTTTCTTTCCTTTTGCAATTAGGGCTGAGGCAGAACTACCCAATTTCAAATGTTTCTAAACTGGCTGCCTCATGACACCTCTCCACTCAACTGAATTTCAAAATCCTGACAGTAGTTACAAGTAAAAGTGTTGGAGCTATCAACTCCCACACTCCCAGTGTCAGTCTCAATACATTTCTATTTTGCTTAAAGCCCTAACTTCTGTAGTCATTATATTTTAAAAAGGATTCTTGTTTAGGTAGAAAATGTGATCCCTAATGAGTCAGAACACAGGAGAAAAACAGACAAATTACTTATTTTTTAAAGCCTATTTGAAAACTTTTGCTTCAGTGCTGCCTATGGCATCCCAGACAACACCAAAAGACACTCAGGGCATCCTTTCCTGTAGCTCCTGCAGATATCACATTTTTGGATCTGGGGTGTTTGAGTTGGAAGGCACAATTGTTTTAACATGATTTCTGAAAAAAGTTTACACAGTTTCTCATGGTGACCCTGTAAGAAAAGTGGTGCTTGCTTTCTCTGAATTTCAGAGACATTTATGGGCAGGCTCCTGATGGCAATATCAAACTAAGATATTCCCACGCCCTGCTGCTTGTCACGGCCTCCACTCCCCCTTGGAAGTGTTGCCACAACACTGAAGTGGCTCTCAGAGCTGATGCAGCTGGGAAAGGATTTTCCATGTGTGCCAGCTCACAACACAGATCCACAGACAATGGTTCTGTCAAGTTGGGAAGGGACAGGGGGAGCAGTCAGGACCAGTGGATGGGTGGGAACTGTTTGGACTCATGGCATCGTGAGAAAATGAATTTGGATCTGTAGATCAACCCCTTGCAACGCTTCCATCCTGGCCTTACTCACTGCTCCATGGAGCCCAAGGCAGTGCCATGATCCCCCAGCATGGCCTTGCCAGTCACATGAAAAAGCAAAGCAATTCTAGTGCCATGTAAACCTCTCCAGATCTTCTCCCTCTTTCCCATTTCCTCTCGGTCTCATGGTAGGAACCCCTTTAAGTATGTTCATAGCAACAAATAATTTCTTTTTGCTTTCAACACTGTCTTTTTCTACCTGTTGATAGCTAGCCCCAGCATACTAAGCACCATCTAAACACAGATCACCTTTACATCTAAATTCTTTCTCAGTGACCAAACCATTTCCAGCCATGTTAGGAAGATACCAGGGTCTAAGTAGCTCTGGAGACCCTTTCCTTCAGCAGCAAACCCAAGCATCCTTACATGTCTAACACCCCATGGCAATCAGAACCCCCTCATCTTCTTTGTGCACATTTATATCCCTGAGTAACTCTTCTTGCTCACTTGGTTAGGGCAGGTTTCCAATTAGCCTTCCAAGGAACCAGTCTGTCCAGTGCCACAGCACTGGCATGTCTGTACTCAGGCCAGCCCCATGGGATTCACCTCACTTGCTCCAGCCCCAAGGCTCCACCTCTGTGTGCACATCTGGAGAGATGGAGACACATTCTATCCTGGCTGCTGAACCAAAACCTGCCTAGAAAAAGATGGAATAAAACCAATGTATTCCTTCTTTCTTGAAAAGTGGGGAAAAAAAGAAAAAAAAAAAACCTCTTATACTGCATATAGAGGGATATGATCAGTTTGGCTGCTTCTGCTCTGAACCGAAATAAAAATAAAATTCTGGTTGCGTAGTTGTAGGAAAAAACAAAATATGAAAGATAAGCCTTGAAATACATTGTCAGTGGTCTCATCCTTCAATTACCAGCTCAGTAACAGAGCTCACACCAAAGGCATCAGTGATTTCACTCCAATTCTTTCATCTGCCTGAAACTATTTGAAAAAATGACTTGAAAAATTTGTTTCCACCTGTGATTGCCTTTAGTGTGATGGAAACCTCAATTTTTTGATTGAGGAAACTATTTATTAAAAGAAAATAGATCCAGAGTGCATACTGACTGCAAATAGAGTATCAGCAACAACGTTCCCCGTGACTGACAGTGGCTGCCAGCAGCACCTCCCCGACCTAATTCTTTAATGGAAATGGAGGTTTTTCTGCAGTCAGACATCACCCTTTCAAGATATTCTATAATATTTGTACTGTTACCTTCTCCAGTAGCACTGAGAGGCATTCTACTATGGGTTTTCTCTCTTTTTATTTTGGGTCCTGCTCCAGACTGCCCAGAGCAGAGCCAGCAGTTGCTTGTCCACACCCTCATGGCTTGATCTCCTTCCCCTCACTTCCCACCATGGCTTGCTACTTTCTGCCACTCTAACAAAGCTTTTGGCCTGGATCTGGCTGGTGCAGTGTATGGGTGAATCACTGCTGAGACTTCCCAAGGTGATTTTGCCACATCCCATCTATGGGTACAGATCTGCAGATAATCCTTTTGATGGGAATCCTGGGAAGTCACCACATCCTCCACCTGTACTGGTGTTTCCTTGATTCCCAGGTTCTCCCCTGTCACTAAGGGGGCACCTCTCTGCTACTGGCTGCTTGTTGGAAATGCAAATTTAGGAAATGGACAGATCACCCTGGGCTCACATAGCTAAAATCCCCAGAAAAGTGCTCAATCTTTAAACTGTTTTCAGAAATTTCTTTTTTTGGTTGGTTTTTTTTTCCTGGATAACTCCTGCAGCATGTAGCCCTTATTAACTGTCTGCCCTGGACAGTTTGCTCACTTCAACTAATTGCCTGGAAATCATTTGTGTGATCCAAGACACATCTTTAAAGGGAGTTTCCTGGCATCTAATACAAAGTTACCAGTCATAATGAGAAGCAAACCAATCATTAGCTCATCTTCTAGCTCAGCTATCCAGACTTTTTTTCTTTGCTGCAAGTGTCCAAATTTCCGAGTATTTGGACAATTGTATCATGCTCCATAACTGTCTCCATTTGAGGGCAATTAGGTCATTTGGGTTTGGACACCTCACAGCACAGATTTCTGAATGTGTCTGGTCCAGTAACAGTTCTGCTGGAGCCAGGATCCACCATCCCCATGCATTTCCCAGATCCTGCTGCCCTTTCGGCAAGCAAACTTCTCCTATGGCTGTTTTACTCCCTGAGTGAAACTAGCAGTTCTTCTAGTTAAAGAAGATAATGAAGTTTGGTTTCCTACACATTGCCTTTAGTGTCTGAGGACGAAGTTTCAGTAGAAGTATTTGACATAATTGGTCATTTATATGGGTTCTTCCCCCTTTCTTAAACTGATTTTCCACAGCATAGGCCCCTGCCTCAAGACCTGTATGAACTTACTCACCTTTGAGACCTTCAAGATTTTGTCAAGCTTAGAGGAAATCAGCAAATAAGCGAAAAATTCCTTATCAGGGAACACACAGATGGGCATAAACATAATACTTTTGTAACCCTTTGGTCCCACAGGAAAACAGACAGTGGAGAGCATCACACTAATTCCCACTGTGCCACCTCAGCCTGGCACAAGCCCTCTACCAGACTGGGAGAAGATGCCCACAGACACTGGTGACTGTCCTCCCTGACCTCCTTTTACATGGCATCTTTCACAGTGCTGCTGTGTACGTTAACTACTCCCCCTAGGCACTGCACTACTGCAAATTGGTTTTAATTGACTAAATTAACATATTTTCCACCACTGTTTCAAAATATCTGAAAGCAGAACTGGAGTCCCCTTTCATTTCTTGCATCCTTGACACAGTTTCACTTGATGTGCTCTTTTTTATCTTCCACAGTGGCTGATTCCTCTAAACTCTTGTACTGAGATTGAATGTTGCTGAGTAAGAAGTTTTTTATTGGTTTTGTCTTTCTTTGAAGCTACTGGATAATTTTTGCACCTGAAAGATTAGCATTACCCTTCCCAAAGGATTCCAGAGCATTTACAGACATATATTAAAAAACCCCAATACTCAAACATGTTTAAAACATAGTATGTACAAACTAGACTGGAGCAAGTTTCTAATGATAATTCATTGCTATACCAAAAACAAGGACTGATCCACAGCATTTTTCTTGCAGATGGCTGACAAGAACAAAATGAAATATGGAATGCTGGTAGGATTTGCCTTGACATCAGCAAGACCAAGGACCAGCAGATTCACAATGAGGAGCAAACTCACTCTAAGCCATTCTGAAAACAAGCAGTTGATTTTAACTGGTAAATTTGAAGAACTTTAGCCTTAGCTGAAGAGATCTATAATCCACATATAAAGCTCACTAGTGAGCAGGCATTAAACACCACCAACCACAAAAAGTCCCCTCTCTATGCAGTATCTGTACCCATCTCTCAAAGTGTTCTGCACAGAACAGTAGTGCTGCAATTAGTAATTTCTCTCCTGGCAATGAACACAGATATTAATTGCATCTCAGCCTTGGAGAGTAGAGTTGCCATCCACTCTGTATAGTGAAGGCTGGAAAGAAGCTAATCCACCTGTCACGACTACATTCTCAATTACTTAAGTTTGTTAAAGAAAAAAAACTGAAAAACCAGCCAGAAATGGAGCAACCTCTTTGGACAGTCAGTGCCACTTGCTCCTGTGCTGCCTATCCCTAGACTCAGAAGCAAGTGCCTCTTTCCCACCCCTCACCTAAGTTACTGCTTGGTGATGGGACAGAACACAACTCCTGTCATCACACCAGAACTGATGAAGTGCTAAAGCGACTGTGAGCACTGGGGCTGCTGTGGAGGCTGCACAGGGAGAGAAACCAGTCCCAGGGCAGAGCTAAACCACACCTGCCAAAAGCCTCCCAGAAATGGGTGGTGGAAACTCGGGGCAGACCCTGGGGCTTGTTGGTCCTCCTGGTTTCAGACCCTGATCATACAGAAATTCTCATGTGCCAAAAGTCATGAATACCAATGGTGTCCCCGAAGCCAGAGGAGCTTTTCACATGAATAGATTTTAAAAGAAAATGCAAGGATTTACAGGATTAGGACCTGAAATTCTTGGCTTTATGTCTTTCAATAGAGTTGTACAGTGCTAGTTACACTCAAGAAATGCTATCACTTTAAGAGACCAAATGTTGTCAAATGCCAAGAACTTTGCTGCAGATGAGATTTGGGGTCTTCTTACTTGGCCAACCTCATGAAAGAGGATTAAGCTACAAATGAGCCAGATTGCAAATTGAGGCTACAAAGGTCAATGATCATTATTTTCTGGCTGCTGAAAATAGCTGTTTGCTCCTCTGTCTTTGATAATTTTTAACAATTATTGATATCTTGTCCTCACATAATATATTAAAAATGCTTGTTTCTATGTTCAGTTTATAGCACCAGACTTTAGCTTTTAGAAATGGCTTTTAAGGAGAGCAGCAGTGTCTAATTTTTTCTGAGCATACTGTGTTCAAGGCCACATCTCTGTAATCTTGGATAAATGATATTAAAAATGCACCAAGAGACAAAAAATACCAATGATGAATTGAATAAATACACCTTATCCCCCCCCACCAACAGACCTAGTTTGGAAGTATCCCAATGAATAACTCTTTGACCTCCCACCCTGAGTGTCATCTCTGCCTCTTTTCCGTATCAATTACCCATGTGCCACCCTGTCAAGGGATTTTGCATAGGATTCAGCAAACAACTGTGGAGTCATCTCCAAGCCTTTCTTGTTTCTTTCTATATGAAAGAGATGGCAACAATGTCATCAGTAATTAATTTGTTCATCCAGGATTAATAAAATTAAAATCTGCTAAAATTTAACTAGAAAAGTCAGTATAAATCAGTGCATACTTGCAGAATTGCTTATTTTGGTCAGGCATAGAAAGATTAATGATCTCTCCTTTTCTTACACTGTAATAGAAGTGTTTTTTTTGGGCCTCCAATTTCTGGCAAGCAGATCCAAGGCAGGGAGAGAGAGGGGCATGTGAGAGTGTAGAAGGCACACAAGGTGCAAACTCCAGGAGTTAGGAAATGGGAGTTACGGAGCAAGATGGCCTATTTTTTGTACTCTTTAATGTGAGGCCTGTTTTTTTTAAAGCTCTCAGCAGGAATAGCAAAGTTTTCCAAGTCATCACCTAGCAACAAAACCCAGAAAAACATTTGCAAAGCAGTTTTGCATCACTGCCATCCCTGGAAGAACTAACTTGTTGAAGGCTGAATTTGCTATGGAGAGGGATTGAATGCTCTGTTCTTATTCAGAGTGCTGAGATGTGCAGTCCTCTTTCACTGGGAACAGAAATTCATTAATGCACATACACACACATTAAGTGCTGCTTTGGAGGTGTTCTCAGAGTTTTTGGACCAGAGGGGTGTGGTTTCAACTGAAAACCGTGTGAAAACAAATTGAAACAATTTCTTCTTTTACAGGATGCCATTCCATGTTACAGATTGTGTTTACACACACTTTCTGTTATAGGATCAATACTTTATCTCAAAAGCTATTCTTAAGAGCATTTAATTTCAAATTAAAATAATTTTGATGAGTAAAACCCCATTTCTGTAGCAAATCACCTTTGCAAGATCTGAAGTGACAGTGAGCAGCCTGGCTTAATACACTTATGTATTTTATGAAAGTAATTAATTTGCATTGTCACATTTACAAAACCCTCCCCCATATATTTGTTGAAAAATCATCTTTTCCTTGTAAGATTCTTCTTTTTGCCTTCCCACTGAGCTCAAGGACTTTTCAGGATGCTGAGAATTTTAACTGCAAAGTCCAGTAGAAGCAAGACCCTACAGGAGTTGGTACAAAGGCTCTGCCCACACAGTGCAAACCTGAGCTTGCTGAGACATCCTCCAGTGTGCTCAGAGCACCCTCCCAGCCATTTCCTCTCAGCCTGCAGAGTCCAGTAACAATCTGACCATGCCAGTGCAGTGTTAGGTGTTGTGGGTGAGCCCAGGCTCACCAGTCCAGTTGCACCTCGGTGCTGCCTGGTGCTTCGGGTTTTCATTAGCAACACCTCTAAAGTTTCTGTACCATGTTGAACTGCACAGTGTAAAAAAATAATGAATTTATGGTCCCATATTTAATGGGAGGAAAAGTTATAGATATTTTTGGACCAGGAAAAAAGCCCTAAAACTGAAGTTACTCAGGGATAATACTTACATTTACACATTATCTTCCCTTACTACTGCAATGGTGGGAATACTGCTAATGAGCCAGCCCTACGGCTACTATGTACATGGAGTATAGAGCTGAACAGAATAGTCACATTAAATTCAGTACGGCTTTCAACCTCAAAATCTTCCCATTTCAAGTTGTAGATACACTTTTGAGAGGCATTAGTTGTTCTCCTTAATCACTTTAGACCAGAGTCTGCAGAAAGAAGAATTTACTGGGGAATATGGATTTCACCTCTCAGTGGTTATAAATAATCACTGAGTAGCTTTGCATAAGGTCTTATTGCAGGATTGGCTACATCCCTTATTACTGTGGGAGTTTTACACAGCTTCCAAGTATTTCCTGGGATGTTTTTGGCTATTACCACTTTGCTGCTTTTCCAGCTTTCACTAGAGAGTGAAAAACATTTGGAATTCCACGGGACTTCCAGTGAACAACTCACTCATGAGCATTCCCATTTTATAGAGAAATGTTTGCCAAGACAGAGCCTGCTCTTTCTTTTCTTTGCTGCTAAATAAACAGTTAAATACTGAGCTCTTAAAATCTTCCCAAAGTGTTCCCAGGCCTTGGGGAACAAGGATGTAATCTCAGGTTTGTGACCCACCCAGTGGGGGTTAAGTGCTGCTGCACGCTTGGTTCAGAGGAGCCGCTGCTCCTTTGCTCCCAGCTTTGTGCCCCGCAGTCACTGGGGGTGTCATGCACGGAAACCTGGAGCAGCAGAGGGAAGGATCAGGCCCTGCAGCCCTCTGTCTGTCCTTCTGCTTTGTCAAACCTGGCTCCTTGCACAGCCAATGCCCGAACTTGCAAGCATAAGAGGGAGGACTGACCCTTCGAGTCCTCATTTCTCTCATTTGATCTCCGCGAACCTTTCATCCCATCACCGCTTCCTCTTGTGTTGTGTCTCATCTTTTTAACATCTCTGTGTAACCTCGACTTAGTCCCCATTCACAAGGCAAGCGAGGGCAAATGCAATCTATGGATTCCCCTCCCGAATCATCTTCAGCTTTACCCCTCTTTGTTCCTCTTACTCTGATTTTTCACCTTCATTTTTCTTCCAAACTGTCACCAGGTGGACAGTGGTTGTTAGGCTGGCATGGGAAGATGGGCCTGTCTCAAAAATCAGCATTTCTGTGGAACATACACTGCTGTCATTCACAGGCTGCTGGATGAGTTGCCCCATTGATAGTCCCTCACCAGTACTGGGTGAAAGAGAAGATAACACATGACAAATATTACACTTACACCTACACTTTCTGTTCTTTCTACCTGATACCAACTTAAGATCAGAAGTCAGCTTTTTAACATGTTACTAAATATAGAATATGTGGCCTTCAGGCCACAGAGATGTGTCTGCAGCATGATGCTGCACTCAGAGAAGCAGCAATTCACAATTACAGGAAGGGCCTGGGCTTGGCTACTATTACTTTTCTTTAATGTCTTCTTGCAAAATAGGGATAATGCTTTCCTGTGATATTCTTCAAGATTCCTATGCAGTAGAATTCTAGTCAGAAAGATCATAACAAAGCAGAATTTGGCGAGTTGGGTGCTGTGCTGGAGACAACTGTACACTTCAGTCAGATTTCATATCTTCAATTTCTGTCCAAATCACAATGCAAAACTCTTGCCCTTGTTTCCTCAGGTGCACATGAGCTTCTGCTCTGTGCAAGCTGCTGCCCAGGTCAGCTGCAGCTCTGGGCCCATTTGCCTCCTTTAGTCTCTGTGCATTGCTTCATATTAATAAATTCTCATTCTCTTGTATATTGATATATTCAGAATGACAATTGACATAGCTGCCAGCTGCTTCATATTGAGGCAGAACCACAAGCAGCAGCATTTTAGGGCCATATTAACAGCTTATTATAATAAAGATGCTATCTTGGAGCCCTCATTAATGTCAGTATTGCAGCTGTACATACTGCAAGTAGATGCATCATCATGATATAAAGTGTGTGTACAGCAGATGGAAACAAGATAAGGTGAAATCAAAGCTCTAATCTTCACTGCTGCTCAGTGAAGCCAACAGAACTCCTGAAATGTCTATAGCCAAAAAAGCTGAATATAAGCATTTTAAGAAAAGCTTATTAAGAACACACAAACTATAGGTCACACATATGATCATTACTAGACTGAAAACAGAGAAGTGCTAAATAAATATGTAGAAAAAAGCAGGAACTGTCTGCAGCTGTATCTGTTCTGCATTTGGGAAACAGGAGGAAGAGGCCACTTTCTTACTAGGATGCCGACATTGGACCAGAAATAAGGATAGGACACAGCACTTACCAATAATAGACATTTTGTACCACAAGTGTGGCACATTCCAGAGTGTGTGTAACACACTGACTCTGGTCAATGTGTACAGAGCTGGTTGAGAAATGCCACGTTAAACTTACTCTAGCATTAGAAAACAGTGGAGAGAGACAAAGAGACAAGGAGCACACAGAGCTATTGCTCCATCAGTGCCCTGGCACTTCTGGAGTCAGCTTCACCAAGGTCTTCTCCAAGGTGAGGTCCCTGTGAGGCAGCAAACTTGGCTGAACAATGGACATTATATTGACCTTGTTCTTCCACTCTTTTTGTTGGAATTTGCTTTCAAAACTCACTACTAAGTAACAAGTCTGGAATATTAGTCTCACGAGGAAATTTAGTTCAAATTGACTCATAATTTCAATTATTGCTGGTGAGGAATGAGTGGTGTCCAGGTCTGACTAAATAATTTTTTTTAGGAAACCAAACTGTATAGAGCTTTATTCAAAAGCAATCCCAGAAACATAAAGCAACAGTTTGTTTGGTATTTTAATAACAGATAATTAATGCCAAAGGCATAATTCATACCAGTGTATGTATTAGTCCGTTTTCAACACAGGTAAAGAGTTAGAAAACCTGTCTGGGAGATATTTTTGGGGTTTAAAGGAGAGGGTAGAAGGATTATGGGTCAGGCTCACAAAGACAATTTGTTAATGAAGTTATTAATGAATTTTTTGACTGTAAGTGAAATTTTCAGTTAAAACTTCTGTTAAGAAGAATCATATATATATTTATCTTCTATAGCTCAAAACCATATTTGTGATGGGTTCAATTTTTAAGGGAGAAATACCAATTAGCAGGATACTTTTAGCAATATGCATGGAAAAAATGTAGAAGTATCCCCTCATGGTCTGAACTGCAGAGTTGTGTTGTTTTTTTTTTTTTTTTAATATTGACTTAAAGATTTTTACCAACAACCTGGGTCATGATATACAATTCTCACTGATAAGGTTTCAGCAGACATCACCAAGATTGGCTACTATTACAGAGTGAGCTGAATCTCCTGGTCAAATGATTGTGATTCAGTGTGGCTGCATTTAATACAGCCAAATGCAAGGTGATACATCTGGGAACCTGGAGGGCAGATTACAGCTGTAAGATGGAAGATTCTGTCTTGGAAAAACGTGACCCTGAGTGAGACTGAAAAAGTCAGTGGAGATAACAGCTTCAACATGAGCTCTCAATGCAAAGCTGCAGCTCAAAGGGCATGTGTGTCCTCTCAGGGTGTGAGAAGGGAGGTATCAAGTTAGAGCTGGGGAAGTGATCCTGCCTCAGTGGGGAACTACTCTCAGATCACGACAGCAAAACCATGGAAGTCCACTTGTGTATCTGGAAACGGGGGAGAGAGTTTAGATGGGAATCACACAAATGATACAGGAGCTGCAGAACCAGGCCTGTACAGGAGCTCAGTACACTCAGGTGCTTGAGGAGGAGCTTGGGAGGAGACCTGGCCATTACAAATGTTGAATGAAGAGGTTCTCAGAGGGAGCAGGCAATTTCTGCTTCCAGAATTCATTTTAGCAGTAAGTGTTGCCACAAAAGCATAGCAGAGCCTTTTGGGTTGGCAGGGAAGACAGTGCTACCAGCACATCTTGGGAAGGCATTTCACCTGATAAAATTTCACACTGGCACATGCCGTCAGTTTTATCTGGGCTCCACATAACAGCAGAATTATTTTACTTTGCTACAGAGAAAGATTGACAAAAGAGAGTACCACTGCCATACCCAAACTTTTATCATCTGGCCTTCAATTTTCTGCTGAGGAGGCCAGGTCTGCAGAATAGAATGCTCTCAGCTGTAGAAGAATTTGTATTTTATCTTTCTAGTATTTTATTAGTATTATAAATCAGTGATCTGATCTGCCCTTAGTTATATGTGTATTTAAAACTGTATGTAAATACAGTAACATATCCACAAAAGGGAAATTATTTCTAGTGGTGCAAATCTCTTTGTTATAGTCCTAGACCTGCACATATGGGTGGTATGGGGGTATTCCATTGATTTCCAACAGGAAAACAGGCTGTGAAGACCATGCTGCTATCAGTTTCTTTCCCTTCTCAACTATCTCAGTCAACAGAAATCCTAAGCTTTAAATTCAGAAATTACCCTGCTTTATAAGAAGATGCTGAGCTAACTCAGTTTCCTAACTGTCTCTGAGAGGATCTACTTCATTTCTAGAGAAGTCAAAGTGGTTCAGGGGACATTTGGAGTAGTTCACGTGACTTCTCAAAGAAAGCCACAGCAGCATGTGCTGCACATAGCAGTCCCTGTTTGAGTTTCTGCTAAGTGATGCTCCCAGTTCTGCTGAATGATGTGCAGCTAATCCCCAAATACCTGCAGTGGTGTGGATAACCCCACCCAGTAACTGCCTGAAAAAAAGATATCCCATGTCAGGTGTTCCTCCTGTAGTAATACCTGGCAGCAAACATAACCCAGACATTGTTTCCTGACAAGCTATACGTGATGTGTCACGTTGCAATGTGAGGGAAGAGACATTTTTCCATGTTTACCACCCACTGCTAAACTTGCATAAGGAAATGCTGTCTCCTGAGTTTGCTCAGCTCAGAGAAGCTCTTCAGACCTTTCAGTCCTTAGGCTGTCCAAACATTTTAGGAAAGCTGGTGACTGCTCCCTTAGAAAAACAGGTTGGAGGCTTTTAAAATAACTCTCCCACATTAAAATGTTTTCCCTCAAGTTCTAGGAGTTAAAGGGATTCCTTCCTGCCCTCTTATAAGGATTGTTTTCATAACCTGTGTGAGGGGCAGCACTGATGGTCTGGAGTTAATTCCCTAATGGCAACTGCCCCCAGCCCCTGGCACATCCAAGCTTTGCTGGTGCAGACACGAGGTCCAAACCCACTGTCCCTGCCACAACTGCCTGACAGAATTCAGCAGATCACTCTACACTTCCATTTCTGAGACTGGGGTATTTTGGGTACCTGAAAATTACATCAGCTGGAGGTGCTGAGCTGCATTCACCCAGTGACTGTTGCCATGTTGGTGCCTCACAAAATTGCTGCAATTTTGCAGACTGGCTCACTCAGCAAGAGTTACCCAGCTTTTCGTGAAAACCCTGCAAGGATGCCACAGAATGTGTTCACAAATTGCTGTTGACTTCAGATTAAGGAAACTGAATGCTTGCGTTTGGAAAATGAATTGCTTTTCTCTGTTTTAACTCAGTGGCAAAGGCAGAATAAAGACAGCTGAAATGCCAGAGCTTTGGTGGGCATAACCTCAATTTTTGTTTAGCCAAAATCAAGAACAGAGCTGAAATCAAAGGCAGAGTAATGTTTGACTGCTCTGAGGAGAGTTGCTGAATATCTCAAGCCCATTGTTGATGAGTCCTGTTCTGATGACATCACGGGATCCCTACAGTTACACCTCTGCTTTCCTGGGAAGAGAACTTGGGGTGCTCAGGGAGGCTTTGGGGAAGTCAAGACCTAACAAGAGATGATGTATAAGAAAAACTGAATACTATGAAAGAAAGATCTTCAGTCTTTTATCTCCTCTGTCTGTTGCCGAGGAACCTCAGACCAAGCTACACAGGAACTTTCCCTGGATCTATTTCTTGTAATAATCCTAATTGCAGCTCAGTTGGTGTGTGCAAAAATCCTTCTCCACATTTAGCAAAATGAAAGGTTCCATCAGAGAGAGCACATCTGCATGTGCTAAAAATGGAAATGCAAGAGCAATGCAAAATCTATTAAACAAATATTTTATTTTTGGGGGGGAGGGGCAGGAATCTAAAAGTGCCAGGGCTGAACCACATAAAAATGAAGCAAGATGAAAACCTGCATCAGAAGTTTTCCTTGCTAAAGAGGTGTGGACAATAGTTGAAAGTACATATTATGCTGCACTGTTGTACTGTAGGTCTGGCATTATAAAAAGTCTCCTTTAACTATTTGGTCTGAAAGAAGACACACATGGCTCAGGCTTTCACTAATATGGAAATATAAAAATAACCACACAAGGCCAATGAGAGGCTCTGGGGAAAAAAATGAAAGCAATATTTCACTCAGTCCCTTTCCATCCTTGAAGCTGTCAATCAGTCCCTCCAGCTGTACATGACTGACGTGTGCAATGGGCAGGGCTTTCAGAGCAGTCATTCTGAAACCCCCCACACTATCCAGCCTTCCAAGCACTAATAAATTCTGCAAGAGAAAAAGCTGGGTACAAGTGAGCTGACTTGAGCTGCACCTTGACACCAGGAGCCATCCCTCTCCAAGCTTGCAGGCTGCTATTTCACATTCATCTGTTACCAGATATAGGGAAAATCCTCTTTCTGCTGCATGACTTGCAGTTTTGTTAGTGGTGCTAGTATCCTCAGGATAAATAAGATTGATTTCTGCGGTTCTGAACTGATCTGCACTGGAAAAATCACTTATCTTTAAAAAACACAAAGTGCCATTTCTGCAGAGAAAAGGAGACTGGAAAGTTCAGAATCCCAGTACCTTGATTCCCAATTAGTTTAAATATTTAGAAAACAGAACACAGTCATCCCTTAATTGCACATAGACCAATGCTCATGATAACATTCTTAGTATTTTTCCAATTAGTTCTTTTCAAATGAAAACTTCCAGAACCTACTGAAGTCTTTAGGGACCATCTTTGCCTTTCACAATCCTTACCTGCCTCGCCATACCGAGCACCATGTCCCATATCAGCAAGAATCAGACCTGTAGCTGATATAAATCAGGTTCTGTAAGACCTCAAGATACTATTTAGCCTGAAATGTTTAAAGAGTTGAATTGCTACATGCAGGTAACTCAGTATATCAGAGGCACATCATGTAGGTTGATCTGTCTGTCACATATTTTGGATACCTTCACTTACTCCACAGTTCATTCAAAAAGTGTGGTTGCCTAAGAAACCACAAAACTGCAGAATAATTCTAAGATAAACCCAACTGATAGAATCACTCAGCAGTGGCTCAGAAGTACACAGACTTTCCATACATTCAAAAAGAAATATTGCATTAAAAGCAGGAGAAAAGGATTATTTCCTCATTAAAAAATAGGGGTAGAGAGAAGTGGCTGATTACCCAATAGAGGATGACAGATCCCAGGATCGTGTTACGTGTTCAGGCAGCCTTAGCCTGGGAAATGCCCCTGGTCATCAGGGTAATCCTGTGGGAAAGGAGGAGGCTGCAGAGGATGGGGAGAGCTTGGAGTCAGAGCAGGAGTCATCTTCTGGGACACAACTGCCCTGCAGCTCTGGGAGCATGAAGAAAAGGAATATGCAGGTCTCCATTTCCAGATGTTCTCTACAGAACAGGCTCCCTCTGCCTGCTTTTGCTGGAGGCATTTCCCCATCTCTGTGAAGCACTTCAGTTAGGAAGCTAAATCTGCTCCCCTTCCCTGCTCCCCCTTTTCTCAATGCTGAAATGCTGAAACTTGTCTGCACCAAGGTGATGATTTGCTGTCTGAAGGACATAAAGTGAGCTCCCGAATGGAATGTGATCTCTTCCAGCTAGTAAAAATTTTATAACCAAGGACAAAAAAAATCCTATAAAAGTAAAATAAAATCAGGCACCTCAGCTGGTGTAAATCAGCACTGCCTAACTCCAGTGGAGCTTGCCTAAGGCAGGGGTGGAAATTTTGACGTATTTCCAGTACATGGATGGCAGGTTTATTGGAAGTCATTAAAATTCAAGCCTTATTTAAAAAAAAAAAAAAAAAGGAGTAAATATTCCAGACTACTCCCAGGAACATCCTCCATCAAGATCCCCTCAGTCAATCACTGGAAATGCTAAGACAGGGACACTGATAGCACTGAGTTTTGGTTTGAGTACAGTAACAAAATAATTTACACCCACCATAGCTAATCCTTGGTTTAGTATGAATAAATGTAAAGCCTCATTACTGATCCCCTTTCTGCATTCTTCCTTTACATGCTTGCCTTCAGCTGGCACAACACACTGGTGGCAGGTATGACTGGTACATCATACTTGAGGCAAGCTATTAAAAAGAGTTTCCCTTGGAAAGGGGTAAGGGTCCCCAGTTTTTCTCCACTTAATGGAGCAAATTGTCTTGCTCTGGTGTTTCAGATGCAGCCACAGTGCCTGAACAGCCACCAGAGGCACTGATATGTGCTGAATCACACCCATGGCCTCTCCAGGAGTTTCATCAGGGAGCAAAATTCACCAACTTACTGACACACTCAGATGAATTGGAAAAAAAATTGGTTTTGCTCTTCCTTGGTTCTTGAATTGCAGCAGATTGCTGACCCTGATGCTGAGAGGCAGCAGGGGAAGGCTGGGAACAAGGCACTATGGCCACTAGACATGGAAAAGCTGATTTATTTCTCTAACAGTTGCTGCAGTTTGGATCTGCTTTAACCAGACAGAGAAGAAATCCAACACCATCTACCATAGCAAAGTGACAGTTCATCCATCATGGCTCAAAGCCTGCACATCCCTGCCTGTCCTCACAATTTCCTAACTGAGGTAGGTGTTTTGAGTGTAGCAGTCCCAACATTCAGTTTTATTGGACACTAGAGCAGAGGTTCCTATGATCCCTTAAGAACTAAGCAGCAAAAGAACCTCTGTAGATGCCCAGCTCTATTTGACTCCTAATGACAGTAACTTGCTTGGATGTTGTGACCATTAAGCCTTGAATAAGTACAGAAAAGTCAAAGCAATACATATAGGCAAAGGAACCACTTGTAAAAAAAGATTGAGAGAATTCAAACAGTTCTTTATTTATTATAAACAAAGAAGCTGATCCTTCACTTTGATCTCATCTATCCTTCTCTCCCCCAGAGAATAGAGAAGTAGAATACAAAGACCCAAGAATGCCAAGTAGGGGAGAGAGAAAAGAAAAAGCCAGATCACCAAGGTAAATGATTGACTATGAGCTATTCACTTCACAGGATGATGACACCAAGTTTTGTGTGTGGATCCTCCCCTGATCTGAGACAGCCTCTTCACCAAAGATCCGAAAGCCTCCTGCACTCATTTCACATCCCTGACCTGCTGCCAGTGCTGAGGAAAGTGCCATGCAGCTTTACAGTCAGAAAAAGCAGTCCTCATGAAGTATGACCAGAAACAGCAGGGCTGAAATAACAATCATTAGGAAAGGGCTGGAGAGCAAGTAATACTCCCCAGAAGTATTTCTTGGCTTGGCAGGATAAAAGATGTCATGGATCCACTTATATATGAAGCCCTTCTGCCAATCAGATAGTGTCTGGAGGGGCAGCTTGCCCCTCTGTGGGAATCTAATTTCAGACACAAGATCACTGGATTTCCTTTTTCCTCAGAGCAGGCCATATCTGCAGATCAAAGCCCCACCGGGAGCTGGTACAGAGCATATTCTCACTTGGATGGAATTGTAGCTCCCGTGAATGCAAACATGGCAAGAGGAGAATACATCCTTTATGTGACATTTCCCGTGTTTTTCTGACCACTCATATTGCTGGCCAGAAGAAACAGATTTAAAGGGCAGATTTAGTCAAATTCTGCTCTTTGTGCTTTTTCTCTGCTATTGTGGTGCTTTATTAAGGGTGATGAGGGATCTACCCCACCCACTCCAGTCATCCTCCAGAGCAGGTAATATATAACTCCATTCATTGTGATGCTAACGAGTTCTATTTAGCTGTATTTAACTGGATATCATGACTCCACGAGATGACCTTTCACTCCTGGGAAGTAGTTTTAAATTTGATCCACAGTAAAGGAAAATCCCTCCAATTCATTGGCTGTGAAAGGTCACAAGTGAAATGTGTTTTGATGGTATCTGCTTGTGGTTCAGTTCTCAGTATACCTGAGCATCAAGCTGCTCTGAATCAGCTTTTGTGCTGGCAGTCTGAGTACCAGGCACTCTGAGAAAGCACTGTGGAGAAGGCAGCCAAGCCTCTGGCAGTACCAGTTGGTCCAGGCAGTGCTTGGAGAGGAGATGCCCATTGAACCCCAGGAATGTGCTACCCAGGATGAAACACAGAGGGCCTACTCAGATGTTTTGTTAATGAAAATATTTAAAAAATACAAGTAATAGTCAATGTTAGATACAAGCATGCAAAGATCTCATGTAAGCATCAGACAGTGATGCCACAAAATACATTTGTAAATGTGACTTCCAGGACAAAAATGGATAGAGAGAAAAGGACTAAAATTATGTTAACACTGTGGTATTAAAACTTAAATGGCACCTCTTCTCCCCTTTGCTAGCAAGTCCAAGAAAGCCATTCAGCTTGGAATTCCAAAATAAAAGACTGCAAAAAAATTCATCTTGTCTTTCCTCCCTCTGTTGTGGCCATTCCCCATGCAGAAGTGTAGAGGCTTCTTTAGCTCTTCTAATAAAAAAATATTGGCACTGTGGTATGGTGTACCATATACAGGGTGGGAAGAAGTGTTGTTTTACTAATTTTTCATTACTTAATGTTGGCATTATAGCAAAAACTGGAACTATCAGTCAAAAAAACCCAATCAAGCAAGCAAGCCACCCAACCAAAGCAGTAAGAAGATTATCCTTCTAAAAGCTTTCAGTTAAATGGGGAAGGGCTAAGAACTGTTGGTCCACTTTTACACCCAGAATAAGGAAGACACAGGTGGCTGAAGAGAACTCCTCTCTCACACCAGCATATGGCAAAGCTCAGATTCCAACTTGCACACTCCCTGCCTGAGCCACCCTTCCAAATCATAACAGGTGTATCAGAACCCAAAACTTTAAAAATGATAAAAAGTACCAAAACCAACACTACAATGGGAAAGCTTAGTCACAAAGTTGTGGCAGAAAAGCAACTGGTTTTGTGGTGGCTCTGGTCAGATTTGTACAGCAGTGAGCTACTGCTAAGGTATTAAATGAGGTCTCTTGGCATTTAAAACTCCAAGGAGCGCCCTGAAAATCAGTCTGAAAAGCAGCCTGAGAAGACCTTTCCCTTTCCTAAAATTTTAGAACATTTGAAAAACCCTGCGCAGACTAGGTCTGAGGTCACATTAGCCAACATGAGGAAAAAGAACAGCCTTTACACCTGCCCAGACATGTCCAGTCTATAAAAGAAACCAAACCAGGCTCAAAAAGTGAATATTTGCCAGTAACTGATTCCCCTGCTGATTTCTGCCTGTGACAGTATAGAAAAAACAACCAAGTGAATGCCAAGCCTGCCAGGGACAATGAGCAGCCTCAGGATTCAGAATCAAAGGTTTTGCTGCCATCAGGATGGTGATGCTAAGTCTCAGGAAGATGGTGAGCAACCAGCCTCTGTTGCCATCAATACTCCTTCCTAAGGGAGCAGTGACAGCTGCATGGAGCAGGAGGGTAAAAAGTATTTGAAATGCAGGAGCTTGAAGACATAAACAACTGTGTGACTAAAAAAATCCATTAGTTTGTCTCACCTAGTGCCAAATCTATTCACTCACAGCATACTCAAGGCTTTCCCACAATACACTCAGTTCCAGTGAGGTCTCTGAGCTCATCCAAGGAAAGAGGACAGCCAGGAGTTACCACAGAAGACAGTCCTGCAACATGTACAGAGAGTGCTGTACCCACCATGTGTAAGAGCTATGTCCAGAGCACAGTGCAGAGTGAATTCTTATTTTGCTATTAACTCATGGCCAGAGGGTGACTGGCACCCAGGACAGGAGAACTGGGACAGGCAAAAATAAGGGTGCAATGTGTGCTCTCAGATCAAATTCAAGGTGACTTTGGTACAGCACTGGGAGAAAGAAGTACAGACTATATTCCTACCTTGACACTTCCCCTGTGGAAGAAGAAGGAGCAGTGCACAGCAGAACAACTCCAGCTGACAGCTCTCAAGAATCTCAAGTTCAACCAAGTTTCAGGTTTTAGTGCTGGAAAACAAAAACAGAAAAAAAAAAAAAAAAACCAAAACAAAAAAAAAAAAAAAAAACCACCAACCAACAAAACCTTCTACACAAAACAAAGGCACAAGGCCTAGTCCAAGTGTGACCCTGCCTTTGTGTTGCAGTCAGAATAAAAAAAGAAGCAGACCAGGGCCACTCAACCCTTAAAGTTTCTGACCTAAAATGCAGAAGAAATACACAGGGTGGTGAGTTAATAAAACACACCTGCAATAACTTCTTTTGGAAACATGCCTTAGCTGAGGTACCTGGCTTCACTCCCAACACTTAGAAACAATTCCCAAGTGTCAGTGACTGCTGTTTAACAGACAGCCCCATTTCCAGGGGGTCCTAAGAAAACCTGAACTGACAGATTTCTTTTTTGAAACACTGTAATAACTTATAAAGCTGTCAAAGTAGGGTTTATTGTTATTATTTAAAACATGTTCCTATGTAAGTCCTTGTATGACAAATTTTAGCCAGCAGGTAATTTTTAAAGTCAAGACTCAAGATAAACTCCAGAAAGCTAAAAACATATAGAAGCTCTGACACAGCTTTAATTAGAAGTTTGTAACCAGGTACAGGTAAATTGCTAAAATGTTGTTGGTTTGAGGTTCTTAGCTGTTAAAACATCACTAACACCTCTGGTATATTGTTCACAAAAAGCTTTTATGCAGCTGAACAGATACATCTTTCTAATACAGAGTTCAAAAGCACAATCATCCTAAGGAGTCCTTATGTGCCTCTTGTGCCTCTAGTCTCTTTTGCTCTTAAAGAGTACTAGGTTTAGTAAGTTTGGCTAAACTGGAGCTCTTACTCCTGATAGGAAAGCTAAAACACAAAATAGAGTTGTGACCTACAAAACTACTTTTTGACCAGTTTAGACATAAATGGTCCATTCCAGAAGGACCTGTGAATCCAACTAATCTTCAAGCTGCCTTTGCATTGGGACCTTACTTTGACCTTTCCCCTCTGAATAAATAAAATTATGTACTCTGCAATTATAAGCCGTTGCTGAGGTTTCAAATGTTCCTCTCGTTGCTGCTTTTCACAGCTTTTTAATTCCTTACTGCTCTGGTCTCAGGTGTTTCTACAGACCTGCACAAACCATTCTGATTGATCTCACTTTCCCTTGGAATAGAATTTCATGTAATTATTTCATAGTGAGTTCCAAATCTTGTCTCATTTCTGATGTATAACTATCATAAAGGAAGGCCAAGTCTGGCTTGGGTTTTAGCTTAAGATATAGTCAGATGTAGATAAAACTAAAAAAAAAAAAAAAAAGTGCTTTGTTGTTTATCTTTATGGAAGCTTTCATAATTCCTAAAGATGTCCTTTGGTTTCATTGCTGTCAAGTACTTTAATTTCCCCATTTAATTTAAAACCCCGAAGTCTAAATAGAATAACTGAGGGAGAAGTGCTGAATTCTTAGGACATATCTAACAGGTAATGTAGTGCAGAGCTATCTGAGTCACCATTAAATTATCTAGTCTAAATGTCAGAAATTATGTATACACCAGGGCCACTGGCACCTGAGCTACCTCTAGGATCACTGACACATCTCAGAATTTTCTTCTCTGTGCTTCACAGCCATCCTCAGCTAAAGCCTCATCCCTGCAAGGTGTTGAGCATCACAACACTGAGCAACTTCAAGAGGAGCTGAAGGGGCTCAGCACCCTGCTGGGTTGAGTGCAGGCTGAGTGATGTCGTGGGTGGACGCTTCCTGAAGCGCAGTTAAATTCACTGAGGCTTGGGTTTTCTGCCAAATAAACGCCAGCTGAGGAAGTTATGCCTGCCCAGAGGCTTTCTTCAATGTACATGTTCTACTTAAAAAAAAAGAAATTCTACTGTAAGTTTTGTATTCATAAACTGATGTTCTCCTTTTTCTTCCTCCTTTGCCCTCTCTGACTTCTGCCCTCGCTCCTCAGCTGCCAAGAAAGTGCCCCTTTGTGTGCGGAAATGCCCAGCAGTTCACAGAAGTTAACTAGAAAAGACACATTCAGCCACTTTCTGTCAAAATGCCTTGACACTCTCTTTCTGTCCAAAAGACCCTTTTGCTTTGGAAAAGCCCCCATTGAACACCTCCCCCCTTTCACCTCCCTCTTGAACTTATCCTGCAACAACAATGCAAAATAAATAAGTAAAAGAGGCACCCTTCTCCCCTGCCCCCAGCCTTTGCTGCAGTATTTTGTTGTTGCCATCTTCACTATTAATTTTATGCAAGACACTCGCAAAGTCCAGACTGGTGCAAAACTGATGCTGCTTGGTGTTATATTCACAGAAATTCTGTTCCTCTTTCATGGCATTTTGCTTTTGCCTCGGTGTTGTTTTTATTTGGTTTCTTTGGCTGTGGGAGGAGATCCCCCCGAGCAGGAGCCCCTCTGGGTGCGTGTGTCACACTCTGCACCACCGAGAGCTCCCGGGCGCGGGCAGCGCTGGCCAGAACAGAAACTCGAGGCTGCTCCTTTGGCTTGAAAACAAGTAGCAGATGGATTAGCTCAAAATCAAACCACAGCTCTGGAAGACCTCATCATTTTGATCAAAGTCCTTTGGATGCCCATCTCTGCTCAAAGATATTCAGCGTCTGGTGTGACTCCTATTAAGCTGTGATATGTTAAGACAAGTGCTAATGGCACTGTGTAACTAAACCTTAGCTTTTTTTGCTGTATAAAACTTTCTGAGACAGGCCCAGGAACAGGTCCTGCAATGGGTAAAACAAATGTGAGAACTCAGATCCCGTGTTAAAGGGCAAATTTGTTTCTGGATACACTTTGGCCAGAAACTGAGGGGCTCTGCCCAATGTGTATCATCTGGCTAGAAATTACTGGAGGTTTTACACAAGGATAAGGCTCTTTGGAATTTGTAGCTATGTATTTTTAATACTGTCAATAAACTACTTCCTTGAGACACAGAAGGGCAATAATGGGAGCTGTTAACAAAGTGTGAAAAGAAACGGGCAAGCAAAGGTTAATCACATGGCTGTCCACTAATGACCTCTCCAGCCCCGAGTTTAAACCCTCCGCTACTTGTAAAGACCAATCACGTGAATAATTTCCTGTCTGAGGTAGTCTTTATGGTTAAGAATAAAAGCTGAGCTTATTGTGAAAAGAAAGTGCTCAGCAGGGGAGAAGGTTATTATTTTTAAGCTGATCTAAACACCTGGGTTTCTCAGTAGACCCTATTAAACTTCCTCCATTATGTCTAAAGATTTCAATCATTCCTACCACAGTAGTAAATTAGTGTATTACTGCTTAAAGCAGATAAGCTGTAGTGATGGGGACATCCTAAGCTGATGCTGCTCACCCACCCTGAAGAGAGGCCTATGCAGCCGGCTCCTTCACCATAAATAAGGCAACAAGGCCTGATGCCATCCCAGAATATCGTCTCCTTTCAGTGTGTTGAGGTCTGCGAGGAACATTGAGGAACATTGACTCCTGCTGCTAGCAGGGCCACGGCACAGACCAGGTCTGGGGCATGGGAAGGTGCCTGTAAGCAAGTTGCTCTTGAAGCAAGTTGTGCCTGAAGCTGTATGGCATGGGAAAGCTTCGCAAAACCTTGCTGCCATCTCTTCTAGATTCCTCCAGTGACATCCAGAAGGAAAGCAGAGAATACAGAAATGTGAGATATTCCTGCTTGAAGGTTTAGCTTTTGTAGCAAAAGGAGTTCTGTGAGTGAGAAAAAAAAAAATGCTGTCCTGGCCAGTGGCTCTCTGCCCTCACTCCCTCTTTCTTCTCCTCTCACCTCCACATTGTTCATGAGACTTTTTTTGTTCGCTTCTTGGAGTTCTGATTCTGGAAAATGCCTGGAGATCAGACTCTGCACAGAGGGAGTACACAGCCTCCATTCCTCTGATCACAGCTTGCTGCTGCTGGGATCCCCACAGCTCTCCAGCACGCCCCCACCCAAAGCAGCACAGAGCAGGGCTCCTTAGTGAGGGTAGCAGAGCCCAAGCCCTGGCCAAGCAGCCCTCCTGAGGCTTCACACAACGTGTCTGCTGTCCTGACTGTGGTTTGTTTATAGGCTCACATATAAAGAGTGCCAGATTCTCAGCCAAGTCCCATTTATCTCTGGGTAAACTCCACCTATGCCATTTATTTCAGTCCTGATTTACACACATCAAACAAAATACCTGCAAATCTTTTCCCTTCTCAACTTCCCCAAAACGTCTCACCTGGCACTTTTAAACCAAGACAGTCTGCAAGAGTTGTAAAATGAGTGTGAAATTTTAACTCAGGTCAATGTAAAGTGCCCACCTTACAGTCTCTGGAGGGAATGATATTATACCTTATTAACCTGGTGAAAATGCTGCCTAGAAACTGTTTGATATTGCACGGGTGGTGGCACAGCTTTTTCTACTTAATAAATGGAGTCCTTGAGTTTTCCAAGGGCGCACGAGAGAGAAACTCTTCTGTTCTGTAAACAACTGTGTGTCCAGTTTCCATGCACGGATACCCAATTTGTGCATGCAACTGTAGTTATTGTGCATTCAAAGGGGGCACACCACTAGTCACGGGCCTGGGCTTCTTGCCAGTTTAAAAGTCAGCCCTTCTGTATGTAGAAAGAGAAAGCAGTATCCAATAGAAACAGTGCTCTGCATGCACTCACAGCTCTTATTCAAGGTTCTCAGAACAATGTCTAACTGTTAATCTTCCCAACACTGCCGTGAGGCAGGGAATATTTTATCTACATTTTACAGTCAGAGGAAACTGAGGTTAAGTGACTTGCCCAAGGTCAAAAGACAGATTTAATGACAGGCTCAGGATCTAGCCATGAGAATATGCTGCCCTGACACTGCCTGCTACACCTTGGAGCGGGTGAGGAGAAAATGTGTCCTTCCTGCAACATCCGAGCACTGTCATTTGCTAAAGGTCTAATCCAAGGAAGCGCAAACAAAAATCTGCAGTGGTGCCAAGATTAGGGAAATATCTCCTCTGTGGTTGGGCTCTTTTTGTGTTGTAAATGCAGAGGCTGAAATTTCCAGAGATGTGGATGCCCAATTTCCGCTAACATTAATAAGCTGATGTGTCCAAATCCTGTAGGCAGCTTTGAAAGCCTGTTTGTGCTTTCCCTCTTCCTACTATTCAAGCATAGAGTAAGGTCAGGGCTTTCCCATACCCTCTCCCTTCTCTGCCGGTGGAAAAATTCTGGCCATACCTTCACTTACTCTGTAGTGAATGGATAATGTCACTGGGGATTGATTGATCTAATACCCACAAAAGGCCAGAGGAGAGATTCCCTTGGTTGCCACAGATACTGGATCAGGACCTTATCTTTTTATGGCACTCATATCACTCTCACTATTTTAATATCTGAACATCTTGTGGTTTATAATATATTCCACTTCCTAACTCACCCATGAGATACAGAGGTAGCATTAATCACTTAATCCCATTTTACAGATGATGAACTGAGGCACATCAGACTCCATACTCATTTCAGTCTGAACTACTCTGAGACACTCTTGGCATAGGCAAGAGGATGAGATAAGCACCTGCAGCCAGAGATTTAGACACCGTCTTAGGAGGGGACACTACAGCAAGAATGAACAGCCCTTTGGAAAGTGCCTTTTTTTTATGTTGACTGTGAAGGGAGCCCGGATGATGAGGTAGTTAAAATCCCTCCCTTCGAGACAGATGCTGCTGGGTCAGGCGAACCCCTTCCGAAATGACTTTGCCCAATGCCATGGAGAAAGCTTGCGGCAAAGGAAGAAATTAAGTCCTAGACACAATCACAAGGCTATTTTCCTTGGACTGAGCTTTGATTTCAGGTAAAGGATTTTTTTTGTTAAGGCAGGAAAAAATACTAATAAGTTTAAAACTATCAGCTTTGCTTGGATTAGTCACTGGGAATCTCAGCAGCCAGGCTCTTGAGCTCTGGCCTCTTTGACTTTCGTATGTTTAGATGTTCAGGCCCTAATGAGTTGATCTCGTTGATCTTTAGGTATCTATTCATATGCAAATCCTGGCATTCTACTTTTGCTAAATAGTCTTTGTATTAACACATGAAATAAATTTTTTAAAAAAGAAAGTCAGGCTGTGGTAAATCCTCATACTTAGGTTTGTTTGCATTTGGATAAATGATCATGGTCCCTCTTTATATGATCTTGCTGTACCCGTTAGGAAAAGGGGGGGGAGGGTCGGGTGGGTATTGAGAAATCCAACTTTTAATCTCTTCCACATCACTGTAAATGTTTTATCTAAGAGAAAAAAAATGTCCAAGAACTGAGAGATAAAGATGCAAAAATATGTTAATTTCTCAGCTTCCTCTTTGGCTACATTTTTTAAATTACCACAGAAGTGTCCTCATTCTAGTGTCCTCAGTGGTTCATCTACTAAAAAGATCAAATGTGTCTTCTAAGGCTCTAAAAACCATGGCCTGCCACAGGAAGTATGCCTTTTCACTGCAGATTTTGCAGGTTCACAGTGCATGCGCATGTGAGAGACCTGTACATCACTGTGCCATGCCAGCGCACACTCAAGAGATTTTGAGCATGAATCCTGACCCCAATAGTGAATGAAAAGCACTCAATGACTTCAAAGGGTTTGGGATTTCACCCATCATTTTTCAGACTCTGAAGCTTGCAATCATTCGTGGTTTGTTCTAAAAGTGGTGGCTGCAGAGCAGTGAAGTCATATGGGAATTTCATTCAACTCTGTGACAAACTTCTACTATCTCTGTTTAAACCCTGTGCATTGTGCAGTTATGTATATAATGCCTACAGTATAGTTATATATTATATATATATATAAATTTAAGTAGATCAGTCACAGAGAGTAATCTGAAACATAGAAACACATGAAAACTCTTGCAGGGCCTTGAAACCTACTCTGGGAAGTATATATACACTTATATGTATTTATGATCTATGTATGCACTTAAAACTTCCAAAAAAAATCTCAGCCTTCATTTGAACAAGTTGCTTGGAGTTGTAGCTGAGTTTCCTTTGCTAAAGAAAAGCTGTTTAGGAGCAAATGCAGGTTGCAACAAAATGTTAGGAACAAACTGTCCAGGATCTTCTTTCACAACAATCCCACGCGCTTACAAATCTCCCTTTAAGAATAAAGTGGTAGTGCAAACACCTAATTAAAAAAACGGCTTGTATTCAGAGTTACTAATTAAAAATCCTCATGTTCCCCCGACTTTTTCCCCCCTCTGTGGAAATCTGCAAGTTATTTAATTGAAGTCCCATTTTGTCGGTGCAGATGCACGAAGTGTCTGAATCATCAAACAGATTTAGGGTGTTTTGATTGTTGTGTGTGCCTCATTGCTATTCCCAGAATGTCGAGCTGAGCTTATGCTGATCGGCAGGACTTAGAAGCATGAAACAGTAAAAGAGTCCTTTCTTCTCATCCCAGCCCCATCCCCCTTGCCCCCTGGATTTACATTGAAACTTTGCCAATCTCAGATCGCACTCTGTCTGCTGTCTCTGCATTAAAATGGAGCTGCTTGCCTGTTTCTTTGGCCCCACACTCCATCTTCAGATTCCCCTTGGCTGCCCTAAGATGCCCCTCATGTTGCTTCAGAGAAACTTCTTTAAGAAGACAATTTCATTTTCTGTCCATTTTTTGTCTCTTTCTTTTTCTTTTTTTATCTTTTTCAAATAAAAATCCTTCTCTGTTTTTACATTTGTGCACTGTGTGAAAAGAAAGGAGACAGAGGAGGAGAGAGAAGCCTGTTTTCGTCTAGAGGTGAAAACAGCCTGGTGAGCAGCAGGTGCAAAGCCCCAAAGCAGCTGCTTTCTGCTCTCAAGTTGAAGCGCCTTGGTCCCCCACCCTCCACGCCAAGAGCACTTCATATAATCCTCTCATGCAATTCACACTGTAATTGCAGATATCCAGACTGCTAGGGCTCATTTTATTATTATTTTTACTGATAACAAGATCTTCAAACAGGGGACTGGTCATAGTAATTAGTTGTGTGTCGCTAGGCAGCTTCTGCAAAAGCAACTTGGATTCTTTTCCTTTCTTTTTCATTCTTTTTAGGGAGGGGAGGGCATGACTACTTTGCCCCCTCCTACCTCTCCTCTTTTTACCCCCTTGAAGGCCACTCCAAGTAGCACATGGGGAACTTTCCTGCTGGCTCTGTTGGGTCCCTTTATTATCTCGCCTGCCTCTTTCACTCCTTGAGTCGAAGGCTGTTGGATGGGTGCTAGCAATGAAGACTATTGTCTTGAGGACCAGCTTGTTTTCTCAAGGCTCTGCTTGTTACATTGCTAATTATGGGTCTATGGGATCCTTTTCTGATATTTGACTAAGTGGCATGGATTACTGTGTAATCATTTCCCACTGGGGAGGGGGATCTTTATTATTATTATTATTATTATATAACTCTGGACAACTTTTCAGTTGCTTTTATTTAGGTAATTGCTCTTCCCTGTAATCCAGGAATTCTTATTTTTTTAATCATATTATGGATTTCACCAAACACTACTTAACATGTTAATTACTGGTAAATACACACTTCTTTTTCCCTTCTGTTCAGAGTGAATACAGATCCTATGAATGTGCTGTTTGTCATCTGTACCCCTTATGTGTTATCTCTGTCTAATAAGACCCTGTTGTTTAAAGAATGAAAAGACTGAACATGGACATTTGGCTCCAAACTTTTGTTTTAGATTAGGGCTTAATGAGTTTATGTTTTTTTTTTCCTGTTTTATTTTTCAGGCCAAAATATAAAGGAATAAAAATCAGTTTGATGACATAATTATTTTTAATAACCTGAACAGATTTTGCAGTGCTGAGACACCATACAAAAGCCTGGAAAATGGGATCCTTTATTTACTTGCAGAAAGCTTGATCCAGCTGCCATGAAGTCAAGGCAAATTTTCCACTGAGTCAGAGAAACTCAAATCAGTGTGGAAGACCAGACAAGTTTCTTCCAGAGTGTCCTGGTAACACACCAGGGTCCAAACGGACAAGTGTGGTTCAGACAGAGGGGAGTGGAGTGGGGCGGAGATTCCAGCATGATTCAATTACTGGAAGTATTTTCAGTTTTCTTTAAAATGGCTTATTTTCCTGGCTTATGCCAACTGTGATTTTTTTCAAAGCTTTAAGTTACTGAGATTTCTTTCATGCTGCAGTCCCACGTTTTGATAAATAAAACTATTGCTAAACTGACCATTGCAAAAAGAAAAAAAAAGGTTGAAAGTCTCAGAAGCTCCAATAACCCCACTGCAAGAGTGTTGCCAGGAAAATGGTTCTGGGATACAGTGACTTTAAGGAACCTCAATTCAGATTGACACAGAACTGGAAAGGTAAAATAAATACCTTATTTTGGGTACTGGATAAGTGAATTCAAACTGAGATGTAAATGAGAACATTCTAAGGCTGATTTATTCTGTGCCATTCTAAGATGTCAAAGCATCTTTCTGGCAATGAGGAACACCCCAAAGCACTGGTGCCCTCTGGGGACAGCTCTTCTCATGGGCCATGGCTTATATGTCAGGATGTTGAGTTTCACACCTTTTTATGCCTTTTTTTCAATCCCTCCAAAACTGGTGTGGCAAAAACTTTTAGCTGAGCTATGCAGGCCAACTGAACGTTGTCAGAATCCAATGCACCATGACAATAATCTAGCCAAAAGACACTGTGGTGGTGCAAACCCTCCTTATTTATTACACTGTTTTATAAACAGATACTTGCCTAAAAAAGCATAACAACTCTGAGCTCTGCAGCCTCTGGTATGTTTGCCTACAAAGTTGCATGGCTTAAGATCCATTTGTTTTTAAAAATGGCTTGGTAGCCTCTTCTCAAATTTCAGCCCAAAGAGCTGCTGGACTTGGAGCAAAGTAAACACAGTCCAATACTAATTCTCAGCAGTCAGTCCAAAAGTGCTTTTCCCTTGGGGGGGCCAACAGGGATGTCCACAAGCTTTCAAAATAAGCATAATTCAAGGTGACACTGGCACACCAGGACTTGCATTAAGGATATGTCAGAAGAAGTAAATTGCAGGCTGGCAGAGTGGGAGAGAGCAGGTCAAGTGATATTGTGAAAAAAAAAAAAAAAACAGTGTTGGTTCCTATAAAACTTTCAAGCAGTTCAATTGGTTCAGTGTAAATGCTGTTAGTTGTAAAACTACTCTGGATTTAATCTATAGTGTCAAAAGAGTTTGCATTCTTTGCCATTAGAAATGTGAACTTCTTAGAGACACTCCTGAAGATGAGATTTATTAGGCTAAAAAGTGACAACTCCTGGATATTTCCTGGAGAAACGTATTATTCCATCTCAACTAAAATTAAAACAGGTCAAGTAAACAACTCTGAAAGCTGGAAAACTCAATTTCTTGCCCATCCAATTATGCCTAGCTAGACCAGCCTGTACAATTTTCCATTATGACTGTTATGAACTGTGTGTGGTCCCCTGACTGTACCATACAAGCTGGAGCACTGGAGCACAATAAGGCATGTTAGAAGCTGTCAGCGTGTTTTAGGATCTCCTAATACTTGTTCACTGTAATCACGCTGCTGTGTACAATATAGCATTTGAGATGACCCTTTGAACAAAATTTCTTATTTACATCTACAGACTTTGGAAAAGTTCAGTTTGAGAGATAACGAATGTTAATTTTTTTTTTTTTTCCATTAGATGTAATTGAAACTTTGGGGGCTAATATAGGAGCTTTCTTCTTGGTCCTACGTTGTGGCCTTAACTGTGTTTTCAGCCTCCCCTTTTCATCCATGTTTAATTATGCATGGATTTTTTTTTTTTAAATACTGACCTGCTTTGCCCCATGATCACCTATCCTGCATTCTGGTTGCTTCGCTTTTATTTGTTTGTTTACTCTTTCAGTATTGCTTGAGTAGAACATTGCAAAATCTTCTTAAGCTCCAAATAACCTCCAGCTCTTAAAGAAGAATCCATTTTTATTTAAATCAAAGCAATAAAATCCAACCAGCTTTTCATTCTCTTGCTCCTCCCAATGCACACATACTTTCCAGCACTTACAGAACTACAGAGCCATCCTACAGAAAACAGCTCATATTTTCATCTCAGCATTTACCAGCTTTTTTAACAGTTCAGATGTGCTGCAAGAACAATCCTTCCACAGCAAATTGGGAAGTTACAACACTGGTTTGGGAAACCAGTGACAGGAAGCAGCAGCAAAAGCAGGATTTTCAGAGGGTCAGAATTTCCTCGTCACATGCAAAGGTATGGAAGATATTTCAGAAAGACCAGTAATGAAGGAAGAGAAAAAGTCTCATTTGGCACAGTCACAGCTTGGTGCCAAGGGTCTGTGAGGGGCAGTATGCTCAGGCTGGGAGCAGGGTGGGATGTAATAACTGCTGGGAGATGCAGTAGTGAGAAGGGTGCAGAGGTCCTTGGGCAAGCATGTCCTGTCTCATTTTGGGACACCACTGCATAGAAGGACAGGGCGTAATGTGGAGAGGCTGGACTTGGCCAAAGTGGTATGAGGCCTGCAAAGCAGGAATGGCATCCATAATCACATAAATTACAGTCATTGAGATATCATGCAGGAAAAAGAAAGTCTCTGTAATCCAATGTGTACAGCTCTGTGTTGCCATCAGCCCTTTTCCTGCAGGTTAACAGCAGTATAGGCATGTGTCTGTGAGGACTATATGAGGGAGGAGCTGCTGCCTTCTCCCCTCCTTTAACTCCTTGCATTGCCAGTTACCGAAAGAGGTCTCCTCACATGCCACTTGTGCTTCAAGTGTCTCCTCCATAGCTGGTCCCTTGTCTCCATATCATTCACTCATTAAGTAGCAAATAGCCAACCCAGCCAACCCTGGTCGACTCTGGTCCTTGTGATGATTTCAATCAAAAATACCTTTGGGGTCTGCCTCTCCCTTGGGAGGATAAATCTTCAAAAATTGTCCCACCAAACAACTTGAAGGGGTGGGCAATAACTCACTCACTGGGGTGCTGACTCCACCTTCGACCTGCTGTTGTGGGGAGCGCTCTGGTGTCCCCAGCCTGCCTACATCTCTCTGCTGTCTCTGGCATCACTGTAGCATCAGGGAAACTGGTGCTTGCACAAGCCCTGCTCCGTGCCCAGAGCTCCAGGATTCTGAAATAATGCTACAAGATGTGACATAAATAAGTGCAGTATGTGGGCAGGCAGACACCACCCAGTGATTTGCCCACACCACACAGTGATTTGCATGTGCAAATACTTGTACCAAATTTAAAGGCTGCTTGTGAAACTAAGGCTGTGAGTATTGCTGAGGCTTCAAAGCAGTAAAAACCACAATTAAAGCAGTCCATTAAAGCACAATTACACACAGCAGTAACACACCTAACTGCTGTGGGTCCAATACAGCCATTCCCAAACTGCTCTGAAAGATTTCATATGGTGGGTTTCACATTTTGTGCAATTGTTCTCTACTGGTTTTATCTCCATATGTATTAGAGCAGCACTGGAAAAACCCAGGTAAATCTGAGGCCCCATCCTGGTAGTCAACGTAAAAAGTGATAGGAAGAGATATCTTATTTTCATAGGAAGAGATATCTTAAGTTCAGCAAATTTAAATAGACACATTGAGGCAAAAAAGTGGGAAAGGAAACAAAAATGGGTTAAGGGACTTGCCAGAGGTTATAAATTAGGTCAATACCCAGGGCTTCAGAGCACTGGTCCAGTGACGAATCCACTGCACAGCCCTGCCTCACGCTGACCCAAACACTGAGTTTGGTTTCCTCCCGTCTGCACAACACTTACGACACCTACTAATTTTCTACTCTCACCAGCAATGAGGACAAAAGGCAGATGACTGGATTTTGTTCCTCTGCGACTGCCAGATTTTCATAGCCCTTCCACAAGCTTGAATAGCACGCTGCATCTGGAAGGCTGAGGGCCATATTTTAAAGTTCTCACCACCAAGCAGCTCCTCCAGGAACACTGACGGGAAGCAACCACCAGCCAGCTGTTCAAAATAGCTCAGCACCAACTTGCTGAGACCTTTGGCCATTTACACTGGAGTTTGAGAGAGAACAGAACGATTTTGAAAGTCTGCAAAATGTAGCTTTCTGGGTATTTTTAGTATAAATATTCTTCAAGATCCAGTACTTGTAAGCCAAATATTTAAGGACCCTTGGTAGCTGAGCTGTGGGCTATCTGGTTATAAAGCTCACCTATCTATGGAAAAATGAACTGTTCTCTTGTACAAAAAGAGGTCCACAAATTCTGTGTCATTATAAAAGGGCTTTTTAAAATATTGCAAATTGTAACATTTTTTAGAGACAAGTAAAAAGCCTACTCCATTCCCCCACATTTTTGCAATGGGATCCCGTTCTCAATCATAGAAATTATTAGGTGGGAAAAATATCTTTAAGATCACTAAGTCCAATCATTACCCAGCACTGCTGAGTCCTCCACTAAACCACATCCCTAAGGACCTTCTCCACACTTCTTCTAAATACCTCCAGGGATGGGGACTCCACCACTTCCCTGGCTTGACAACTTGACAACCCTTTCAGTGAAGAAATGTCTCCTAGATTATATCTAATCTAGACCCTCTCTGGTGCAATTTGAAGCCATTTCTTCTTGTCTTATCCCTTGTTCCTTGGAGAAGAGGTTAATGCTTACCTGGCTACAGCCTCCAGGGAATTGTAGAGACATTCAGGGAGTTGTAGAGAGTGATAAGGTCCCCTCTGAGCCTCCTTTTCTCCAGGCTAAACACCACCAGTTCCCTCAGCTGCTCCTCACACGACTTGTGCTCCAGACCCTTCCCCCTTCTGTTGCCCTTCTCTTGATTTGCTCCAGCCTCTAAATGTTTTTTGTATTGAGGTGTCCAGGACTGGACACAGGCCTTGGGAGGTGTGGCCTCACCAGTCCCAAGTCCAGGGGACAGTCACTACCCTGGTCCTGCTGGCCACATTATTGATGGTACAAACCAGGTGCCATTGGCTTTCTTGGCCACCTGGGCGCACACTGGCTGATTCTTACCCATCATCACCATCATTAAGCTCTAGACAGTCAAACCACTCCCTATCACACAGGGCTACCCATGACCTCTCCTTCCTCACCTGGCCCTTCTGAAGAGTTTATAGCCATCCACTGCAGCCCTCCAGTTGTGTGAGTCATCCCACCATGCTCCATGATGGCAAGGATGTCAGAGTTTCCTGCTGTATCATGGCTTCCAGTTCCTCCTGTTTGTCATCCAAACATCTGTGTGCCTCCTCCAGCCTTATCTGCTGGGAGCCTGGGGGCCTACACCCATCTCATGTATCAAACAGAAGGGTGGCTCCCAGTGTGAGCAGTGCCCACACTCACCTCCCTCTAGTCAAAGCCAAACTCTAGCTTTTAAGTGCTTTTATTCATTTTTATAAGCCAAGAGAAACATGTTCATCAGAGTTCATCACAGCTCTGTTTCTCCCCACCCCTCCTACTTAATTTTAAGAGGGGGCCAGCCTCAATATTTGAAACTCCTGCTCCATTTCTTTTCATTCTCTTTTTCTTCCTTCCTTCCTTCCCCCTCGCCCCCTCCCTCCATCTCCTACTCTGTCCCCTTCAGAAGCCCCCAGGATGACACTGCTCATTGATGCTTCTCCTTCATTAGCATTTCAGCAACTTGGCTCAGTAGTTTCAGAGACAATCCGTCATGAGAAAACTGAAGAATGTGCCCCATTTGCATGATTCTGTGCCAGAATGCAACTTTTTCTCAGCTGTTCATTGTGTAATTTCCCCTTGAGCCTTCAACTTTCCCATGAAGTCCCAGAAATCATATTATAGAATTCCAGACCAGCTGCAATGCTCCATAGATAATTTTAAGGACATTTTAACCAATCTCACAGCTCTGCAAAGAGCATCACATACATAAGAAACACGGGTTTACTTTCTGTTGTTAGGAAAGGCAATGTGCCTACTTGAATAAAGTTCTTTGAAACTACAAGAAGGAATTTATGCCCCATGATGAGAATGATCCAATAACTGTTGTGAATCCTTAGGCATATTTTTAACTTCCACTTGTACTGCCTTAATTATTTTATTCCTCTTACAATTAAATGTTTGTAATCCATTTTGAGAGTCTTTTTGAAATGAATGGATATGCAAACAACTTGATTGAAATGCTCAGTGCATATGACTAAAAGTTACTGGCTCTCACACAGCAGAACAAATCAAGCTTTTCGTTAGTTGGTTTCAGAAATCAAAAAGTGGCTTATAAAAAAAGATAGGCAGATAAAACCTGCTTCTAATTACTTTCTAGAGAGCATCTGAGTTTGTAGAAATAGAGGACTTTATTATATTAAAAGTAAGCAAGGAACTGAAAATTGGTGTGAAGCAATCAAACTACTTTGTCAATTAAAATGTAACCCATTAGGAAAATTAGGCACCTGTTCCACAAAAGTTAGACAATGGAGCATGGGAGGAGAACACTGCATTTTAACTATCTGGTTGCTAATTAAATTCTTTACTTTTTCCTATGTATGCCAATAACTATCACTTTTCCCATGTCTTTTTTAACCTACCGAAACAGAACTCATTTTTAATTATTCTGTGTCTTAAAACCACCAGACCTCTTCAATGCTTTCAGAGTCAGAGCATATAAAATGCAAACATTTCGCTAAATATTTTAAATACAGTCTGGATACTTTTTAATACAGATTTTTGTTGTTCCCCCCCCCTCCCCCTACCAGTAGGGTTGGCTGTGTGAAAACCATCCTTGCTGACTCAGGTTAATCTGTGAAACAAATACAGGGACACATTCGCACTATGTGAGTGTATACTTATATATATCCTTGCATTTTTGTGTATGTATCTATAAATATGTGTATAGGAAATGTGTGTGTGTGTATATATATATATATAAGGTGCAAAAATCCTATGGAATTAAAGCTTGCCAAGATTAGGACTTCATAAACAGATAAATTAGGGTTCTTCCAATGTGAAAGATAGGTGGGTTTTTTTTGGTGAGAAGCTCACACGGTGATTAGAGTGAGGTTGTGGAAGATTTCATTAATTATAGGTGACTGGTTTTCCTCTCAGAGGACAGCTCAGGTCCCCCAGCTCCCCCTTGGCAGCTCATCTTAAATTGTTGTCTAACCTTTCCCTTAATTCAGCTCATCTTGAGCTGATGGGAACTGCTTTCATTCCACCTCTTGTGGAGGTAATGAAACAATCTTCTTATTCACTTGGTTCCTCTGAGCCGGTGACACACAACAAAAAACCCAGGGCCCTGATTAATGGCCGCTAATTAGCAATGTTAATGACCAGGTGTCCAAGAGCATGGCCAGCTTCTCTCAGCATGGAGTGATCCCTCAATGAGGGCCCTGCAAATCCAGCCCCAGTGACCCTTCCCCTCAGCTGCCAGTAATGAAGCTGAGCTCTCTCATTACACCCAGGAGAGGCTCAGGGGGAGGCCCAGGCCTTGAGAGCCAAACTCTTTCCTCCAGCTCTAGTGGGCCTTCCATTAATTAAGGTCAGCATTTTTGCTCTCCACCACCCCCCCCCCCGCCCCCCCAGCCTCAGCCTTTTCCCCCTTAAAAAAAACAAAAACAAAAACAAAAACAACAAAACAACACCAAAAACCCCCCAACCCTCAAAGATAAAAAATTTGGATGAAGGAAGGCTTAGTTTTCTCAGCTTTCTCTGCTTTCCCAGTGATAAAGATGCTGTTTCCCAGAGTGTTCGGGCTGCTTGTAGCACCTTTTCCCCCCTCATGTTTTGAGCCCTGTGGATCCAGCTATAACCTGAGGGAAATCTCCACTGGCTGCAGCTGCTCTCTGCCAAGCCCTCTACTTTCCACCTCCCAGAGAAAAAGTAGTTGTAAGAGCACAGAGGTGGAGTGATGCTAGCGCTGGCAAAGCAAAAAAGTCGTGCATACCAGCTAAAAACCCAAATGTGCATCTCCACAGGTCGGACTGGCCGCACAGAAAATGCATTCATGTATTAATTCTCATTAACATTTTTGTCATATTTACTACTCTAAAGTTTAGACACATAAAAAGTGATCTTCAAGATAAACATCAAGTAAAACGTGCCACTTTGGCTGCAGTTTGTAACGCCTTTCCTGCAGCAGCACGAAGTGGAGGTGATGCCTGCTCTCTGCCTGCTGGCTTGGGAGAGCAGGAAGGGGAATTCTCCCTGTCCAGCTGTGGCCTGGTGCAGGCAGAGCTGCCAGGTGCTACCCGAGCCTCTGATCATCCTCAAACAGCTCCCGTCTCCTAGGACAGGCTGGGGGATGACAAGAGTTTGTAAGTTCTAGAAATCCATCTTGGTTTTGGTGGGAGGGAGCCTTTAAAGGACGGGGGATGTTTTATCAGCGTGCATGCGGCACACGGCTACAAGAAAGAGCCAAATGTTTAAAGGAATAGAGAACTGTTTCATTTTTGCTTTGTAACTAGCAAATGTAGTGATATAGGAGTGAGAAAATACTTTTAGTGCACCTACCTGCAGCTTGTGTGGTAAGGCTGAGTGCTTCTGAAGTTTACAGAAACTTCAGAAGTCAGCTTTATTAGCTTTGACAATACAAATGTTTTCTTTTAATTGGAAGAATATTACTACAAGTCTCTAATTTTTTTCTAGTTGTGCACTGTGAAATGAAGACACAAAATTAACATGCATTGAAAGAGAGTAGTTAAGGGAGCTGATGGGGTGATAGGAAGCCTTTTACTCTAGGTCACATCTTGAGCTGGAGGTGACAGAAAGTTAATACTGCAAGAATGCCATTTGGTGGCTGTTCTAAGATAAGGGGGAGCCAAGCTCAAACTTTAATGTGTTAATGCCTTCACAAATGCATTAGCAGTAGTTGGGGAGGTAGCTGGACACCATACTGCACCAATTGTTTTCCTATAAATCCTTAAAGGGGTGATTTCCATCAGTGTAATACTGTCTCCTTCCAAATGACAATATTCCCTGCTCTCTTGACCGTCTGGGCATTACAGCAGTGACTAACATGGCAAATTAATATCAGGATGATAATGCATTTGGATTTTTACAGTAAAATTAAATGTGTTACAGAAAAGAAAAGGTGCTGCCTTTTAACATGTCTGGATGCTCGGGCACAGGAGGTGATGCTGCACCGACAAGGCTGCACTCCAACTACTGGACTTCTATGCATAAATAAATTACTAAACTTTTCATTCTTGTGTCTTGAGAGAATTTTCCTGGCACCCAACTTGACTAGAGAAAAATCTTGCAAGATGTACTGGTTCATTCCCTGTCGATTAGTCGCTCTCCATGGATCCTTGGACTTTCTAAGTGGATGAAGCCTTGAAATTGTGCTGCTTTCACCTTGCACACAGCAGGTTATTCAGTAAGGACCTGCTCTGGCTCTGGCTTGCTTCACCTGAAACTGTAATCCTGCAGTAGGTCAGCTGTCTTTTAAAAGGTGTTTTTGAACCTGACATGGATTTTGAATGAAGGTTTACATCTATTCCCTATCTAGAAGTGTGCATTGACTGTCATTACAGATATGAAAGGTTCAGTTCCCAGCTCTCCCAGAGACCTCCTCAGAGATTTTGGGAAGTTACTTATGGCCAATGAGGGCTGCTAATGAAAAGATGATATAGTGATGGTGAGTGCATCAAAAATAAGAATGAATTAAAAAAGCTGATTGAAAATAAAACCCACCCAAACCCCCAAACCAAACCAGAAGAAAAATTAGCTTGACCCTTGCCTCCCTGTGAGCAGTCATAACACCATTGCCTTTATTTTCTGCCATCAAGATAGACTGAAGCAAGGATTGACCCTTCATGTGCATTTCTGTGGCATCAAAATCCTATGGGAAACCAGTGGCAATTGAGGGCTTTAGCTACATGACATAAAGAATAACTGGGTTTTCAAAATATTGTTCACTCCTTGTAACATCATTTCTAGCACCGTGCTGTTCGCACAGCCATGAAAAGCAAAGCAACTCCTGCAAACTGTAAGAGCTTTTGTAACTCCATCCTACACATCTAATTGATCAGCAATGCCAAAAAGAACAAGTCTTTCTATAGCTATAGTTATTCTATTACAGGTTATGCAGATAAGGTTACAACTAGAGCCAGACACATTTTTTTCCAGATAAACCTTTTCCACTGACAAATACACATGATCACAAACTTTTCATGAATGGGTATTGAGTTCATCTCTTTTCTAGCTAAGAGTCTGAAAACATTTTCAATCTAAATTTACTTGCAGTTAATTAGAAATGTCTAGGAAGCTTGAAACAGTGAAATACAAAATTTTTTTTCAGTGTTTTAATTAACTAAAATTTTGCCAAAAATTTCATTTCAGGCCTTCACCTCTCTTATTGTATACACACCCCTGTTTATTGAAGAGCCAGTTACCTGAACAGCTTCACTGGCCTCCCTTCTGCCTCCTGGAAGCTTCTCCTTTCAGACATTGGCTGTAATGCCTTTTGAATGTATCATCAAAAATATTTACTTCCCTAAGTCAGGGCATTGCTGAAGCCATTGCTTAAATAAAACAACCAGGACTCTGCTCATTATATCCTGGGAGTTCATTTTTGGATGGAGTAGGGATCCAAAGCAAAGTTTTGCCTAGATCCACACTTTCACAGACATTTGGACGCAGCTTCTGTTCTTCATCGCACAGGGAAGGAAGAAATGAGAAACACATGGAAGCAGTGACCATCATGTGGGCCCAATCCCAGTCACTGATACCGAGGAAGTATTTTCACATTGACTTCTGTAACAACGAGCTGGAGCCTTTGGAAGATGAGACCTGCACGGAGTTGTGAAATCAGCTGACAGTGAAGATGCCCATTCTCCTTAATCCCAGACTGTCCCTGTGACGTGCAGTATTCTGTTTAGTAAACTCTTCAGTAACAGCAAAAATAAGTCTACAAAACTACTGAAATCTTCTTGGCACTGGCAATACTTTGCTTTTATACCATCTTGGTTTATGCCTGCTATAAAGTCCCAAGAAGGATAAATCTGAGGACTTCACAGCAAGCATAGAGTTTGGGATAAATGTTTTGATTGCTGAGTTACATTCTTGAGTTATCTGACAATTTACTTTGCAACTACGATTTGTCAGGATTTTATGGATGATTTTCCATTTGCTTTTTCTAATCACTTTCCCTTACAATCTTTTGTCTCAGTTTTCCCTGTTGAAAAATGGACGTGGCTCTACCTTTTCAACAAAACAAGGTAAAAATCCATTTGGTAATGTTTGTGAAGCAATTTGCAATTGGTTTGTAGCTGAGCTAAATACAATGTACTATTAATAAAGTAATTAAAGAAAAATAAATAAGGAAGGAATTATGTAGATTCCTATAAAAGGCAACTGGTAACAAGGGAAGAATTTTGCCCATTACTGGAGCACATAGCTCCATAGGCAAATTAAAACAAGGGCTCTGTCCTCAGAGTTTTGGGCAATCCAGGCTACATAATTGATTTGAGAAGAGCTACTCCAGGCTACTGTGTAATTACAGAAGTATTCACTCTTCTGGCTCCCACTCTCCTTGTCATGTTCTACCTCATTGCCCTTTATGCTAAAGCCTTTGTTGATGAGGGAGCGGAAGCAGTAAGGACAAATAAAGCAATTAGCAGGTAGGGGGAATGCTACCACTGTTTAAGGATAACACACAGCTTGTATTGGGACATTTATTAAGTAGAAGTCTAGAGCCTGCAGGTCAGAAGGAAAAATGCAGGTAATCCAGAAAAACAAAGAAAAATTTTTAAAAAATATTTTTCTTATATATGTAGTATTCAAGAAATCTTGGCAGGAATAAAACATTTTCAAATAGTCTATATAAAAAACATGATGATTTTACTTAATATATTTTTAGTGAGATTAGCTTCCAGCTTTCTAATTTTATTTTTTTTAAACCAGAATCTCATCACAAGAGCGCTCTTCTCTCCTGCTTCAAGTGTTCATTGGCAGTAAGCAAACACCAATTTTTTGAAGGGCTAAAATCTCATTTTAAATTACTGCAGAGCCAGCCAGGAGAGGGAGCCAAGACCTTGAACAAACCTTTCTTCCTGGCTCTCTGACACCCTGGGAAGGAAGCTGAGCCATTTTAGCCAGGGCTGCTGGGTTCTCTCAGGGCTTATGTGAATGCATTGCATGAGGAAGGGACAAAAGTGTCTGGGAAACAAAATTACACATGGAGTCCCCAGGCATCAAATGTTGGATGACTCATGGTATGAGGAGAGAAGAAAGCAGGAAGATACATGAGGACTGGTGGAAATGAACAGTACTGTAGTTTTTCACTTTTCATGCTTCTACTGCTCATCAGGAGACCAGGGTTGGAGGTTGTTACAGTCCATGGACTCTGGTTCTTTTCATAACTCATTATCAGTTGAATTTGAGATAGGTATGAAGAAAATCATAGAATTGCTGCTGAGTGTGGTGGACTGACATCTTGGGCGGTCTAAAATCAGACCAGAACTGCGAGGCCAGGCACTGCAATGAACTAAAGAGCTGCTCCTCCAGTGCTTGGGTGGAGTTTGGGTTCTGATCTCCAGAAGTAAATCTAAACTTTATCTCCAAAACACATCAGTCTAAGAGGCAAGGACATTGCATGGGAGAAAAAAAAAAACCAGAAAACTAAATGGATAACATGAAGAATACAAGTGGACAAAAAAATTTAAATGTTTAAAAGAAGAAATATTAGAAATTAAGAGGACTATTTTATTCAGGGCCATTTGTCATATTTTTCTAGTTGAAAAAATAGAAGAAAGGAGAAGATTCTAAGTCCAATTTAATGTTCTTCTTTTTTTTTTTTTCCCATTTCCAAGCTTTCAGTATTTCTAAGTATAATTTATCTTCATTTTCTTCCAGTAAAATAAAAGATATTGGGACCAGTCTGTAACAGAGACAGCAATCATCAGAAAAATTTTGAAAGTCTTTTTTGCTAACTAAACTGAAAACTGTATTTCAAACTAAACTTAAACAAAAATGGCTTCATTTTGATTCCTTTGTCCTGAAACTTCACTCTGAAATCATAAAGAAGTCAAAGTGTACACTTTTCGGTTTTTTTTCTAAAAATATTTAGGATTTTTTTTCCTTCAAGTATTTTAAACAATTTTAATTATTGTGATTGTTAAAATAATTTATTTGTAGACTCAGATAGCAAATTAGTTCCTTACTATCAAATGAATTTTTTTACTGCATGGTGTTGATTTCTTTTTCCTCATAGTGCAGGTAGCAACTTCTTAGAAGTGCATCCAAAATAAACTGATGATGAATAGTGACAAGCTGAATCAAAAACAAAGAGAATTTTTGTTATTTGTTAACTATTCTTATCTTACAGATCAAAGTATTTGGATCAGACACAAACACAATATACTCTTTTTCCGGAACTACTTTCTGTTTCTAGAAGCCTGGCAGTATTTCTTCAGGCACTTCACCCAAGCTATGAAATGGTGAGTTTATCCAGATCCTCCAGGAGGGAGTGAGGGATCAGCTTGGAGATGTTTCTGAACAGCAGCCCCAAGAATAGAAATCGGTGGAGAAACTTCTCACAACTCTCTTCAGGAAGCTCAGGGGAAGCAAGTTAATAACTGTGCCTAAAGTTAGATGCCAGGAGCATTTTTTACTCCTTCTGGTCTCTGCAGAGCAAGATCTTCCTCAAGCAACATTGATACCAATCTGCAGAAGAGGAAACTGAGGCACATGAAGAAGCAACTCTGCACGTTGGAAAGAGTTGGCTGGAGACCTGAACCAGATATCTGAAATCTCGTTTTGGTGCTCTCTCCTTGAACCACACCGTGCTGTGGTGCAGGGAAATCTGCCTTGCTACACTTGCTTTGTACATAAACACGCAAGTTCATTTCCCAGACTTTAGAACCTGGCCATGTGCTGCAGAACTCTATGGATTATTGTGTTTCCAACAAGTGGGAATAAAAGGCAGAGCCTGCTGTATCAATGACTACAGACCATGTCCTGTCAGAGGCTGTGTGGCAGAGGCAGAAGCATCATTATGAATCCCCAGAGCTCTCCTGTAAATCTTCATTAAAGTCAGGGGGAGTTTCAAGTCTGTTATTAAATGTTCAATTACACTCTACAAGTAACAACAGAAGCAAATTGATAAAAATAAGGTAGGAGACAATAGGTGTAGAGCAAAGGAGACCACTAAAATGTCTGCAGAGAGTCTGGAATAATATGAATAATGAACAAATTTGTAAAAATCAAAGTCTATTTGCAGATGAATAATAAACAGAGAAAAGGGCAGGATTGGTTGAATGAATTATGCATTATGAGTCATTTAACAAGCACCGATATCTATAAAGATAATGGTTCTAATGTAAATAACAAGCCTTTAATATTTATGCAGCCTTAATAGTCTGGGGAGTCTGCAATGATAGTTAAGAATTATACCTCTCCTCAGTGTTTTTCAATGGAAAACAGGTTTATCACAATGTCACAAACCCAAAGCAGTTTCATGCTAGGTTTGATACACCTTTAACTCCACTTTGGACCCTGTCTGCCCTAAGGCTGGACTCTGTACAGAACCACCACTTCTAATTGACAGCAATGCCATGGCAATAAAATCAGGGCCTTCTGAGCTAGATATCAGAAGCACTGATAACAGAGCACTCAAATAGTGACAAAACTGGACATTTCATTTTCCTTTCTGCTTTGAGATAAGGATCTCTGTAGTGACTTAGTGCAATCTCAGCAGCGAGAGGAGAAATGAAATGAAAAGTGCCCTCCCCTCTCCTCCGTGCACATAGTTCTGTGTGGGAACAGGAGAGGCCCCAGAAAGCCCTGTGCAATCACAGCTGGGCTGTTAATTGCCTGGCCCTGTGCACAGTCACACCTTGTTGCTCCTCTGCCACAAGAAAGGGCCACCCAGCCCAGCAGTGCCAAGGCAAAGGCGGAAAGGTTTCCATCATTCCTGTGTGTCATTCTCGCCTCACGGAAATGCCAATGTGCCAGCACGGGCACGACCCTGCCTGGGCTCCCACGGCTGACAGCAGTGCTGAAAGTCAGGGAGTGACTGCAAAACGACTGGGTTTATCTACCCCCTTTCTGTTAAATTGAGGTTACAGCACAGGAAAAATCGTTTATTCACAAGGGCAAAAGCAGCTGAATGCAGCAGCAAGCACCTGGCTCCAGATCATAGCAGCAGAGAGCCCAGTTTTCCCTACCATTCTTACTCTTTCAGAGAGAGAATGATGATTCTTAAAGAATTTTCACACAGAGCCTGGGGAGACAAGGTTGCCATGTCCATTTTCCTTCTGTGAGGCTGTGGATTTCTGCAAAACCTACTTACTTGGAGGTCTGATCTGGTACTTGGAGGTCTGATCCCTGGCTCTTAATTCAGATGCAAAATTGGTACATAGTAAGGGTGACACTATATTGAATTGCATAGAGCCTGCAAAATATGTCGAGGGTTTTTTTTTAAATAACTTGACCTGCAGGATATTAATATAGTGGCAACTACCCCTTCAGGATATAAAACTGGCACCGACTCTAAGAACTTCCATTAGTGTAGCAGGTTTCTAGGCCCAGTAATGGTCATTTCATCTGAACATGTGGAAATAAAACCAAACCATAACAGGACTTAAAAAGAATTCAATGCATATTTGTCCATAAACACATCATATAAATAAAAACTCTTTAAAAAAAAAAAGTGACAAATGAATCAATGTGTGTTCTATTATGGAATAATAATATCCCTTACCACATGTGTTGCTGAAGCAAATAACTTTAGCTGGTATGATAGTATTTTCCATCTTGTGGTACAGTTTATATTTTCATCTATTGATTAAGGACCTGCTCCTGAGGAAGTTAATGACCAGAGTTCCCCAGGCTTAAAAGGAGAAGGAAAAATGTGTATACAATTTGGCTGAAAATAAAGAAAAAAATGTATTTCCTCCTCCCCTTTCTCCTAGTGAGAGTGAGTGTAGAATACAAAACCAGTTGAAGACAGTGGAAAGATTTGCTCCTTACTTCAGCAGCTTTGGATCTGGCCCTAAGCATGTATGTGTGAGATAAATTTTGGCACTACTGGAAACCCCACCTCATACCTCCCACTGTGAACATGTCATCTTTCTATGTGCTCATGCATGCCAAAGCTTTATCTCTTTTGAAATATTGCCCAGAATCAAGCTATGTTTACTCAAGTAATAGGGAGATTCACTTATATACAATAATTTCTTCAATGGAGAGGCTCTTTCTGCAGTTGTACTTTGGACTTTGTTCCTAGTTTAGCTTCTGTTTTTCTAACTTGATGTTTTTATCCAGGTTTGACAAGAGGGTTGGATTTTTTAAATTTTTTTTTTTTTAAGTTAGACACCTGGAATTAGCTTTTCCTGCCAAGAATTACAGCGCACCTGGAAGTACTAAATCATTTTAATCTGTTTTTTAGTGGTTTTGCACAATGGAATTGCATCTCTTTAAATCTTTCTTACCTTTTGCAAAACTAAACTGCAGCTCCAGACATTTTATGAGTATGTAGATAGTGATATCAGGAGATAGCTGTGCCCTGCTAGTGACTGCCTCTACTGATCCTAGAGGCAGTTAGCTGAGAACTACATCTCCAGGTTTCTTTCCTCTGCTGTGGCTCTGCTTACCTACATAACATATGGAAATGTGAGCATACACTTACAGCAGATTGTTTGCTATGTTTACACCAGTTCTAACACTAATCCCCATTAATGTTTGATATTGCTCCCAAAGAGTTTAAATAAATGTCAGGCCTCAGATCCATTGCATACGTGTTAGGCATCGTATAAACTTCGGATGGAAGGATACTGAAATGCTGTGGGGTGTCCTTTTTTTAACATTACTTTTACTGGCTGGATTAACTGCATCAATGTATGCAAAGCCCTGCTACTTTCATGATTTCTGTCATCACATTTGAGTCCTATTTTCAAGGAAAACATAAGCCAGTTTCACATCACCTTTAAGGTCCACTGTCTTGCTTCTGCTCTCAGTTACGTACATTTATCAAATGTGTGTGTGAGTGCAAAGTGAAAAAGCAGCCAGATGCACACTAACAAACACAAAACTTTTTTCCTCTTTGCTAAAAAATATCAGACACATCCATACTAGCTGCACTTTGCTGCAGAACAATAACTACAGGGTCATGGCAAAGTTTGCTCCAGGCTGTGTAGCCCATCCAGCAGCAGCCTGGGTGCCTCAACTTGTAAGAAAATATTTAACTGCTGTGCAGAGAGACCTGCAAGGGAACAGCCTGTGGACCACAGAAATTTCAAGTGCCAGGCAGATTCCCAGCTCAAGCTGCTCCTTTGCCCAGTAAGAGCTATACGTGCTTACTGGGATTTTCTGTTACAGCAGAGACAAATCTAGAGACCTTCATTCTTTGTCTGCCACATGGAGAAGGAAGCTGGTCAGTCCTCCTGTGTGCCAGGCACTCCCTTTCTCTCTCACCTTCCTTTCCCAATTTGATTATTTTACATGAGGCTGTTTCTACTGATGATTTTTTTTCAATTACTGTTTCAGAGGCTCAGCTCTGAGGCTGTAAGACTTTCATATCAACCACCACCAGCTCTGTCAGTCATATTTGGGATGCAACCACTTTGAATTTCGAGGATTTTCTCATTATATGTTTACACAGTGCCCAGTTCAGCAAGACCTAGATCTTAGCTGGAGCCTTTCTGAAACCCTTGTATTGTCATGGAGGCAATAGCAACAATGTTCAGCTACAAAAATCACCAGCACAAATGAGCAACACTGTGGGAGTGTGCCTGGGGACAGCAGACAGTCAAGAGTAGAGAGTGGTTATTGAGACAGGCTTGTAATTGAACAGAGCTGATCTGCTCCTTTAGGCTAAAGGCAACTAATTTTCACTTCATCCAACCACAGAAAAAGTAAACAAAAGCTGTAGACACAGCCATATCTTTTAAAACACAGTGTTGTTTAGTAACAAAAATAATTGGACTTCACAAGTTAATAGGTTTTGCAGCAGGAGATAATTTTATGTTAAATGACTAAGCTGTGTCTCAACCTTTGCTGGGCTCATTATATCCTTTAAGTAGTTCAAGTTTCCAGATAACCAGCAGCAGAACCAGGTAAGCAGGCAAAATTAGTGTGGCTGGGAAAATTTGTATCTGTCACACAGGTCTGGTTCCCACACACTCTGGTTACATCATTACTTAGTCTGTTAACTAGGAAACCAATTAGGCCAGAGAGCTCCTGTCAGGTGACCAAAACACGAAAATGCACCAGAAACCCTACCCGAAAGATGGGATTTCAGCAGAGGCCCGCAGATAGCTGACTCCTCTTCTGCTGCACTGCAATTTTCGTATTTCGTTTCGCCTTTGCTTTCAAGCTGAGCTCTGAGGTCCCACAGATTGATGGTTGAAGGAGCCTTGTTTCTTCCCTCAACAGGTGTGCTGAGAAAATTGTTTCCTGCATCAAAAATTACACAAAATTATGTAATAATTTCTCTCATTCACTCTGGCAAATTTCCTTCTCCTTCTCACCTTTTAATTTACAGGGTGAGAACAAGGCATTAGGTACAGAACTGAGTGCTGCACTGTGGTTAACAGGACATTCTTCTTAAAGGAAAAGGCTTTATAAGAGCAGGGTGAGCTAAAATTCAGAGCACAAACACCTTCAGCAATGGTGGTTTGTTTTCTACAAATCTGAAGATTTGTAGAAAGTTTGTCCATGTACAGAGGAAGCACAAAGGTCTCTGGGCTCACCTCAGCAGAGAAGAGCACGGGCAGAGGAGTCCAGCATAGGGCACTGGGAAGACAGGTGATAGCCAGTTTCCTGTAAAGCATACATAAAAAGGGAATGTATGTACAAATAAATACACCTCATCTCTATATTACATCACTATGTGGCTAAAATACAGCTTACATGACTAGAATACTTTTTATATGCACATATTTTAGACACATACATATATATAAATGTATATGTATTGCATACTACAAGTGGTGCAGGTATTTTCTAGCCTGCACATCTTCCCTGATTCTGGCATCACCTGAAGAGCTCACTGACCTGCTAAGTCCTTGCTCTTATCTACTGAAAACCTGCAAACACCTCCAATACCTTCACTCTGGGCCAAGAGCACTAACAAGCCACATGCTCTTTCTCTCTGTTCTCATACAGATTTATTTTCTGTTAGGCCAAGGAGACAGAGGGAGAGAGCTGATTAAACCTCACCTCAAAAGCCTCAAGAAGAGACTTCACGAACCAGGGGAGGGCAGGCTGAGGGCACGGGGGTCCTCCCCCACTGGAGGGTGATACTTGAGTACCAGCACTGCTCTTTGATCCACAGCACAGTGCCTTTGGGCTAAAGGGTTTGCCCCAGTGTGGCCCCCTTCATTTCTGATGGCCTGTCATCTTTGGGAAAATTTTTTGGGGAATGGCCATCAGAGGAAGCAAAGTAATCAGAAATACTTTCCTTCCCAATGATTTTGGTGAGCAGAAGACTTGATCAGTGTGCAGAGAAGAGCAAAGCAGTCCCTGCCAGCTCGGGGAACCAGGCTCTCACATGTTTTCCAGCACAAGCACCTCATTATTAATTCATGCTCCAGGTCCTCTGTACATGCTGTTACTAATATTAGGTTTCAACAGAGTAATGAGCAACAGCAATAGACTGACTATCTCAATATATTTTAAATAATGTTTGAAATATTAAATTTGAGTTTGGATTTTTAATTAGAGCCTAGGCAGGGTATTGACAATCTTCCTACTGTTTTGCAGCCAGCAAGCAAATAAGATAGGGATTGTTCTGATCTGAACACTGAAAGCCAGTCTGATTTAGGGGATGGATCTGAAATACAACACCAAACTTTAAAGCATGAGGCAAATTTGGCTCTGGCTTCAGCAGACAGACTTTGACCCATCCTTATATTAAAAAAGGACTTTTGATATGGGACTTTCATAAAAGTAAACAGTTGTGAGACCAGCACTTACGGATATGCTCTGGAACATCCTGTCACTGAATTGCCCAGGGACAGTTTGGCTCTCAAGGACACCTCTATTATTAAATAAAGGGGACATGGTTAGCTGGACGTAGAGAAAAGGGGTTGTTGTTGTATAAATATAAATATATAGTATAAATTGATCCCTTTAGGACATGTACAATAGGAAAAAAAAACAAGGCAGGCAAGCTGTGAGTCTCTACAGGGCTTCAAAGTCCTTCCCACTGCTGTGCTCCAGGCAGGAGCATAGGTCAGCATCTCTTCCTTGCTTGGAGATACATATATTAAAGGACTCATTTAAAATTGGAGCTGGGTAAAGAGCTAGAGCCATTTTCCTGTGAGCATGCACATTTCTGAATGTGCTCTCTTTGAGAAGGAGTTTGCAGTGAAGATTTTGCTGTTCTGGAACTCGCTCCTTCCACTTGGTCTGTTGGGAGTCTGAATACATTGACCTGTGGGGCACATTGCAAAGCCTAACTATTTTCCCAGGATTTTTCTGAATGAATAACTTGAGTAGGTAGAGAGAAGAATGTTTCATTTGTACAGTATGTGGAGGCTTTTAATTAATAATGTTCCCATTTGAATGCCTATTGTATTTTTAAACGTGCTCTGTACGTAGACCTAGAGCATCAGATAACTGCAGAGTTGGTTTTTTTTTTTTTCCAATTAAAACAAAAAGAAATCCCACAACTGTGTGGCATTGCTGCCAAATGCCTTTTTGTGGTATCTCTATACAGTGTCTAACACAGCAGTCCCTGATCTGGACCATGACTTCTCTGTGCCAGCACCCAGATAGAACTGTCCAAGCTATGGCAGGTCTCAAGGAGATGAAGTTTCACACCCGCTGGAGAGTTTGCCACTGCTGATCATCACTGTAAGGTTGGGGATGTTCTTCGGTCAGTCACTGACATTAGAGAAGTGCCCAGGCTCCTCAGGGTGGCTTTACCTTCTTCCTGTCTGGATTTGGAGCTCTTGAGAGATTGGGTCTTTTCTTGGGTATGTTGGGCATTTCATATTTTTATAACAAGAGAATCAACCTGGTGAGTGTTCTCACAGCAGACAGGTTTTTTTTTTTTGTTGAAAATAAAGGTCTTCATAGGAATTGAAATTTTTACTGGTTCCTACAGTTCAAGTAAAAGTTTTTAAATTTTTGTTTAAAAAACCTTTCTTTTGGTAAAAAGATACTCAGTTTTGATATCACAGATTTCTAATTTTTTGTCTGCTTTGGTCCTCCCTAAACACCCTGACACAGCCTGAAGAGAAATATTTTATATTTTCATTTTAAAATGTCTCTGAATTTAAAATTTTCCTACAGAGGTATTTATTTAGCTGTTGGGTCCAGCTAGTGGTCTGCAGGTCAAATCTGACTCAGGGAAATGCTTTTATGATCCAATTCTTTCTCCCTGTGGGAGATGCAGGCCCCTTTCCTGTACTCCATGCTTCTAAAGCACATGAGTACATCCTTCTGTGCCTGGTCACCACATTTTTCTGATTTCAGTCTGCTGACTGTTGCTTTTTTTAAATCTTCACCCAGACCAGTGGGTCAGATATTTTGAGGAGACAGGTGAGGGCGCTGCCAGCAAACTGGAATTTTATTGCACAACTCATTGTGTTTAAGCTGTTTTCTTGATGAAGAAGTTGTTGTGCAAAGACAAGTATCCAACAGGCTTTTTCCACACTGCATTTGTCCTTGTTTCAGTTGTGTGTTTTGCTGCTGAAGCAAACCACCACCCTTCTTGAAAGCCTTAAAACCCCCTCCTGCCACCTCCGCTTTTTCATTCCTTTTCACTGAGTAGGCTGCCAAAATTGATTTTCTGATTATTTACTGCAACATCCTTTCCTCCATGGCCATGGGGCCTTTCCTCCCTGATCAGGCAAGCGCAGGGCAAAGGACCAGGTGAACTCAAACCTGTCTCCAGAATCTTAATGCAGAGCTCCTTTGAAAAACACCATGGCCAACCACACAATTTTTCTTCCTCTCTGAAAACCCTGTGAGAATCTTACACTTAAATCAGGAATTGCACAAGCTTCCTTATGTGGCTCACCACAACCCTGACCTGCACTACTCTTGTACATCTGTCTCCCTTAGGAAAGACAGAATGGTTTGTACTGAAGTGTGAGAAGAGCTCAAATTTGTACAAATTCTGCCCTTACATGAAAATGCACAAGGGTCAGTTACAAGGAGAGAGCAGGGCTTAACTTTAAGCCAAGATAAAACTCCATTTTCCAGAAGAAAAGAGATGAGATGCATTATTCCACAGAGTAACTAATCTACAGCAGGTACAGTGGTCATCATCTTATTCTATTTCTTCATTTTACTATACATGATGCATCTTCAACAGAATTAAAGGCCCTTAACTTTCCATTGCTTTTGCAGTTGATGGAACCCCAAGAAAATTTTGACTGGAAAAAAAATCATACTTTTCAACATGAATGATGGCACATGTATAGGAGGAATAAACAGTTTCAAATCTAAAAGCCCTTCCTATATAAAATGTGTTTAAAAAACCAATTCACTACAAACTGCTCTCAGGCAGTTAAGATTTACATCCAAAGGGATGAGGTACAATCACACATTTAAAGTATCCAGCATCTCTTAGTACAGATGTTCAGCTGTGCTTTCTGATGCTGGCAACCAAGCAAAAGAATAGTTTAGTGCAATTGCCTTTCCCTTAAGGAGTCCTCTTTTAAGACACTTATCTGAACACATGCTATGATGGAGAATGTTGTGACTGAATTATTCAATCTATTTTGTGTTAGAAGTTTGTAATGCACAGTCTGAAAGATGGCCAATCCCCGCTCTTCTCTAATTATGCTGAGTGTGAAGATGTCTGGGACACAGCCTTACAACAATGCTAGGAAAGAACAGACTCCAGAGTGACTGAGCTGACTCCAGAGTCTACAGCAGACAACATCTCTTCAAAATAAGCCACACAGGTGGTGATAACCCATTACAGACAGACACCTAACTCCCAACACTAGAAAAATACAAGGGATAATGGGAATTGCTTACAATTGCTTACTATGGGTGTTTACATCAGCCAAAAGCAGATGTTCTCCAGCTAAGCTGGACTGTAGTTTTGGTGTTCCCAGGTCCACAGCACCCATGGATATTCAAACAATATCCCTGCTTGCTATGTGCATTTCCATCTCATCTGGCTGTGAGGTGGTGAGATCTGTATCATATTTCTATAAGCTGCACAAATGCTGCTTCCAGATTCAGCTGCTGCAAAACATTTTACACGAGTCTGAACAAAGAGATTCCAGCTGGTCCAGACTGAAGCAACATGTTTGCTTCCTTCTCCCTTTCATCTCTAAGCTCATTCATGCTGAGAGTGAGTATAATTGCTCTCTATAAATACATTCAGGTTAGGCACTAAAGCGAGAGAAAAGATACTTAAGCAAATGGACAATGATGACACAAGAACAAATGATTACTAATGAGCAATTAATAAATTCAACCCATAAATTAAAATTTCTGATTATCAAAAGACTGAAGTTCTGTATCACCTTTCCACTAAAACTAGGAAGAAAGGAAATAGAATTGTTTTGTGAAGCTTGGTAAATGTATAGACTATGAGATACAGTTGCTTATAGCAGCAGAGGAATCGATTTGGTAATCTACAAGATCCCTTCCACTCCTATGCAAATAGTGAACACAAAATCTAAATCACTGCCTGGAGTTTATATTAGCCTTCTGTTTTATTTCAAGGCCTTTGGAATCTGACTTCTTTAAGTTTCTTTGGAATCTGACTTCTTTAAGTTGCTCTGGCAAAATCTCTTGCAGGTTCTTGTTGATGTAAGAACCAACACCTAATATTTTTTCTTTCTAATTTACCAGATATCTACTCCTTGAGCATGAGCAACCTGATGGCTTATCTTCCTCAAATTCTGTGAAGGACTTTCTTCATCTAGCTTTTTCTCCTCTAGAAGTTCCACAAGTTCTGTTGTGATTATTTTCTCATGTCTTTTACACCTGACCTGAAAACGTAGCCCTCCACAGAAATATCACAGTAAACATTCTATTCCAAATTACCTCCTTTTCTCTTCAGATTTTGCAATGGACAGCTTGCTACCACCAAGCACAGTAAATACTACACATGGCAAATAAGAGCCCTAAAGCTTATTTGGGGAACTTGTTATGGTGTCAACAAGGAGTTTTTTCTGAATTAGGCTGAACCACCCTGACAGAATCTTCTTCCTACCTGTCACACATATTTATGATATCATTTCTGACCTAAGCTTCTCTAGGTCTTCATGCTTCAGCTCTGTTGAAACTTTAACAGTTCTCTCCTATTACATGAAGCTAAAGGTCCTGCACTCATTATATTATGTACTGATGCTGAGATTTCCTTTTTTTTCCCTGTTTCTGATGAGTGCAGATTTAACCTATTGCCATCCATCCATCCATCCATCCATCCATCCATCCATCCATCCATCCATCATGCTGCTGCAAGAAATATTTTTCTTCTTAGGTGTCCCACTATATTTCCTTCTTTTGTCAGCCAATACAAGATTTTGGCTTTACTCAAAAATTCTCTTTGTTGACCTCCTGCATCATGTTGAGCCCCTAGACATAATCTTCTCCTCACCATCCACCCATACAGTGAGCACCTACCCACACCTATTTGCTTGATTTTCAGTTCTTTTCTAGCCTTCATGTCCTGGGAGCAGCTCTGGTGGCTTCAAGTAATCTCATTATCCTCCTTCAAAATGCTGACGTAAACTCTTCTGACAAACCACCTGCAAAAAAATAAAATCAGACCAAAATTTTAAAGTTATGTTTGTATGATTATTGTTTATTAATGTCATCATTAAGGTTTGACTGTTTCTTTGTGCCTCTCTTACATACTTTGTAAATGGTCCAGGGCAATGACTGGCCTCTTAATCTGTATTTATACAGGAGTTAGTTCAGTGGTATTCTGGCTCTTGATAAAGCCCTATGCTGATGCTCAGCTGTGACAACAGAAAAAAAAAGCCACTGTTATGTCAGGAACACTGTTCTGCCTTTTGTTCCAACTACTGCCGTTCCCTGTCCAACAGTACTGCTCAGGGGCTTCTGGTCTTTCCTTTTTATACTGGACCTCTGGGACTCCCTCTGCTTTGCTGACATGCCTCATAATGATTTTTTCTCTGGAAGAACAGAACTGTCAATGCATTGGATGAAGAACTGGGATATTTTTAGTGAGAAGACCACGGAGGTGGGTTCAGGTCATCCAAAGAGCAAACTGAGCGTGTCTGACTGTGGTGGTACGGAATGGAAAACAGAAGGGGAACCAGTGGAGTTGTGGTCTATTCCCAGGTCTTTTATGGCCACTTTGTTGGTGAAGTCAAAATTTTTCACTCTTTTGGGAGTCCATTTCCATTTGTGTTTTGATTGCCTGTGAGATTTCAACTAAAAGCTTCCAAGGGAAGGGACAGTAACTTATTGTCTTTAAATCCCCAGCACAAACTCTTTTAAGTGCTACTATGACCTTCTTCACCACCATCTTTTTTATAACTCAACATAATTAGACCCTGACGAGTGGCCAGTCAAAAACTCCTTCTTGCTAAGGGAGAAACTGTGCCTTCTTTTGGGAAAGATGGATATAGCACAGAGCTGGAAGTCAGCAAGTCCCACAGTGATGGTAGGAAAGGACAGCCAGCTAGGCATTAGAGGGGACAGAAGGAAGGATTTTCTTTAGTCTGGACAGAATTAATTGCAATCTGAAGTCCCCAGGTCAACTGTTACCAGGCATGGCAGCAAGGACGTGCCAGCAAGGATTTTGTAGGCAGGGGAAATGCTATAAATGACTGATTTTGATTTTAGTTCTTACCCAGCTACTTTGTGTTTCCTCTCATCAAAAGATTACCCTTCTTGTTTGTGCTCTGCACAACCTGGCTTTGTGAGTTTAAAGTCTGACAGACTTCTCTGGGGATCTCACTGTTGGCAAAGGTCTAGAAGGCAGCTCCATCTCAAAGCTCTGGCCAAACCAGAGTCATATTACACCTCTACAGTACAAAATCCTTGACCTAACATTTTTATTCCTTTCCATATGGTGTAGTAAGAGGTGGAAAATATATTCAATATAACAGAGCATTGATCTTGGTAATACAGTACCCCATATACCAAAAGCACTTTAATGCCATAATGACTCCATTCACAGGGAATAAGTTCAATGAGAAAATGCAGGTGCATGCCAACCAATTCACCAAAAGAGATTTTCCAGTCTGCCAACAGGGTGCAGAGACTCCTTCTGAGCTCTTTTCCTTCCCCACGACAGCCCTTAGGTAAAAGTTTGCAGGAAATTCAAATGCTCATGAGCTGGCAGAGTTGCTGCTTCACATGCCCTAACAAACGTAAACACTTCTGTTTCAGCACATCTGCCATTGCAATACCTACAGCTTTTCCAGAACCAAAGGATTAACTTTATTGTGCTTTTGCTCAGCAGATCTGGTAACACAATATTGTACTTCTAAGCAGACAGATTACTCACAAGTTTCTGGATGCTACATCTTTAGAAACTCACTCTACTTAAAGATAAGTGTTGAATCTTGCAATCCCAGAAACATCCAACTGATGTAAAAAACAGTTATAACAATGGCCAGATGGATGCTATTTTTCCTCAGGTTATTTGGATATTCCAAAGTAATGGTTCTATTATGATTTTTTCCACTTTAATATTAAACAGATGCACCTTGTTTGTAAAAACTGTTATGAACTACTTTTTCTTTAGATTTATAAAATAAAACAATAAAAGATGTAAGGAATTAGAAGGGGTTTGAGTATTACTTTATCATAAAAGGGAAAGACAGATATTACATCAATATAATTACATATGTAGTAAAAAGAACTTTATGGACCTGTACAGAGAACCCCATTCAGCAATTCTAGAAACCAGGTGTAATGCCACAGACATCAATTACATTATTTTATTTTTTGTAAGGGTAGATTCAAATCTAGAAAAGTTATATTTATGTATTTGTGTCTGCTTGTGCAGCTGAGCACATCAGACACCCTTTGCTAAATACTGAGACACTGACAGCAGCATTTTCCCAGATAGTCAGGTGCCATCTTAATTTCTGGCTTATTTTTCAGGATGGCCACCATCTTGTCCCAGGCTAGGGACTAACTGTGAGGAGTGCTGAGATCTCTGAGTTTCCAGCACAGCAGCTGAGAACTCTGCTGTACATTATCCCTGCTGCCCAGTACTAGCAAGGCTTGAAGAGACTAAAAACAAACATGCTTTTGTATCAAAGAAAGCACAGCGTGATTGACAACCTTCAGAGCACTTTGCCTGCTCATCAGTTAGGAAGTGTCTCCCATAACTCTGCTCTCCCCATTCAGCTGATCTCTTCTGTGGAGTGGTTTGCCCTTTGAGCTAAAGAGAACCCAAGCCTGCAAGTGACTATGGTACACCAAAATGTGTACTGTGACTGATTTATTTACACAGACATGAGGCAGTCTAATTGCAAAAGCTTGGACAAAACTCTCTAAAGTAGATGTACAGTGAGAATGTCCACTCAGATTAAGGCATTCCATTCCTCACAACCAAGGGAAATTGGCCAAATTGATGAGCTATTTAAGTGTTTTGTGGATAGGCATCCTTGAAATGTCAAATATTTAATCACAAGAAGTATTGTTATTGCTACTATTTATTTCACTTTGTCTCCAGTTACTTTATTTTATAAGAATATGAGGATTTTTTCTGAATTGGATTATAAAACATCTTGCAGTATAAAAGCTTAAGTTCAGATAGTGATAATTTTTTAAATATTCATTTTGTCTCAGCTGATAATTGCTATGCTGAGCTCTCATTCAAAAGCAATACTATTATTATTGTTGTGAAATTCAAACATTAAGATTTCAAACACTATTGAGTGAATGACAAAAGTACAGTTTCCAAACTGTAAAAATATATTTTGACCTTAGTTCTTACAAGTACTGAGCAGCCAACACAGAATGGATCAATTTCATTTTAATGTGGAAATAATCTTAACTGAGGAATTAGAACTTAGTCTGACTGTGAGGTAAACTGGGCTTGTTTGACTGAGTTCTGAGAGTTTAAATATCCAACCTGTGAGCCTGGTAGGCACAAAACTGAAATGCACTTTAGAGTCCATGTGGACAACATGCTGAGCATCCTCCCTTCCCAGGGGCTGTAAGAGGGTTGAGGCTGCTGAGTACCTCTCAGAGGTTTGTGCTGCATCCCAGAATTGTGTCTGTAGGATCTGTCTGTAGGATCACTGGACTGTGTGTGTGGGTAGAGCTCAGTTTGCCATGTCATCACTGACTATTTCTAACAGTGTCTGGCCTGAACTTCCAAGTCTTGGAATAAAAGGAGGTTCTGAATTCAGATGATGCCATATGACTTTTAGAACCATACCACAGTCACTTGCTGCTTTTACAGAACAGAGTGTCTCTGTCTCCATGTCTCTGAGACAACTTGAAATTTATTTATCAGTTGTCTCTCTGCCCTGACAAAATATTTTCCTGTGCCAAAAACCTAATTTACCAGTTCTGGATGCAGACACTTCATTGACTCAGTAGGGATTGTTAGTTACACATAATTCTAAATTAATTGAAGATACAATTCAAGCTGAGCAGTCCAGGTCTGTGCTTTTCTAGACCAACCTCAATATTAACACCTTATTATGAGCTTGTAGGCAGTTCATCATCTGCACCTGTGTGACCATATGTAATTTAGTTTGACAGGAGTTTGCCTCAGGCAGTATGGCAAAACCCCAGTAACATATATACAGAATAGAAACTAGTCAAGATGACTCTGAGCTTCACAATTCCCCAGTGGCATGGTTTTGGGCAGGGGATCAAAGTGGGCTTTGTGGATGTCACCATGTCATCCTGGGGTCACTATAGAGTGTGTTACTGTCTGCAAAATGATCCCCTCCTCTCCTGCCAGAGGGCCACTGGATGTACCTGCTTCACTCTCTGCAAGGAGGAACGAGGTGAAGAGCACCCAGACTGGTACAATGTGGGAGGTGTGGGTTGGGCTACAACTCCTGCTCTTTCAAAGACACCAGCTGTGAGCTTAAGTAAGAAGCACAGCCCACCACGGCTCAACTTGCAGCAAGGGAACAGCAGCCCTTTCTGCCAGGAGCTGGGGAAGGTGTCCACACACACGAGATGATGTCTGGGGACGTGTTCATGGTGTGAGCATCAACCCCTAAAGTCAAGGTGTGAGTGGCGTGGTGCCTGCAGCACCCAGGTCCCCATGCATCCTGGGAGAGGTTTTATCCTTGCTCCATCAGAGCAGACAACATGGGATAAGTGCACTCTCAACATCAAAGGGTATTTAAAGTTAATTGAGATCAAGTCAGGCCATCTGCCAGGCATCATGACAAATCCTCTCCATCCACTGTGCAAGGTCCTGTACATTTCTATGGCAGATATTCCATTCTCTAAGCTGGTTGATCATTACAGACTTTGATGAGGCAGGCACTTTGAATACTGCAGAGGGATGTTCTCAACTGTTCTAAAAGCTGCCAAGCACTTCATTTTCCTTCAGAGTTCCATTACTTTGCACTTCTCACATGGTCATATGTGGCAGAGTTTTTCTACTGATTCTCCAGACCAGTTGTCCTCTCCCTTTGGCGAATTTATTAGTCAGGACTACAGACCCAATTCTGCATTAATTTTTCAGCTCAGCATATAATGATAATAATAATAAATATCTTCTATTCAAATAGCATTTATTCAAAATCAAGATGGAAAGCAAACATGCCCAGCTGGGAGCACAGCAACTTACCAGTAGTTTTATGAAAGTACCCAGTAGAGATCTGAATCTATTTTGTACAGTTGGGTTCTTCCTCTTGGGGAAAAAATAAAATTTAAGATCAATCTCTGCGCCAGAAAATGTGGACAATGAAAACAGATGTGAGCATTGACTTTTTTGGCCCTAGCTTTGGGAAAATGCTTCAAAGAAACAAAGGTTTTGCTGCAAAGAAAAATTTTGCTGCAAAGAAAAATTAAAATTATAATAAATTCCTGTCGAAAAAAAAAAATCCTGTTCGTCTGATTCACAGTTTTGATGATTAAAACCCCATTTTTCTTCTACTATCCTGAACTCCAAACAGTTTCAGGCTAAGGTACTAGGTTTTTCCATAACACAACAATAAAAGCAGAATCTGTAGTGATAACCAAGACCAATGATAGCCCCCACAGAGTGCTCACAGAAGCAAAATAAAAATCAAAACTGCTTCAGAGAATAAACAAATACTGCAACAACCAAAATTTTATGCTGCCTTGAAGGCTCTACCTGCTGAAAAGCAGCTGCTTTAGGTACTTCTGTGGCCTCTTTACCACAATATCTTAAAACTTCACACCTAAATGATCACATTCTCAGAGAGGCACTATTTATCTCTTAGAGAGTTGAAGCAAACACAAGGATTAAAGGCTTTTTTCACCAAGGTATTCAGGCACTTATATCCTGATTGTTTTCAAAGAGAAGGTAGGGGCCTGAGTGTCTTCAGATTTTCTAGGTCTGTGTGACTCTCTGGAGGCCACAGGGCAATGATGTGGCAGAACAGGAAAGAATTTCAGCAGGAAATTGTATCTAAATTTATTTTTACCTCTGGTCTTCCAACCACTGGTTAACACTCAATCAACCAGATCATCATTTTTGTGTTTCACATCATCCTTATTTCCTAATCCTTCTGTACCTCTCCACTCAGGTACACATACACAATGGTGCCACAGCAAAAATGCTCTTTTTATCTCTTTGCAAGGTACAGACACCTGCCATATCAATGCTGTCACACACATGGGGCTCTATAAAAGAGCTCAACATAAATTGTTGAGTCTGTTCATCAGTTTTTATTTTGACCAAAGAGCTTGTTGGACACAGCAATTGATAATGACACAAGGCACAATGATTTGTATTAGACAAAGTAGTTGCCACCCTGTAACATTTTAAAGATTTAAAACTGAGAAATGAATTTGCATTAACTTTTGTGCCATGATATCACCTGGGAAAAATAGCCATAGTGTATCTCCAACTTGCTGTTTAATTTATTTGTATTCCACAGTGTTTCTTGGTTTTGTTCTGTATAACATAAAAAATAAAGTGATTTATACAGCCAATATTTAAGTGACTGTAATTTCTATTACAGCAGTAAATTAGTATGGCTAATAAGTTGAATGATAAGTTGAATGGATGTACAGTTTGCTTACTGTTTTGAAATTCTATAATCTCACATGCTTAACTTTCAGGTGAACAAGAAGGCAGAGTGTTTATATTAACTGTCTTTTTTTAACATGCTCTTTTTGTAAGTTTACCAGCAGAACAATGAATTTCAAAGGCTTATATTTTTCTTCCTTATTTCTGTTGGCCTCAGTCTTCCAGGCATCTATGGACCCCAGGATGAAAACTATTAACTTACATGCTTAAAATTAAGCAGTGTTTGGAGATTTGTTGAATCAGCAAATACAGGCTTACATTAGTTATTTGATGAAATTAATATTAATTTTTTAATAACTTCTTAGATGAGTGTAAATTGGTTGTAATGGTAAACTTGGCTTTGTTTCTTAGTACTCTTTGCCTGGGTAATGAGTACTTGGCGAATATTTCCATTTTACCACACTACTAATGTGCACTAATCATGTTTTTTCTTGTTGTAAGTGAATAGCTGGGATGTTGAACAGAACTGTTTGATCAGTATAGCATGATTTAAGAGAATGCTTATGCCTTTATTTGTCTCATAATCCTGCTTAACATCTGTGTGAATCATTACAGTAAGGTGTGTGTTAATAAAAGCTTCCACAAACACATTTATATATACAAAATTAAAATATTAGCTGCCTTTTATTTCAGTAGATTTAAAGTGTCACTGTATTTTTCCACTGAAGCAAAGTACTGAAAATATTTCACTTATCATATGTGTTTTTCCCACAGTGACTTGTGTGTCACTTCATGAGTGATATCAAGCTATGTTGCATGATTTGAAAATCATGAGCCTTCTGCTTTTCAAATCCTCACGTGAGAAAAAAGCCACTTATGTAAGTTCCCTGACAATCTCCATAAGGAAATCTCTTGGGAATAGGAAGGCATCTTGAAAACAGACAACACCATTCCCATTTCAAATCCCATGAGGCAAGAGACCAAGCTGGTTCTCCGCACACTTCATGTGTGTCTGGACTGTCTGCCAGTGGATTTCCTGCACCACAGCCGTGCCCCCTTCACTACTGGGGGGCACTGGAGGAGGGAGATCACCACGTCTCAAGAGAACATTGCACAAATCCATCCAAGTGAGCCTCTGTGGTCTTCTCTCTCCTTCACCACCTCCCTATCTTTGCACTTCCATAGATTCCCCAGATAAAATGGTGTGTTGATATAACTGCTCCATCCTTATGGCTTGATGAAATGCAAACATTCTGTTTTGTAACAGGCCAGTCAGAATTTGCTTTGTCAGGCTTTGCATAGGAAGAGGCACTAAACCCCCATATCCTCCTTCCCCTTTACACGTCATGGGCTACTAACTCTAAGTACCTAGAGTACCTCTAGTACCTCTACTCAAACTGTAGCACCTTGTCTTCACTTGGTGTCAGTTTTTATGGCCTCTTTTCTGGCTTTTTGCCATTACAGATTGCACAGATTGGCACTTCTCAGCAGACCACACAGGAATTATACACTATTACACAACCCTGCTGCTCCACATTGTAAACACCTCTCAGTTACCATCTCACTTTTTTTATTTGGCTGGAATGTGTGTTAATCTTCAGTCCCAAAGTGTTAAAGAATTAATTGCAACTTTAAATATGAAGGTGCAGAAAGGAGAGCAGAGTCATGGCTGAAAAGGAAGAGGTTCATAATCTAAGGGTGTGTACCTTGAACAAGATACAAACAGACGTGTACCTTGTCTGTGACCTGCCTGCTGGGCCTATAAAAATCTCACCTCAACCCTACCACATGTCCCACACACACGTTCTAGTCAAGAGCCTCAAGACAGGGTAGCAGAAAAATGCCATTTTAAGTCCTGGAGTGCTCTGCTTGGATGAAACAGCATGCTCACACAAAGTCCTCTGGAAATCCATTATTTCCCCCCTGAAACTCATGCAGTCACTCACCTGGTGCCCCTCCCACCTTGACCCTGACCCAAACCTACTTAAAACAGAGGCCATGTTTTCAAAGATCTCAGTTCCTAGTTAAGTCCATATGCTTCAGGCCAAAATCTTGATCATAGAAGGTAAAGGAATTTTATCCATTCATTTATGTGAGGCAGGGGTATATATTTGATAATTTATTGCGGTGAAACTCTTCCAAAACTTGTGGCATTTCACCTGCCACTGGAGTTTACTTTGCAAATCATGTCCACTACTGACAGCAGAGACTGAAATTTTTGATAGTTACAGTAGAAGCCACATATTTCATAGCAATTGTATTAGAACATATTGGTGAATAACCAATAGGAACACTAGATAACTGATAATCACAGCTTGTGTTTGCATAGTACAAAACCTTTCATCCACCCAAGAAGCTTTGAGAAAGATGTAGGCCATAACCAATGGAGATAGCCAACACAAATATGTCCATGAAAAATTATTTAAGAAATTATACCTCTTTGTAAAATCAATGTATTTTCATTCTCTTCCCTACTTACCAAATTTGAAATATTTCATAACTGGTCAGAGAAAGCTATTAACAAATCCAACTTCTAGTGCATTTCCTTTTCTGGGAAAAAAAAAAGGAAAAAAGAGAAGAAAAAAAATATTTAAAAGAGTAGCGCTCTTCCCATAAAACACAATTTAGTTCACATTTCAAAATGCAAGCTCAGGCTTTCAGTAACTTCTCCTCTTGTGTACAAAGTGTATATAAGATACTCTTTCAAGATGAAGTTCACTGCTGTTCCCTGCACACATATAATAAGCAACTGCATTGGGGTAAACCTGCCTCTGAATCATTAAGTGGTTGGTAATACTGCTGATTATATTCATTATTAAAAATTCATTGTAGAGTTTGCAAATGAAATACCTCAGTCTTCTCAGCCTGAACCTGATCTCAGCTGTATCTCAGATGAATCTCACCCACTTTAATGGAGCAGAGTCAAAAAATATTCTACTGTAATGACGTCTAAAAATCAGCCTCTCTTAATTTCCAGGCACCTTAAAAAAGAGATCCAGCCGTGCATCCAATGATGCAGATTTTCTTTCATAACAGAAGGATAATAATTTCAAGCTCTTGCAAATATCTTAGAAGAATTGATCAAGCCCATAAGTTATGTATAAGACTTATTTTCACAACAAAAATTACTGTAAAAATTGTATAAGACACTAAAGAGAGTTTCATTACAGTTTGGAGTTTACCTACATGAAATCATCTAGAAAGGTCAATTTAGATCCACAAAAGTAGGTGATATCTATACTCTGGGATGAAGACATTCCTGAAATTATCTGCTTTTCCAGAGAAACACTGGATTGGGTCAGACTGGAATGGGTCAGATTTCTCAAATTTTCAAACACACCTTTCTCAGTTCCATTATTATTTTCAGTTCAGCCCAGCTGAGAAGTTTGCCTCTTCTCTAATGATGCACTGAGTGAAAAACAACATACCTCAGCCTTTTCAACCACAGGAATACTGACATTTTCTAAATTTTATCAATTTTAATAGGACTTTTAATTAATTTTAATCTAAATAGAACCTTTAGAATAGTTGTAGTTAAAAAAAATCTGCTTAATCAATGCACTATTTATAGAGAAGTGAACCAAATAAGAACCAAATTATTTTCTCAGGTGTGTGTACGGTATCACTTATTAAATCCTCCGCCTGCAAAGCCATTGAATTTTTCACGTATCTCAGCCAAATTAGTTTAGTTTGTCTTTACATGATTTTTAAAAATTATTTTAATATTTGTTTTAACAAATATTGTCATGATTCGAGGTATAAATTCAAAGTAGTAGAAAATAAGTTTAGAGCTTTTCCACTTCATTGATAAGTAGGTGATTGTTTCCTGGTACATCCTGTTCCTTCCATAGTCTGTGCCAATCCAGATTTGTTACTTGCATTAGTTTCCTCTCAGCAGAAGATGCTGTTTTCCAACAAACTAAATGAAAACTCCTTTCTGTGCATTGACATGGGAAGCAATTGCTAAAAGAATATCTTTCTTGGTTTGTCTCACACTGCCCCAGGGCTGGGCACACGACAGTTGTGATCTTTCTCATTTACTGATTATAAAACTTGAGAAGAAGAGAGAAAAACCTTCTAATGAGGTGAAATCACAAACCCTTCTTGAGCTACTGGGTAATTCACCTGACCTCACTAATGCAGTTAGATATATGTTTTTTTCCTTTAGGATGGGAATTCAAAATAGAACTGCAAGGTGATTACATGATTTGAAAAGAGTTTCTAAGTAGTATTTACAGGATATCCTTGCTGTGTAACAAACGTTCATCCAGAAGAAAAAGTGCCACAGGCACACAGATATGCAGATGATAAACAGACAGACATGCAAATTCGAGATAATAATTAAATTACTAAAAAATATCACTCAGGAAAAGAGTATCAAATTAAGAGATCAGTATAAACAATGGTAAAAAAAAAAAAAACAGAAAAGAAAAATATCTCCCTTTTTAGGAGGAAGAGACAGAAAATAAGGTTCATTAAAATGTTGGGAGAACAGGACCAAGAAAACAGAGACATGAAAGAAGAGTAAATGCTTCAAGTACATCTCAGCTAGCTACCAAATGAAAGAAGTCAGGAAGGCGCAGTGATGGTCACAAAGAAGGAAAGATATCAAGAGGGAATCAGAAAAGATGGACATCAGCGGATATTATTTTCTTTGAAGAGGATGGCAAAATCCTCCTTGGAGATCAAAGGAAGTGCAAAGGAAGTGAAAGGATTTATTGACCAAGTGCCATCCTTTGCTCACATACTCACTTGTCTGACTAGAAAATAACTGAAATTCTCAGTCTTACATAATATCTCAGGTAAGTACAAGCAGAATGTCAGCTCAGAAGAGCCAGCAGACAGCAAGAACATCTAACAATTCCTATAAAACAACAAAAGAATCTTCCTGTGGATGCCAAAGACCATTTTACACTCATTTTGGAAAACAATTACATAAAGTATTACTTGAGAAGAACTTTTACATTAGAGCAAAGTTGAAAAGAAAAAGGTTAACTTTTTTTATAAAGTTAAGTTTGAGCCCTTCTGTACTACTTTGACTGACATGTGAGATTAAACAAGAGATTTCGCTGTTGTATCAGTTCTGCCTGGAATTTTAGTGAAGCCATAATATTTTCTTATTAATTTTCACACAATTTATCACAATGTCATAAATGCATGACTTCAACAAACAAACTATACCTGAAAAAAGTTGTTTGCATTTCAAATGTCTGTAGTAGATTTAGAGAATTCCTTAACTGAGAAATTATTACCATGATAGCCTATATTGCAGTAATAGCAATATGAATGTGTTTTCTTCATTAAAACCTTTCTGCAATACAGAAAATATGGAATATGCAATCTAAAGACCATAGGGGATGTGTTGCTATCCAGATCTATGTACAAGTGTGCTTTCTGCAGGGGTTGTGTCTGTAACTGTGTTATCTGTGCTACACTTGCACCCAGCCCTATTAAGACTGAGGATTTATCATGCTGAACATCACAAACAGAAAATGCCAAGGTAGAGTTTCTGCCCCACAGGGCTCAGCCACTGGGTAACTCAACAAGGAAAAGATACAGAAAATAGGAATGAGTTGAAATTTTCAAGGCTCAGCTGTGAATCAGATTGTCCAGGAAGACAACAGGGACAATGCAACTTTGGTGTCATTTCCCAGGAGGGTATCAGAATCTAGGCTGATGAAATTATAGAAGGAGGATTTCCACAGTGTTTGCCACACCAGTATTCTTTCCTCACAGTGCTTTCCTTTAGTCATGTCTTTCATCTGTTTCCCTCTTTTCCTTGCTCAGGTACCTCCTTTTGCTTTCCTTCTCTTGTACTCTTTGCCACTTGCTCCTGGGGCAGGGAAGCAGGAGAGAGAGGGATTGGGATTGGGATTGGGATTGGGATTGGGATTGGGGTTGGGATTCTCTTGGTGAAAGTTTATCCCTAGTGAGACAGACTTGGGCAAAGTAGACAAGCTCCTGTTCACAAAAACATCTCACTGGACAATTGTACATCTAATTTGCCATTTGCACAGGCAACTTATTCCCTCATAACCAGGACAATTATTTGTGTGAGTAGTTACTGTATTATGGGAATGAAAATCAGCATTGCAGTGATTTGTTTATTTGGTTTTCCTAAAAAAAATTGTGTCAGCTTTCATATACATTCATGACACTTGTCTTACATTGCCAACCATCAGTAAAGTTAGTGATTGTCATTAGCAAAAGAATCAAACATTGACTGACAGTAAAAGCCAGTAAAATACTCACTTGTCAGTAAAAATGGCAAGATAATTTAGAACTTTTCATTGCTTTGGCATAAGTTCCTGGACTATCTGAGTACTTTTAATATCAAAGGGCTTTATTTATCATTGTTGAAATGATGTGTTCTAGAAAAATTGACACATATGACCATAAACAGAAGTAGTAGGAATCCCAAATGACCTTGAAAAATGCACTCCAAATTGCACAAATTAAATCAAAATTTGAAATCTAGATATGAGTGGGAAGACAAAATGCAACTGGAACAAATTTCCCAGAGAAGCTGTGGATGCCCTGTCCATGGAAGGGTTGCTTCAAGGCCAGGTTGGACAGGGCTCTGAGCAGGCTGGTCTAGAGGAAGGTGTCTCTACCCATGGCAGGGGGTGAAAACCAATGAGCTTTAAGATCCTTTCCAACCAGGCCATTCTACAATTCTTTGTGTTTGAAAAAGTGTTTAAGTTGAGTAAATATTTTGAGAAGTGTATTTTTCCCCTCTCCACTGAGGATAATTTTCAAAATCAAATAATTTAGGAACCTCTGTCCTAAGTGCTTTATGAATGTCCTCTCTAATGTTAAAGTGTGGGTTACACAGGCTTGGACACAGTGGTGGTTGCTTCTAGGTATCAGTACCTGTATTCCCTGTGACCACCATGTGAATTAACAAGGCAAAGTTGTTTCAACACCACTGCTTGACTCATTACCACAGCCCTCCTAGTAAGTGAGGTGCTTCACAGGGGACCTGCAAAACAGCTGCCCTCTGGGTGTCTTGTTTTGGCGGCCTTTTCCATCTGTTTTACCTGTCTCCCTTTCTGAATAATTTATTTTACCATCTCCCTAAGTAGAGCACCTGGCCTAGGGCTAACTCTTTCACCTAAATTATTCAGAGCTGAAAACTCTTTGGTTTATACTCAGATAATGTAATGACTTAACAGGACAAAACCCTTAACTTTGAAGCAACTGTGAATGTTTCTAGGCTCTGGACTCTGTTAGCAGTTTGAAAGGTTGGCTGTGTAAACTATGTACAAAAGAACCACAGAAATCCTTCCTCCTCAAACATCTTCAAAGCCTCTTTCAGCAGCTAAAACTTTCCAAAGCAGGGTTCTTTTACCTTGATGCCTCTCTGCCACATCTCAGTCCCGCAGGAAGCCAGAGGATGCCTCCGTGTGTATGCACTGCAGCTGGCTTGTCCCTGGTCTTTATGCAGGAAAAGACTCTGAAAATTGGCTGCAGGGCTGGACTTTGTACACGTCTGTTCTCTTCACAAGCAGGTTTTTGTTCAGAAACACCAAAACCCACCCCTGTGCAGTGCTCCCATCCATGGTCTGTACTTCACTATCTTTATCTCATGAACTCTACAGTTAAAATAATTCCTCCCTGCCTCTGTTCCTAATAGCAAGGACAGCTGCCACACTCCAGCAGAAAGGGGCTGCGCAAGGTTCTTACTTTGGATGCCACAAACCAGCTGCTCTCAGACTGAAAGATCCCTGGCAATTTTGGGTGCAACTTTGGCTATCCCTGTCTGTATTGACTATGACTGAGGGAAAGTTTCAGCTTGCTTTTAAATATTTGTTCCATTTGTTTTCCCACAATATTTCCCCTGTTTTTAGCCTTTAAATTATGCCCAAAAAAACTATGATCAGCAGTTTTCTCATTACTTTTGGAAATCTTGTATTGATTGTTTGGAAGACAATCAATACCAGGAGGTGATCTCCTGTCTTACAAGCTACTTACTTCAGCAAGTGTCTTTATTTCTTAAAGAAGCTTTACTTTAAAAAGTCATGGTATCAAGGGCATAATTTGAGATTCCGAATCAAGGATACCTTAAAGCTTTTCCCACTTCAGATTAAGAGGGAATGATAAATTGTCCTTGGTGAGAAAATGAATGAACATAAATGAACATATTTATAAATGAAGGAACAGTTTTTGAGGATAATGTTTCCAAATGGCCTTGCAGTAAAATATTAAAAAGTTAATTAGTGCAATTTCTATCTGGGTTACTCTGGGTTTGCCTCAGTGTCACAAAGACAGGCATGGGAAAAAAAGAAGAATTATTAAAATGAAATCAGTTTTGGAAAATCAATGCATTGTCACTTCTACAGTCAAAAAATCCCAAATACTTTTCACATTAATTTACAGGAACCAGCACAGATGCTGTTGAGAGAATAAAAAGATCATACAGTAATCTTTATCCTAGCCTACCCAAAGCTAAAATTATTTTCAGTTGGATTTTTGTCTGCATACGTGCCAAAGAATCTGACACGTTTTGCAGCAACTAGCATTGTCTGTTTACTGTAGGGATGTGCATAATGCCCATCACTGTAGCTCTTATAGGCACTATATGAACTGTTTCATTTTCCTCTGAGAAGTTTACCAAGTATCAGGTATTTGCTTTTTGCTCCAGCTTGGGAAATCAGGGTCATGAATTTCAAACAAAGTGCTTTGTACCCTCCAAGGGCAGTGAGAAAACACAATAGTACAGACAAAATCTAATCAAAGTATTTTGGCTTTTTGCCTCCTTTTTATTTAACAATGGGAAAAAAATTCAAGGTGCGACTCGAATCCCTTCAGGAGTTCCCTTCCTGTGTGCGCTGGCTCTCGCCAGAAACGCGAGACTGACACAATGATAAAATGTGCTGCCAGCTCCTCCTGGCCATTCAAAGACCCTCCCTCAGGTATCAGGTGCCTTCCCTGAGCTTTGAGGTCAACCAGACACCTCCCTCGAGGCTTACCTGGGCTGAAGGATACATCTACCCGAAAATCCGCTCAGGTAGAGCAGCTGTTATCTGAGCTAGGATCAAAGTCCCCCTCTGCACTCCAGAAAAAACATCTTCCAAGCTGGTCTTCTTTCTCCATGATTCAAATGAATGTTGAATGAGTCTCTGGGGACAACAGTTGTTGTGCTGAGGAGTGAGCTGTCAGAAATACTTTATCGTGAAAGTTCAGTTCCTTTCGGGGCCTTTTATTATTAATAGTCATCACTGCAGGGGAGCATTAAACACAGACCCTATTTACTGTACAAATTGATATATTATAAACCACAAAAGCCATCCTGGTGCTTTGCTGCTTCACCTTCCTTTTCAGCATGCTAGCATGAGGGAATCTTTAACCTTTGTGTGGCTAGAGTACAGACAGTGAATTTTGGTTTAGCATGGCCAGGCTGGATTGCTCAGAGCAGCTGATTTTTTGAGGATCACTGTCTTGAGGAGTGAGTAGAGAACAATGACATCTGTACTATATGAAAGGCAAGACATTCTGCTCCATAGTGACATTGAGTTCATCGATACAAATAGTCAAAGGCATTTACACCCCTGTCTGAAAAGACCACAGGATGTCCCCTACAGGAGCTTATGGTTTTGTACCAGATTTCAAGCAGCTCCCGCAGCTTTCTGCTGCCTGCTAGGGCATTGCACCTCAGACAAAAGATGGGCATATTATCTGTAGGTGGGTAACAGGCTGATTTCTTCTGCAGTAGCATGTGATAGAGGTGAGGGAATAGCTGCTCTGTGGTATAAGAAAACATGGCAAGATGAGTCCCAGCCTGATTCCAGCCCATTGTGAGTGTGGTACCATAGGCAGAAGAGACTTTGCTCTGTCAGTTTGCAGTGCAATATTGGATTTTAGCAGCTAGGCAGAAAACTCAGAAATAAAGCATACAAGGAGCAGTGGAAATGAAACCCAGCAGGACAGTAACAGCCCAGAGGCAGGGCAAGTAACAAAAAAATACTACATTAGAAAAATACAGTCTATTTCACTTAGTAGCAGACAGACCCTTGGCTTTGCATTTTCTGTCCCCTGCACTTTGAAATAAATTTTAAAATGCCTCTCAGGCTTCTCAAAAAAGCTGTAAAATCCTGCTGAGGAGAGACAGTGCTCTCCTACTGGCCACTGAGAGCAGCCACATGCTGCAGGAGCAGGGTGCTGGATGTCACCAAGACACCACTGGGCAAGTTGAGGAGTCAGGGTCCTGCAAGTGGCACCTGAGCAAGCTGCAGCTGTGAAGCATCAACTCGGGGATCCACAGTGTCACCACACACCAAGGCAGCAGGGGGGACACAGCCTGTGTGAGTGTGCTGAGCCAGCAATGCCAGAAAGTCACATGAGTGAGTGACTCTGCAATTTTAAAAGAGCTAAAAGCAGTTCTAGAGAGTAGTTTAAGTGCAATGCACCCATGCTAAAGAGGCAGCACTGAATGGCTGATATAGTGTGGCTTCTGTGATGTGTCTCAAAGGCCTCACAGCCCAGGGAGAGTTCATGGGAGACTAGCTCTAAACTCACATTCACAGATGTTGTAAGTGGATAGCACCAGGAGAGACACGGGGAGTCGGAGGGACGTGATGCCTCTGTTGCTCCTGCACTCCCTGAAGTGGTGTCCCTGGAACAGGCTTGAGGCACAACCCCAGGGAGGGTGGACAGGGATCCATGGAGCAGCTGCTCAGTGTGGAGAGGGTGTTGTTCTCTGAGGCTGTTGATCTGGTCTCTCATGAATATTGTATTAGGTGAGAAGAACCAGACAGCAAGGGGGTGGAAACTGCTGCTTTTTAAAGTACAGAACATGTACTCAAAAAGAGTGTTCAGAAGTGCTTCTTCCAGCCTACAGTATGCTAAAGATTGGTGCTTGGTACATTTCAAGGATGAGAAAAAATATCACACCACTCAAGTGTAGCTGTGACATTTTTCAGTTGAAGAGTTTCTGATATCCAAAAATGTTTTGTGTGCTTCTGACTAAAATCCTTAATAACAACTGAAACTTGAGCCTTTTCTTAGATAGAAAGCATACTGAGTCTTTTCTTGTTACAATTAAGAAAACCCCCAAAAACTGTCCTGTAATTTTGTAACCAGACTTGGACAAACTTCTGAGAAGGACCACACACCAGATTAGATTATTCAGATTTGTTGTGAGAATAGTTGACATGTGTTCCCTTCCCTTTCACTGTCCAATCTTTGTTGTTGAAGTGGACTCATGTTGTGCCAGTTGAGATTAATATTATAACATGAAAGGGCTAGGTTTGTATCATTTTCCATTCTTGTTACATTCACTGATGTGGGAATAGAGTTATATTCAACCTGAGCCACTTTGTGTTTTATGGCCAGGATTAACAGCACACAAATACTTCACAGTCTTAGGTGGGTTGGGCACCTGCGCATTGGCATCAAATACTGAGTGTCAAAGTATCTAAGACTTTCTTTCAGGCTGTGAAATATCCTTCAGATTACTCCAGAAGGTCTTGTAATGTTCTTTACCCTGACACCTCTTTTGCTCTTTCCTTAGCAGGACATGGCTGATGACTTCTTGCTCTGCCAAAAATTCCCTCGAGAATGTTGTGCTCCTTCCATTCAAGCCTATATTCCACTCAACATAGTCCTATTACCATCACTGTCACCAGATACAGAATTTAGTTTCACTACTCAGTTCACTGGGCACACAGCCTTATTAACATGAAATTATGCTCCATCCCACAGCCATAATTTCAAATATTTCCACTGTTCAGATAGGTGATACTATTTGTAAAACCAATTGTAAAACCAATTATTACAGAATTTCATTATTTTCACATGCTACTTTTAAAATCTAATTATTTGAAAGTACTATTATAGTGTAGTTTATTCATTAAAAGCAAGACTAATGTTTTATGTATTTTAGGTGTAACTTGAACCCAGAAAATGCCAAATTATTTACATTTATACAAGCCCTTGGAAGCCATTTCAAAATGATATAACAGGAAAATAGTTGATACAATGGTTAGATAACATCAAAGAGTGGGTTGGGAACACAAACTATGATCCTTGTGAAAACTGATTCCTGAAGAGTTAGCCAAGAGAGTTCCAAGTGCATTTCTTCTTATTTGTTGAAATACAATGTTTGTTCTTATTCTTCAGATAGAAGCTGGCAAGTCTGTATTTGCACTTGTTGATCTTTCCCAACATAAATCTCTCCATTGTATTCATATCAACAATATGTTTTCTTTACTTTAGTAATAAAATTTCTTCTAACATATGCTCTCTTAGACTCTGTGTGCAGTATTTATCAAGTTATTGAGGTTACAGTTACAGAACATTTCAGTATAACATGCAAAGGACAATGGAACTTTGCACAGGTGTAAAATCTCTCTGATCTTCTTTTGCCATCAATTAAAAAATGCCTACAGGTGTAAGAACCCTCTGATCTTCTTTTGCCATCTATTTAAAAGATTGTGTGAACTTTGCTGCAATATGTCCTAATAAGCATGATGATACATTCTTAACTATAGGACACACACTGCTCTTAAAACCTCTTTAATGTAATCAACTAACAGACCTAATCTCTCATTTTGCTGAAATAATGCCTGAATACATAACTGCTCCTACTCTGAAATGGACACTGCAATTTCCTTGACAGAACATCAGCAAAGCTTGGGTTACTAATATTCATATATGTTACTTTTTATTTAATAACTTACTGGGCAACTTTCTAGAGGAAAGATTGAATATGAATTCGCGATTTTCTGGGGAAGAAAATTATCTGAAAAGCTTGCTACAAAGTTGATCTGTGTGTTGCTCAACACTTTCATAGCATGATAAATTACTTTGGAAAAGTGTGTGTGGGGAAGTCACTTCTTGTCCAGACCCACTTAAGCCTGAACTGATTGTCAGGGATGTGCCTTTCCAGGTCTTATTTTGGAGGATAATGAAAACCCACCATTATCTTTTGGATATGGTTTGTCCCAAAATTCCACTGTAAATGTATAAAAGTACAGACATGACCTTACCCAAAATTTGTGCTTACCTCTCTGTATGTATATGCACAACTGAAATTCACTGACCAAGGTGGTCCTTACTGACATGTCATAGATGCAAGACTGTGTCTAACTCCCCTGACTCCATGTAAAACTCAAGAGTTTAATGCACTCATCGCCATTTGGCCTGAAATTAACTGGGATGCATTTGAACAGAGGCAGCTTTATTAAGTTTTTCACAGATTTAGCCTGACCCCACTAAGTATGAGAAGTTGTTTGGGGTTTGCTAAATAACCAAACAGGGGAAGAAATTAGAAATTTGGATAATTCTTATCTGAGTTACATATTGAGGAATCAAAACTCCCCTCCAGATACAAGCAGGATGTGCAAAAATATCAGCCACTTTTTACTGGGGTCTAGAAACTCACACACACAGAGTGAGCATTCTTCCAGTTGGGTGAAGAGTTATTTTTCCAAGTAAAAATAGGAAAGCACCCTAAAAGGTATTTGCTCATATTTTTGTAGCACCACCAGCAGCATTCCTAGAAAAGACATAGGTCCTAGATGAAGATCTCACAATCTAAGATAATGAAATTGGGGAGGAGATGAAATCACTGTGTACTGCTTCAGAAGTAACCTACAAATACCAGATATACCACACTGAAGAGCTCTTTGTGTACCCACTAACACAGTAATAGATATTTATCTCAAATCAGCCATTTAATTATTTACTCTTTTTACTCTTGATAGAAAGTGTATGCCCATGCACATTTCATAATATGCGCAGAATGCACAAGTGGTCTAAAAAATATTTCAAAAATAATCATAAAATTATGCTTTTGGAAAATTAAATATGAAACTTGGAATGTGAAACAAATAAATAAGACAATTTAGAAAAGATTAAAAGCAATTGTTCTGTTACCTTGGCAACCCATTCGAGGTGCAGCCAATCAGCAAAGTTGATGTATTGTTTTGACACACATGCACATATTTCTAACATAAATAGCAACAGAGACTTAATAACAATAGGTTTTAAAACTAGGAACTGATGTCATTTTAAATGTGTCAATCAAAGAAACCTATAAAAGTGTTTCTTCTATCAAACTGACAGTAAGTATATGCTGGAATGGCTTTATAAGAGATAGCAGACTTCTGACAGGTCATACAGAAGATGCAAAATCTGTAATTACATTCCAGTTTCTTGGATTGTGTCCTTTAGTATGTCTAAAAAACTTTGAGAAGAAAATAAAACTTGAAAGCTATGATATATCATTCATTTCTGTAAACAAGTAACAAAAAATGAGCAGCCTATCTGAGAATGGAGACAAAATATCAGACTGAAAGAATTGCCTAGCCCTCAAAATAAATGCACTTAAACTTCTTGTCTTATTTTATGATTGACTGGTGCTAGTGAGGTTCTGCAGTGTAAGTTTTCAAGGATAGTAAAAATTAACAATAGGAGAAATGTAGAGAGGAAGATTGCTGATGGGATACAGAGCCTTTCACCTCTGGGTCCATGGTTTGAATCTGGGCTGTGTCAGCAGTAACAGGAAACCATTAGGTTTTGACAGGTGTCAGAATTGTGTATGGAAGGAGTGCATCAGCCATCCTCCTCCAGACCCTGATGGATACGGGCCCAAAAGTAACCCTCAAACTGAGAATTCTTCCTGACAGCCTAGAAATAAAACTGGTGTCTCCTCCCTTTCCCAGAGAGCATTGTCCCTCCCCCTCACCACCATGGACTGGCCTTTGAATCAACACTGTGCTTGGAGAACTTCAGTTCTAATAAGCAACATTTTAAAATCTCATTTACAACTAAAATACATTTGAACACATTTGTACATTTCTTCAAGGTATCAATAGACTTCAGGAAAGCTAGGGCTGTACCTTAGATTTTTCACTTCCAAAACCCTAACTTGAACAAAAAAAAAAAAAAAAAAAAACAAAAAAAAAAAAAAAAACAAACAAAAAAAACCCAAAAAAACCCAACAAACACAAACCAAACACACATTCATAAAATCCTCAGATACAGAAACAAGCACCTTATTCTGTCATTGGGCGGGATTAAGTTACCCACTCTGGCACATCATCTTCTTTCTTTTACTTTTTCCAGATTTATATGACTCTCATCATAGCAAATGCTCAGAGAGAGGAATTTCCAACTGGAACACATTGAAAATAGAAAGGAAATAACTCACTATAAACAGTACTGAGGAGAAACAAGTGAACATGCAGGGTACAGCATAATTCTTTGTCAGAATGTGAGTGGTGTACTTTTGTCTAGCAGCCATTATCTTTCCTTAAGAAACACTGACTTTTACTTGGAATTTCAATCTACATTTTGATTGATTTCTTTTTCAGGCTATAAGAAGAATGATGGAAAGGACTGGGGATAAGGACAAGGAAGAATAGAACAAGATAAAAAGTTTCCAGCCATGCTGTCAGGTTTGGTGAAAACAGGCTGAGGATTAACTGTTTCAGTGCTGTGGAACCTGCATGTTAATGGAGGCAAAGAGATGGAAAGTTTCATTGTACACCAAATTCACAAGGCTTTAAGCTGCCAGCCTTGTGGTAGAATCTCTGTACCCAAAACACTGCTGACAACCACAGTCAAGACTCAAAACCAAACAAATACTACATATAGTCCTTAACACCAATGTTTTAGCCATAAATCACCACTTCACATTGGTAGTACTTGACTTTCTGCAGAGCCTGAGGTAAGGCAATTCCAACCTGACATGCTGTGAATATATTATATCAAAAGATATTTTGCCAAAAGGTCTACTTGTTAGAATTTGATTGTCAGGTCAGCTTGGACCTGAGTTTAATACACTGTGCAATATGTGTTTCTCCACAGTCAACGTGCTTCCTATGTAGATAGATACTTTATCTAGACAAATACAGGTTCTTGTGATCCAGGATTTGATTCCTCTCCCTGGTCTTTCTGCTTGAAATTCAAATAGCAACACTCCTCTCCTTCCTTCTGATGAAGTATTTTCATAACCCTTTTGCACATTGTTTCTCTCACATATTTGTTCTACATATGGAGCCAGAGGTCTACACAGAGGACTGAGCCCAGGGACTGATGGAGATAAACTAACTAACTAATTTTGTAACAGGAAACAGAAAAGTAACTTCTTCTAGCTAGAAGTGGAGCAGAGAACTGTTCATGAGAGCCTGATCACCTTTATCTCAGAAGGCAATAATCTCACACTGTAACTCCTGTCTTTCATGCTACAACATTAGAGACACCAAGGCTTGATTTAAGAAGTTGCCATGGCAGAGAGCCCACATTGTCTCCAGGTATCACAGGTTAATTATTCTCCTTAAAATATAATTGATTCTGTTATGAATGTCGTAGTTTCCATTTTCAAGCCAGATATCATTATATCTTTTTCCTCTAAGCCTGAAAAGTTAACTAAGAGTAAAATATCTTTTACAAAAGTTAACAAAAGTTAACTAAAAGTAAAAAATCTTTTACAATCTCTACACTGTTTAATGCCTATACTTACCTCTTAAGCCAAGCAGAGGGTGATGTATAGCAAGCCCAGTGAGGAGGAGGCAGAGTTGTATACAGTGAGGATTGTATAGGTGGCAGCATGAATTCAATAATTGTAGCAGAACATTAAAATTTTTCATAGCCTATAAAAAGATGGATGTATTTTATAGAACTTTAGTACATGTATTTTCTTGTTTTATCAAACATTTCAAAAATATAAATGAGTGCTGACTTATATTTCTATAAACTTAGTTAGAATTTACATCTCCTACAGTCTCCTCCCATACATTTTAATCTCCATCCCACACTTTAATACTTTCTTTTTCCTGATTTCTTCCTTTTACCCATTAATTTCATAAGAAGCAATGATGGATCTAGGATAGCTCTGTGTGACTCAACTAATAAGTCTTTTCCTCGAGAAGATGACTTTTGTCATTGGTCTAAAAGCAAAGCCTCCAGAAGTCATGACTCAGTGCAGGAGGTCAGATCAAGCAGCTCTGCTGAGCAGCAGCAAAAGATGGATCTGGGGGTGTCTAACAACAGCTCTGAGTGCCAGCAGAGTCAAATTGGCCGATTAACAGCACACAGGAGTTACAATGAACACAGGGGTGCCAAGTCCAGCCTCACTGTGTCTTGTCCTGAGCCACATCTGCAGAAAAGGATATTGATCTGCTGAGCTGACTATTCTGCAGATATTACCTCATGCTACTAAGCAAAAATCCCTTCCATTCCCCAGGACCAATAGCTTAAGCTTTGAAAACCTGTGCATAGGAGTTCATGGGAATCCACTGCTGGGCTGCTTACCAGTTATTTCCATTACAAAATCCCTCAAGAGGTTCCAGTAAGGAATGAAGCCTCCTTGGGCTCATTAAGCTACCTGGAAACTTCCGAAGATGAAGCAGGTAGTTCTAGTCCTATTAGGTTCAAGGCAAATTTCAAACTTGAACATCAAGGACGGCAGGCCTTTGCTTTTTAAAAATAGCTATATGGAAAATGAAATCCTGCTGGATAAGTGAGTGTAATGATGCTCAGAAAGGAGAGAAAGCTTTAATACAGTACTTTAAAAGGGATTCAGTGCATGCTGGCTGCTGTTCTGTTTGTAATGTTTTTTTGGTAATCAAATCAGAACCACATCTTTTATGAATGGGTTATTAAAGGAAATAGAATAAAGAAATCTGAAGAAAAAAATTCTCAAACAACAATGAACTAAAGTACTTAAACTACATAAATTCCCATGAAATTTGCACAAGGTTGCATCTTGTACACATCCCTAAGCCAAACACAAAGAAAAAGGAAAAATACATATATATGCATCCATGCAGGGGTTCTCCTCTGCCTTTTACAAGGTGAAAAAAAAATCCACAAACTTTTACTTCTGGATCTTTCACTGAATTATTCCAGAAGTACAAAGACAACATAGTGCCTCAGTCTGTCGGTAGCAAGGGTGCCCAGAGTTTATAAATTAAATTTTCTTTATTTTTGAGACCTAAATAGTTTGCAAGCACTGACTAAGCCTTGTGACCCCTTCGTGAAGAACTGAGCATTGTTAAACCTATTCTCAGCAGACAAGGCAATGAACATCCAATGGGGCAAGTAAGGAAACAGGTTTGGGAGAGCTGCTGCAGATTTTCACTTTCACCTCAAGCAGAGAAGGGAATTGCTTTGGCCCAAAATATCACAGCAGTTATTCATTATTACACTAAGACAAAGATAGATAAATTTGAAGATATATGTCTTTATTGATGGGAAGAATAAATGATCTTGCTCAGAATTTATTTCCAAGACACAACAGTGACTGTAGACCAGGAAACATCCAGAGTTATCTATACTAAGACTCCTGGCAGTTAGACCCATTCTTTAAACCATCTAATCTTGTAATTTATGATAGTACTGTAAAATAGTTAATTTCCTAGGCAGAAACATATCTTAATATTATGAACATAAAGTTCTTACTGATGTAATGTATTTGCCTTTTCTATGAATCGAGATGAAAGTGCATAATAGTTGTAATTATGTGGTATAAAAATGAAAATACCTAAAAGAACAATAGGTCTCTTAAAGCGTTATCTACCCCTAATTGTAATCTCACCTAAACTAAGGAACAAGGTATTCTACACACAGTGGTGAGCAAGTGCCTGCTATATTTTTAACTGCACATTCTTTATACTTTTCCTTCTCAAACTAATTTGTGACATCCTGCAAAGCCCTGTCTTTCTAGAAAGTTGAACACTATGCTACATGAGACATAGTTCAACAGAAATGTAGGTCAATTTTTAACTGTCTTTCCTTGAAATTGAATGGGCTTGCATTTTACATGCAAAGGGACACAGAGGAAATAATAAATTGTATCTAATAGTCTTTACAAGTGTGCTAGGCCTTTTAGCTTAAAAGCTGCCAATATGGAAATAATAGGACATATTAAACCATGTAAAACAGAACAGAAATGATGAGATGAGTCTGAGAAATGTGATGGGCCAGAGGAGCCACTGAAGGATGCTGAAAAAGCCCTTTCAGGTTAGGTGGATGGGGGAGCACAGAAAGAGAGCACTGTGGAAAATTAAAAAGATTTCCCATAGCTGGGCTGAAAAGGGGATTACATAAATAAATAAGCTCCTCACAGTAAGCAATCTCCATAGCCCTGGGTGCCTGACCCATCACTTGGTCACTCCTTCCTTTTATAGGCCCTCCTGATGGAGCAATTTGCTCCATCTAAGCCCTGCATACCTGGGCTCCCTTGTAATCCTCAGTGAGGGCAGACACCTGTGGTAGCTCAGGGACAAAAATATTAACTCTTTCCTTCCCAGGATCTGGGGGATTTGTACTTCAAAAGTAGACGTCAAAAAGCTGGGGAAGAGGAATTGGCTTTTGCTCTAATGCTCTAAGGCTGACCCAAGGAAAAAGATGCTATCAGAGATGCACCTGCAGGGTCAGTATTTTGGATGCCAAAGAACTTTGGCTACCAAAGTATTCTCATTAACTCTAAGTTACCTAACAAGATGGAAACATCTACAGTGCAAAGCAAAAGAAAGGTCTTCACCAAATGAGCAAACTTAATTATTCAGACAAGTTTGGGGGGAGATAGACCAATTGACATGGAGCTCAAATATAATTATCACAGAACTTAATAAAATCCTCTCTCATTTCGAGGACTGTAGCAAAATATTGTTGTGAATTTGCAGCATGAATTTGCAGCATGTGAATTAGGGCACAGAGGGCCATTAGGTTTTTCTTCCCTCTCATGAAGGCACACCACCCTCAACCTCAGTTTCTCATCTTACTTAATTTAACCAAAATAAAATACCAAAGGCAAACAATTGTCCATAATTTCTGTCTGCCTTACAACAAGTACTGCATTAGAAGCTGACAGCAAAAGTTCTCTGAGTTGTGCTTCTGCAGGTCTGAAACCCTGGAGTGCACCAGGTCTCTGGGGCATTCACTGACAGAGGGGAGAGGAGACAAAAAGGGCTGTTCAGGGTGCACAGCTGGGTGGGGAGCTCCCTGCCCTGGCTGGGGTGCTGAAACCTGGCTGCTGGGGGAGAGCTGAAATGTGCAGGCATCCATATGCAGGGCTGCCTTCACTGGGAGGGCTTAGGAGAGCAAGAAGGGTTATTTTCCCTCTTCCTTGAGAGAAGTTAAAATAGGCTGTATGTCAGTGTGGCAGACAAAGTTTTGGCTGCTCAGCCCATGGGTCTCTTCCCTGCCAGGGAGAGTTTCCTGTTTGGTGATTTCTGGACTCAAGACCCCATCACAGGGTCTGGCTTTCAGAAAGTACAAAGGATCCAAAGCACTGAAAGTCAGGTCATATAAAGATAACTCAGAGTTACATCTCACAAATCACCAGCTCTTCCTGAAAGCTGAAATCCCAATCCCTTGGTTATACCTTCTGTCTCATTGTTCCTGTGGCACCTCTCAACACCTTCACCTGAGACAAAGCCTTGGCTCTAAAACCCACCCAGACTCCGTGAGATGCATAGAGGGAACCTTTGAGGATGAATCAAATGAAAGAAGGAACAATTGTTTCTTCCAAGACTTCAGGGTGTTTGGAATCTGTGTCCCTCTTATTCAGGATATATTTATTCATTCTTTTCAAAATGAAAGTCATATTCTTTTGATTTGTGGGAGGGGTTGCTGCAGCCAGGAACTGAAGCCTCCCTTTTATTGTTGCACAAGATCTAAAGGAATAATAACAATTAATAACACCAAAAGACTAAAAGGAAATTGTTTCATCTGAGCACTTAGGTGAGGTTAGGTGGATGAGTCTAGCAGCAGGGTCATGTTTAGGTCACCTTTAGAGCTGCAATCAGAGCAGGTTTGCAGTGTTGCACCTGGTCTGCAGTGCTTTGGTGGAGGAGCACAGACAGTAAATGGAGCTCTTGCCTTGTGTCCTGACAGCACCTTGCTACAAGCCACCTTTTCCAGGAAGAAATTTTTTTTGATCCTGGGTGCCCTGTTTTATCAATTAAAAGTTAGACTCTTTTAACATGAGATCCGCGTTGAGAGATGAGAAATTGCAGCACCTGACATATAAGTGAAGTCTCTGAGTTATGTGCATGTACTTGTACTGAGGTGAAAACCCTTTGCATACGCAGGCCTAGTAGAAAAGAGTTTAAGTTTCCTGTGCTCTGGTAGCTTTGACTAGAAGTTACATCTCCAGAACAGGGACCACTGCAAGCTTACTGAGCTCAAAGTGTTTTCTAACTCCAGAAGTCAGATTTTGCTACCTTTAGGCTCATCCTCAAAGCTAAATCTGATATTGAGGAACATGAAATATCAGCAACCTTTCTGTTTCCTATGACTCTCACTATCACAGCCTTAGAGTGCTTACAGCTCAACCATAACAAACTTTTAGACCAAAATATATTATGCTGTCTTTTTAGGACAAAGTTGAGGATTTGTTGATGTGGATATTAAATATTCTGTCCTAAAAAAATAAGCTAATGAAAATCGAGTCAGTGAAATAAAGTATTTTTGTTTAACTTTATTTTAGGTATCCCAGAAAAACCAACTGGTAACTAACTCATTGATTTAGCATCTAGAAATCTCCCTGTAAGTGCCCAAGTTCATGTAATACTCCCTTTGGGCTCTGTTTTCCTTGTTTGGTTAGCTGTCTGTGAAAGGACTAAAAATGGACAGATTTGGATCCTCCTTATACTGTTTCAAAGTATCAATCTATACTGGAGCCTTCTTGTCCATTCCCAGATAAAAGAAATATCTTGGCCTGAAAGAGCTTCGCTTTAAGCACACAGGAGGAGCAAAAGAGGTGTCACTGTCTCCATTTTACAGCAGGGCCACAGAACCTTTAAGTGACTTTCCCAGACTAATATACCCCCATTTTTGTAGAGACCATAATGTATCTCCAAACATTACAGAAACCTACAAAAAGTGGTATGCTTTGGAGGACCTAGGGAATGCCTGAATCTATGTTTAAGCTTGGCAGTTAAAGTAAGTCCTTGAAACTTTTAAACTCATTCCAAATTTTCAGAGCTGCACAGCATGCAACTGAGAGAATGATTTGACCACAAAGATCAAGATGATGTAAGTATTGTTCAAGAAAAATACAGTTGAAAAAGATTCTAAAAAAGTATCAGGGGCACTTTTAAAGTATTGCTTTAAAAATAAAAATCATAAAACTACCTCTGTTGACTCCTGCTGTTAATGTGCTTTTATTCAGGTGTTTGGAAACAATATTATTTGCAGAGTAGATGGCTACAGTCAAGGGCAGCTTTCTCATTTGTGGTCATTCGTTAGGTATTGTTTGTTTGAGAACTAATAATGTGTATTCTTCAAGATGGCAGAAAAAACAGGCCCCTGACTGCACAAAGAGGGAGAATAATTCAAAATAGTTGGTAACTTTGATGCTTTTGAAAATTTTAGTGAGGTAACTTTTAATTAAAACTTGAAATAAACGTTTAACTTGTCTTGCCGTATGAAGTTGCTTCACAGACATTTATCAGCACACATATATTTAGCAGCTGCCATTCAGTGTAACATCCATGTCTATCATTGTCTACTTGAAGCTCTTTTCATGCACTTCAAGTGTATTATGAAAGAGCAATTTCCTTATTAACAAGGAAACTCTGATTAAGTTACTTAAGCAATTGTCCCACCAAGTACTGAGGACAGAAGACAGATTGTGCAAGGACCTTGGCTCAAAAGCACAGTTGAGAAGGACAACTGAAATTGTTAGGCTAGAAAGGGAAAGCTGGTACTCAGTGCCTCTTCCAGCAGGCAAGGTCCCATCCACCCTTTTTGCCATCCTGCAATGGATGCTTACAGCTTCAGCCCAATGATATCCCCAGAAATATACATATGGATATTTCCCCAATGATATCCCCAGAAATATATATATGGATATGGATAAGGATTAATCCTCTGAAAAGTATTTAACAACTGGGCTTATTCTTAAAATGCATCAAAAAATACCATATTGTAGAAGCTTTCTAAATTTTTTTTCATGCTAAATGCAGTTTCTAGCGGTAGAAAAAATACTGTACACCATGGTCACCAGCTCAATTTAAGTTTCTTGTAATTACATTTTGCATTTCTGTTACAATTGCTTTCCTGTTTCCACTACTGGAAGAAATCCAATAGTTCATCTTTAGCATTATTCCATATACGCCGTAGATGTTTTTGGAGTTCAATTTGTTTATGGGAATAATTCCACTGAGGATTAATGATGACACTATTTTGACCCTTCTGACCTTGATGGGCAGGACTGTACTTTTCAAGCATCCAGAGCCCCTCTTCACAATATGTCTAATCCTACACGTCCCCTGCCCTCGCAGGCTATTTGCTGTTAGTGGCCACAATAGACAAGCAATAGTACCATTATAGGCTTCTCTAACAAAAGATTCTCATGATCATTTTCTAGTGGTTTGAAGATTGACAAGATCCCCTCCTGTTACCCAGATGCATTTTCCCCTCCTTCCTGGTGATTTCTTTTCTTGTTTCCAAGGAGGAAAGTGCCTCCCTGAGTAGCGACCTCTCTCTCTGCAGACAGACCTGCTAGAAACAACAAACATTGCATGTTAAACCTCCTCCGAGAGGGCATTATGTACAAATGGAGTGCCAGGTCTTCTTTGATAAGGTGTACACCCGTGGCACAACTTAAGAATCAATTCAATTATAAAGACACAAAAATGCCTTTTGAAGAATGTTCCTGAGTGAGTCAGAGGCAGAGAGCACAGCATATATATGAGTCTGGCTTCGCCAAAGTTCTTTCAGGGGAAGAAGTTGCACAGAATTGCTCTAGCAGCCTGATTAACTAACTGGGCACTCATCTGTTGGTGAAACCCTGAGTGTGGAAAACAAAGCTATCCCCTTGGCTTTATCACATCAGTTGTCCTTCAATGCACTCAGAATTTCACTTTTCTGCAGGTTTTGCTTACTTTCAATACAAAACCTGATCTATCTGAATAGCGTGTTTATTTTTGAGAAATGCACAATATTTGTATCTCTCACTGGTACATGAGAGCATGTCTGATAATGGAACCCTCCATCATTCAGGCTAGATGCTCAGAGAGCGAGGTGCCCTTTCCCCACCCCAGCCAGCAGTCACTTTGGAAAATTTCAGCTGTGCCATCTTTGTGCCTCATTTGTAACATGAGTGGGTCACAATACTGGCCCGCGCTGGAATATTTTCTGAGGGTCACAAGTATTTTGAAATCCCTCATAAATAGTAGTGAAGATTAAAATAGTAACACAAATGTTAAAGCTTATTTTTTGCCATGATTCATATGTAAAAAATAAAAAAAAAAAAAGAAGAAGACCAGTGCTGACCTTTTCATATGTGGCACTGGACAAGGTAATGTGCTTTTGAAGTGTGCAATATGTATTGTAACATACTCTGGACACTTTACAGGAACATCTAATTGACATGTTAGTATTTGCTTTTTGTTTACTAAGAATAGATATTTCTCTGTATTGTCATTAGTAGAAGAGGAAGAACAAGAAAGTCACAAATAACATTATTTCAAATCCTGGGATCTCAATCCCTTCTCTGGCTGCAGGGCTGGCTGCTGAGGTCACAGGGTGGGGTTGCTGGGTGCCCGCAGGGTGAGGATGGCTTGATTCATCCTCTGTTGGAGCTGAAGGGGGAATCAGCAAAGGATTCCACTGAAGACAGGATGAGTAAAGAAGATTTTGTTTAAATTTGAATTAGGCTTAAAATGAGATTTTATGACACACACAGGGAGGTCTGCACTCAAATTTGGAGGAGTTCATGATTTAGTTTTGTGTGTAAAGTTGTTTTCCTGAAAATGCTTGATAACTGTTGTTGTCACAGGATTTCCACTACACTGGTTCAATATTTTGTTATACATAATTCAATAAAGAGTTGAAATCACATCAAGGATCTGTAACAAAAATTACACCTAATGAGGAGGATCCAACTTCTGCTGAAATTGAAAAACATCAAGATTTTCGGTGAAGGTCACCGTGTTACTTTTTACTTTCCACATTTGAGCAATTGAACTTATTGAATGTGTCAAGACCCATTCTCAGTAAAAAGCTCAGCAATACTCTAAGGTCTAGTAATTGCATAAATAGAACATACACAGTGCTGAAGAAGAGAACAAATTGAACTTTCCCTAAAACTGCATGGTTTTCCTTCTTGCTCTTTATATTTATATATATTATATAAATCCATAAATAACTAAAATAGTTAATTCTATTATTTATTACATATTGTTGTATTATTATATAATATATAATATGATATGTTATATAATATTATAGTGGCATATATTAATATTAACATTATATAGTACATAATACATCATCTGAATACACTGTGTGACACCATTCCTAAAACAAGTAAAGTTTTGATAAAATGTTCCTGAATTGCTGACCTTAGCTGTATTATTCTTATTTGTTTTTATGGACTCCTGGGTAAGTTTTTCATTGGAAAAGTCTGTTCCCAAATTAAGCTGATGGTCCTTCAATTAAGAAAAGGTAGATTGTTGACCTCTACCTCTAATGTTACGTGAGAAGAAAAGGATCACAGCACATCAATGCCAATTTAAAAGCAATCAAAAAAGTCCTGGAGTAATTTGCTCTCTCTCCTCTTGCAAAGATTGTTTTTACAAGAGTTAAACTAAGGGCAAGGCAAAAAAAATTGTCACTATTTTTTTTTTTCTTTTTCTTTACTTGGTTGATCTCCTCTATTTAAATGCAATTACTATTATCCTAATGTCTTTTAATCCATATCCATAGCTTCTCATCTTACTGTTTGCTAATATGATCCTTTCAACCAAAAGGACATCAATACACTCAGCAAACTTATTAGCCAGCTATTCTGTCTCACGGGGAGGCAACCAAGCTGCAAAGAAAGGCATGAGTCACTGGAAGCTGTGAGACACCAAGACTTTGATGCTGTAGGCAAAACAAGCTGCTTCATGACACAGTTTATAAAATGTTTGCACGGGAGCAAAATTCTGCCAAAAAGCATTCAGGAGAGTTTACATAGTGCAGCATACAAACTACAGAGCATCCCACTGTATGTGATATTTACAGACATTTAAAAACTATGAGCTTTCCTTCAACAGCAGTGGTGCCTCCCTGGTAGATTTTGATCTTGGATCTTTTTCTAAAACATAGACTGCAATTGCCAAGAGAAACTTCTGTTTCTATTCCTTTTTCAGGGCTATGGTCCGAAGAAGCATCTTCAGGTACCAGAAAGAATAAATGGGTTTCTCCAGTAAAACCATGTATTGCCCCATCTCTCTCGATCAGTTCCTTGGTGCCGGTTTTCAAAAAGTCTCAAAAGCAGAGGAAGGGGTCATGCTGGCTCCTGCAACATTAGCCCATTGGCAGCATTGTTCCCAGATGGGAAAGCAGACCTCTAAGTACTGGGAAAGCCTTTCACCAACCTCAGCTGCCCCTGGGCTGAGGCACTTTTGAAGTCTAACTGCATGCAGCTACACTGCACCAGTGTGGAAATAAAGAGAATACAAGCAAAGTGCCACTGAAATCTTGGAAGGCGGCAGAAAATAATAAACACTCCAGTTGAAATTTGGCCTGGACACATGTTATTTTGTCTAAGTGCATGTTTACATTTCTTTTAAATGTTCCTAAACACTCCCTCTGTCTGAAAAGAAAATTTCAAAACCATGATGAAAAAATCTGTTTCAGATCATGTGTATTGGTTTTAAAACCAGGCATAACCTTGCAGCCGGCTCTTTTATCCAGAAAAGGTGCAACTGTCATATCAATTTAGAACTTCAGTCATGTTATTTTAAACCTGCATTAGTAAAACCTATAACAAAACATGTCTCTGTTGTCCACATCTTGCATCTGGAGCAAAGTTATGCTTAAGTCTGACCTCTAAAACCAGTATGGAAATTATATCTAGTATGTTCTGCACTTTGTAACATGGTCCATGTGGACTTTTTCACTGTAGTGATAACACAGCTCTACAGCCCACCTGGTAAAAACATTATACATTAAAAATGACAGTCAAAAGAAGCTGGTGTGAATATACCAGAATTACATAGGAAAAGGTTGCAATGTAAAGGTAAATGCAAACATCCACATTTACAGGCACTATCTGGCACCCTACTTTTATACAAAGATATCTTACAGTGTCATTTTAAAGGCTTAGTACTGGGTTTTCAAGCTGGGAAATAGCATAAGAACACTGCATTAAGGAGCTGAAATTTTGCTGACATTATGGAAGCTCTTACTAGCTGGTCTCCTACCACTTGATAATAGTCTACAGATGCTGTGGAAAAATACTATCAAAAGGTAATTCTTGTATATAGAACCTCTCAAATCACAGCCAAACACGACTTCACACAAGTAATTCAGGAACTTATGTTACATATGGCAAAAGTATTTATAAACCAGGATTAGAATACAGAGAGGTGTCCAGATGACACTGCTGTCACCTCTTTGCAGCAAGTAAAAGGAGTAAAGCATTGAGCAGTGCTGGCAAGGCCACTGCTGATGCCTTGTGGATGCCCACAGTTCCTGGTGTGGGTGTCACGCCAGAGATGAGACTCTGTGCTCAGGGTGAGCCAGCAGTAGCCCTGAACCTTATGATTGTTATCCTGCCCCATTTTATCCCAGGAGACAAGGGCACAATGGTTCAGTCTTGAAAGCCCTGCTTGAAAAACAGGGAGCCAAATTGATCTCATGGGGTGATGCTGGAAGCAGCATCTTTTTCCAGAAGAATACATTTCTTCCTAATTTTACCTTTTCTGCAAAGCAGAGTGAAAGCTCTTGAGACTGAATTCCTTGCTAAACCCAAACTCTATAAAGAGAATTTGCCCCCACAAAAATGATGTGATAAAATTTTAAGATTGCACAGTGCTGTCTTCCGTAACAGATTCCCACCCACAGCTTCTTCCCATCTGAAGGACTGATCCTACTGCTAAATGTTTGCAATAGTAGCTATAAATCTACACATCCATTATATGACATACACACAGAAAATACCCTCTGAAGGACCCAAAAATAGTAAGAACACCTGACATCTGTTATAACCAGTAAAGAGATAAAGATACCTTGTAATTTGCTAACAAATTTAATATTTCCAGGTACAACATATCAAAAAATTCCATAGAAAGAATTTTTTTGTGTGTGTAGACCTTGTTTTTATAACTTCAAAACTTTAAGTAGCTGACATGGTGCCAGCTTTTGGGGGTAAAGACATCACCTGTCTTATTTCCAAGCTGACACAACATGTTTTAAGTAGATGAAGGCTCGGTTTCATTACATTAGCAGTGTCTCTAGGTGCTCTTTGATGCATCCCTCCCGTGCTTAGTAATTTAGTAACAGGTTGGAAATGAGCAGAGGGGTAAAATGAGACTCTGTTGCCAGAGCAACTACTGCACACCTCTAATTTTTGAATCAACAGACAGCAGAAGTTGATACTTTACCACAGAGTACGAAGAAATACCTCCCAAAATGTTCTATGGAAGCAAACATGTTTTGTTCAAGGAATAGTACTTCCAAGAAAACAATTTCCTAAAGATAGCCCAAATCTGCTCTTATTGACCTAAAATGCTAATAAAAAATATTTAGCTTTATTTTGAGCAAAAATCTGGCCACTTGCTCAAGTACAGAGCTCTAGGAAATAATTCTCTCAGCTACTTTATCGCCTGAAAAGAGAAGCATTTTCTAATGCTGTGGACGCTGAAATTTTGCTCTGTGTGACAGAGAAAAATTAAGAACAACAACAAAATAACTTGGTTTTCATCATTCAAGTGAGTATATAATATAGAAAAAATCAGAACAAAATGAGTGATACCAGTAAGATTTCTGCCTTCTCAGTACTACCAATACCAGGACAAGCCAAGGCCAGACTGCCTCAAGACACACACCTGACTTACTCTTTCCTGGATGACTGGAGACTTTGTGCCCAATAACATTTCCTTTGAGCAGTTTTGCTACTGGGAAAGTATTTTTTATTGACCTAGGGGGAAAACAAAATGCTTTGCCCTCAATTTCCTGGTGGATCCTAACAAAGTGAGCACAGATATGTGCTCAGGAATGAGCTGAGGTTGGATGGAACGTTGGCCTTGCTGTTTTGCTGTTTTGTGATTTCTGCTTGGACTTTCTGTTCCTTGACTGCCATATCCTCCTACCTCATGAAAGACTTGGATGTTTCAGTTGGAAAAGTGAAGCCACTGTAGTGGAAATGCAAAGCCATCAGAGCAGGGACATTGTGCTAAGACAGCCTCTACCAAAGAGCTTCTCTCTCAGCACTGTGATGGAGCACACTTCAGTAATTGCATCCCATTGGATTTGCTCCACAGTACATTGGGATAAAGACTTTAATAACACAGGAAGCAGCATTTTAATAATCTTTTGCCTGATTTTAAGTGCTGTTATGCACTGACTTCTACCAAAATCCATTTATTGTACAGAAAGCACCATATTTTAAGGGGTCAGAAATCTTGCAATATATTGAAGCTCCATTTTTGCATATTTCATGTTCACTTAAAAGTGCATTACCATCAGTTCTGCTTTGCAATCCAGTTACTCAGAAATGAAATAGTGCTTTCCTGACAATCTACTGAATTACAGGTTATTTTAAACATGGACAAATTCTTTTTCCCTCTCATCTCCCCATCAGGTGTAACAATTCCCAGGACCTATAACAGCTTCCATCAAAGACTGACAGAGTTTTGTCATTGCCTACATAGCAATTGAAAGCTGTTTACTATGGGTATAAAATTCTGCCACCCTGAGCCAGAGCCCTTTTGCTGCCACTGTGACTGCCTGTGTGTGGAGTCATCTTTCCTCTTATCATCCCTTTGGTCTAAGCTACTCTGTTCCCTTTATAATCTGTGGCTGTACAGAGAAAACCTCAGAAAGGGCAGTTCATCACAGCTATTAGACATGTATCTTTGCATGGGATGCAGGTCCCTGGAGAGGTATCTCTTTTTCTTCATCAATAAAAGACAACCTCTTTGCTTAGTTCAGACTCCACAGCCAGCTTTCAAATGATGGGGGTCAGTAGGAAGAATCCCACTCAAAACCTGATGGAAAAGGAGTCAAGGCCCTGCAGGGTCAATGGGAACAGACTCCAGACCCCAGCAGAACATGGCAAGCAACAGGCAAATGAATGACTTCTCTCGGTGGAGAACTACGTTGGTTTGTACAGCACTTTTCCAAAGGGTAAATCAATTTTCCTCCCCTAAGGAAAATAATATGTCAATAGGTTGTTGGCTAAGGGGAGCTGGAAAGAGTGGACTATTTAATCTCTGGTGTTTCATCCAGGACATGCTTACAAAAGAGTCCCTGCAAACTTGCACCTCTCTGTACATACATGTGATGCCCACAGTACAAATGTCAGCGCACAGGGACATCTAATGACAGCCTGAAAGAGCATGCACCAGGCAATGGGGACCTGCATGATATGTGTTCTCATCAGTGCCACAGGTGGTCAAAGCAGACAAGACTTTCAAAATCTGACAGCTGATGTAGCTTTTAAAATGTCAGAACAGAACACATGGAAATACGACTCCATTCCCCTGCTCCCCTGCACTCTCCCAGTTTAAACCTGTTCTGTACTGAACCAAATGCAGCAATTATGGCAGAAGACTGGGGTCAGTAAAGAAGAATCCAGCCTCTGAGATTTAAAGCATTTGTGAGGAATTTTCAATTATTGCCAGTATCAGTCTGAGTGCTCTAAAAACCTGTACAAATCACAGAAAGGAAAACAAAGAACTACTCATACAGATGATCCTTTCTGAAAACTGAGTGTGTGATTGTGTCTGAGAATCTTCTTGCATACCTTTAATACGTGGACTTAATATGTTAAGAACATAACTTCTTCAAATTCCTTAAATTCAAGAAGGTTTTACTTTCAAGAATGGGATGCATTAATAGCAATGTAGGAAGTCAAATACTTCTTTAAGCATTAAACTGTTCTCCAAAGAGGAATTAAACCAAGAGATTTACAAGAGATTTATGTGTTTCCTAAAGTATCAATGGAGCAAAAATAAAAAAAAGAATCAGTGTTTTCAAGTACTTTTACTAATGTGTTTCTGAACAGAGCAACCACACTGTCTCACTATCCCAAAGAATTGCACTGCATGCAAACAGAGAAGCTGGACAAAAGGGACTCAACCGCGGAAAATATTCAGTGAAACTTGTGGATACAGCACAGATAAGCAAATCCTAAAACTGTTCAATGATAGTATTTAAAAATCTATCAAAGGCAGGTATAACCACTGGGCAATGAGTTAGCAATACTCAAAACTTTTATTTATCAAGTTTGTCAAGAATCATGTGCTTATGTAGATAATTATGCTTTTTAATATATTTTATCTTATATATGTAATCTAGTTGTTTATTTGTATTTCAATGTTAATTTTTTTTTAAGATTCCAACTACTAACAGCATCTCAATGGCCGCATCACAATGTCCTCTGACCTGCATCTGTGTGCACAAGGGCTTAGTGTGGAGCTGTGCAAATACCCACTAACCTACTCCCTCTCTGTTTATGGGAAAGCAGATGCTCGAGAGGATGCCTCACAGTCTTCCTGAAGTGCAAATGTGCATCCTACCTAATCAGGCTCTGCCAAGGACATCACACCCCCTCCCCAGTTTCTTGGAAGGCTTTGCTATGTCAGCTGAACTATCTCAGTTGTTGTGGAGGCATCGTTGCCACTGACATTGCTATGTCCTCACACAGTAGGGTTTTCTAGGCAGTTCTCCGTGCATTTAGGCATTGAGGGAAGTAGTTATAACACCTCAGGTGAGTGAAAAAGCATCATACTCAGAGTCATAGTCATCATGAAACTCCTTCATTTCTTTTTCTCAGACTCAGTGATACCTTCATAAAAACTGTAATTAATTTGCAATCAAAAGATCTGTTTCTTGCTCCCAGTTCAGTGTAGGCTTGGACAAAAAATTAGTTTATTGTCTTTTGGGATTTGTTAAACCACAGACCCATCAAGACCAAGAGAAAAGGAGATCCACCCTCTCCCCTCTTGCACAGAGAGGATGGTTCTTCCATCTGCATCTTCTCTGAAAGTAATGGGTGGCAGAGATGTCAATGTGAGTCTAATTTAACCTGTAAAACCTTAAATTCTGGTGATAATGTGCAACAAGGAAAGAAGCCAGCTGGAGATAGAAGCAGTGGCAATTAGGAGTAAACATCTTTGTGCTGGCAAAATAAACACAGTTGATGTAAGAAATCAGTGAGAGACAAACATTGAAGACCCTGATGTTACCCTGACAGTCTTTTCAGGGGAGAATGATTTTTTTTTTTTAAACTGCTCACAGATTTTCTTGCATGGAAATAATGTAAGTTCAAAACCAAAGGGTTTGATATAAGCCATCAACAGGCATAGCTGGAAGACAGAGATCAGGATGAACTGAACAGCAGAGCCTGTATGATAGAGGGAAGAAAAGTGGTGAAAGATTTCAGCTTTAGTTGGAACAGAGTTTGGCAAAAATTCTGTTTCAATTCTGTTCAATCATATGCTTGAGTAAGTTATTCACCCGGGCCAGTAACATCTGTTCAGGAAAGGGGCCAACTTTAAAATGTGTTTTTTCATCCCACAAAACAAAGTGTAATCTAAGCTATAAATATACATGTTCTTACTATGCTGGATAAAGTATATCATGAAGAAAAAAAATCTTATGTTTAGGACATTTTTTGTTTCTAGAGACATTACTCATCTGATCCTGGATCCTTTAATTATTCAGGAGGCTCACTGCTTTCAGCAGGATCCTTAGGACTGCAGGGAGTTTTCTCAGACTCAGAGATGTTCTTGCTCCTTATGAGATCAGAACCTCCCAGGTCCACTCTGTACTGGCACATTTTTCACACTGTGCCTAGTAAGAGCTGTTTAGTCTTTCTGACACATCACCACAGACCAAAAAAAAAAAAAACAAAAACAAAAACAAAAACAAAAAACCACTCCAAAAGCCCCATTGTCACCGAAACTAGTGAAAAACTTCAAAATAATTCAAAATAAACAGAAAATAAGGCATTTTCCACTTTGGATTTTTTTTGAGATGCTTGATGAGATCAGTATATTTTAATGAGACACTTTCAAGCAGACACATACACACACAAAACAAATACTACAGTGTCTCTAAAAAAACCATTTTAAATTGATAGATGAGTGTCAGCTTTGAAGAACCTGACCATGCAGTGGCTTGATAGCACAGAAAGAAAGCAATCTGCAAGTCTGTTTCTTTTGGCAGCAGAAGGACTTGCTAATGGATTCATCATTTTCTGTTCAGCATGAGTGTTAAACAAAAAAACATTTAGGGCTTTATTCATCCAAGTTTCCGGGTCTACGCTTGCCAGCCGTGGAGGCTCTGTGGCTTTGTGCTCAGAGCTCAGTTCTGACTCACGTTTCCCAAGTTTGGAAATGAAGGCCCCACAAGACATGGAAATCACAATGTCAATCCTTGTCCTCCCTTCTGTGCCTCTGCCTGCACTGGTGCTGCACTTGGAGGTCCTACTGACCCCACCATCAGTGTGAGCACTGACCATCTTGTCCCTGTTTACTCATCCTCTAACAAGTTCTTAGATGCTGACTGATGGCAACAGATCCTGAAGTTGGTCAGCCATGAAAAGCCACAGAAATGCACCCACTAGAAGAAAGAAGTTCAGAAGAAAACCACTAGAAAATTAATTTCAATGAGAAAGAGAGAACTGGAAGTGCTTTGAAGGAGGAGACTTCCAGCAAGCAGGAAACAGGGCACCAGAGAAAGAGGAAGAGAAAAAAGCCTTATTAAAAAGATTTTTGGCTTCCTAGGAAAAGGCTTATTAGTGCAGAGGCTGTTAAACATGTTTGCACATTGCTGTGCACACGTGCAGGAACAAGGCAAAACACTGATACCAATAAACAGATTGTGCACTTGGGACACTTCATCCACTTCAAGGCAAGAAGCACCTTTGCCTTCTGCCTTTTCAAAAACATCTGAAAATAAACAATGTGAAACTAAAACTTGCTTTACTTGTCTTTACTATTTACTTTTTGCAGGGCACTCACATGGTGTCTAATGTGCTTCAGATGAGTATTTTCTTTTAATGCATTGGAATCAGCAAGATGGGAATCTTTCTGATGGAAGGATGGAATAAAGAGAAAGGGTCTTACTGGAAACAATTTCACCATTTACTAGCAAAATACTTTACTGTACAGCAGCAATAGTTCATGGCAGGGGCTAAAATTACAGCATTACACTGAAATATGTCATTAGGGTTGGCTTGTTGCTGTCATTTTTTCCTTTAAAAAAATGGACTTTCTACAGAACAATTTATAAGAGATTTCAGACACCCAAAATATTACTCTAACTCTACAGAATCATGTTTTAGATGTCTTGTTTCACTGATAGTTTCAACAAGGAATGCACAGAATGATCAAACCACATATAAGTAGCAGCAATTATTGGTACATTTGAGATGAGCACAGCATGAAGGATAAGTCTAAAGAAAGAATAAGACCCAAATACTAAGGGAGGAAAAAAAAAAAAAAAAAAAAAAGAAAAGGTTGAGCAAAAAGGCCTGAAAAGCAGGAAAGGACTAGCTGTCTGCAGGAAGCTTGTATTCTTGTGTGAGTGCAAGTGACCCAATGTTGGCTGGAATGTTATCTCTATGTGATCTACAGAATTTTTCTCTTAACTGTAGCAACTGAAGAAGAGTGAATTAAAGTCTTAAAGAGAACAAAAATCAATAAAGAAAAAAAAAAGAAAATATGACAGAAGAGCCTTTTAATGGCTGTATAAAATGCTGCTAAAATGATCATGGGGAGAACCCCCAAATTTCCGTGCTTGCAACAGAAATTTCTTGCGGAAAACCAACAACCCAAATACAAAAATGAGGATCGTTTTCCTTTTGTTTTGAACTTTATTTGTCAGTAAGTTCCTCTATTGCATCACTAGGACTGACGTATTAGGTCACAGTAGGCTTTTCACTGACACTTCTAGCCCCCAAAGTAAATTCTGCCTGTTCTTCCTTTACAATCTTGAGTTTTAACCCAATTTATCTGTTGGAATAGACAATATTTAGCTAGAAACTCCAGTGGAAAAGTCCAAAGGATAATATTTGGCTCTTTGCAGCCTTGTCAAGCCATAAAGGTCAGTGGAAAGGTTTACTCCAACCACCCTTTCCTGCATTCGGTTTTATCTTTAATAGAGAAGTCCTGCTCTCTGTGCATCTGAGAGTCACCCTTTAATAAACCTTTGTAGGTTCCTTTGGTTTGAGCTGCACTGAACCCTGCTGTTGCTCTTGCTATAAATCTGTAGCCCCTAAATAGAGCACCTCTCTTCTGAGAGACAAGGCTTTGTATACCTGCTGTCTGCAGCCAGCTGGAGTATTTCCCTTTTCCCTCCAGACTTGTCTTAACCATTTCCCCACCAGCTGCACGAAATGTGATATATCTTTCATTATGATGTGAAGATTAGTTTTTTTTCCTTAAGCAGTAGGAATTTGCCATTTGTATTCTGCTGGGTGATCAAGGTCCTTTTGCAAACTTGAGGCATATGAAGAAAATGTAGGTCTTAGCTTCATCACAGCAGTTCCCACCACAGCAATCAAAATAAACAGACCAGTATGTCCACGAGTTCCCAGCTTCCATCCCTGCTTGTAAGTTGCCAGGAGAGGCAAACTTTCCTAAAACTGATCATTTTTCAAGACCTCAACTGAAAAATCAAAGATTATTGCAGTCGAGTGTACAACTATAAAAACAACCTTCCACTTCCTTCTGTCTGACAAAACACCGTGGAAGATCAAGTCCAAGTCCAAGAGGACAACGAACTTTAGCAAAGGTAAACACATCCATGAGCATCTGAGAATCACTGCCAAAACAAGAGCATCCTTTCTTAAATTCTAGGAAACAGACTTGAAAATGCAAGCTACTCAAAAACCTAAGACCTGGAGCTACCTCTGTTTGTCATTGAGAGGAAACAAAAAAAAGAACAAATTGTCTGAGAAGCTTTAACAGAAGAAGGCTTTGTTTTTAAACTGAGAAAAAGAATAAATGATATTGCTTCTCAGTAATAATCTACCACCCTCCACTGTATCTATTCATGAGGAAGTTTTTTTATAAAATAAGCAGATTTACAACAAGGTCCATTCTGTATCAGTGGGGTAGTTCCTGTCTATTTGATAACTCCAGAACAGCACCACAGATCCACAAATGCCTGCTTGTGCCTATAGGTAATTACCACATCACCCAGCCTCTGTGCTGGGATTTACTCACTTCTGTGCCCATTTCTAACACAGGTAAAGTGACTTTCCACTCACTGCCCAAGGTCATACACCTGGTAAATGATTCCAGAATAGAATATGGCTCTCTGTGCCACTTAATAACCCCTCAGTGTGATAATAGAAATTTGCCCAAACAAAAAGAGAAATGTATGAGCAAGAGGTAGAAATGAGAAAGCTGGTTTTAAAAAAAAGGCGGTGTCAAGGGTGTCTCATGTGGCTTTTCAAAACCAACTGTTTAAATACACAAATACTGCTGTTCAAATTTCATCACTCTACAAAGCTGAAGGGTCAAAAGCAGGCCAAATATGAATCACAGGTCCCTATGTTTTATCAGATGCCTGCATTACTGGGTGCTGAAAAATATTGTGTGTTGTTTTTCTCTTAATTCTTTCTCCTGCAATCTGTAGCACACCAGTATCATAAACTGAGTAAGTTTTCAATTTAAATTGTGAAAGAAAGAAACATTTATTTGTATGTTATAAATAGATGGATTATTTAATAGTGCTATCCACATTCTTTTAAGGCTTGGCTTGGAAATAGAGATAGGTTCCCTAAGTGCAGCCAGGGTTTATATCTAATGTACATCCACATTGCCCATTGGTAAATCTCATCTATTTTCCAAAACTGAGGTTAAAGAATCTGAAGGCAACTAAAAAAAGTGATAATTATTGTTAGGACTTGATTGTTCCTTAGACCTCAACTGCAGGTGCAGTCATTTAATTTCATTAATTACCAAAGTAAACATAAACAGAAAATCCAACAATTTTGCTGACCTGCAGCCTCTAAAGAAAAATTCTAAGATTTTACAGCATTGTGAATAAAGATAGGAGGTCTAAAATATGTTCGGTGAAAAAAATTGAAGCTGTTTTCATTAGCATTTGCATGTCCTGCAGTTGGGAATGCTGCCAGCACCTGGTGTGGGGAGCAAAGATCTAAAAGTAGAGGAGAAGACATTATGGGGGCAAACTGTGCCAACAGGTGCAGGGTGTTCCTTAGAGCTGGGTGCTGGGAGTAGGAAAACAGACAACTGATGGATGCACTGGATTGATGGAGGCAACATCTTAATTACTCACTTTGTTTCAGACATTGGGAATATTAGTTCACTGGGAAAAATAAGTGTTAATTAGAGTAGTTGCTATAATTGCATGTGATGGCAGCATGGCACCCCGGGAGAGCCTGTCACACAAACAAGCTGAAGGCTTTGTGGGATTGCTAAAGAGATCTTGCTCATCCCAAATGCTCTGTTAAATACTTAAGGATTTAACTCAGGATAAACCAAGTCAAATGAGACGTGTGGAGCATGTCTGGTACAAAGATTTCTCAAAGATTTCTCGCACATCTGCCATATGGCAGCTAGCAAAGGAGTACAAGTCATTGCTGGTAGAGAACAGGTTTGCCATACATAATATTTGAACAAGTTAGGCAGGTTTTAACATGATTACTTCATATGTCATGACAACTTAAGAGCACAACTTAAGAGCAAGTGTTACATCATATTTGAGGTGGCTGCTGGATACTGGCCACAGAAAAGTTGTCACATAGAGAAACACAGCTATTGCTGATCTAGTAGTCATGGATAAAACTGAGCTGGTATCAAGACATAAATAAGTAAAACTGTCAAGATTTTTAAGCCAGCTCTGTTTTCCCATAGTGAAAAAATAAAATTCTATATTTGAAAGCATATATATGGCATTTATCATGTAGAAAGGAGGTCAGAAGCCTTCTCAAGACACTTTGATTTTGAGACAGCTTCCCAGTGCAAACAGTGCTAGGAATGAGCCTAAGAGATTCAAAACAGAGATTGATATATTTACTAGTTTTCCATTTAAAATTGGGAATCTCCCACTGAAAAGCAATTTGAATTCTTTTTTCTACAACAACTTTTTCTTTCTAGTTTTCACAGTGGAATGCAACAGCTGGCTGCTCTCTTTGGTGGTGCCCAGAGCAGCCCAGTAAATCCCTGTGAGCTGAGGGTGAGGTCTGTCACCCAGTCAGGAGTACAGAAACCAAGAAACACCAGTTGCACAAGAGGGAGTGAGAGCAGTCCTGAAGTTCCAGCTCTGCCCTGGTATGTCAGAGCTGGGCCACTGGGAGCCAAACAAATTTGCACTGGGTCTTGGTCTGGTTTGACAAGTATGTCATTGGAACTAGGACTTTCAATTTTTTTAACAAATAAAAAGATTCTGCTCAAACCATATCCTATTAAAATATTCCTTCCCATCTCCAAGAAAAGGTTTATGAAACTTTGAAGAGATTTTGGGGTGGAGGGAGAATGGTAGGATGAATTGAAAGATGTGAGGAGTACTTCAGGACAGGGGAAAGTCAGAAAAGTGAAAGTATGGGAAAGGAGAGAAAGAAAACCATTTGAAACATGAGAAGATGTAGGGCAGGTACACTTGGGGAAAGAATTTGCCAGTGCAGGTAGTGGTAATGAGGAAGGGAAGGCTTTTTCTCTTTTCTTCCACGGTGCTTTATTTCCTGAGTGCTCCACCTAGCATTTGAGGCCTGCAGCACAATGGCTTTGCTTGTGCTGTATGCAGAGGAGTGGAAGATCCTGTCGCAGCGGGATCACCAGAGCAAAACTGGATTTACAGTGCACAACAACTCCTACAGTCAAGCCCAAACCAAATGTCTCCTTTTAAGGGTTGAATTTAGCTGGGAGCTCAAGAGCAGGACCCACCTCACAATCCTAGCACTGGTTCCCTATTCCCAATCAGCACCCTCAGGGCATCTTTCCAGTGAATTACTCTTTCTAGATCCCATCACCCAGCCAGAAGTAGGAGTACAGCTTAAACTAAAAGAAGAGTGTTGCCTTCTAGCAAGATAGGCTCAATAACAGTCTCCTTCTGTCCCCTGGCAGGGGAAATAACACCAGCTGCAAAAGAAAGAACTAATAGAGATAAATGACTGGAGTCACACGCAGCCTTCTCAGTTGTCTTTTGAATGGTGGGACATGAACATCAGCATTGCACCCTCAATTGGCCGAGCTGGAGCTGGAGCCTGGCTCTGCCCTGCCTGCACAGAGAACCCTGCAGGAGCAGAGCAAGGTGGACACAGCCCTCTAAGTAGCCCAGCCAGTCAATATTAGTGAAGCCCTTGGTTTCTAAACACTGAGCTGCACCGAATTTGAATGCTCCACTGATGACTGAACTGGTTAGGGATACAACTGAACAGCAGGCTGAATACCCAGCGAGGTATTGTGGGTAATTAGAGATTAATTACAATCCCATAGTTTGTATCATGGTTCGGGGTCAGCACAGGGTCAGTGCACATGGCAAACTTAGAGAGCTGTGACTGGATGGATGACGCCAGCTCGGAGTGGCTCAGCAAAGTGAAGCGTACAGAAATGAGGAGCCAGCGAGGCTGGGGAGAGGACTCAAAGCCAGGGCACTGGCGACAGCAGTGACACTGAGTTGTGGGGCCTGGAGGCACTGAGAAAATGTTAACAAGCAGCAGAGAGAATACAGCTGCACTAACTATCCAACTGCAACCCTGACTTTTCCAATTAACCTTTTCCAGGCTTTCTAAGATTTGGGAAATCTGGGGCACTGTCCTGTTGTCAAAGAAGGCTCTGAAAGAAAGAAAAGTAGTGAGAAAAACTGCCAAAAGGGGGGGAAAAAAAGGAAAAGGGAAAAGAACTTCTGCTATTTTATATGGCTATTAAATTTTCATTTAAGGCTAAATCCAGAAAAATGTTTTGTCAGGCTGCAATGAGCTTTTTGGTAGACAGCATTCATAGGAAATGCAGACTATATATGCTTGCAGTTCAAAGCCCATTTATCATTAAAACCTTCCCCTCCCATTGCCAATAACAATTTGTCATATTTTTATCAACAATCAAGATATGCAAATAGCCTAAGACAGCTGAAAAGGCAAATCCATAACCCCAGTATGCAAAATAGACAAGTGATAATGTAGCAGGTTGAAGATACAGAACAGAAGTGTTCGGTGGAGAGAGGAATAAATCAGTATAAAACTCCAAATGGTCATTTTTGGCAGTTAATTATTTGCAGGAAGTTTTTCTCTTTTAAATAAACCATTTTTTTTTTAAGATCATGAAACTAAAAAAGCGAGCTTGTGGCATTCACAGGAGAGTGAAGAGGAGACTGGTTCTTGCAAGGGCCAGCTGGTATTTGGAGGATATACCCGTCCTCTTGTGTGCCCCCAGCCGTATCTGCAGGTGGCTCCTGCCGCTGGGCCTTACTGAATGAGGATCTGTGTAAATTCCCAAACATATGAACATCAGTTCCTTTCTGTACAACAAGGGAGTATTTTCCCTTCTGCCTGGATTTGATTTCCAGAGGCATCTGTGCAGTTGCCCAATTCCTGCCCAGAGCTAGGAAGCAGTTCAAATTATTCTTCTAAATTTCAAGAGTGGCAGTAATATTTATGCTATTTCAATAATAGATAAAACCGTTCTTCATTTTCTTTTTCAAGTCTGGTTCTCTGGATATGAGGTTCTCTAAAAGTGTAAAGTTAATGATTGATTTGACAAAACAATACTGAGGTTTTTTTAGTAATTTGCATCCATACATATCAGAGCTATTAATACAAAAGCAGGTCTCTAGAATTAGCTCTGCTGGCAAATGAAAACAGGGGAGAAATTAAGTGAATTGACCTCAGTAGTGTAAGAGGCAGGAGCAGAGATGAGATCATTATCAGTCTTGACTCCTAAATCAACATCTTTGCACCAAGCCCCAAGGATAATAATCCATGAGAAGCATCATCATTTTTACCTTCCAATATGCTCAGGATTACCTTAGGGTTCTTCTTCAAGCATCTGAATCAGAGAAATGAGCCTATAAAACCCTCTGACTCCTGAGCGAGGAGAGGTGGGAATGGCCAGAGTAGTTGACTGCAGGAGCAGGAATGTAGAAGAAGAGAGAATAAAGAGCAGTTCACCTGTCCAGAGGGTTGGGAAGCCCAAACCTCCCAAGGCCAGTTGGAGAGAGCAGCACGGTGGGTGCAGAAGGAGAAATGTTCAAACACAGCAGTTTGAGGACCAGAAGTGGCAGTGATAGCCGCCTGTCCAGCACTTTCCCACCTGCTTGAGTCAGCTGTCCCCCGAGCATGCAGAGATCTCACTTTTCAAGAACCAACAGTGTTTTCTGCAGTCTGTACTCTGCACAAATGCTACACAGTTTACACAAAGGGATTTCATGCTATAAAATAGGTAGTATTTTAATTTCTCAGCTAAAAGTACCAGTCCACCCTTTCAGTTGTATCAGATGAACATCACTGCTACTCTGTTTGTTATATTTATGAGGCTTTCTCTTACACTTTCCCTAATAACAGGTGATTTTGTGTTGTTTCATCCCAGGGTTACCGAGTCCCACAGAGCCATTACAGTGCAAAATCAAAGAGCTTCTGTGTTTAACATTCTAAAAATGAATAAAAAGTATACAAAGTGCAATCTGAAATGCTTCCTGTAAAAATGCCTATTTTCCAGTAGTGTAGAAATATGCTTGGACATGTAAACATCTTACCCACAGCTCTGGGAACTGGGGGATTTCCTGGCACTGAGCACTAATGCTGAGTGCTTTACTGCTTAGTGGGAGTGCCTGACCTGCCTGTGCCAAAAGATTAAACCCAATGCCACATTTCTGCTTACATACAGCACTGAGCTGGGATGGGAGTGAGGGGTGATGAGTTAAAGAGATGCTGGAGGGATATCACTCTTCAGTCCCTTCCATTATACCCAAAATTAATTTATGTTAAAGAGAACTTCTTGGCTGAGATGGTGATGATCCCTCTCCAAAGATCACTGCAGGTTGTCCTTTTGTATTTCATTGCCATGTCACTGCATTCAAAGTTCAAATGAAGCAATGTCAGTCACAGAGACAGATGTGTGCACACCTTGGGCATACACAGACACAAATGGCACATAAAATTTTCATTTTCTATGTTACAAGACTTTAATAGATTAAAAATAAGGCTTGACTGGGTCTATAAGTTCAAACCTCCGAGATTTGGAAAGAACAGGTCCATACTACAGCCTACTAACTTTGCATTGTATCCAAATGCAAAAAGCTGTCTTATTTTCTTTAAAAAACACAGAATTTTGCATTTACCTGCAAACTTCTCAGCCCCACAAGACAGCAAGAAAAATCTGCCTAATAACTGCTAGCAATTTTAATAGAAGCAATTTTCATTTGTGAATAACAGTTACTTCATATGAAATATGTTTATTGGTGTCTTCCATTTCCCTCTAATGTAGCCAATGACTTACATTACACCTGCACAGGAATCCAGCCCTGATTCATTCTTTGACTCTGGGACCCACCTTGGGAAAGGTGTATTTTTGGCCTGATCCCAGTGCACAGTTGGAGTTGAATTCCATGCTGGATTTAAACATATTCATTGTATACAAACAAAAACTGTTTTGACTAATCCATTTCCTTCATTTTGGGGATGGTAAGAGAGTTTGTTCATTAAAAAAGCCCAATTCTTGCCTTTACCCAGAGAGTGATTCTCCAGGGAATCAAGAGCATAAAGGTTGCAGAGATCTGCCATTTATTCTACAGCTTTTTGTTCCTTTCATGCAAACTTCTCCAGATATAACAGAGCAAGAAAAAAGGGCCAAAATGTTTGTTGCACTGAAATAAATAATAATAAAAAAAAATACCACTAGTGCCAGGATTCCTCTCTGGTTTTCAAGAGGAATTGAGAATATTCTCAAGGAAAGATTTATCCCGCAGTAGAGGCTGACAATGAATTGCCAGAATTTAATCAACAGCAAGAGAATGGTATATTGGAACTGGACATTTAATGCAGTTCAAGTATGTAAACTGTATTTGCAGAGTAATGGATAACTGCTTGCAATTTTCCACTGATTTTCCATGATTTTCAATAGAGCTGTGCATTTAAAAGCTGTGAAGGGACACAGCCTTTTGCAAGCTCTCTATCAGCTGATGACAGAGCTGCATTTTCCCTTAATTTCTCTTGCTATACCACTGTTGGCCCTGCAGCCAAACTTGTGGCTGAAACATTTGTCATTCCCAGATCAGCACCTAAATGTAAAAGCCAACAGAACAACATGACAAAACTGGCCGTATGTCATCATTTCCCCAAAAAGATCATTGGTCCATGTCTCTATAGAAGCTTCCAAAGGTGGAGCTCCTGGTGAGCACAGAGCCATAAGCCTGTGTTCAGACATGGAAATCTGCAGAGGGAAAACAAAGCCCAAACTCAGACCAGACTGACTGTACAGCTGATATGGGAGAACAAAAGCCAGGGAAGGAAGGCACCTCCTATTCTAAGGTCCCAGGGGCAAGCACAAGGAAAATCTTCCTCAACAAAAGAATCTGAAGAACAATTTCATTAAAAGGCAAAGAGGATTAGCTGTGCCACACCTTGAGAGCTGGAGACAACCAACCAAGCTGGCACAGCACTGCAGAGCACCCTGGCATTGGGTTCTGACAACTCACTCCATCTGGGTCTTACACACAGAGAGCTCCAGAAATTGCTTGCATGGACTGCTCCTCTTCCACAGGCCTCATAAGAGACTATTTCTGCCATTTTAACTGTTGTAAAGATTATCATCACAATGCAGTCTTCTCAGATTGGAACAGATATAGATTGTTTTGAAATGTGAACTTTTTGATACAATTTCAAATTTCCCAGAGAATGGAAATTCTGATTATCGATAGGTTCTATAGGACAAAAGGCAAATGTGGTAGAAGGAAGAGAAAGGCACAGCTAAGAATTGGATAAAATAAATTGTGAAAGCACACCAAAATGTATGTCTTGGACACCTTTCTTAAATAGAAACTCATTGTACCAGGAAAAGTTGTTTCAATCATGAAATAAAAAGTTAAGAGAGAGGGCAGCTGGAAAATTCTCTGAGCCCTATTTAGTGTCTTTTGCTAGAGACTTGTTCTTGTTTTGAATTCCTACTCCCATGCAAGGTGAACCAGTGTATTTTTATCATGTATACATGATTACATTGATATATTATTAAAACAAGCTAATCACTACAGTGGAAAAAGGTAATATAAAATAATTAATAAATCATTTGAAAGTAAGGAGCATATCCATATTTTACCATCCCTCATTCAACTACCACTAATAAACTTTATTAATCATCACTGTTGACCAGCCAGTGGCTAACCACTGTGTTACTTGAGACTTCCCAGACCATATTTCAGAAATTTAAGAAAGACAACTCATGTTTCATGGAAGTAATTAGACAGGCCCAGTGGCTAATTATCTGGGAACATTGCAAGAATGACTGACTGTCATTTGCTTACTATGAGATGAGGTATATTTTTTTCCAGAAATATATCTTGATGTTGCATTTATACAAAAGATCAGGCAGACACATTCACAGAGATGTGAGAGCAGCAGTGATCCTGAGCAAGTGGAAGTCCTGGTGGAAGCATCTGAATCTGAGTCCTTCAAACAATATTAGCAACATTTACAATTCTATCGTAGCAACCTTGCCATTCAAATTTTCTCTCACATCCTTGCACCATCCCGACCTTGCTTCCTGGTGTTTGCACCACTAATTTCAACAGGGTTAGCTTTCTAACCCAGTAATGCTAAAAGAGGGAAGATCGTCAATGGCAGGGTCTTCCAGGAGAAATCAGAGGAGAGAACTGATGGATTCTATGTTCTCATTGGTGGGTTAGAGCCCTTTGGCATTGTGATGGAGTCATGTCTTCTGGGATGACACCTTAGCACACAGAGACAGATTTGGGTTTAAAATAAAATTTGCCTCAATACATTTGGGACTTGCAACTGCCTCTTCATTCATCCATATAATTTCATCTAAATGACATCTTTGATGGAAAGTCAACAATGTCTTAAAAATTTGAAGGATTTTTTAGCCAACAAAAAACTTTGCTTTGCTTAATCAGGTGTGTATTTATTACAAACTCCTGAAACTCAGTTTGGTAACTTCATATCTAAACCAACTCCCTTTGGATTTTTAAAAATTAATTTCAAGGCAATTTTTTAGAATCATTGGAGAGCAGCTTGCTGTCTGATATTACTTTCTGCTTCATTTTTGCTGGTGACCTACCAGCACAGAAGAAAAATTTCAGACCAAATCACTCTTCCATCTGCTTCTGTCTTTGGTAGGCATTTAAGCAGAACCTACTTATTTTAATCTTTCTGTTTGACTGACATTTTCTGAGTGGGAGAATGACATACAGTACCAGTTCACAATTCTTTAATGGCCAATTGAGAAATTAGAGAAAAATCATGATCTCTGAAAGAATTCCTGCTCCAATAAGATTAATACTGCAAACACTAATGACTTTCTTATTATCATTTCTGTACGACAGAAGCATCAAGTGACATTACTTTACAGGCAAAAATCACTGACAGCTGCCATCCTTAATACCAATTCAGGCCTGCTCTAGGCAAATCTTACATTCTTATTATTGAGAATTTGATTGAATAAAGGCAAGGTCAGCACTTGCAACAGAGTCACCAGACAACTCATTTCCACTTATAATTTTATGTTTGTGTAAGAACTACCTACATTATTAAAAGATTAAAAAGTTTATGAAGAACAGACAGTTTTATGGAACTCTATGGTTATGATACTGCTGTTCGTCAGGGGTAATTTTATTTACTGTGCTTATCAACACACTATTATGCTGGTGGACAAATTTACAATCCAGAGAAGTTCAGAATACAGGGAAAGAGGAGGTCACACAAATTTACAGACAAACCAGAAACCCATCAGTAGCAGGAGTCAATTCTCATGGTTGTGAATTTGCACTCCAAAGGGATTAAGAGTCTGTTTGCTTCAATGATGCTTGTGAAGTTCACTCTAAAAGCACTGATGATAAACACCTTTTTGTAAGATTTTCATGACAACCAAAATAGATTCATGTATTTTACCTTTGCATGTACAGTTTTTGGGTGACTGCATGGACAGAGAAGTTCAGCTATCATGGACATTACTATTCTATGCTGATTAAATGGGTATTGTTAATGATAAAAAATAGAAAAGGGATTATTTAAATTTTATTTGTCAAAAAAAGTTGCATACCTGTTTTTTCTAAACATATACTTTTTAAGAAATGGAACAAACTACTAAGTTCACAAAATTTACATATTCAAATACCAGGCTTTTCCTTGATGGTCAATCAGTTTTTTCTTCAGCCTCTCATAACTGTCATGCCAGTGCAAGTACAAAATGTACTTATCTACTGGCAAATGCTCATACCAGTTTAGTAAGGCTGAGTGATTCATTTGCACTGTGGTATTCATGTACTATAGATAGGCTTCATAAAACCTTCAATGATTATAGTTAATAAAAGTGAGCTCCAGTGACAGCAAAATACACTGAGGGTACAATTAGAGACTAGGTATTGGATGAGTAATGAATATGAAGCTAATTAAAATTCTACTACTCACCAAAAAATGGCTGCTAAAGTGTGATTCAGTGCTCCTAATCATTCTTTAAAATATTATTACTGTACATGTAAATAAATCCTTAGGCAGCTCATTACCTACTTTATATAATGGGATAAATTTTAGTCTTTAGAAACTTATGGATGTTTTACCTTGTTTCTAAAGGCCAGACATAATTTGACAGAAAAGACATTTAACAGAACTCTAAATACCTATTTCTGAATATTTGCTAATCATTTATTCTTACATATGTCAATGCAGCTGAATGAACTGGGCTTGTGACTGGGCAACTAAAGGTAAGCCAACAATTTATTGGGCAGACTTTTGCCATCATTTTCTCTTTAAAAGGTTTGATGGCTATTAAACCTGGACATACAGGTCACATCATGTAGCTCTGAAAGCTCTGAGACAGGTGAGAAAATCCAGAGGTGAAAGTACCTCCTTGCATGGTGGACTCTGTCCAAAACATCCTTATTGAGCTTAGAAGGATGATACATTCTATTCTTCCATCCCCTATCTGTACCTCATACACACATGGTGAAGGGGTAAATCATAACACAATGGTTAAGAGCTGTAATGTCCTAGCAACACATTTTTCAGGCTCGGACGGTCATACTTCTGTTTTCCATTTCAAAATTAATTTCTGTATACATTTCTCAAAACATTTTTTATTTCAGTGTTTTTGCAAGCATTTCTTCCACGAATAAAGGGGCATTAAATCAGGAAACAAATCAGGAAACTCAGATACCAATTTGCATCTGAACATTGACTTCTCAAACTGTTCGTTAGCCTTGGTATCTAACTCAGGGCAGAGCTGACTCACAGTGTCTGCTCCCACGCAGATGTATCTTAGGAAACAAGAAGCACAAGAGTTACAAGATGAAACAGAGCAGCCTGCAGAAGTCTCCAGAAGTCTCCAGAAGTCAAGTGGAGTTACTGCATGTCAGGATTCACTTCAGCAAAAGGTAATTCAGGTCCTGTTTGAGACTCATACCATGTTTGAGTTTGAGACTCAGGGTTGGACATTTCATCAGTCAGAAAAGCTGCCTTAGACCTCCATGCAGTGCTACAGCCAGGGTAGAGGAGTCACATCAGACACAGCTCTGTATTTCTAATCCTCTCCTAACTAATAATTAGTGCTCTACCTTGGACAGGCACAGGATTGCCTTGGAAAACAGGAAATAATGCAAGAAGCATTACTCAAGCAAGCCCAGATGTTACCCATGGTACCTGGAGGGCATACATGCATAAGAGATTTCACAAAATTGTTTCACAAACACACCAGAGCTACTGAAAATCACATTTCTAAATTATTGCAATGCTCTCTGTTTAATGGGAATGCATGGACAGAAAATATGTCCCTCTGTACCTTATGAGTGTGACCCAATAGTCTTTTGTGACAGTGATGCCTCTACAAGGGTTGTGACCTATTAACCATCATCTTCCTCCAGTGGCAGCACAGTCTTGTCACCAGTGATTTTAGTTAATTAGTTGGTAGGAGGCCTGATATTAGACAGAAAATGAGGCAAGAATCAGTGCTGAATAACCTATGGATATTGCTCTTTTCTTCCTATAGATAACAGATATCACTGGAGAGAGACTAGAAGGGGCTGTAGTCACAGTGGTATCAGATATATTTTTAATTTTTCTTAGATCACATACTTTAGACTGTGTACATTACATTAGATTACAATGGAAGCTCTTGAGGCTCATTAGTTACTTTTAACAAATGAGGATCAAACCTTTTCTTTGAGGTGTGGAGATCAGATATATTTTTGTTATGGTCACTGTTAATGGTCACACATTGTCTAAAGCAGATTCAAAGAAAAAGTAGGAAACAGAGTCTGGGTCTGTCAGTGGTCTGTACTGTTCTGGAAAGTTCCAGTAGCCAATTAACCTTCAAAGGTGTCAGCAAAGAACACTTGCTAAAGAAGTCAGTTTTAGGTTTCTTTGCAATGGCAGTGTGCAAGAAGAAAAAATCAGCCCACGACAGTTTGAATCTCAGAGCACTGGCTGAAAAGATTTGCCTTTGCTTGGTCTGTCTTTAACTTATTCACAGGCATAAAGGCAACCCTGGATGGGCTGAGGTTGAAGGAGACCCAAGTGTCTGGACCCCTCCTCTGCCCTGTAACTTCTGAGCCTTCCAGGATCATCTCCTAATGCAGAACTGGCAATTATTATACCATGGATTCACCAGCAAATCTTAGGGTGTCAAAAGTGAGCCTCACCTCTGCAAAACATCAGAAAGCTGTATTCAGAGCAGGAATTAGGGTAGAGTAGGTGAATGCAACTACCAAGAATTTTCTTTCCTTCTGTTTCTATCATCTAAGAAGGGACAAAGAATAAAACCAAATGCTGATCTTTTGCTAGACTGGTTATTTTTACATACTGCAATAGAGTGCACTGTTTGCTGAGAAAAATATAAGTAGAGAAGTTTAATTTCATAAGCAAGATTAGTTTTATTTTGCCAAACTGGAAAGGATTACATTCTTTGGCCCAGCCCTTCATTTCCTTCTGAATATACCATCTCACAATAATTTAAATTTGCCAAGAACTATTTGGTGAAAACCAAACACTTGAATTTCTGCTCACCTTGCCAGTTGCCATGCCCTTTGCCAATAACAAAAGGTTTTAAGATAGAAACTGGACTATTTAACCTTCATTAATCATTCATACTGTTCAAACACATCATCCAGTAACTGAAGAGGGGTTAATGGTAGCTAACTTGAGGCTGTTGTCAAAAGTAGGTTTAACTTTCTATGAACTCACTGGACACAAAGAATGCAGCCTGCTCACTATTCTGAATGTCACCAGCTCGCAGCAAACTGATGACTACTAATGGTAATTAAATACCTCTGCAGCTATTTGTACCAATAACAAAGAGTTACTGTCAGAACTTGAATGAGGTCCATCTGCCCATTTTTAAAGAATGTTAACATTCTGTAAATGATAAAGCAGATGGCAACCCAAAAAGGAGAGACAAAATCAAACTTCTATTATAGTCCCTTTCTGGACCTGCTCTGGATTCTCTAATGTTTCTCCTCAAAGACAGAAGCTTAAGAATAAAACTTGCCTACAGGTCTGCTTTTCCACTGTGGATTACCCCACTATTTCCTTTTATCAGAAACTGTAAATCCTCAGTTCTAGTGAGCTGATGGGGAAAGGCCATTTTACCACTGCTCTGTCCACCCTCATGGACATGGAACTTGGTGTCAGCTGGATTTGAACAGAGGATGGAAACTACTTTAATAATGAAGAGTTACTTCTCTTGGTAGACTGCAAACTGTGCAGGGGTCAACTGTGTGTATTTGCAAAGACAGCACAAAGGTTCTTCCAAAGTAGTCCAGTACAGTTTTACTAATGTGTTTGACTCTCATGACATTTGTGAGCAGGTATGGAAAAGAACTTTTCTTCTCTGAACCTTAATTATGGTATGTATTTTTCTAAAATCTATCACCCTAGGATTTACACTGCATTCAGGAGAGTTATTTAGACTGAACCCTTCTGGGTTTGTCCAGTTAATTTCATTTACAGATAGATTAAATGTTCAACTACTTAGTGACTCTCCTTATTTATTCAGGAGGCAGTCCCCACACAGCAGGCAAAGCTTTGATCAGGCTGTTACCCACTGCAGAATAAACACTTTATCCAAGTGACTGCTTGGTAGTAGCAGCTGGGAAGTAATAGATAAAGTCAAAACTTCTGCAGTTATTTACTGTATTTATTGACTCACTGTTTGTAACAGGCAATTTATGCTGATGAGAGAAAAACACTTGTTTCATCTGACACATCAACAGCCCTACAGTGCATCAGCAGTACCTCAATAACCAGGTTTCTCTCTACTGGGGAAATATTCTCACTCTCTGTAACCATATCCACATCTAGCCCCAGGAGTGCTGGCTATGGCCCACCACTGCCATATCACCAATATATTTGTGATGCCCAATCTGAAAAAACAGATTTTTTATTTTCTCTGTAGGGTCACCTTGGCAAATTACTGTGTCGATCCAATAGTGTAATGAAAGTACACACTTATTACTACCATTTTACAAATAGTGTTTCAGACTCCTAAAGGTTTTTTTAATGTAGCAAATAGTATTACTGGCTGCAATTAAATTTTCAGCTTTCAGCCAAAATTAGAAACTGTGAAAATGCTGGTTTTGATTGCAAGATTTTCAAATTTTCAAAGGAAGGAGCAGCATTGCTATCATTACTTTAGATATTCTTCACATTTCTTAAACTTCTTCCTTGTTATTAAATAATTACTCCAACTTTTCTTTGCTATATTTGAGAAATGGTTAAGAATTTTTTTTCCCTGAATTAAAATGAATAAATTAGACTAATAAATGAAATTTTACTCTGGAGCAGGGAAAGCCAGGGACAATTTAGAGATAAAAGTCTCATCTTTTCTAGGACATTTTCAATGTCCCAGATAAAACCCCCAACTTTTCTTAGGTCTTAATTCAGGCAATGTGGCATGTAATAGTCCTGTTGTCCTGGAGAAGTGAAGCTCTCAGAGGTCAGCAGAACTACCATGTGCCCATAGCCAGCTAGTTTGCTGCCTGTCTTGCTAAATCAGGAACTGATTTGATATCTGAAATATTCTGTCTGCATTTGCTTCTACTGCTGGTGGTAAATGATGCACCAGTGTGATGGCTGAGGCTGTTACTGTACCTGTAACAACACCAGAATCCTGTGCATGTGGTCAGAAGGATGTTTACAAGTCCTGGGGCACAGATGTTCCTCTGTACCCATGCCTGCCTGTACAGATGTGTGCTTCCTTCCACCAAAATCTGCAAAGCACACATCTTATGACATACTCAAACAATTTCTGAAAGTCCATTTTGACCACTAGAAGCACAGCAATCTCCCAAAGCTGCTAGTGCAAGCACATACTCAAAACATTATCAATTTCATACTGTCTTGTATAATTTAATTTTTTTCCTTAGAGATAGCAAAGTTTCTTTTATAAACAGATCAGAAATTCCATGATCAATCAGTGCAAATCCTTTTGTTGTGTCAAATTAATTTAAAAGCAGCTGCTGGGGACAACACTTGGATCTACATTAATTCTGGCAAATTTAGTATAGTAAATCCCCATCACGCCAGAAAACTGGCAGAAGTCACGTAGCTAACATTACACTGGTGTCAAACTGTGTATCCAAAAAAGCTGTTTTAATTTACCTGAACTGAAGTAAACTGATGCAATTTCCAAATGTTGGTTGCTCAGATGGAAAGAAGGGATGTGTAAAGGGAAGGGAAAATGGGCCACTGACTTCACAGACCACTCATTTTACAGCACACTTTCTTCACTGCCATTTGTGTTTGACTGTTGTGCTGCATATTTTTAATAAAGGTGCAGAAATATAGAAAATAATGAGATTTTTGGCTGTTCTAGAGAAGCATTCAGCCACACAATCACCCAGATTCTTGGAGAGGAAAGCAGCTGTGGCCTAACTGGGTGTCACTGACCTTCAAGGACTGACTTTACAGATTTCATCCTCAACTGTTTTTCAGAGAACAGTCCCCTCTCCCTTGCTTGCTGTGGCAAAGGTGTTAGACAGGCTATAACAGACCCACAGCCTCCCAGCTCTTCACAGCTCTCACTGTACTGCACACTGAGACTACCCAGGATTTTGGAGACATGAGCTGGTGAGCTCAGACCCCACTACTTCAAAAAAGACCCCCAGGCACTTGAACTAAAGGGGAATAGCACTTCACATGAACTGAAGCACAGCTGACTTTCCACACAGGGAAGAGCAAAATATTTTTTTTAAAAGTTAACTGAACTTTTTGAACATCACCAACGGTTCATCTTTGAGATCACACTGAGCTCCCTGTGAAGATCTGGGCAGCTTCATATCCTGGCTGGCAGCGTTGCAGTGAGTCATTACTAAGCAGATAATGATCCAAAAGGGGGAGTAAACCTCTCCTGTGCTGACGAAAGGACACGTGTTGAGATGTCAGACGTAGGTGCTGCATGTCAGGCCTGTCTGAGCCTGCAGGCTCCTGAGTCAGAAACGCTGTGGCCTGACTGAGCCCTCTGAGCAAACACCACAAACTGCTCACAGCCTTCCCTGTGTGGCCAAAAGCTGATGCCTAAAGGTGACACTGAGGACACTTCTTGTCAAAATGAGAGGGGGAAGCAAACCTCTGCAAATATCAGAGGACTCGTCTCTCCTCAGATCTGCAACCTTTCCCTGAAGGAAGGCTAAAAAAGCTGCAGGGTTCCTCTGTTACCTCTTCCTTGAGGAACGAATCATATCAAATTTACACATTGATTTCATTGATTAACCAACTCAAATATTGCATGGGTAGCCTGTGAAGCTGTAACAAAGGCATGCACCAGGCAGACACAAGGCAGCCAAATGAAGTTACAGAACTTCTGCAGTGAATGATTTCTCCCCGTGATTAGATTGATTAATGTGCTGGTAAGCATTTGTTTCGTTAGGTACAAACAGCAACAAACTCTTAGTATGTCTGCAGGATGTGTATTCACAGTGCTACTGAATGGGTTTTGAAGCTCATTTGTGAAGTTGTCAGGCTCAATACAGATAAACATTGTGTTTGATATTGTTTTTGTGGGGAGAGATTTGCAAATTACATTGTTAATCCATCTCTGAAGGGAAGAAGCATTTATTGTCTAGGAAAAGTGAACTTGTTAGATGACGTATTTTGAAGATCAAGTGTAAGTGCACAATATTTTTCTCTAGTGAATGTTGAAACTTCTTCCTCTGCTCTGGGAAAAATAAATAAACATTTCCCTAAAATAGCAGGAAGCTCATTATGATCACACAGTTTTCAAGAGCCCTGTATATGTTCACACTTCTTTCTATCTCACTGTGCTCACAAGGTTGTACTCTGGTCCTTAAATTCTTCAGAATATCAGGATTCAATTTATTGTTGTTGAAATTGCACATGACAGTTCAAATAATGTCCCACACTTGACTGGAGATTGCCATACCATATTAACCCAAGTATCTAACTTGATCCTGTAATGAAACACCTAAAATTTATGAGATCAGTTAATATTATTTTCTTTGCTCTTTTGTGCACATGAACAGTGCTAAGGAACTCCCTGTCACCTTCCTTTCAGTTTGTTAAACTCTTCAGAAATTAATATACTGTTATTTATTATCACTGATATTATTATTCTACTGATAGCATATTTGAGGGTGGATAGTGACTTCAGAAAGTGATTTTGACTGTGTATATGTCCTGTCCACCTGGCATTACCTCTTCTTTTCCCAGCTATTTTACTTGGTCTGATTGAAGTTGTTATCCATCCCTAAACTCCTTGTTTCTCTCATACCCTGAGACTAAGAGTGCAACATAAACATAGCCCTACAGATAATTTCACTTTCAAAACATGTGCTCAAATACCTAGGCTCTTAATGGTGTAATAGACCAACTCACAGACATCTCCCCACAGAAGTATATTATTTGAAGAACATCTTAAAAACATTTGCAAAAATACATTCCTTATTTCTCACTGGTGAGATGAGATACACATGAGAACTACCAGCAAATGAACAAATTCCATGGTCCAACATCTCTTATCATAGTCCCATCACACAGTACCTGGACATGTTCGGTCCACAGATGCAAAGTTGCACTGGTGCCATGAATGAGCTTACTCACTATCTTAATTTCTGAACAATTCCCCTGACAGCAAAATGGCATTTTTTCCTCAAAACCTACATGCAACTAGTACGAGTCATGCAGAAATCAATGCTGAAGAACACATAACACCATAGAGATTTATCAGCTGTGTTTGTAGTTCACACTCTCCCTGTAGAAAGAGCTGACCTTATATATAAAGCAAAATAATTGAGGTCATGCACATCACAGACAACAGCAATAAAGCTTTTCCTGCCTGTTTGTTTTCTGTGTCATTATTGGAGTATTTGCAAATAGCTATGAAATTCTAGCACCTTGAGTTACTCAATGAACCTGCAGAGACATTAGTGGTAGAGTCACATCACCTAGCTTGAAGTCCATAATTCAGTCAGATAATCTCAGTTATCTCTTTAAAATCACAGGCTTCTTTGCAGAATAAAGCAAGGCACTGAAGTCCTGCTGCATAGGGTCAGCCAGAAACTTCTCTGCTCTGACTGTAAAGGACATATAAAGTGACTAACTTAGCCAGCTGAGAGAGGTGCCTAAAGCTGAGGTATAAATACTTCCCCTAGGATGGATATTTTTAGAAATGGGTTGCTAGAACTATTAATTCTAAAAATAAAAGCTACAGCTTTACAGTTCATATTCCTACTTGCTATGTAGTATACAAGATACTTCTGCTTTGACCCTCAGGTTCTACTGGAGGTTGCTTTGTTTTCCTATGGGTAAGAATTTTCTCCTTCCTATGTCTGCCTCAAATTTTTCTGCAAATTAAGATGAAGAGCTCTTGAGCTGCAGAAAGATATATTGGGTAGAAGAAATTCAAAGGATTTGTACAGTTTGCAAAGAAAGAAATTTACATCTCCTTACACCAGCCAGCACTGAAGAAAACCTTCTCAGAGAGAAACAAATCTTGAGTGATGCAGACTAGAACAGAGACACCTCTGTGTAATGCACAGGTTCACTGACATGCAGTGCAGCAGGGATGTGTCAGAGAAAATCCATAAGAAAAGAGTGCTTTTTCCTCTGCCTGTTTCCATTCAAGTCATGAGACTGTGGGGAGCAGGATGTGGAAGGGAGGAAATACTGTTATTCTACATTACAGACACAAAGCCAAGTGAAAAGTCCACATTACAGGCAGAACTACACCTTGGAGACAGAAGCTCTTGGCTTTAATTATTGGATCACTCTCCTCTGGATTCTCCTGGACCTCCATCTGCCCTTGCACAGTCACACTCAATAAATAGCACACACTAAAACAACCTGTACAAGGCAGGCCTTAGAGCCTTTGCTTTCTCTGCAGAGAAAATGACCCTGAAAACAGCAAAAAAAGAAATCATGTGTCAGGCCTGCTTCTACACTGGCTAAAATGGAATGGTAAAGCAGAGAAGCATTCCTACATGTAGTTTAAGGAGCCCAGGGGATTACTGGGCCTTCTAAACAACACCCCTGGCAATTTCTCAAGCACAGTGAGCATGACCACTACTCAGAGCTTTGTGCATAAGCTCACACCAAGAATGAGTTGGTCGTGTTTCTGACATGACTGGTGCTTTAGAGGGATCCTTGAATACAGCTATGTCTCTTGTTGGTTAATGAGGGCTTTGAAAAATTGCTCATCTTGGCCAGCACAAAAACAAGCATTCATGGAATGGAAACCTTCCCCCTTTAACTGAAAAGCTCTAAGTAAGCAAAAGGTTGCTTCGTGTTTGACACTGTTTAGCAAAGCGTGGCAATGAGTGAAGTCTTCTGCCCCTTTACAGAGCTTGGTATTTAGATGTGTTCTCTTTTGTGCTAAAAATAACAAAGGCAGTATTTGGAAGAAATCAGAATAGATGAGCTGATACATTATTGATAGAAGTTTCAAGCAGCCTGCCACTCTGTTTTGTTGTGTGGTTGAAGCTCAATTTTTAATGAAGCAACCTATGAAAATCTGATGGGGTGAAAAACATGACCTCTAAATGATACTGTACCCAGAAGTTCCCATCAGATAGCTGAACTGCTCTCTTTCACATCCCATCAGAGATTTACCTCAGCTTGACCCTACGGTTTACAGGCAAGAGAGACAATACCCTGACTCAGACAGGAAAGGTGGCATTAGAGGGATGCACAACTCTGAAAGAGGACTAAACAAACTGGCCTTTTCTCCTATTGTGAGGAGTTTCTATCATGTGCATACTGACTAATGCTCCATCCTGTTAGAAACACACCTCCAATTTGTTGAGAACACGTTTATTAAAATATTGTTTGTACAGAAAAATCCATGGGAATCATACCATTAAGTGCAGCAGGAGCAGAACAGCATGACAAGGAGGTACACTGAATACCCAGAAAATACTAGCAGAAACAGGTTTAAAAACATATAAGCATAGGATTAACAAAAGCCAGTCCTGGAGCATTTGTTCTCTATGATGCAAGAATGGAGAATTTATGCAACCTGGGTTTTTTTTGTAAGGGGTTAAGCCTTCTGTCTAAAATAACTATTCTTCTGTCATTTTGACTTAATTCCCTACAGTTGTGATAACATCCTCAAATTGCAATCAGAGAAACTGCTCTTCCATCTTCTAGACCCATGTTCTAAAATCTAGAAATAAAGCACATATAAATAATCCTCTTTCATTCAATTACCTCCTAATCTGATAACAAACCAATATGTGCTTCTGATTACAAAAAAACTACTACTTCCACTACAAATACTGGCTAATTTACAGTTGCTGCCCTGTACACAAAATGTTATCTACTGGCCTGAAGTAGAGTTACATTGATGATAAAAAGATTACATTAATGGGGTTATATTCAAGGGTTTATTACTCAGAATAAGGAAATAATTAATTGAAAATGCTTTCATAAAATTAATTATAAGTTGTGATCATATATCAGGGAGATAGGTATAAATTATTCTGCAACACAGTATGTAAAAAAAGAGAAACTCAACACACTTCCAAGAGAATACTAAGTCATTAATACAGAACTTTATATAGTAAAAGCTAAATTTTTCCCTGGCCTTCATGAATCAACTTCAATGAATGCAGTGGAATCACATCCACAGATTCCAAGAGGGAGCTGCCTGTACAGGGCTCTCTACCTGCCCAGGTAAACTGTCCTTATTCAGCTCATGTTCTCAGAGATGTAATGGACGGGTGCAAAATCATCAATCTGTCTTCAATGAGTTTTCTAGTTCTTGAATCAGCATTTTTTAACTCCTTAACATATGTTTTTGTATTTCTAAATGATACTATAAGTTTCTGTATTGTACCAATCTTCAGAGAAAATTTATAAATACTATAGAGCATTCACTGGCACTTCATAAGAGAAACTGTTAAAGTACAATACAAACATACAATAACCCTCCCATATTATAACTCATGCATGTGAAAAGGTAATCCTAACATATTACTCAAAGAGCATCACTTGTAATCACTAATCGCTTCACAACAGAGTATAATCACTTTCACAATGGAAGAACAAGGAAAAGGGGAAAAGAGCGAAAGAAAAGAAGTAGAACAATACTTGTCAAGAAAAATGTCAAAATTAGAACCTTGATCTCCTCTGAGTTACACTACCAAAAATCCACCAAGAGCAGAGAGACTTTTGCTAAGTGTTGCATTCAGAAATCACCTGGCTCTTCAAAGTGACCTACATTCAAGTCATGCTTAATCACAAGACCCCTCTTCTTGCCAGACTTCTGAACTCAGCTCCAGCAGGATCTCTTTTCTTTCTCCAATTTGTTTTACCACTATACTTATGTGCCTCTTGGACTGAGATTCACAGACAACTCTTTTTAAATATTAAGCACCAAATTAAACCTCTTGTTTTGCTACCTAGCAGAATGGAAGAATGACCTTGTGATTAAAAGGGCTGGAGTAGAATTCAAAACTCTGGTTTAATTCCTCACTTCATCAGAGGCTCCTTGTATGACTTCATACAAATCACTTACTAAATCTCTTTCCACTTCAATTTCTTGTCATAACATAGGGATAAATGACTATATTATCCTTGTGGCCATGCCATGAAGATTTGCACAGCCTCTAGCTGCCCAGTGCAACGGTGTGTCAAAGACAGCAGCAGACTGCAACATTGACTTAAATTCCCTTCCTGAAAATTGTCCCACACACCTTTCTAGAAAGCTTAGGCCTGCTACAAAATCAGTTAATATGATTCTCTTCAAACAGAATAAGAGCACATTTATGCAATGTGAGCTGAAGGAAGGCCCTCAAGCCTGCTGGAGCAGGCAGAGCAAGACGTGCCATGAACACACGACCATTCACATGCAGCTCCTGCTCTGCAGTGGCATCATTGCTGGCGCCACTCCTAGGACTGCACCCTACTACAAATGTTTTGCTTGTAGCAAGGGACCCCACTATTGATATGACCTATCATTAGAGTGTTACAGCAGCACAAGTTGGCTCAAGCTTGAAATAAATCTAACCAGAAATGGCCCCAAAGGGAAAATCTGTATCCTGCACAAAGCATGCTGCAAAGCCCTGCTGCCCGTGTCCTCTGTGACTGGTATAGGGCTGGTGTCCCAAGACCCCTGTGGGGTGACATGGACAGCTAAACATGAGCAAGGGCGAACAACGCCGCTCCACAAACCTGGAGTCTGGGATTCCCTCCCCCTCCCCTGATGCTTTTAGGGGGTTAACTTTCTCACAATCAGATATTGGGACAATCTAGAGTTTCAGGTCCACAGCCCGTCCAGCGGCTTGAAGCGAGGGAGTTAAGCATGATGCCCCTGATAATTTGTGTGTTTCTCATGCAGTTCTGTTTACCTCAGAGAATAGCTCAGATTCATGTGGTGGCTCATCTGTTTGTTTCCCAGGAGTGTCCTCCTCATCAGGTACAAATGACTTGTTGTTTCCCCGTCCTGTCTGCCTCCTTGGTGACGGATAGATGAGACCCGTTCCCTGTGCTCTGGGACTCTAATGTGATCTGGGTCGCGCTTGTGGCAGGCGGGGGTGGCGCGGGGGGAGAGGAGTGCAGGGAAGGGGCAGTTAACACTATGAGAACTAAAATCTCTTTGTAGCTGAACGTGTTCGTGTGCATTTCCAACCTACCCGCAATTCGCTGCCAGCTGCTTCACCAGCCCCGACTCAGGGGAACAATGGCTCAGGAGCAACACTGGCAGAAAAGGCAGATCTAAAAATAGATCTTGGGAGGGCTAAAATCAGAGGGGCAACATTTTGAGAAAGCATTATTTTACTGGGTTTACTGGCAGGTATATTTTGTACAGAGTGCAAAGTCACCGTGTTTATTGCCTTGGACTCTTCAAGCACTCCTGAAGGCCCAATTCTACCCTCACTTAGAGGCAAATGGAAAGTCACCAATCCATTCCTTTTACTTTTTTACCTTTAGAGTTATGCAACCTTTAGCCCAAGTCACAATCCACTGTTTTGCTGGCTGCCTGATGACACAAGATGCAATTGTATTTATAAAACCAGCCTACACTCCTTTCATTTTTTCTTTAGAAGCTCATTTTTATAGGCAGACTTAATTTGGCAGTTACACTTCAGCAGGGATCACATGCACATTTTTTCTTTTGATTCACATAGTTTCAGATGCCCTGCACTCCATTCAAATTCAACTCCATGCACAGCAAAGCCAAGTTTCACCAGCACTATGACTGAAATCATACATTTCTGGGAACATCAGAGTTTCAACAGAAAACCTTAAACTGACCCCATTTCTGTCAAATCTGGCTAGAGATTCATCAAAAAAGTTCACAAAGTCCTTAACAAAACCTAAGTAAAAGCTCAGTCTCGGCTCTTAATGATATCCACATGAGTTGTGTTGCTGACAGCAGAGGCAGCAGGATTGGGATCCCAGTTAATTAACCTCCACATTTTACACTGCGCACAGAAAACATTTCACACAATTCCACTTGTCTCAATCAACTTGCTCAATTTATAAAAACAGGTCTGGGAACATGCTCCCACTGGATTTGGGGCAGCATCTTTGGCTTGCTTGCATTCTCTACATTCTCTGGTAGGAAATCCTGTTGATTTCATTTTCATCTTTCCCTCTCTCTCAATTTGAAAATGGAATCTATGATTTTCCATCATTTCCACTTAGATAGAAATATGTTGTGAAAGGTAATTTTATTGCTGAAAAATAATCTTCCTAATGTCAGCCATTATTTCACTCTCAGTGTGACAACTAGGGTAAGTGTTGGAAATCACTGTATGTTTCAGCTAAAGTATCTTGACAACACAAACGAAGAAGGAAAAGGTAGTCTTTTTGTTAATGAAAACTGCACTGTTATTTTGGTCTATAATGGAGAGATTCATGTAAATGATTGCCTGTCGTTTATACTAAAGTAAAATAGCAAAAAAAACTCCACAAACCAGCAAGCAGGAATAGTGGTTTCTTTCCTTCTTCCTTGAATTTGCTCTAATATTTAATGTAATCAGCCCTTTCCCAACATATGACCTCTGATATAATGTTCATGGTTCTCTTAGTAAAATAAATCAAAATCCATCACTGGATTGAGGCTACCAGCTTTGCCTCAAAAACTAGGGAAACTGTAGCCATGCACTTTTAAAAGTAAACAGTATCCTATTTATAGATCTATAGGCATGTGGTACGTAATATTATACAGTAAAAATATCCCAACCCATATCTCTGCAATTAACACAACCACCTGTATGTCAAGTCAGAGTGGAGGATTCCTTCCTTTGGGGGTTGAGGGACAGATGATATCTCCTACTGCTCTCATCCCTCAGGGCTCTTCTACAATGCTACATTTCTCCCCTTTCTCCACTGCACCTGCAGACAAAAGATCTGTCCTACTATGTCAGAGTGCAAAAATCAAGTTCAGAGACAGGGAGAAAGAAAAATGTCAATAAAGTTGCACTATTTTATGGGTTTTTTTTGCCCAACTTGATAGTTGAAAAAGGAGAGAATTAAAAATTTTTCATAGTTTTCTCCTCTTTCTTACCTAGTGAATAAGAACATCGTTATTGACTCCATAATCAGGGTTTCAATTAGCTTTAGCATTCAGGTCTGCAAAGTCCAAGTAGCAGAGAGGGCTGAGAGAGAACTGAAACCACAGTGGGCAAAGCAAAACACAGCAACATCTTCAGTAAAGATGCTTCAGTATCTCAGAGCTCTGATGACTTCCTGTCAATTACTGTTCTCACAAATTTGTTCACATCTTAAAATTCTCCTCTTAAAATTCTAGGTCATCAGATCTGCCCTTTGCAATCACATTACAGTCTCTTAAATTTACGCTTTGCATTCCACAAAGAATTTCTGATGAAGTTTTTCAACTTGATTTTCCAGCTATCCAGAAACTCCAGTTAGTGCTTAAGCAGATGGAATATGTGAAATTTTTCCTTCTTGGATTTATAGATTGAGATGATGCATGCTGGTATTGCATTTGGGCAAAGCTTACTCACACAAGTAGTCTTTTCTAATGGAAATAGCTTCATTTAAGGGGGAGTGAGCAAAGAATTTGCCGAATTGGATGAGAATTCCCTGAATCTATTCCTGGTGCAGATCTAACTTCCTTTTCACTGCCTGATGAAGAAAAACAAGTAAAAACAAATTAAGAAACACTTCTAGAATTTTAAGAGAATGAGGGACACAAATTGACAGACGGCAGTGACTCATTGCATCGCAGTTCTGTAGAACAGCAAGAAGTCCCCGGGCTCTTGATTTCAGGAAAGTGATCCTGAACTTCCTGCTGGGGAAAAGATGGAGCAAAGCTGCTCTGGCTTGGCTTCCTACTGAACAATACTGCCATATATATATATATATATATATATATATATATATATCTACACATGTATATCTACACACACATAAAAGTTGCCTATGAAAAGCACAGTGTAGGACAATGAAAATATGAAAAGTTTGGACCAAGTCTGTGGCAGCTTGTTAACAGAAGAAAAGCTGTCTTTCACTTTGCTGAAAGACACCATTTTGTTGCTGGGGCAGTAAAAGACACTGAGAAGAGTCACCTGGTGAGGGAGAGAAACTAAGATTTGTGCACTAATTCTTCTTAAGTTGCTTCTAGGGTTTTCCTTATTACATGCAAAACAAAAGCAAACCATTTGAAAAAACTTGTGTAACAATTTGGGAGCATTTCCCATGTCAAACAGCACCAGAGAGAGAGGGTCCCTTGTGCCTTACCAAGAGGTTTTCCCATTAAGTTTTACTGCAGCAGTGTTAGGCAATAGACAGAAACCTTGTTAGCCTTTACCTGCTCTGTGGTCTTTTACCTGTCAAAGTAAGTCTTGAAAAATAAATTCATTTTGCTATGGTAATATTAAAAGCAAAGACAACCCCTTGCTTCAAACAACTGCCCTTCCCAACTGAAGAAAGACAAAAAGCCTGGCAGTACTGAATGTTACTTCTCTTGCACAGAAATGAAGAGGTCTTCCATAAGCTGTCAGAGTCTCCTGATGTCCAGGAGAGTTCCTAAGGCCCTGAAAGTAAAAGTTGGAATCTCTACCTCTGCCCAAACATGTACATGGTTTCTGAGCTCAGGAGTGGTCTAGCAGGGAATTTCCCAAAGTAAGTTATAGCAGAGACAGGTAAAGATCCACAGTTTGCCTCAGGCCATTTTCCAGCACCAACAGACTGCATCTGTAGGGGCACGTATCTAAATCGGGGGAGCCTTTGCAGCAAGACTGTAACCAGCCACAGGAAACCTCCTCTGGAAAGGGACATTCACAGGGGCCTGAGCCATCCCACCATGAATCCATCCAGGTCCCATCAACCTGCCCATCCTCCACAGCCTGTCTGAGCTCCCTGCCAGGAATGTAGACCTGCTGGGTGCTGACTGCTTGCACACACACAGATACCCACCTGGACTCTCAACATAACTCCCATTGATTCTCTGCAATTTAACCCAAGCACCACAGCAGGAAGGAAATGAAATTCGTTCTTTCCAGACCTTCAGACTTCCTGCCCTTCTTCTTGTTCTCATGCCACATGTGCTCCCTTCCCTTTCTCCTCTGTGAGCAGCTTTTTGCTCTCACTGGATGTTGCAGGCCAAGGAATAAGCCTCAGAGGGTGAGGCAATTCCATTTTCCCACTAATTCTTTGGCAGCAGTAGTTTTAGGGCACAAGTACCTTGGAGCAGACCCACAAACAAAAAATTAGAGCTACAGACAGAGCAACGCTGACCTGTGCTTGTCCACACAACACATTTTCCTTGCTGAGGGAGAGGGAAGAGGGTGGTGTTAGTCTGTGAAACAACACTTGCATGCAACATGAAACAGAGTAAAAAGCTCTGAATTTTCCCCAGAGTCAATTTACCAGCAGTTCCAACTCAGAGGCAGAGAGCAGGTGGTGAGCAGCAAACAGCCCACACAGAGGAACATGGGCAGCCTGTGCCACACCACTGCTACCCTGTGCAAATCAAGTGCTCCCCTCATAGAAACAAACACCCACGTTCTGTCCTCTGTGCCACTGGGGGTATGGCAGGAAAATGGGCCAGGAAAATACATTCACAGAATTGCAGAATGGTTTAGGTTGGAAGGGACCTCAGAGATCATCTAGTGCCAACCACATACTGGGAGATAGTTATTCTTACTGCAGCATTTGAAGAAAAAGTGAATGCATTTTTTTTGAAGCAAAACCCATCTCTCTAGAAGCCTACAGAAGCTGAGGTCTGACCTTGATGCAGTGTTACCTGTAACTAATGTTAACTGGTGCAAACAACCTCACTTATACTGCTAGTGAAATAAGCAAAACAAGGATCAATGATTTTTTACACAAAATAATGGCAGAAATTTAAATATTAGTTTGCTCTTATTTCTATTAATAGAAAGCAACAGCTTTAGGTGACCCGGTCATTTTTGGAAATTTATTTTAAACCTCACACTCAGGCACTTCTGTGTGGCAAATGTTAAACCAGCATGGGAAAGGGCTGATATATTTTCCACTGGAAAGTCTTTAAGTACTTAAGCCAGAAGGAGAAAAAGCTTTCCCAAAAAAATATTCACTTTTGGGATTAAGTGGTATTTCTTGAGGTTCACATTTTAGTCAGGACTATAGTACTAGCAATCAGAACAATCCATTATAAATTGAATAGACCTAGAAATATAAGGACAAGTCTTAGCTGTAATATAAAGTTAGATAAGGAAGAAGGACAAAGGAAGCAAAGGCCTCAATATCTTTGAAATTCCATGGGTGTTATGTACCCAACATCACACTCTGAAATGTCTTCATTTTTTTTTTTTCAGCTTCTTGGGAATTTTTTTTAATATGTTTTGAGAAACAACAGCCTTGTTTACAAATCTGACCAGAGATGGCGCTTGCTTCATATTAGGAGTGCAGCAAAACTTCCAGCACCACTCTACCTGCCTGAGACAAAATCTAGTTCTGCTCAAGACCTTTGCACACAGGAGAGGCTCCTCCAGAGCACAGGAGGCAGCAGGGCACAGCAGACTGTACAGAGGACTCATCCCAGACTCTGACACCCCTGTCAGCTCCAGGCATCCTGGGCTGCTTCTGGAAATGCTGCTTTTCTCAGCAGCCACTCTACCAGGACTCACGAACAATAAAACAAAATATATCTTAAATATGATGGTCCAAAACCATAAAAGAGTTTGGGAACCCTTTTTAGGGACAAAAGAAGGGAAGTTTAAGGACACAGGATTACTATTCACAACTTGTTTATATAAAATCTAATCTCGTGAAGTTCATACTCATCCATATACAATGGAATGTAATTGTAGGGAGCAACTGTCTCATTTTCTTATGCAACATGTTCATTTGTGGGTGGTTAATGGGAATAGCAATGGGTTGGCTGGGCTTGGTAATAGAATGCTCTGCAGGTATGGCAAAAAAACCTAAAACACAGCAATGACCAAGCTGAGTTTGCTGTTCCTCAGAACAACATCTCCATTAGGTATTCAGGAGGATATTTATCCAGCATCCAGCAAACAGGGCACCTGTATGTTACTGCAGTCTTCTTCATCAAAAAAGTTGTAGTTTGGTCATGGATGATGTATGACCAGGAAAATTAGCTAATTTTCTCATTTTAATACAAAGGCTTGCCTGATTGGATAAACTTCTGGTATTTTAAGATTCTTGAAATTGATTACCACAATTTTTTTAAAAAAAGGAGAGAGAGAGAAAGAGGGATTTTGCCCATTTTTTTCAGAATCAGAGCGGAATCCAGAACTTTATTTGTAGGAAAAAAAAAGCTAAAAGACTTGAAGGAAGGAATTTTGACATTCTTTCTAGAAAGTCTACTTCTGAGGAAGAAAACCCTACTTTTCAAATCTATACTTAAAAAAGGACCATTGCCTAAAAGTAGCCATTTTCCTACTTTCTCATGCTAATGTCCTGTTTATAACTGACACCTTTACTGCCTACCACTATATCAATTTCACTTCCCCAGAGAAAGAAAAACCAGATCCTGTGACTAGTGTACTGGATTGATAATCTAGCCTAATGCTGACAGATAAATGCACTAATTTTCTTCTGTGGTTGGCTCCACATTGCAGAGTAAATCTGCTTCTAACAACTGTCTCAATAGGCTCTGTAACCTGTCCAAGAGATGATGTCAAGTGCTACAAGGGCCTAGGGCTAGTATGGCAGGTAAGAGTTACCACTGGGATAAAGTTACAGGTGAGGTTTTGAATGAGAGGGTTATTTTAAACGAAAGCCTGGCTGGAAATACAGAATGCTTTTTAAAAAGTCGAAATAGTAAAGGAATAAAAAACAACTTCTATAATTTTGGGGGGGCTACATCTTTGTATGAAAATCAGCATGTTCTTAGCTAAGGTATTGTGATATCCAGGAAACCCAAGGATTTATTTCTCAGGGTAGTGGTACATGGGAAAATGATGTGCTTTTCCCTGTGTTTGCTGGATTTGGTGGTAGCACAGAGTCTGTGGAATACTGGGACTGTTTGTAACTCAGGAGCAGAATTCAAGCCTGAGCAGCATTCCCTGAGCACAGGAGTGTACTGGAGGATACTGGTGCCTGCTCCCACCTCCTGTGTTGCCAAAAGCCTCTGTGCAGGCAGGTAGCAGGGCTGACTCCAGATGCTGTGCACTCAGGCAATGATGACTGTGTTGAAGGATCACTGGACATACAAACTACAGATGTTGGAAAAAAACAGGACTTGTTATTTTAAGGTTTAATTCCAATGAGGGGAAAAATGCAAAATAATTAACTTTTTTTCTTTTTTTTTATCATTTCATGTCAAATACTTGGGTCATTTCTAAGAATTTCAGCAGCAATGGCAGAGCCAGGAGGGTCTCAGTGTTGCTTTGCTCTCATTGGTTTTCTTGTTGAATTCCAGGATCACTGTGCTGGTTGCTACCAATTTATAGCACTTCGATGTTCATTTATCATTTTGACCAAAAGAGTAACTTTGGTGGGCATTTATTGATTCCCTCTTTGGAAAAGATCACAAGCAATAGCTTTTTAAATAAAAAAGGTCTTTGGGTTACATGGATAACCCTGGCACTGAGGGATATGTCTCTTACTCTGCTCTCATGTCTAATATGTTCAATCAGCTCCCACTCCCCTAACCTGAAACAAAAATAAAACCTCATTTTAATCACATCTTTTTCTCCTGATTTTCACTCTCCACCTCCTGACCTTTCCATGTGAAGAGGATCACGCAGAACATTTCAGCTTTTCTTAGGCTAACTTTTGCTCACTTTGAATAGCACTTATATAGGTCAATAGCATCACTTCCCCTTTCGCCCCCCTCCCCATCACGGAAGAAATACAGGATCTAACCTCTTTAATGCATCAGTTAACAGGATCACTTTTTTTTGTTTATGGCACAGGAAGTTTGATATTTAAATGAAACTAAATATTCAAGAGAGAAATTAACTTTATAGATTCTGCTCTTTTTTTTTTTTTTTTCATATTTGTACATCAGCAAGCACATCTGGGTCTGAATGAGGCTCCTTAGTGCTATTTCAATATAATGAACAGTAACAGTGGGAGTACTCAAACCACAAACTACAGCATTAACAATGGTGGATCTATTCTCATTACAGAATATATGAAAAAAAAAGATGCTGTTTTAATAGTGTGTACTATGGCATGCACAAAATCCCCTGTACATTGTAGGCAAACTATAGTTCACTGATTTCATTGCTATAAAAAATGCCAAAAACCAGCCAATCCCTGAATGAAGCAGGTCACTGATTTGGTCATATTCCAATATGTTATTGTTATAGTCACAAAGAGATGATAAAATGTATGTAGGAGGACACAGAGAGTGTCTGACAGCAACAAAGGTATAGACGGTTTGTGCATTTTCTGAAATTTTCTACAATTAGCATAGATTTCTCTTCTTTTTATTTTTTCCCTTTTTCTTTCTTTCTTTTTTTTTCCCTGAACATTTCTGAATGTCCCTGTTTCCTGAGCAGAGGAAGCTAAAAGTTTCAGTAACATTTCAGGCTGACTGTTTATCTTTTAATTGTGTATGACTATTCAGTGAACCCAATCCTGCTCCTGTGGAAGTCTAATGAGAACTTGGGTACTAAATTCCCTGGGAACTGGATGAAGCCTCCAACTACTGACTTTGTAAGGCTTCAGCCATGCAAAACCCTGCTGGCACAAGTAACGCAGAAGAGCAAAAATAAAAATTCTGCTTCTTTGAAATGTTTAACCACAGCTCATTTGTTAATACAGTAGTTGAAAGGTGAAAAAACTTCCACTGGTTCTAAAAAGTATGGAAAAACGTATTATTTTTTGGACTGCAACGCTAGATGTTAGCTTTGGAAATATTTAGGCGTAAATCAATTTCGTCCCAAAATAGAGTCCAAAAGAAAGGATGGTCGGGAAGCGGAACAAAGTCCTGCATTGTGCTCCGTGGCATTCTTGTCGGGCTGTGTCACTAGAGGGCACTACCACATCGTCCCCAAAGGCACGAGGACAAAGGACGCGGGTGCCCGGCTGCTTAACTCGCACACTCCGCTTCATGGTTTGAGAAACGAATTTTAATCACATCGCAGAAATTATTAAATTTTTTTTAATAGTAGTGGGACTTCAATAACCGGCCATGTTTTTAAACAGTTAGTGCATGGAGCCTTCACGCCATAAAGTTCTGACTCTCTGGGCTGCAGAGCTCGTTAGAAATAGTCCGCGCTGAGTTAACAGTTCTCAGCAAAACAATTCAAGGAGGCTGTATTTGGGAATTACGCTGCTGAATTAGCACAACAAATAAGGAATAATATGGGGCATAAGGCAAAGGAAACTTACACTTGGGCCGCTTCCTTTCTTTATATTCAGTGCTGCTCACAGGCACCCTGCCCAAATGAGTCTGGAGGAAGAGCTGAAACTGGGAATCACAGGGGAGAGATAGAGAGAGAAATAGAAGGGAACTCTGCTTTTCTCTCAAATAAATACTATTTTCAACAACTTGTAATAATCGCCTAACTGCATTTATTAAAATAGATGTGCCTTACTGAAGGGAAGGGTCAAAAACATTTAAACATTCCAAGTTTAGGCATTTTTAAAATGTTTTCTTTGATGGGTATGCAATGCTTGTTTCACTCAGTGTTAGAGGATAAATACAAATGAAGGTTTTCTTTCAATGGTTCTGGCTGAGAGAGAGCACAGAGGTCGCTTTCAAGGTGACTAGATTTTTGTTTGAAATGGTGTTCCCCTGTTTCTCAAGAAACTCTGCTTTGTAGTCCATTGCTATGCACCTGAACACTTCCCACTGACTTCCAGGGGAAATTTGGCTGCTCAGGAATGTGGGATTGGGCTCTGGAATGGCAGTCACATACAGAGAACTTAACAATGAACAAAAATTTAACCCTTCAATAGAACCAGTGACAAGCTTAAAGCTATTCATGCATATATTACCCTGCTTCATATAGAAGTCAGCCAGCAATGCATTCACTATATTAGAAGATTATAAGGAAAAAAAACCCAGTGAGAAGGTTTGGGGTTTTTTTGAAAACATGTGGTTCATCCAAACATCTAGCTTCTTAAGGCTTCATCTGATCTAAATCCGATTTCTGAAAGCTCTTGAAACTTGGCATCTAGTTCAGGGCACAATCCAACTCCCTTTAACCAGATAAGAATTCAGCCATTTATAATTTTAGTTAGAGGCAAGCCCGTGGTTATAAAAAGACCCACTAAATTCCTGCATTGTGCTTGGAACTCTGCAAGTGAGCACTTCATTAGTGAAATGCTATTGCTAAATATAATTTTGAAATCAGTTTATTGGAAGTATTAAATCTGACCTGCTTTATGGCATCCATCAGGTGAAATGGTCACCTACTAAAATGGTCTTGTTTAAATGGGGCTGGGAAGGAAGCAGAGATGTTTCTGACTTGGAGGCCTCCTGTGTCAGGTCCCAACAGGCACCAACAGAAGTTACTTGTGAGCTGTAGACAGAATGGCACCAAAGCAGGGTGAGTGGGTGCCTGTGAGGCCAGAATGCCTGAACTTTATCAAGTGCTGCTGAGAAAAACAGCTTCAAGGACACATGTGATAATTGGGAAGAGAGTCCAGCAGCTGAGAGGAGATCCTGTGGCTCATGGGATGAGCACCAAACTCCAGATTACCTCAATATGTCTCTTCATTAAAAGAGCAATAAGAGACCCTTTGCCTGTGACGAAAGTGCAGCTGGGTTAATATCAAAAAAAGAAGCCAAGTCCTAAAGTTTTGACAATTGTGTATTTTCCTATTATGAGTTATGGAAACCTAGTTCTGTGCAAACAAGCCTGGGAAGGAATGAGTGAGCAGAATGCAATGTCTTTCCTAATATAAACAGATTCTTTTGCATTATGGCACATTTAGGAATGTAAAATGTTCACTCTGTAGCTAGTTAAAGGTTTGCCATAATTCCTTTCCTACTGCTATTGCTACAGGGTTCTCTGTCTTGTCTGACTGGTGGATGTTGCTTGGTTTCCAAACTCTGTTTGCAGGGGTTTCTGAAGAATGAAAAGTAGATCTAAGGACAGACCTGTCCTGTGGCTGCTGCCACAGATATTCTGCACCATTCAACAGCTCATAACTCACTTAATCCAGGCTGAGAACACGCCTTAGAAACACACAGAATCCAAAACATGAAAGGGAACTTTTCCCTACTCCCTTTCCAGGTGAGCAGCTGTTTGGGCAGTACAAAAATATGAGACAGGGAAAAACCTAGCCAGGCTGAAGTCAGCAGCAAAATATGCCAGAAGATTTGGAGTTTCACCTCAGACAATACCAGCTGAGCACTAAAAATTGAGTAAATTCCCTTTGCCTGAGCCTGCATCTCCAAACAGAGGCCTCAAGCACAGTGACTGAGCATTCAGTCATATGTTTCTGGAATAAGAAACCCAACAACTATTTATTATGTTGAAGTGAGAAACTCTGCAATTCAAGGCAAAACTCTAGCTTCAAGCAACCCAAGTATTTTGCACTGAAAGATAGATGTAGGTACCAATTTAGTTACTAATTCATGCATCAATACAAGATCAACCCCAAAAGGCAGAATCCAAGCACTCCCAAAATTTGGACAAAAATTCTAGTTCGGGCTTGCAAGCAGGTCTGCATGTTCAAATGGATAGTCAAAGACAACCAGGCTTCTTTTGTCAGAGAACCACTTTCTTAACTGTGCCAGCAGTGCTTCAGACTGTCTGACATTTCGTATGGTATCTTTTTTTTTTTTTTTTTTTAACACGGAATTAAAAGGAAAAGAAAAAATCCTTAACCTAATATCTTTAGAGCTTTTGTTTTGGTTTAGCAACTTTTCTGTTTCTGAAAAGAGCACCAAGTAATCTGTTGACAAGAGAAGGAAAAATATATTTAAGTAAGGAAAAACATGCTGCTACAGTAAAACTGTGTCAGATTCTATTAATTCAGTTTTTCATTGTCTGATATTTCCTGGCACAGTGGGCTTTTTGGTAGACCTCTGAGCTCTGTTTTCTAACAGAGGCATAGCACAGGGCCTGTCAGGAAGAGGCAGTGCTCTCATTGTTATACACCTCAAAGAGACAATATAATCCTCATACCTTCAGAAGGGCCAGGACTGAACCCCAAAACAACAGCCCTGTCTTCCTTTAAAAGGGTGAGCAAAGCTTGGTCAAAGCCTTGTTAGTGCATGCCTGTGAATTATTCCCTCATCAAGTGGCCGATCACACTACATTAATATCGTGGGCACATTCTGCTTTGTTAGCAAACCTGAATTCCACTGCAGCACTAATGAAGAACCAGTCCTCATGTAAGACATGATATCTTCAGGATGTGTTTATTCTGCTATGAAATTATTTTGTTTTGTGAAGAGTATTATGAGATTACTAACTGGAAAATATTTAAACGCAACACAAAGGGGAAAATGTCTCTTTTGGGGAAGTTGCATGAATACACAGTAATGTAATTCCAATAAAAGCAAATGTATCTAGCCAATATTAAGCATCTGTTCTTAGTGTTTGAGCCAAGGAAGCACTGAGTTTTTTACACGGCACTCCTACAGAATTTGGTTCTCTATTTGCAGAGGTTGAAGCAAGAAGAGGCATTGGCAGACCCTTGCTCTACCCAGAGTGTTTTGTAAAGTCCACCTAAATGGCATCATGGTTTCCCTGTTGGATTAGGTGAAATCTGATCCTTACCAGCCCGATATTGAATTTCACAGGTAGCAAAACCAATAACAACAGGTTCCTTGGTATTAATTTGGAAGTATACCATGAAGCTAACGACAGCCTGGGATCAGGCAGAACAGGGGGCTGCTGCACACAGCAATACTGCACTTCAAGAAAACACATTTTGCCTAGTCTCTCCTCCCTTTGCTTGCATCACAACTGAGCACAAAAATCCAAAACAGGCAGGAAAAGAAATCAAGTTATAGTCAGATGTGTTGCATTGAATTAAACACAGTGAACCACAAAACACTTTTCCTGAAGTTAACTTCTGTTTCAGCCTCAATAATATCCATCTACTTGAAGGAATGTTTCTCTGAGATTGCATGTCCTTCAATAACAATGGAAGTAGGGGAATAAATTATAAAGACTGTGTGCAGTGAAAAAATGATGATTCTAATTTGTATCTGTATTTTAAATTTATTTTAAATTTGAGAGCAAAAAGAATTCCACTCTGAATGCCAGAAGTTTAAAATGTGTAACTGGTACCAATCAACATATTCAGTTCTAATCCCGTTTGCCTGACTATTTTGCACAAACCAACCAAGTTCATCCAAAACAAAACCGATTCCAAAATTGATCCAAATCTTTCTGAAATAATCAGATTTTTTTTCCATAAATTTCAAAGGGTTTTCAGTCTGGTCTGTTAAACAAGCCATTAATCAGCTTTCAAATTGGAAGGCTGTTTTAGCAGTCAGTTAAGGATTTGATAACCTGTGCACAAAACCCAGGATTTTCTAAAGTCTTCAGTGCTGTCCAAGCTCTTCTCCCATTTAGGTCAGCAGAAGTCCTAACATTAAGTGTTTTTAAAAATTCCTCTGTCCTGCTTAGATTTAGACGTATTAATCTAGTACCAAAAGGAGAGGGCCTGATCCTTTTCAATTTACACAGGAGTAATGCCATATGCTTACCAGTCTTGGTGGGATTCCTCAGTGTCCACTTCCACAATATCAAGAAGAATTTATAGAAAACCTATATCAAGATGTGTTATTCTTCACAGGATGTTTGCATATAATCTTCCTCACTGATTCTATAATATTCCTTGCTTGGGTGCTTTGGGTTCATTATACTCTAAGCCACTTGTTTTTATTATTTTATCATTATGTGAAGTAAAACTCAATTTTAAATAAACTTGTGTATTCCACTTCACCAGTGCTGACAGACAAAATGTCACATATTGCTACTTTTTTGTTAAGAAGTTACTATTCTCTCTCAGTTGCATAATCCTAACACAAAGTAGAGAGTATTTGAGGGTTTGTTTAAAATTATTCACTTCCATTATACTGCTACAAGTGGTGCTGACAGCAAAACCACTTGCTTGCCTAAAATAAAATGAAACATAAAGGATTTCTTTTCTTGCATATGGAAAGTTGTGCAGGCTACTCTACTGCATTTGTTAGTTTTACAGAAGTAATCTCACTACCTCAAATTTCATTCAATTTCTACCAACTGAACATCAAGCTCTCAGAATTATTGCATAAAATGTTTTTATTTTTCATGTAATAGCAGACAGTTCTCTCTCCTCTTCATTACTGATGTTATGATGGGTAAATTCTGCCTCAAAGAAAAATTTCTTTTCTTTCTCCTTAGTAACAATCTGCAGAAATTCAACAAGCAGAATATAGTAGATGAGGGAAATAGCCAGAAGAAATCCTTCCAAAATTATATAGCTCTAATTAAAGAGAAAACATGCTCAACTATTTATCATTTAGAAAGAATGTTTACTTCAGCAGCCCTACTCAGCAACATTGAAATAAAATAAAACCCCTTAACCCTGTGCTCTTCCTGAGGTTTTTAATCTTGCTTCTGCCACCACACCAGTCAAACAGGAAGAGATCAACACACTGCAATGAAGGGGACAGTATGTCATTTTTGAGATGTCATGCATGCAGGTCCAGCTGCTCAGCCATCGTTGTTGTTAGCATTTGGCCTTTTGCCATCAGCTGACAGCCAAGCAGAAAATAAACCATAAGGGTTAAATCACATCTACTTATAGACCAAATTTGCTGGCCCATGGCACAGCGCAATGGTGGCCAAGAAAAGCAGGAGCACGGGGAATTAGCCTTTACCATAACGCTCGCAGCCGGAAGAGGCCAAGCCAATCACGAGGTAATTCCCGTTAACTGTGTGTCCAGTAAATTTCTCATGAAACACAGACTACTTCTTTTGCAGTGTCACATTCTTGTCATATATTTGATCTATGGAAGGGTTTAAATTTTATTTAAAATACGTCGCAGAGATAAATTCAGTCAGTCAATCCAACAGCTCTTCCTTAGCAAAAAACTACTCTCTATGTCTCAAAAACTGGCTTTTGCAAAGTGAGCAAATTTTGACAATAAAAACTGGGCTAGTGATAGCACACATATATCTGTCTATTAACTCCTGCATAGGACATTTGGTTTACTTAATTATTTGCTAAGCAGGTTTGTTTTTTTTGTTTTGTTTTGTTTTTTTTTTTTTTTTTTTTTTTTTTTTATGTGTCACTTGAAAAACTGAACAAAATATTTCAAGGGACAAAGATCACCTGGAGAATTTTCCAGCTCCAGACTGGTTGTGGGCTTTGGTGTCACAGAAAGTTCTGTGACAACATCAGTAAGGCAGGAGACTTTAGCCACTCTCCTGCTGATTTCCTATGCTGTACACAGAAAACCCTCAGAACTGATAAAAAGGGGTGATATTTTCTATCAGAAAGCATCTGATCAGAAAAAATTAAAGATCTTACCCTGTGCACACTTTCATACAGTACCTGAACTGGCACTCTGCTACCACTCCTGCAGAATTAGAACAGCACTGCTATGCTTTTTCCTATTATTTTGCATAAGGATGTGAAGCAAAACTGCAGTACTGTTCAGTTTAGGACTAGAGGACAATGTTTCTTGATCAGACTCCTCTACTTTTCCAGATACTTGATTACTTAAGACTATTAAATAGATAAAGAACATTCAGTTTACAATCACAGTCCCAGGTTACAATAGCAGGAGTAGTAATACAGACATCTGATATCAAGGGAGGTACACAGGGGTAACAAGAAGATGTGTTCTTGTGCTTACATGTCTCGTTCATCACTTATTGAAGAACACTCACAGATCACATCAGCTTCTTGTTAACACCAAGAACCAGTGAGTCCTCTAAGCGTCACTCTTTCCTCTCCCTCTGGCACACAGCGAGGCAGACTGGCACGGATGCAAACTAATGGTTGATTTTTAGAGCTGAGCAGAAAGTGTCTGCTCTGTGGCCAAGAAATGGGTCTGAGTTAACACTGCAGTAATTGAAAATCCCAGAAATGAGGCAAGTGACTTATTTCTCTGCAGAGCCAGCTCTGCCCTCACAACTAAAGAGCTGGTCATGGGATGGAAGAGAGGCTGTTTTCTTCCTGGCCTAGCTTGAGGAGATCTATTTCTTCCAGCAAACCACAGTCATTCAGGTGACATTTCTTGCAGAAAGAGAGTCCAAATGACTCCAGGAACCAATGAAACCAGAAAAACTGAAGAGTGGACCTTAAAAAGAACGCAGTGACTTTGCTGTAGTAACAGCCAGCTATGTCAAGGAGTGGTAAAGCATCAAGAGATTCTGTAGGACCAGAGAGGCTTGAGAGTTGGGATTGGTTGAAAAAACACACATGGGACTGCTAAACCAATTCATTTGTTGGAAACATATTCATTTGTTGTTCAAAAGTACATACCACACTAAATATGAAGCACTATTACTATAACTGAAAAATACTATCCCTTTACTTTAAATCACTATTAAAATACCTAAAACCTTGTAGTCCCAAATAATTCAGAGAATAAAGTATAAGTAAATCTTACTTGACAGATTAGGAATGTTTTCATGGACATAAAGATGTGACAGATATTAGTGAATTAAAGGCAACAATATTCAGGCTCTTGGAAAACCCATCTTCTAAGTATCCACAGGGTCCAGAATCACTGGGACGTAAGAGATTAATATGTATAAGAAACAGAGCTGCATTTAATCCTCACATCTGTGACAGGTGGAGATCGTGAGAGGAATGCTCTCATAAATAAAAGGGACCCATGTTGTTAAGCTTCTCTTCTCACTCCAGGCCAGGTAAATCTCACAAGAGAAATGTGTGTTCTGAAAGTGCTGGAGATTATATGAAGGACCAGAGAAAATGCAAAGCTACACTGACCCAAAAAGACACAGAGGCAGCAAACAGCACTAATGTTTCTGTGGATGCCAAGTCCAAGGCAACTTGTCCTCTCTCATTACAACTGAGCGGGATCAGTTCATATAAACTCTGGATGTTCATGTACAAAGAGGTTATTGCTCGACCTCTGATTCATGGTAACTGTCTGTGCATGTGCTCTAAGCTGGTGGCTCAGGTAACTGGAATTAGCTAATTCCTCTCTTTCACTCAGAGAAGAGGGCTAAGCCAACATGAATTACTTCACATTTTTCAAGAGCTAAAAGCATGCATGGAAGATTGTGGTAGATCAGTTGATGTGCAGGAAATGATTACCACATATAAGCCTTCACTTGTGTTTATGTTTTGGGTTCCTCTGTATTACTGACTGGGGGATATTTCTTTTATCTGCATCTTTACACATGTTCAAAAGGAGTCCTTGACAGACATACTAGAAAGGAATAATCATGGCTAGTAGATGCTAAAACTCTTTTTTATAGCAATAGCACACACACTAAGGAAGATACCTTGGCTTCTAAGCAAAGGTGAGTGACTACATACTTAGCTTCTGCTGTCACCTGGGGTGCTCATCATCTGGGCTTCTCCCTGATTGTGGTCAGCTCTGCTTCACTTCTGGACTTTGAATTCTGAATTCACTGGGTTGATCAAACTTCACCTAACTGTACCAGACCATCTCTCCACTTCTCATAATTTTCTCCTGTTCCTCCAAGTAAGACATTTCAATGCTGCCTCAAATCAGACTGATTTCCAGTGCCACTTACATAGGACATTGCTAGCAACTCCCTGCCAGTGCTGAGTCTTTTGGTTGGTATCTGACAGACATTGCATGAGGGGGATTATGTTGTGCTCCAGCTTGACAGATGGATCCTACCTGCAGGACCCTGTCACCACTGAAAGTTTCATTAGCTCTGAATCATTAGAATAATATTGCTCCATGAAGAAATTTCTAAAAACAGAAGCTCAAAATTTAAGAATATGCTCCCCAGCCTGACATCATTCAAATATCATTCCTAGTGATATTTTTCATTTGAGAACCTAAATGTACTATATAAAGCTGGGGAAACTGACACAAAAAAGAAGAAACCTGTTTCACCAGCATTGCACAGAAGGACAGAAGAAAATCCAGAAAGCTCAAACCTTGCACTTTTACATTCAGAGTTACTCTGACACGTCTTGCCTACGTACCAACAAAATTATTATCTGAAATTATTTGCAACTCAGTTGCCTGTGGCCTTAAGTGAATAAATTGATCATAGTGAAGCTTAAAGTTACATGCATTCACTCTTTTTCCTACCAAAAATAATTTATGAATTTCAGTTGCAACTTGTTCCTTCCAAATTTCTATGCCTGAAGAAACACTCAAATTCTCTTCAAACATCTATGTAATATAAAGAAATATTTTCCTCATATCATCATTTAATTAAACTGAGAAAGAAAGAACCCAGGGGATTACTGAACTTCTAGGTCTTTATAGTCTAGGTCTTTATAACTTCTACGTCTTTATAGTTTGTGGGCAACTGCACACAGTTATATTACAAAGCCTAAATATAATATAAAATGTAGCTTGACATTAACTTAAACTGAACTTGACTGTGTTGGTGAGCTATTGTGATAAAAAATTAACATGTTTGGGGAAGTCTGATTTGCATTACACAGTGCCTGTAATCAAATTACCTCTAAATGTTATGCCATGTCACACTGTGTTTGAGATGTTGCTGTCAAAAATGCATACATACGCTTTGCAGTTTGACTCAACCTGGCTTCCTTTTAAGCGATCATGTATGCCTCTGAGCCACTTCAGCCAAACGGTGGTAAAATACAGAGGTTGGCAATTCAATTTCATTAAACCTTTCAAGAAGGCAAGAGCAGATAAGCTTTGCTTGTTCGTGTCAATGATAATATTCAGTGCAGCCTAAATCTAATTCAATAGGTTCTCTCCCGCTCTCTTGTCACATTGTCATTTCCGAACCCAGTCCCCCGCCACCCCCTCCCCGCTCCAGCTGCAGCAAAACTTTGTGAAGTGCTGAACCCACAGCCACGGGCGCCTTCCCCATGTGGCGGATGCGCCGCGGGTACAGCCCAGCCTGGGGTCTGTGCGTGGGGCTGGGCCGCTCAGGTGGCGGCTGCCGGACACCATGTTCGCTGACCTCGTTCAGGCACAGATGTTTACTGCACTTTGGGCGATCCGCAGAAAGCAGAGCAGTAAAGTAGGCCAGCTTGCGGGAAGGCTGTTACCCACAATTCATGGAAAAATGCCGGATAGTTCCCACTAGGTTGTGGTCGGCTAGGAAACGGCAACTTATTAATCTTGTGTCAGAGGGCCAGCTGCAAGCCTGGCAGTTACCATATTTCACCACCAACTCCGTGTCTGGACAGCCATTGTCTATTTTTTATGAAAAACTCCACAAATCAGCTGCTATTTTCCCCCCTCTATGTGCAGAAACAGCGCTTGGGGGCTGAGGTGGTTCTGGCGCATCATCCACACGGCGGTCAGGTTTGCTAATTCAGAGCGACTGCTTAGTTTCCAACTTTAATGATATTCCCTCAGCATATCACTATGGTTGCCTGGCGACCGGATTTCAGCTAGGCCTCTCATTTGATTCCCACACATCAGACCCTGAAAAGCACTTTTTTTCCTCCCTCCGCTTTTGATTCCGGCTCCTCTGAAACCCTTCCCCCTGCGGTGTCGGTATGGGTGGGCAGCGCGGTGGCAGAACAAGGCCAGGGGTGACGGGAGGCCTGGAGGCTCCTGGTCACACATCAAGGCCTGGAAACAAAGCTGCCAGGAGCCCTTCCTGACAAACACAAATTCCCTTCAGAAAAAGCAAATTTGGTCTTCCCTTCATAGCGTGGGTGTCATTTTAAGACTTTCTTTAGACACTTTACTAAATCTGACGCTTTCCATTGTTTTTTGGGCCGTTTCTCACAAAAGGCTTCCTATTATCAACAAGTTGCTATTGGAGTAAGCAAACAGCTTGTGAAGGCCTGAAATAATCTAATAAGCAACAGGCTTGTGTGCTTTATGTACCCACAGCTTTATGGGGTACAAAGTTTGTTTGGATAAATAATTTTCCACTTTTTGCTCAATTTCAATTAACGTATCCTTTTTTAATTAATAGTTTTGTTTAGCTCTGCACCCTTCTCCTTAGCATATGCACAAACTCCCTCTACACAGTATAGTATAGCCATTTTTCATAAACTGCTCTGGCTCAAACAAAAGAATTTTTAAAACATTTTGTTTCTTGGTGCAATTAAAGTCTGATCAATAAGACAGATACAAGGGCTGCACTGATTTTATTATTCTTTTTTTGACTATCACTGAAAGTCTTCACAAAGTTAAAGAATTGACTACACTGGAAACCAGATCAGCTTACACTAGCTGAAGGCTTAGTCCTGAATCTTTAATGTGCTGTGGCAAAAAAAAAAAAAAAAAATGTTAGCTATAATGAATGTTTTCTAAACGGTTTTACAAACAAAACACAGGATTATTTCAATATTTTAAAAAATCAATAATATAAGTTATACCAGATGGGGAATCATCATGTATGTAATAATAACATAAATAATTTTCACATATTACTGTTGAAGAAAATGCAGTTGGCTGGATAATTTAGTAAAGGTTCAATACGAGTGCGACAGAAGTAGCTTAAATAGAATGTTCTGCTTCTTATTTGCATGGCTTTCAGATATTTCCCTGCACAGCCTGCTGATGGATATAAAAATTCTTAGTTATTTGTCATAAACCACTACTCAAGTGTCTATTAGTGATGAGCATAGTCACACCCAAATTAATGACAATGCATCAATAGCAGGAGTAGGTCAAACCTTGTTAGCCTATACAGACCTGAGCTGCCTCATCTTTTGTACAGACTGCAGTCTTGTGTTGTTTAGAGATCTTCAAAAATCCCCAACTCCTCAAGTTATTTCATTACAGGAGAGCCTTAGTGCATTATTTTTTAAAGAAGTTCAAAAAGTTCTTATGTTTGAAGAAAACCCAAACAAACAAAAACATCAAACAAAAACCCCAAAGCAAAAAACCCAAACAAATAAAAACCCACCAAAAAAACCCACAAAGCCAACCAAGACAGCTGAGAGCTCCTTATGCTTATAAGTTTTCATTTTGAGATTTCCTGATTTTTCATGAAGCTTCCACATTGCACAGAGGGACACAAAGTTCCTCCATATATTATCTGTCAGTCCTAACTATCCACGATGGAGTCATCCAGGTTTAATTTGTGATGATCACATCCCAGGATAAGAGTCTGTTTGGCATGGATTGTCCAGACAATGACCAACCCAGACTAGAGATCTCAGTGGTGGTCTGCAGTCCCATTTGAATATTGCATGATGATCATATGGAACCATGTTAGTTTTCAAAACAAGAATGATGTAGTGGGATTTCAGAGCATGCCCACAACTGGTCCCCCACAACCATTGTTGTGGTATCACAACAATGCAGGGAGGACTTTTCAAAGGTTCCTTTACCTTCTATCCTGGGCTTCCCAATCCTCATGGAATAGAGCTGTCTCCTAGAGTCCAACCTGTGCCCTAATAACATTAGGGTTACCTGGCACCTTACGTGTGTTGCACTCCCTGTTACATTAGTTTTCTATGTGCCATTTATTGCTGGTTACATCCTCATTTGAGACTCAGTTGAGGAGAAGTTCAGTTCCAGAAATGGGACTTGCAATTGTAAGTAGTCACATCTCAGAAAATCTCTTGAGAACAAAGGTCACCAGCTAGGAAGTGTGGGATATACATTTCTGACCTCCAAAGCCACACAGAAAAGTTTTAAAGGTTATTAATGTATTTGCATTCCATGTGTCAAATTAATTTTCCAAGGAATTGTAGATGTATGATACAAGGAGATAATTTCCTGGCAGACAGTGCTGCTCATCAGAGTTATCATCACTAAATGCTAACAACTGCAGGACAGAAAGTTCTAGTGCATGAGTAAATTGTTTTGCAGATAAGCAAAACACTGGGACAAATTGCTCTCAGTTACATCAATAACAACAATATTAGAGAAGTGTCCTCATTTTCCCATGAGTGGGAAGGAGAATTCTGCCACTGCATAGCATTTCATGGGAAGTGAAACTAAAAGAAGTCAGCATATTGGAACGCTTTAAAATACATTTATACTACTGTAGCTCTAATTAAATGTACCTCAAATGCACTTTGTGAAATGTATGCTCACATGAACATAGAAAGGATTTAGATGTATAGTCCCCATTACTATCTACAAATTTCTTTGTTGAAAGAACAGAGATGCTTGATTTTATGTTAGAGCTAAAAGTAGGACTTCTAACCTTTCTCCCTCTCTCTCCCCTAATCTAGAGTAGGTTTCAGATCTGTATCCTTTACTCAGCAACAACTAAGTGCTCACAAGTTAAGAGATTTAAACTCTTTTTTTTTTCTTATCAATCATTTGCAATAACTGTTAGCATTGAAGATACATTACCCACTGCAATGTTTCTCACTTACTTATTAAGTTGTTAAGGATATTTTGTACATAACACTCCTGACATATTAAAAAAGAATGTTTCTAGATAGGTGTTCAAGCTTCATTTTTCTTTTTGCTGAAAGTTTCAATTAATACATTAAACACATTGTAGCTGTGCAGATAGGTAAAGGAGATACCTATTTATACATTCTATTGATTCAGTTCTTCCAAATGTTAGTAGCATTATGCTATACATGTAACAAGAACATGATGCCCTCTGAGAATTGCTTCCATACTGTTTAATCTAAATTGAAGTACACACACAAAAAATCCCATCTGCAATAATGGGATGCACACACCACATTAAATTACCCTCCCCAACCACTGGAAGTATTTCCCAGAATAAAAAGTAAATGTTCAATGTTGCTTTGCTGCCAGAAGGCAGACTTGAGGTGCAGTTGGGAAATAGGATTGCCCTCTAGTTATCTCACAACCTTCTAGCTGTGGGCAGAACAACCAAAAAAGGTAGACTTGCCAAATAAGTACTTTATCTGAAAGCTTTAGTCTCTCATATTGCAAGAAACTAAGGCATCAGCATTAACTTAATTTTTTTGTTGTTGTTCTTTTGCGGCAACATGCTATGGTTCTGGCTCTGGGCTTTCACTGCAGGTCAGAAGTTTAGTATGGAAAGCTTATTGGGGACTGTGATAATAGACTCTGGAATTTTCTTACCTCTTATTTAATTGTATGGCTTCCAGTGAACACTAGGGACTGGATTTGATAACCTGGGAAAGCTCTTCTACTTTCTGTGATCCTAAATGAAAGCAGTGAACAGGGCTCGAGTTAAAGTGGGTAAGAGACTGCATGAGGACACAACTATTTTCATTGGCTACCTGTAGAATCTTTTAGTTGTTTAAAAGGACTCATAACTATAAAAAAAAAAAAAAGAAACATAACATGACTTTCAACAAAATTGTAATCAGAATTTTAATACAAAAATGGATATCCTCAGCTCCAGATTTGCTACCTCAAAAAAGAAAAAAGGAAAGAAGTTCTGGGCATACTATCTATATATAAGTATGTGTTGCTATTCATGGTATATTTAGAGTCCCAGATTTTAGAAAAATACTTTTGTGTTGATTGAGCAATAGAAATAAAACTGACCAAATATGGAAGATGCACAGCATGCCCAGAACCAGGTGGTCAGAGAGAAGGGACTGGAGAAGTAGCACATCATATTTCTTGCGTCAGAATTCTTGTGTTTTAGTAAGCAAGACAGGTTAAGAAAGTCTTTGCCTAAAACATGACTTTTATTTTGATGTGATTCGTTATAGGTCACAGAAAGTTTGGCCCATTTTCCACTGATTTGAGATCCAACCAATAATGAATCAGAAGCAGAACCAAGAATAGATCTAAGGAGTTCTGAATCACAAGCCACCTCTTTCTCAAAACACCCACTCCCTCCCAATCAGACAGACGTCCCTTGTTTCTAAATAAATGCATTTGGTTACAAAATGAATTTATTTATTTTTAGCAAAAATTGCTCATAGTGACAAAATTTTCCATCCAGTTAATGACAAAATACATTCTGTTGCATAAGATTTGCACTCGTGCAGAAAATTGCCTCTCTTGCCATAATTAATGTATAGATTGAAATTATAAGACATCTAGGGTTGATGTGTCACCGAACACCCCCATTTCTTTTCTCTACTTTTCTTTCACACTTTTAGAACATGACAGAATACCTAAATACTACAGAAAGTCACACACACACAGAGAAATACATTTTATATTACTTCAAAATGCAAAAACAACCTGTTGCCCCACATGAACCCAGTACAACCTTGTCACCCTCCCAGTCAGCTACACCCCTGAGCTAACAGAGCTTTGTATTTTGGTTCAGAGCACTGGGGGACTTGCATATCTAGAGCACAGTGCTCCTTAGTATCCAGCTTTACTACTGCCAAACTTCAGCAAAGCATCTGCCTTATGCAAGCAAATGAAGAAATAATCCTCAAATGGTTCCTATTCCTTACACCACCACAGATATCTTGAGTCAGAAGTTTTTCATCTGAATGTGCAGTTAAGATCTGTGAGTGGTGCACAGAATTAAAATGAAGATAGAATTATCTCACTGTGATTTAATTATCTTAATTATCTGAGTGGCATAATGTTTCTACAATGCAGAACCACCTCTGATGAACAAACTACACCCAATAAAATAAATGGCAAGTCAAATCACTGCATAAAATTTGAAAATAAACTCATTCCAGGGATAAAAACCACTTTAATTTCCTGTCCTCCACTCCTCTCTTTTCACTTGCATCCATAGAGTAAGAAAGAAAAAGATCTTATCTTGGCAAAAGCCTTAAATTCTGTCCTAAATGAATATTTTAAGATTAATATTTTAAGAGTAACTTTATTCTAAAAGAAATCCCTTGGAAAATGCGTCCCTTCCTAACTGCCAGCCACTTGCAAGAGTTTGGAGTGTCTGGGAAAATTTTGAATGAAGCTCCAGACATACAGAAAACCTCCTCACTGCCTCTGCTCTTTCTGAAATGTTTCCAAAAGAAAATAATCTCTCTACTTAACAGACATTCTCAAAATATGTTTGTCACTGACAAAAGACTCCCACACACACCTTTTTTTTTTTTTTTTTTTTTTTTGGCAAGCATTGAGTCATGGAGAGAGAAAGTTATTTGCCTCAAATTTGTGCCAGAGCCCAGCTAGTACCAGATCTCTGTTCATTCCCCAGTCCTGTGTTTTAACCACGAGACTGTCCCTTTCCTGGCACTCATTAGAAGACTGGAATGTGCTTATAGTCATGGTTTTCCCAGTCAAAGGCAAATACATGAAAGAAAAAAAAGAAAAAGCAAGGTACATAAACAATGTAAACAATGGGTTTTTTTTAGCATCATTATATTAGGTATGTTAGAGAAACCAAAGGTGGATTTGAAAATGAAGGTGTGAGGCAATTGATGTTAGCAGCAAAAGCTGAATTGATCCAATAGGTCTGTGGACATTTTCTGATTTAACATATTTTCAAATAAGCAATAGGTTTCCAGAGCCTGCTATAATTGCCATTGACTGCTCTGTCACTGTATTATGTGAATGAATGCTAAAAATAACCCATATTCTATACTGTGGCTGCCCAGCACAGATTTCATTCAGCCTGGGTTTGTGTATAATTCCTGTTCTGCCTTCACAGCACTGATATGCAGAGAAACTGCAACAATGGTCTATTTTTGTGTAGTATGGATCTAGAATGCAGATTAATCTATACACAGCCCAGTCTTGATATCCTAAGACAAAGATTTACCCTAAGACAATGAAATTTCATCTGACATAACTCAGCCCAAAACATTTAATCACAGAGGGAAGACAAGCCATGGTACAGTGCCAGAACACAGCCATGAGAAGATAAGCTTTCCCAGTAAAGGTATCTCACCACAGAAGCAAAACTTGCACTTTCAAGATAGACCATGAGCAAACAAAAACTCAAGCCAACATATTTCTCAGGGGATGTTTATTATTTATGCCAAAATCCATCTTACCAGATGTTGTCCTGTTGAAAGTTTTTGGTTAAAACCAATCTCTAAACTAAACTTTTTGTCTATTATTCAGTAAACAATTATATCTGGAAGAGATTGATAGGAAACAATGTATATTAGGATAAAACTGTTTCATTACTTACACAGAACCAAATTTGCTGTCATCTCTTACACAATATATATGTGGTCACAGGGAAGCTGACAATGCATCAACCGGACAAAATCTCTAAATGAGCAGACATTGCTACAGGCAGAAAAGAGAGTTCCTCCATCCTTTCTGAGTGACTGGGAGGAGAAATGCTTCTGTAGGAAAACACAGAGGGAAAACAGGGGTACAATGCTGTGCAGGAGGGAGGTGGCCCTAAGACACTGTGCAGCAGAAAGACCCACCCAGAGTGTAAAATGCAGGATTTGGTCAAGTCAGGTCACAGGGTCAGTGAGAGGCTACCTCATGGATCCTAAGTACATTCCATGGTAGGACCTCTGGAGCTACTTCAGCTTTAGGACTGCCTGGATTCAACTTCTACATCCTATAGAAAACATATTGCCAGATGAGCAGGCAAGCATGGCCCCAACACAGATGCTGGGGGGGATTATTCAGGTCCCAGTAGAGGTTCCTTTGGGACTAAGTGCTAGCCATTAGCACAAAGTACCCTGGTGGCACACACCACTCTTGCCCAAGGTCAGCATCACTTCCCAATCTGCCATCAGCTTCATGCAGGAGACAGACACTCAGAAGCATCCTTGTCAGTGAAATGATGGCTTGCCTTCCTGTGGAAATTCTGAGTTTTGGGGGAGTGAGCTGTGGGAAGATTTTGCTTGTTGTTTTTTGTTTGTTTGGGGTTTTTTCCTTTTTTGGGGGAGCCAACTTTTGAGGGGGTGGTAGGGGTGGGTGTCGGCAAATAAATGAAATATGAACAACAGCTCTGGAGAGCTTCCTACAGCTCATAAGGATGGTAATTAGATTTGAAACTACATACCCTCACCTCATTCCACAAAGGGCAGAGCACAGACAGGGGATCCACTCAAGGCAGCACTGAGATACAGACTTTTTTAGAACATGAGTAGTGCCATTCTAGGCTTTGTTTTAATAACAACACCACATTAGGTCTCTTCAATGGATCAAACTTGAAATACAAAATTGGACATGAATGTAGCTGAGGGTACAACGGAAAATTGTAGGAAATTACTTTGTGCAGAAGTTCAGAAGACAAATTTGAAGCTGCTCTGCTCCAGTGGCTGAGATGAGAGATTATGTTTATAAAAACCTTATTAGAACTTTGCAAGCTTCTCTTGTCTGTGGGTCATCTGACTGGTACTCAGCAAATACTGCTGAGGTTTTCTTTTTCCTACTTTGTAAATAATGAACTTACTATGAAGTGCCAGCTTAATTTTAAGAGGCATTATCTGAGGCCTAGTAAAACCTGAATCTAAGAGGATTTTTTTAGCTGAAGTCTTGCACAGCCATTTCAGCACCAGGTTCATATTCTAGACTTTTTTGTCTAAGTCTAACATATATTAAGTACAGATTCACCTTATGTGCTGTGGTAGAAATCAATCGGAGTTCTGCCACTGATTTAAAGAGAAACAAGGCTGGATAGATAAACCTTAGCTGCTGTTAATATGATAAGACAAAAACAAAACCCACCAATATTTGATAGCTTATTTAATGGTATTTTTGTTTGTAACTATTAGCCTTTAGAAAACAGATCCCAGAATGACTTCCAGAAGAACAAGCTCTCTATAAAGGAAGTTCAAAAAACAATTTGGCTTATCTTTTAAGCAATCAAAAGTAGCTACTCAAAACATATTTTTCTTTATGCACTAGAATTCCATTGCACAGCCGCTCTCTTTTAAGAAACCATGTAAGCACTGATTTCAAAATCACTATCTAAATACCCTGGGGAAGCAGAGCAACAGTTTGCTGCAGTGGGACTCCCCTGATCTCTGATGACAGAAGGCATGATCCCCAGTTTTGTATCTAGTCCATGCTTGGTTTTGTGTGCCCCAAGCTCCAGTCCCCCCATGTGTCTGGGTTACTTCCAGAGCCCAGAGCGCAAACACGCCAGGCGCAGGCCCCTCGCTGTGACAATGAGCTCTTGTCACAGAAGCTGCCACAGAGCCCCAACTTCACCCTGGCAGGTCTGTCTGCAGAGTGGCTGCTGTCCCCAGGCAGCTCTACCTCGAGATGCCAATGGACTGATGTCAGCTTTTGAAATGAGCTTGCTGGGAGCGCCTAGATTAGCTGTGTTGCCAGGCTCTCACCACTCTAACTCCCTTTTCCACTTCAGTGGGCTGAGCTTTTGACACTCTGAAAAGCACCATTTAAAATTAATTAAAGCTCCTTATTTTGTACCAAACCTCACTGCTACCAACTCTGTTTATTATGTTTTATGCAGGGTAGGGGGTACCAGTCTGCAAGGTGTTCTGGGCTGGGCTACCAAAACTCAAGGATGAGGAGATATTTGCAAGGCAAACAGGATATTAATGGTGTTTCCAAATCACAAATCACAGCTTTTGCACAGTTTACTGGACTCCTCTGGGGGAATCTACATGTCCCACTGCAAGGTGAGGCAAACTTCTTGGCAAGAGCTTCTTGTGGAGATTTATTCTATTATTTTTACTACTGCCTACAGCATCGTAAAGTTTTACTTGTGGCACACATCAAGTGATTTTTAAAAAATTATTTACTATAAACTTCCACAAAATAGGTTAATACACAAATGATTGGGCCAACTATTTTTGAATCTATATGTTACAGTGAATATATAAGTATTTTTTAACAGCTGGAGGCCAATATTGTCTTTTGGTTATCTTTTCTGAAAGATCTTCTGCCCATCTGATAAAAAACAATAAAGGAATTTAAAGACTCTTTTACTGCACGTTTGAAATGCTACAAGATAGGGTAATGCAGTCATGTAAATCTGTGCATACCAAATTTTATTAGATGGCTGCTCATTGTAGAGGAGATCACAACAGTGAACTAATCCAGCACATGGAGTGTTCTTCAACACTTCATATTTGGCAAACATCAAATTTCTGAACTACCCACCAAAATGTAAATGGCATACTTGATATTCAAACTAACAGCAGGTTGTCCCATACAAAATAGTGTTCTTTAAGTGTTAGACATTGATTGTATAACACTCGGCACTTCCACAACATTTTTAAATATACTGTTGACAAACACTAAGGAGCAAAATGTAACACAAAAGGTGCAAAGTGAAATGATGTAAAAGCAACAGTTAGAAGCAACCACTGCATTCAGAGTGCAGGGCCATGAAACCTAAAGTAGCTGCGGTATTCAAGATCCAGCTAGCTCAGAGGATGCCCAGCTAGTCAAAACAATTAGTCTGACACATCATTACTCATACTGGAACAGCTTCACTCTACATTGATTTAGACAGGGCAGTAGCATAATAGGCTCTTCAGAGTTTTACAGCAAAAAAATCTCCTGGATTCAAAACCACTTACAAATACAATTCTGTTAAATCCTCCTTCCTGAACAAAACTAAAAAGAAGGGAATTTTTGGATGGAATTTGAGTTATACACAGACACGGCTACAGAAGTATAAACATTAGGAATTGCTGGGGATTTCTGAAAGCTGTACTTTTTTTGTTGATCCTGCTTTTTCAGTTACTCACAGAGCAAAAACCCCATTTATCTACTAGAGAAAATGTGTCAGAATCTGGCTCTAAATATCATAAATGTTAACTCTTCTGCTGCACAGTCTCAATTTTAATTCAATCGTGTTTAGGCCAATTCCCTCTTGGCAGTATAGACTGGGCAAGGTTAAAAAATTATTTCTTTTTTATACTTATGCAAATTTGAGAAGCTTTCATTCAAAAAGAAGACTAAAGAGTTGTAAGCATATTTAAAGCTGTAAATATCTATAGTACTTAAAATAAGTTAATATCCTTTCATTTGAGATTTCCAGGATTCCTCTCTGCTTCTAAGCATCCCAGATTGTACAAATGTCCTTGCATTAAGTTAAACTTGCTTCCTTGCTCTCCCCCTTGTGCAGATTCTTGCACCTGTATTGTGAGAATATAAAATGCTTCCAATCACAAAAACATCTGTCTACCAGCACCAGCATGAACTAATATCAACACAAGATAAAAGGTAGAAGAGAATAAAGCACTGAACTCTACAGCCTTATGAGAAAGGGTCTCCAAAACATAAATGATGCTACAAGTTTCCTTTTTAACCAGGGAGTCCTCCCATACACCTCTCAGAGAGCTAAATCAGGTTAATGACAAATATGTCTACATGACACATACAAGGGCTAAGAGACCTAAGAGGTCTCATTGGAGATTAACAGGACTTCAAAAGTGGCACAGTATGGACTGAGATCTTGAGTCACTTTCGTGACAAACCCAAGTGATTAAGGTAAATAAATTGCAAAATGTCTCTACACTGGTTACCAGTCTCCCATAGAACCTGCACCAGCATCTCCTCCCAGCCCTGAGCTCCCCACTGTAGGGACATCACAACAAACCAGCTTGGGAGTGGATCTCCAATTAAAACATCTCTCACTATCTGTTATTGAGATTATTTTTAGTCTGGCAAGCTCTGTGTCTGAGCATGCTGCCTTCTCACCCACAACGCACTCCCACAAACTGCTGTGCCAGTATGGAGAGGCAGGCCTGCCTCAGGAATAGGTGCCCAACAGCTTTGTGAGCAGCCATCGCCTGCAAAAAACCCTTATCTGCACAAATAACTTTGATCACACAGCATCTCTTATAGTGTATGAAACCCAAAGTCCAGCCAACCTTGTATCTTGTCTTCTTTTAATATAATCTTATGCAATACCAAGTGTGCTGACTGATGCTTAAGTAAGCAGTCCACGGTTACTTTCAGAAAAATGCAAATGCTGGAGCCCAGTGTTTACTCTGTGAACATTTGTGTTGATAGAGTTCATCTGCAAGTGTGCAAATAGAGACTGAAAATAAAGTGGGAGCAAAAAAATTTTGAAAATGAACCTGGAAATTCCACCCCGGGCCTTCAAGTCCAGTTTCCTGATATTATCACAAAATCTCTAATATAAACCAGTCAAGATGCATTTAAAAACATGTGTTAGCCCACTTTCCCCATGGGGAAAAGTTGTTCTGATGGCGAGAGGCTCATCGTGTTAAACCTGACCAATCATGGCCAACCTCTGCTCATTTCTTCTCATGGCTGCACTAGTTCTTCACTACACCTCAATTTTGCTTATCTTGCTCATAAGACAGAAAATGTCCCTTCTCAACAGAGAAAATAATTAATTAAAAAAGAAGTTATAAACTGCTATAGATAAATTGTGGGCTCCTACTAGAACTTTTTTGAAGTTTTGATCATAGAAAGTCTTTTGAAAATTAATATAGGCCCCTATGCAAAGCATTTAATCCTATCTCATTCAAATTTCCATCAGTTTTTGGGTGTTGGTTAAACATAAAGAATCTGATTTGACTCTCCCATATATTTTATCTGCTCTCCTCAGAGAAACAAGCACCCATAGGGTCCCTTTTTCTTTTTAGCTGAAAGGAACAAAAACAAGGTTTCTCAAATGAAAACACCATGGATGAAATCCCTCTTAACAGTCAGATACATACATCATTGCCAAGGATTTTTTTTATATTAAGCAAAGAAAAAAATCTCACTAAATCGGTGACAACTTCTTTTTCCTCCCTACAGTCATCGGTAATTGTCTATCTCTATGTTTCTACCTTTCTGTATTTGAAGGTTGAAATATATAAACTGAGGCTGTAAATGAGTCTCCACCTGTAATTGATTGGTTTATAAATTGTCCTTTGGTTGTTGCATCCTACTGACGTGACAAATTTTCTTTCCCCCACTCAACCAGCATAGCACAAATGAGTATTTAAACAAAAGCAAAAACATCATCAGTGCACATTCTCTTTTCTTGTCAGAATGGAATTGACAAAGGAATAATCCCTTGTTGAGAGTTTCTCTCTTTCTCCTCTCTTTTCCCCCCTGCTTAAAGGCCTATGAACATCTGCTTCCCTTGTTTTCCTAAACAAGTCTTTGAAAAACATCAATTCATCCTGCAGGCTTTAGGAAGTTTACTGATCCTATCGGCGTAATAGCACACTGCTACACTCGAAAGAAGGCAGTAGTGCTCTCGACTATTATGTCCTTTTTAAAGCATGGCAAAGACATCACGCACTCTAGCACATCCTTAGTACTATATGACAAATTAAATAATGAGATAGTCATGAATTACCAGGACTAGCAAGTATTTTTTTCACCCCAGTGTTACATTTTACTTATTTATTTACATCATCAGAAGGAAATGATTGCTCAGCATCCAGCTGGGCCTTCAGTTGTGCTGTTCAAAGGGAAATCCTTTCAAATGCCAATGCAAAGATCAAGGGTTAAGATCCCAGTTCTGCTCCTCTTGCAGATGCTGGAAGTTGCTTATCTCAGGAGATTTTGGCCCATCAAAAACGAAAATATCATAGCCAAATCTGTCATTCTCCTAGGGACAGAAAGGCCATAGAATTTTGGATTTGCAAGGAATAATAGAATTTAGATTATTCCTGCAAATGGCAATAAATGGATTGTTTGGGATTATTGGAGAAGGATGCAAAATAGTAAAAGCACAACACTTGTATTCCTCTTTCTGCCCAAAATTTTAGGCTGGATACTAGTGGCCTTGTATTGTGTTTTTCTGCCTAAATCCTCCCATAAAGGTAAGATAAGCTTTCACTGTGGAAATCTGCATGGGAGCTGCAGGAAGACAGGTGCCATATTTCAATCTTTTCTATGTGCTGTTACATATAGGAAAATTGAAAATATATTTTTCAGTGTGTGTGGTTTGACAGTTCTATCTCCTCTTACACTAAGGCTAAAGTGTTCATTTGCCATGAGTTCACAGCAAGTGTTTGTGGAGCAGCTTGTTTCCAAACAAGACAAGAGACTTTTCACCTGCACCAGTGAGGGATGGTATTGCTAAGCATGAAAGAGAATATCTTGATTTTTTTCTCATAAACAATCACAAACAGACTCTGGTGTGAAATAACATTGTCCAGCTGATTGTTTAAACTGTCAACAGTAAAGGGAAGCTATACCTCCACCAAATATCAGTGTTCAGTTCAGATGGGCAAAATTATTTCATTTCTATTTGAAAGCTCCACTAAATTCAATAGTTTCATTAAGTTTTACATAGCTGCTGTTGTAAATGGCTCAGAGTCAGACTATACAGATGCAATAATTAAAGTAAATATCACTAAAGAAATTAAGAACATCAATGCCTTAGACATTTGAATACACAGACGTCCCTCAGCTTCTCAGGCTAGTTTTGATTTCAACCCCTTTCTGCTCTGGAATAAGGAAAATTAAGGAATTTGGCTATTAATTTTATATAGAAAAGCACAGAATATTTTATTCGAGGTCAATATCTTTATCTGGTAGATCCTGACCTTGCTCTTCTCATTTCTGTTACAATGCTGCACTGGCTCCAAGCATTTCCATACCAGTAGGGATGGAAAGAAGGACAAGACTGAATAAATTCCAGACTGAGGTCTTGTGTGGCTGACTAATGATTGCATATCCTGTCCCTCAGAGCACTTGGAAAGGCTTGTGTAGCTTCAAGCCCACAGTGCATTAAAACTGACAGTGTGTGAGGAGCCACTGATTCTGTGGGACACTGAGGTTTGCTAGAGAGATATAATGTTGTCTAGCAAATACCTTTATTTGGTATCACTGGATATTTGTCGTACTCGTTGTTTGGTACCTAGTGCTATTTCAATAATGATTGATAAACTGACAGACTAAAAGGGTGGGGAAGAGAAGAATCACATCACTTCAAAATTAAATTTTCCCATTTTTCCACAAAGCCATAAGGTATTTTCTATGAAATTTAGGTCAGTGTTAGACAAAATGTTTTATAATTTCAGATACAAAAGCCAAAATTAAGCCAAACCCCCTTCTAAATGTTAAAAAACTGTGAAAATAAATGTTGATTGCAATCCAATTTTTTTCAATGCAAAAAGCTGTGAGAATTCATTATAGATTTGTAAATAATTTCAATTAAATTGACTGGGTTTAGCAAATAAAACATATTTTGTTTCACTCTAGAGTTTGCAATGCTTAAGCCCATTTTGTGAGATTTTCATAAAAGGAAGCAGATAATGAGACCTCTTGAACATGGTTTGGTGTTTGGATTTTCCCTTTGTCTTGGACATTGGTTGTAAGAGGTTTTTGCTGCCAGTTTCTAGCTAAACATATTTTCTGTACAATTATAGGTACATGGATGTACAAAAGACATTAATATGGCCATCTGCTAGCAAAGTCCAACAGAGTGTCTGCATATCTCTGCAGTTGCACACAGTTACAGCTGGCTGCGTTTAGCCAACTTTGTTTTAAAGAGGTTCCTCACTCTGCAGTCCATGGAATCTTTGGGTCAGGGTGCACTGGCATTTTGGAAAATGGGGAATTTCAACCTTGCTTGTTTATAAACTAAAAATATGCCATTACTTGCAAGTAAGGTAAGTCTCAAAAGAGTTAAGTACTTTCCAAACTGTGAGCCTTTATTAGTTTTCCTCATCACAGGTTGTATTTCTGAAGAGCACTCTGGTATTCAAATAATATAAATAAACAGCTTTTGAAAGAGAAAGGAAAACAAACAACATTTTAAAAACACATATATAGCATAACACTGTGTACAGTCCTTTGTTATGACCTCTCTTTACACAATTTCAGTGATTTGAAAATTAAGATTCTCGATGAGTCAAACTGAAGTGGATGCCAAAACTATTCAATATCAGTGAAATGCAGTTTAGAGTCAATAGGATTGGCCATCTAATGACGATTAAGTATGCTATAAATTTAAATCTTTGAACTACTTGTTGAGATTTATTCAGGCAGACAAACAAAGATAACAAAAGTCTTTTGTGTGTTTGTCACTCATTTCCGTTGCTCTGTTGTTGCAGTGTCAAATAATGTCAGTTATTTAAGCACAATTAATGTAATTTTAAATTCTCAACAAATTAAATTATAAAGACTAACAGTCCAAGGAGGACCCAGCCCATTTTTCTTGTACATTTTCTTTTTTCTCCCAGTTTTGTGGCAAATTTTAAATCAATGGGAGGTTAGCTTCAAACTTGATTCTTAGAGAAACAGCCCATTTTGATAAAAAATTAATTTTATTTTCATGAAGTTATTTCTCCCTGGTTTTGACCAGGTGAAATACATTTTAAAGTATAATTCAGGACTATGTAATAATTTTCAGAGCACTTGGCAAAAACAGAGGGGAAGAGGTGATAGATTACTCTCCCTTGTGCCAGGATTGTTTGTTTTCCTTTATGATTGTATGTGTTCATTCAGTGCAGGGGGGGCTGCCTTTTTAAATCCAGGACTTGGCTGGTTGCTAACTTCATTTTAGCAGAATAGGAAGGCAGAGTTTTAAAAAAAATTGCCACAATGTAAATGACCCCTGAAGGAAAACTGGAGCCTAGATAAGGAAATATATGGTTGTTTTTATCTCCTTATGAAAAGAATGTTAAGTCCTTCATTTAGAAATTTTGAAAATTAATTGAAGACAAAAAGTTCATCTATGTCTAGGCTTGTTTAATTAGACTGGTATCATGAAAGTTATTCTGTCAAAGCAACTTAAAGCTAGTCTTCTCAAAGAAGCAAAATTAGCACCCATTGTGGTAAAATTATGTTGAATTTCATATAATTTAGTAGGAAGGGAGTGAGATATTTTACATTTTGTGAGATCATATCTCAAGATTTAGTGCAGCATCTAGAATTTCTTTGCAAGTAATAAAGACAATGATCCATTGTGTACTTCTATTACTAATTATTCTGTAAAGATTGTCTGTTCTAAAAGATAATTAGAAAAGGTGAAATTTGATTCCATTAAACAAAACTCATCTGGGACACAATGAAATTTTGTTGTGAAGTAGTAGACTCACTTTGAAGCCAAATAAAAAGCTTTCACATTGATGGAATGAATAAGATTTAAAAGCTCACACCCTTTTTTTTCTCTTTATTCCTGCATGGGCAGCATTTAAGAATAATTAGGCTAAGACTGAATTATATCTGCAAGAAGTTTCAACTCTTGGTTATTTCAGGCAAAAATGGTGTCTTCTGCTTTTTACACAGATCAGTCCTTAGTATTTGTGTTGCAGAAGTCAACTGATCAGGCACAAAATACCAAAAACCAAAGTGACCTGAACTTGTACAGGACCTGACTTCCCTGATTTCCCAACTCGACCTTCCAGCTGTTACAGGGAAATAACCCCAGTGCTGCCCAGAGAAACCCCATACAAGGCTCACCCCAGGCCAGTTCTGGGTCTGAGGAGAAAATTAGGTTGGCTCCAGGTCTTGATGCTTTTCCCAAACTCTCTATAAACTATAACCTGCTTGGCCAAGTGATGATTTAGCAGTATGACCTGTCTACCCAAAAATAGCCCGAGGTCCAGTCAGGAACTGGAAGACTTAACCACTTTGCTCAGACACCAGGGAAGCCAGAACTGCTGCATGAAAGTTGTGTTTGAAGTTATGGCTGCTACTGGGTTCAGATCTTTATTGTCTCGTTTGTAGGTCATATGAAACTACTTAATGGCACAGGTCTTATTGTAAAGAAAAGAATGGCCAGACTACATCGGCAGCCCATTTCTTTGAGGATAACCACTAAACACAATGCCCCAGGAGATAATACGCTTGGGAAAATGCTTTGGGAAAATACATGAAGCTGCTTGAAACCAACTTACCTCAGCTCACTGGACCAAGTCCAAACATTACAGGCTTGAGTCTGGCTGACTGGAACATAGGGCTGCTTTTGCAGCTGGATGAAAATGTTTCACACCACACTTGGACTGTCCTGGGACAGTCCAAGACCCCAAGCCCTGTTCACACGTCCTGGGACGAATGGCTGAGAAGGAAGAATACCTTAAGAACTTCCTGGTCAAAAGGAACATGAAGAGGCAGAAAAGGAAGCAAATTTCTAAACCAGATCCTAACCAGCATGCCCGGTTCCAGCATTACTTTCACCTGCCTTGACATCCCCAAATTAGATGTTTGATTTCTATCAGTAAAACAGAGGGCTCAGGAGATATTGCAGAAGAGGGCATTTTCATATCAAATTCTAGGAACTTCACACCTACCATTCTATCTTTTATGGACACTGAGCACATCCCAACATCCCCGTGGAGAAAGGAAATGTAATTACCAGTGTATAGAAGGAAAACCAAAATATAGAGAGACCAAGAGAGCTGCCCAAAGTTCCATCAATAAGGCTGTGCCTTTCTTGATTCCAGGTAACCATCGTGAGAGGACATGGTGAATTTCCTCTCAAGGATCACACTTTTAGTGGTTTTGCAGAAAACCCCAAGCAGCTCTTTTCCTCGTAGTATGCTGACTGGATGTGGGTTTATTTTTTAAGACCAATTCCTATTTTAACAGAAAGTGCCATTGTTAAATTCTGAAATAAAAAAGAATTTCATCAAACTGCAATCTAATTACAGTGGATGTTAAGAACACATGTGGCTTTTTGGAGCTTTGTGGAACATTCCCATGAAGAAATACTTAGCAAGTGCAGCTTTGTGTACATTTCACTGAACTCTGCCAGCATTACTGACTTTTACCCAGGTCTGAGCCTTACCCTAGACTGAAGTCACAAAGAAGGGATTAGTAGGGCTACGCTGAGGCTGTCTGTCACATAGAAGCTAATGAACTGCTGTTTGGACACTGCTAAATCCCTGTTTCCTTTGCATTTTACACACCTTACCCACAAAAAAGTAGTTCTCATCTAGTGGAAAAATAAAAATTGCAGTCCAGGGTAGTAATGAAATAAGCCTCTTCTGAACAAAAGTTGTTATATCAATACTGACAACAGCATATTAATGTTGCATCCTCTTGAAACTGAGTTAATTGCCATGCTCAATTCATCCCTTCTAAATATGGACCAAAAATATAAAATTACAACAACAAAACCTGATCTTCAATAAAGCATCTCTTGCTTCACTCTTCATAAAATAAGTTTGAAATCTATATATGCTATCTGTTGCCTCAACTCAGTCGCATAGGTATAAATCTAGAGCAAACTGAACATGAGGTACATACACAATGAAGGTATGACAGAGAAAACAAATAGATTTACATTTAAATTTGCATGTTCTGTGTGAATGTATGGTTTATACCAGTTTCAAGGCACTCAGAACTACCCTTCCCTTTCACAGAAGCAAGTTTACACCAAAAAGGGGGGGGTTGGGAGATTCTTCCCCACAGGTAGAGTGACAGCTCAATAATCTTCCTCTGATATCTTTCCAGTAGCTGCCTTGTCTCAAGGCATGTAAGCACTTATTACACGACCTGAATTTAGTTCTTTTCTATTTCCTGAATGTCAGTTTATTATTTTCATGCATTTTCTAGGTGCTGATTTGAATGGATAAAAGAAAAAATTGTATCCTTCCACATTTTTGGAAATATCATTTTCCTGAAGTTCAAAGTATAAAAGAAGAAAATTAAGGAAGTGTGTGGCTATAAAAAATGTTTACTTTAACTGTCTACGCTGCTAAGCACTTCAATCAGAACTAGTAATTTTTTCTTTTAGAAATACCAAGCTATAAATTTATTTCCCAGCTGCAAGGAGAAATTGCTGATACATAATGTGTCTGATTTTCCAAAGTACCAGGCAACTACCTTGAGCTGCTGCACGCCCTTCACCCCCTCTGTACATAAGACGAAGCCCATTTCTAAATGAGCACACATCAAAGGTTTACATCACCCAAGTGAAAGAGAGTTTCAGAGGTGAGAATGGGAAAGTAACAATTTTAAGGACACATCACAAATGACAGTGTTAATCACCAATAAAAGCAAATTGCTGTTGAATAAAGGAAAGTTTCTCCACTGACAGAAGAGAATGTACCCCTCAGTCTGAATCACACAGAAATTGGTTTTGCCACATAGAGTCACACTTTCTACTGAGCCCTTGGTTCTCCAGCCCAAGATTGTAACAGAACTTAAATAGATAACATAAGTTACAGGAGGAAATAGACAGGCATTAAATATGAGCATAGGGACCAAATGAAAAGGTAAGTAATTCAAACTGAATGCAAAGGTTGGAAATCCACTAAGTAGGAAATTCACTCCCATTTTTGTCATTATTTAACTCCTCTCCACACTACTGAATATCGCAAATGGCTCCTGAAGTCCAAATTACAAAATGACTCCTTTATTATATCAGAAATATTTCTACATTAGCTGTGAAATACATATGAAAGGTGCTCACAAATCACAGTTCACATGGCCTAGCCAGTTATCCTAGAGCTGGCAATCATGCTAGGGATGCCAGGGATGTACCAAAACCCACACAGCACTTCAGCAAGACAATTTCTGAACTGTCCCACTCAGATTAGATTTCAGCTAATGCCAAATGCAAAGAATACAAGAATGCCTGATGTGAAGGTGAAGGAGGAAGAGAGAAGGGAGAGTGCAGTGAGAAAATATCAGCTGCCTTCAGAAATTAGGTATTACACGAAATAAAAGAGCTCAAGACAGAGGGTCAGGTATCCTCTGCTATTAAGAACAAGCAGATTTAGTCATGGTTCCCAGGCACTCATTAAAGTGAAACTCAATAGTCATTATTTTATTACCAGTTCTAACCATCCAATGGATGCTCCAGTCTGAACACTGTCAGTTTGCTGGGAACAATGAGAAGATGCCTACTGCAATCTGAGAGACATGAAGGGTGTGATGGAGGGGAACACAGGAGCAGCCTGCTTTTTTCCTTTGTGTTTCCCTTGTTTAACACCTTGGTCCTCAAAGAGCAAAGTAAAGCAAATATGTTTGAATAAGGAATATAATCCAATCAATGAGATACCCAATATCTGCATGGCACCTTTAACAGGACAGTGCTGCGTCTCTCAGGATTGTGCACAGAGCTCATTTCTAAGGATCTTAGGATTTTTATTTTTTTTTTTCTTTTTGCATAAGTCTTACTTGTTTCTTACTTGTTATCCACCTTCACTCCATCAGCACTGCCTTTGTAAAAAGGAGGTCTGAGAAATGAAGAAGCCAAACTCCTGCTATTACTCTTGGTCCTTCAGAAACCGCAAAGGTGAAATTCTGGCTTTGTTGCAATAAGTAGAACACACACCAAAACCTTGAAGGGCAGAATTTCCCTTCCAGGCTGTCATCTGTAACAGCCTCCCCCTATACACACTCTTCAGAGGACAGGGGTTCGCAGGTGGATTTACAAAAACCAATGCCAAAGGCAGGAAGGGAAAGGCTTTGCAAAACATCTGTCCCCAGGGAATGTGATTCCCCTCTAGAGATATCCTCTTCACCTCCAGTCTGTTACACTCTGTACTCAAACCCCATTCCTTACCTGAGCAGGCAATCATGCACCATAAGAACCTCATGAACTTTCAGTATTTACTTTTTTGCTTCTAAGATTCTTACCAGTCTCCCAAGGGTGATGTTTCCAAAGGAAAGGACAAATTGACTCTTAAGAAAAAAGTCTGCAATGAGAATTACATTTAAGTTTTGAGCACATGCTGTGGGTTTCTAGTATACACCAAGGAAAAGAAATCCCACATCTTGTAATAAGTGGGATAAATCACTGCTAAAGATGAAATTATCCCTGTTAGACAACAGGAACAGAATCACTTTTTTGGTGGTTACTTGATTTGTGATTTTTTACATTCTCCAATATTTTTAAAGAGCCTTTCCTTATGCAAACAAGAGCATTCACTGATCAGCACCAGTATCTCTTTGCTTGGGTGTACATTAAGAAAATTAAATGGAATATTCTTAGAAAGACATCTGTGCCTGGGGTGACTCACATTTGATCAATCCCTGTGAACAGTTCTTTTCAGAGGATGTGCAATTATTTGCTCAGTTAGACTTAAACTTTTTATTTATTTAATCACCCTCCTGTAAAGCTTTGATCTGAGCTTCCAAAACCCATTTTTCTAACCACTTTAGCTACATATTTTAAGTCTTATTTTCTAATCAACTTCAGCCTGTAAAACATACAATGTTCTACTTAATGCATCCTATTAGGAAATCAAGCTGCTGCATGGATTTTGAGATCTCTCATTTTGCAACCCCGTGAGCCATTTGGAAGCATCATTACTGTCATTATTCCAGGGGAGAAGGAGAGAACTGGCAGCAGAGTGAGCCCTCTACACGGCTGTCAGCTCTGCCCTTCTAACATTTGCAGAGTGACTCAGAGGTGAATCACAGGTTTCTGCAGGTGTACACCAGGGAGAGCTGGATGATTTCCATGTCACAGTGGTTGCAAATGTTTACTTCATTAGTTCATGGGGTTACTCAGCAGTCCTAGCCAACTCAATTTCTCAATCTTACTGTATGGCAGTTAAAAAAAAAAAAAAGAGAGTAGATAGCAGCCTTGAAATTAAAAACACAAGATCAACAGTCAATTTGTAATTAGAAAATCTGAGCAATGGTTAAAGGTGAATGGATTTATGTGTAGCTACTGTTAAACAGACATTATGAAATATTTCAAAGTGTATCAATGTTAGATCTATTGTGCTCTTCACCATAAAAAGAGGATCCAGTAAAGGATATTTACTAAAATATCCAGTAAAGAATATTTACTATATCCTTCTTCACAGCAGTACACTCTGCACAAGGGATAGCCATCTCCATCCACTGAAAATGCATTTGCCACAAGAAACTCAGAGTGATGTCTCTACTTAGCAACTAATTCAATAGCTTCTTCCAAGTGTCCAGATGTTTCCCAACAAGCCTTTGCTTGCATGAGAGCAGTCACTTGGGATTTATGACAGCATTTCCTACTCACTGCTCCTGGTGTGGCTGGAGATTAAACTCGTGAAACCTCGTCTGCTCCTTTTACAAAGGATCCAGCTGCCACAGGTAGGAGAAAAATCCTGTGTGCAGGACACCAGGTAGCTGTGTGAATCTTCAATTTCTCTAAACTAGATTCCATAAGTCACTTATCCCATTTTATTAGTCTATTTCAGTTATTAGTCTATTCATTTTATTAGTCTATTTCAGTTAATTTGAATTTTACCATCTTTAGACTTCATGATAACCTGCTCCCCACAAGATTGTGGTGTTGGCAAATGTTATCAGTTGACTTCATGTTCCTACTGTCTCAATTCTCTCAGGACTGATCCTTGACCTGTGTCCCACTATAAATGACCTCTTCTGGGCATGAACTCCCAAATGTTTCCACTGACATGAGCTATTTGTTCTTAGATGTAAAAACTTTTTTCCCATGGTCAAGGAAAAGTCTTTCCTAACCTTTTCATTATTTACCTTGTAGACTATGTTTTGCATAGTTACTACAGACAAAAGATTCTGGAAATCTTGGTGGGATTTTCTCTCTGGTACAAACCCAGTAAAAGGTTACAACCAAGTCTGTTCATTCCTGTAATTAAAATTGATCAAGCTGTCTGAGTCTCACTAGAAATACAGACAGTAGAACCTATTTTTCCCTTAAACAAACTTGACCAGTTCTAGGGAAGAAAAATGCTGGCTAAAAATTGAAGACTATGAAGATAAAATGGAGCTAAGAAACACACAAAAGCTGAACATTCTGTTTATCCCAGATATCCTTCACATTTTATGCAAACAGCTGACATCTTCAAAAGATCTCATTAGAAGGTACCCAGCCAGGGAGCAGAGTGCTATGTCAGCTATGCCCTCAGTGCATGACTACACCAATGACACACTCCCTTAAGGATGCACATTTCACCTCTGAAACACTTCTCTACCTAAACTATGATCTTTCAAAAATAATGGAGAATAACAGTCCAAGCTTGTGAGAAGAGAGGCACTTAAAACACATGTTCTAAGCACACCTCTGTAACCCACTGTGCTGTTCTGCATGTTCACACTGAAACTGCAAATGAAATCCAGGGAATCTCTCTGGAGTCAGAGTATGGCAACACAGAATTGGCCATGTAGTGTTTATTAATAAATCTAGCTGGATTATTCTGGCCAAGGGTCCTACCAGGCATCATCTACACAGGAAAAAACCTCCACAAACACTTGCAGTTACAACACAGTGGTCTTGGTAACCCTGATTGTCCCTTCCAATGCTCCACTCCCAAAAGAACAGACTGTGCCCTAAAGCCCCAGGTGGGCAGCAAAGAGCAGAGCTGACAGTTGGCACAGACAGATGGAGGCTGGAGGAGGCAGGATCGCACAGCAGGAGGCTCAGCACCCCTCACCAGGCTCTGCAGCACCAGCCAGATTGTGCTCTGGGCAGCACAAAGTTTCCTGGACTCAAATACAGGAGCAGTGTTCAGGTTATTAAGGGGAAACCTGAGGAAGGAAAGCCTCCCACTCTGTCACAGCTAATCCAGGTGTCTGGGAGCAGCTCTGCCCCAGACACAAGGAAAGGGCAAGGAGGGAGTGGCTCCAGGGATGCTGCATTACAGGGTGGAATAGTGGGGTGAGGACACTGCACAGAAATTGTACATTGATCTGGTCTTTCATTTTTGTATTATTTTAGTAGTTTATGTTCCAGACCCCATGAAAAAAAAAAATACAGTCATGTGAGGCAGGTACTGAATACGATGCAGGTTCACAGTCATATTTAGTAACATCTCCCCTAAAACCCATGCTGTTTTTGACTTAGCAGATAAACCCTGACTTAGCATCCCACCAAGGCAAAGATATCCATAAATACCCATTTTCACCCAGCAGCAGCCATCTAAACAGGGTTGAAGATGTATTTTTAAGTCCCATTAGAAAGAGATAGTGTCTTAATTGAGTTACCATCCTAAAATTGGCACCAAATTCTTTCCAGATTTTAAATACAGAGGACAATGGCAAGAGAGGAAAGAAATGCATTTCAAAATAAAGTATGAAACTGAAATTATAAAAATACTGTGCTAAGCTGTAAATCACATGGCACTGCAAACCAATGTTCAGATGTGCTTTATTTAAAAACTATTCGCATGTTATGCTATACTTACTTAAGTAAACTATAAAAATGTTTTCAAAACTAGAATTAGCTATTATGAATCCATTTCTGCCAGGAAGATGCTGCCCTCAGGGTAAAGGAGCACTAAAACTTACTCCAGCTATAAATATCCTGGTTTTCACATGGCCTGATTGAAAACGATGTAGGTGTGCTTGGCATTTAACCTGGGGAAGTCGTGTCAGCTTCCCTCCCTTCCTCCTCCCCATGCTAACAATGCTGTTTGGCAGCTTTTTCATTTTATCTCACCACAGATCTTTGCCAAAACTTGAATCTGCTCCTGACAGATTAACTGCCACCGTGAAAGAAACTGGCTTTTTTTTTTTTTTTTTTTTTTTTTTTTTTCCTGCAGATTCTGATTGAAAGGATAAGCTTGAACGACAATCTTCTCAAATGGCCTAGTCTTGTCTCAGGCCTGGAGTTGGGAAACGAGGGCCAATACAGTTGGAGAGGCTTTAGTTAGTCAGTAACCACACTTTGAATTCAATTATTTGAACAGTACAACAGACTGTGAGACCAGATTCCCAGCTGTTTTTTAACTTATGTTTTCACTTGCACCTGTGCAAAGTGGGCACAAAATACTTCTAATTTGGCAGTTGGGAATTAGCCCCCATATTTACATTTGCTTCCTGATTCCTGACTTTATTCATCAGCCAGCATGTGGTACACAAGCTGATGAATTATTGTTTAGCTTGTTTTGAAAACACATCACTTGCAAACATACTTTAAAAAGATCTGCAATAATTAGCTGCATTTTATTTTCTATGCTAACTGCACCTTTTTATGCCTTTTTATGTATACATGCATATACAAGTACATTTATGTTCAGTTAAATTTAGTCCCTTATGATTAATTTAGGGTCAAAAGCAGGTCTGAGTGAACACAACTATAAAGGTGGAATTCAATACACTTATACCAGCTCTTAATTCAGCCTTTTGCCTTAAGAGAAATTTCCGTTTTCAGTGTACAAGGACATTTTAATTATTAACTGTTTTGCATTCACTAAATATAAGCAATACTGTAGCTAATTCTACCCTATCTCTTGACCAAAGAATGTTAAATTATCTTGCATTTCCTGTGGCTCAAGGGGCATGCCTGCTGTTATATTGACATCCAGGGACCTGACTGGACACCTGAACCATTTGCTGTGTCCAATACTGAAGATCCAGCACAACAAACAGGGTCCAATCCTCCCTGCACTAGGCACTTTGCCTCTGCCATGGAATATGAGGAAAATTATTCTCTACCAATGATATTTGGATATCCGCAGCAAAAGTCTGTTTTTCTCTTAGTTTCTGCATAGAGAAAAATTATTTTTCAATTAGTTAGATAACTGCCTGCTTTCAGTCTCTGTGCTTTACAGTTCATAAGTCTGGTTCAGTATATTTTTTTCCTCTCATTAAAAGAGTTTCTACTCTTTGCCTTCAGGGGATGCTGGAATGTTGCTATCTATCTCTGGAATGTGGCAACTTCTGAGGTTTGCTTTTTGTCCCATTAGACTTACTTCAGGACAAGACTGAGGAAAGCTGACATAGTCCCAAGCATCCTGAGAGGGTGGTGAGCAAGCCAGCAGCTCAATCACCTTTGTGTGCTCCCCTGAGGCTTCCAGGAGACTGTCTCAGCAGCAGGGCTGGTGGCAGCACACTCCATCAGCACTCCTGTGTGCCCTCCAAAGGAGGGATCAGCTGGGCTCACACTGCTTCCCATCAGGAGAAGTTTCCTCTGTGCAGAGGAAACCTCACTGAACCCTCAGGCCAGCACTCATGTTAATGAACAAGGCTGAGAAAGTGGCCTATCAAAATGAGCTCTGTACAACCAAATGTTCCTCAGAGCTTTACCCACACTCACACTCATCCTTCCCACAAACATCACACTCCCCTCACTTCAGGCTCTCGTTTGACACCTCTCCTATGCTCCCCCACCAGCAACATTGAGGCCCCTCAAGGTCAAGGATCTGTATTTTCTTTGAAGCCTCACAAACAACAGTAGCACTGTATAAATAATAAATAACAGCATCAGTCATGCTATAACAAGTAGCATCAGCTTTAACAACTCATGCCATAAGAGGTGTTGAGAGTCCACTGCAGGATCTTAACATCAGCTCTGTTGATACAGACAAAGAAACTAACTTCAGGCTGGGGAAAGATTGATCAGAATCATTCATCTGGGTTAATATCGGTACGCTGGGGGTCAGACCATCATTGAAATATCAATCACAGCACTTGGGATGTTGCTGCCAAAAATATAGAACTGTAATAATGCATAGGAGGTAAGAAATGTATGAGGCCATATACACCCAGACCTCTTCTCTTGAAATTATATTCTATGCCAAATTTTTTTGAAGTGTCACACCAATGTAGGGAAAGCCTTTGCTCACCTTAATTTACAGAATAATTAGCACTGAAGTTTTAGTTAGATTTTAATCTAGGAATGAAGTGTGTAAATCTGAAATATTATGAATGGGACAATAAGCCCCCAGAAGTCCACTTTGTTTTCCTGCAATGACTTTTGGTACACAGGTTAGTGAAAACTGTCCCACAGATGTGCTGGCTGCACTGCTGGTTGGGTGCTCCAAGGTTGTCCCCATATGACCTGGGAACAAAAGCCAGGCCACCTGTCACTTTTCTAACCTGACTGGATGGGTTTGGGGGAGACCATACCAGCAGCTGAGGAGAGAGGGCAGATACCCATCCAGCTGTGGAGAAATGGCTGCTGCATCAGAATCATGAGCAGAGAAAAAGATTTACCCTCAACTGTATAAATTCTTAGATCCTATTCCAAGTGGTGTGTATTTATAGACATACATTTATTTACATAAGTGTGTAGAGATATATACACACATGAAGTTCAATAAAAATTGTGTGTTCTCATGTACTACCATAATTAGAAGGGAAGAGGGGGAAAACTTTTCATCTTCCAAGGTTTTAGCCATTCTCCAAGGCAAAAATCACTCCTAACCTTGTCTAAAGGGTGACATTATTGCAAAGCTAAGGACATGTTTAAAAATCCTTGAAGGAGTTTGCTTTGAATACTTTGAAATGTACTCTGGTTTTTTGTTTTGTTTAAGTTGGGATGGACAATTGACTATTGTGCAAAGGTAGATTGCATCCACAAGTCGATATCTGTAAAGCAATTTAAAGGTCACTTTAACAAGTCCAGTAATAGTGAGCATTAGTGATTCTGCAAAGGAAACAGACATTGCAAGATAAACCAGAGTGTTCTGAAAGTAACAGCTCTTCTTTCTTCTCTGTGTTCCTGAACTCTATCCTTGTCATATCCAATCACCTTCCAGCAGCATAGTAAGGGATGTGGTTACATGTATTCCATCCAGTGTACTTGTTTCTTTATTTTCTTCTAAATTGTTATTATGTGATGGTCTTGCCCTGTCTAAAATCAACAAAACAATGGCACTTTAATGCAACTTAATACTTGTACACAGAGGGCTATCAATACAATAAATCCCAAAACAACTTCATATTATTCTGTATTTATTAGACATTTTAAAAATGTTTCTGAACAAACCTGACATTTTTCAAGAGTAGAGTTTTTTGTGGTTTATGGTGTGGGGTTTGTTCCTTTGAATTGGACAACCCCTCACTACAGTCCTGTGAAAAGACACTAGAATGATAATATAGCCTTTGCTTTTATCCTTTATAAAATAAATGTTTAAAAGTCTTACTTACAGTCATCCTCTTAAATGCAGTTAGTACTTCTGACAGTGATATCAAGACTGAAACTTTCTGCAAGCATAGTTGCATAAATATATCTCTAATTACTCAGCTTTTATATAGCCTCTGGTTTCCAGAAAGAATAAGAAATGTGACACACGATCAGGACTGCAAGTATTTTTTCAAAGTTGGATTAATTAACATCATCTCAAAACCAGAAAGAACAAAGTTACCAGGTATGTGGAACATTAATCACATCACTAGTAATTAGTGTTAGAATACAGAAATAAAAAGACAAAATGAGGCCATAAGAAATTAGTCTAATCCAACTAAAATTTACCAGAAATACTGTAAGTAAGATTAAAACTACACTTTTTTTTTTTTTTTTAATGGCTAGAAGGATGGGTAGGGAAAGCCTGTCTATCTGGGCCAGATCAACAGAATAAGAATGCTTGAGAAAAACATCAGTGACAGATGGGAAAATTTCAATATGTGTGATTCAACTATGTTATGATTACACCAACACAGAGGTATTATAGGGCAGTGCATAAAGCAGCAATAAACACCCATGGTAAATTTTAACTCATGCAGTCCTTCTGTTATGGGCCTTAGAAATTACAAGCTCAACAACAGAACAAAGCAAGAGGCCCACAGGGACCTGGGACTGCTAATCAGTGAGGTGGATGAAAAACAATCAAGTTTGTCCTCAGAAGGGAAAGTTTGAACACCTGGAGAACAGCATCATTTTGAAGGATCTCCCTCAGATGTAAATCTATTGCCTATTCCACCAACACCAAGGTGTCTCCCCCACTCAACATGGGAACAATGAATATGCTGCAAAATGTCACTCATGGCACAGCCCAGCTGTACCACAGCAAGCAAATACCTGGGAGAGAACTGCACTGTACAAAACCAACTCATGGCTATGGTTGTTCCAAATGACAACAAAAGTAAACAAAACAGAGATAGCAAAATAACCATCACAAATCAATCCTCATGGGCATATCTTCTGTCATCTGCTCTTTGCTCCTACCTTTGTCAAGCATTCTGCTTGTCACTTTTTCACTCTTTTTAACCTGACAGGCCCGCTGCTGACAAGTGGTAGAGGTGAGATTCCTAAAAAATCTGAACTCTGGCATAAATTCTTTTATCCTGAAGAATTAGTTTATGCATTCTCAACCATTTTATTGTTCACTGTTGCTTATTTTGATATGTGCTTTCCTGTATGGTCAGACATGTTTTCAGTTTGAATTATATATGGCAAGGAAATAATCAGGGACCACAAGTACAAAAGAAAGAATTCATTTCAACAGGTGAACTTCTCACTAGGGCATGCACATCCTGGGTATTCCTACACAGTGATCTTAACCTCAGCAAGTCCAATTATACCCAAGCATGTGAACTGGGAACAGATTTTTCAAAGCACAAGAGAACCAACCTTTCAGGTTCTCAAATAGTTCACAACCTGATCTCTGCAAATGTGTTCCTATGAATGAATGTTATCTCAATGCATATAAATAGATTTCAACTTAAAGGGAGATTGCAAAGCTGACTGTTTGCTCTGCATTATTTGTTGTACTTCATTAGTCACCTGAACCCCATGCATCTGAGCACAGTTTACAGCTGCTACTGCCTCATGCCATTCCTTGGAAAGTGGTGAGTGTTCCCAGCCATGCACAATGAGCAGACAAGGCTTAGGATGAGCAACTAACCAAGGTTGTTCCAGGGATATGGAAACAGGAATAAAACCAGCTTCTTTGGCTAATATGAGACCATCTCTTTCCTCCCTGAGATGTAAAAGTTTTATTTCCAACAAGAGACTGGCTTTTCATCATTTAGACTCTGAGTCAAGAAAGCCCCAAAGTTTACAGAGCAACACTGGAATGGTATCCTTAAACATCTGGCTAAATCAGGGCTTCTGTGTCTATATTGCAACACAACTTTTATCAAAGAAACTGAAAATAAAATCCTCACAAGAAAAAGAGATCTTTTCTTCACTTGTGGCTTATTGGTTTTCAGCAGATAACCGCTTGGTTCCAATATTAATTTAAAAGAAAAAAGGCTAAGATACAATCAGTGTAAAAGCAATTAGCCAAATTATTTAATGGATTAATATAAATTACATTGTTTAATTACAAGATCAAACAAAATAATGCTGGTTTCAATTAGAGCAATTCAAACCAGTGGTGAAGGATGAAAATGAACTGATTTTTTGAATGCTGCCAACCAACTCTCTCCCAGAAAGGTTAAATTAACTACATGAAGACATAAAAATTTACAGTAATGACAAATCACTATATCAATACACTCAAATACAATTTTTTAGCTCTTCAGTAATTTAGATTTTACTACCAAAACTTGCAATATTCATAATAAGGTGCATAGAGAGGTGAGGGGCAAAAGAGAGAGGTGGGGAAAGATGTAATCCCATATCAGAACCAGATATTGTCTGGTTCCTGCACAAAGACAGTCCTCTTAGCGTAAAAGCTTTTGTACCACTTAGCTTTAAAACTCTACCTTACTGTTGGACTTGCAGCCAGCCCACCTCACTTTTCTTCTGCACTTCTTTCTCCAAACTGCACTGGCCTCTTCATAGTCCTATTACACAACATAAGGGCTCTCATTTTCAGGTATTGTCCACTAAGTGTGATATCTCCATCTCTTACTCCTTGTCTTAACCATCCTTGTGTTCTTTTCCAGTTTCTGTATCAGTTAAGGTCCTCTCATCCTGATCTGTTCTTATTGGCACTTACCTCTGTAGTTGTGTTATACAGTGTGTCTCTTTGCAAGAAAAATTCTACAAACTGAGATCTTTTATCAAGGCTACACTTTGTGAGGGAAATATCAAATTTTCTGTAGCCTAAACTAGCACAGTCCAGCAAAAAGATGCATGTGCCCAGTTGATGTGCTCCATTGGCACTCCAGGGCACCATTTCCATGAGGGGTCCAGACAACAATTTTGCTGCCAAATACCACCTGATTTGAGTGAGCTGCTACTTCTTGCCTATGTCCATGTGCCCTTCCCTGCTGTGGGTCTGCACACCACTGCTCGTGCCTGACTGGAACCATCACTGGCCACACACAGCCTGTGTGCCAGCCCAGCTTCCCTCCCAGGACACCTGGAGTAGCTGCAGTGATGAGAAGGAGCAAGGCACCAGCTGGGGTTCAGGGCTCTTCCCTGCTCCCCCTCTCACCAAGGACTGCCTCTGCCCTCTAAGCAAAACTGCTGCCAGAGCCATCCAAACCCGAGCCACAGAAACCTCATGAGGAGCGTGACTCTGCCTGCGCCCAGAACAAGGGATTCTGCCGTTAGGCTGTGCAGAAGGAAGCACCTGACTGTTTGATTAGTGTTTTGTGTGCTGCTTTGAAGTGCTCTGCAGAGCCTGGGTCCTTGGCCCAGCACAGCTTGCTTCCTACCCTTTCAACATTACAGCACTGGTTGTTCCATCACAACCTGTCCTCCCACCTATTAACTAGGGATGCAAAAGAAATCCTAGTGCAACCCAGGCTAAAAATGAACATGCCCATCATAAGAAGAAGCTTAAAGCGTTACCTGCCTAATGCACTTGTAGGAAAGAACAATTGTAGGACGTGATGTAGTACATATACATAACAAGCAGCATGACCTTCACTGTGGTCCTGCTTGTTGAAATTAAGGATACCATCTCAGTAATCTCACATCTTCTGCCCAAAAAAACTTCCAAAACAAGAGACAAAATAAAATGTGGGGAGAGGAAGAAGAAGAGCAAACAGCTGCTGTGGCCAAGCTGACAGAGGCCACCAGAGCTGGGTCCAGGGCTCTGACAGCCAGCACCCAACTGCTTGGCATTGACATCACAAAGCACACAGGCTTAACAAGTTGGATTTCCCTCCACAGATAACAGCAACCCAGATAAAAATTGGAACTAACTCTCTATCGAAGATTTTTGTGCACCAAGATGTAACAAAATGCCAAAGACCATGTTTTCAACACTGCTTTCCAATACATTCCAAGAAATACCTTCCTTTAAAGCCACCACTTGTATGAACACAGCAGATTGATGGCCATGTTGCTTTGGCAAGGGCTGGCAATGCAGTTCAGGTGAGCACTGAATCCACTCCTCTTTTTAAATGCATTTGTGATTTTTTAATGGGTCTTGGGGCCTATCAGGGATTGTTCATCCTTTCATACAGGAAGCTTTAGGCTTCATGGGCTGCACATGAAAGAAATACAAAAGGTGGTTAAAATGTAAACTTATCATTTGACTACAGGAGTCAGTGAAGATATTTCTCTATCCAGCTTGTGGCTTGAAAGCTTCATATCAAGCTTGTTAAGATTATTTAAATTATAATAAATTAAATAGATTTAAAACAAGCAACTCTCAAATATAAAGAATCATTTCCCCCTTTATCCAAAGTTCATTATTTGGGCTTTGGAGGGGGGAGCCAGGGTTCTGGATGCAAGGGGGTGGTATGTGTGTGCAAGAGAGAAATCAGAAATAGAGCAAGTACATCTCCAGCCAGACTAAACCAACAGGAATTATGCTAACTTGCTCCTGCTAATCTGTATGTTGTGTTGGTTTTGCTCCACTGTTTGTATCCACAGCAATGTGAGGATGTTGCTCTACAGAAGTCCCTGCACAGCCAAGACCAGGGGCATGCTGCTCCTTTCAGCTCCTGAGCTCTGCAGGCAAGAACAGTCTCAAGCTTGAGCTCACTGCAGCTCTAATTAAAAATAAAGTATGGATGACTCATTTCACTGCTTATTGTTAATGGTTAAGCTACTGGAAGAAGCCCTACCAGAGCTCCTCTAGACCCAACAGACTCATGTGCTGCTCTAGCAGGGAGAACATTTTATTGAGAGCTGGAGTTCTGGTCACAGGTTAACAAGGACCACTGAGGGCCCTAGAGCCAGAAAAATTATTTGCAATATATCAAAACAGGGATCTACGCTGGGGGAGGCAAGGGGGAAATAAACACACACATACAGTGTAATTACAGTATTTTCTTCTTGCATGGGACAATATTTTCACCCACTGTTTCCAGCCCAGATGTTTCCCAGACCGTGTTCACTGCAGTGAAAATTGAAAGCAACACAAGTGCAACAAGAAGTGGGGCTGCATAGATGCCTATGTTTGTGCCATGCTCAACTCAAAATGAGCAGGACTTACTGGATCTGATACTCATGTTCACTGTAACCCCTTTATCTTTGCTGCTAAACCCAGAGAAAATTATATTTAATGCAGGTATATTCCAAATATTTCACACTGTATATCACTGCGGATCCTGTTTTTTCTGGCACTGCTTATTTCAGCTTCCTATCAAAGCTGAGGAAGTTATACCATTATCAAAGGTATAAAAGCATGGTCTTCTATTACATCTCCAGTGCAGTTACCTGAGCCAACAGCAAGTGAGCTCGTTCCACATATCAGAAACAATACCACAGCATTAGTACAGACCTCCACACATGCTACTCCACTTTAAATCACCCTCTCCAGTAACTCAGGAATAACTCTCAGGAAAGGCAATTCTACAGTGGACAGTCAAGCCAACTCATTTACCTTTAGCTTCATCATCTCTAGAATGCTCTACACCATGGACAGTGCAGACCTTCATCACACACAGATACAACCTCATCACGTAACTGCACTGGGGAATGCTTGGAGCACACAGTTTAAGGTTTCTTTCTGTCATAATGACATTGATAAATGAGTTTACTGTAAATAAAGTTTCCTTCATGTATCTGGTTTCCTTAGATATTCATTCATCTGGAGTGACTTGTGTTTTATACATCGAGAATCCTTTATTTTAAAAAATGCCAAGAACAATGATTCAGTATCTGACATTTCATCACTGTCATACTTCAATGTTATGATCTGCTATTAGCAAATGCATTAGTCCATTTATATTTGATATTCTACTTCTCCTAAATGTTTTAAAGATATTTTGGTAACACTGTCCCTTCATAGATAGTATTGCTTGAGAGAGAAAACATTTCCAACATGATCAAGAGTTACAGAGTGGGCTATCTATAGCAGAACCTATTGTATTAACAAGACAAGATTTGTTTTAAGTTCAATGGAGAAAAGACACCTTTGAATTTGAGAAGTTAAAGGGTGTTGCATTACCTAGGCACAATAGAGTAAGTTAATGATGAAGTTTCAGTTTTAACTTGGAAACTGCTGGGTTTTGTAGGCTTCAGCCTGTCACTAATAGGTATATTTTAACGAGATACATGGGGATTTAGGGGAACAACTCCCATTATTGTTAATGGGATTCACACAGCTAAATCCCTGTGCTGGAAATGTTTCTTGTAATATATCTTTAATATAGCCTCTGTGTGTGTGCACACACATGTATGTATGTGTCTAGTTAATGGTTAAATGTATAAATAGGAATATTAGACTTCCAAGTGTTACTGTTTCATTCCATGGTGCATAACTAAAGTGGAAGCAAAATACAAGTCCTGAATGTGTGATTTTTTGACAGCAGTGGGTAAACCTGCTCTGAATGCTTGGCAGGAACAGGGACAACACATCAGTTGCACACCCGTGGGCTCACAGGAGTGAGGTCTGCATCCCTCCTGCATTTTACTGTGTATTTAGGCAGGGTGACTTTTGTACAGTCACTCTTCTTCTTCCAACTGGATCCCAGGCAGAGGAAGGCTATTGAAAATCTAGTCAGTGATACCTGGGAGCACTGTGCATTGAAGTAGAGAGGAAATCTGTGAAATGGCTGTGTTCTGCTGATCTGTCCCTGAGCAGCTGCGGGCTCCTTGGGTAGTGACTGATGTGGAACCTGGATTGCTGGGCCTGTACCCTGCAGAGCTGGTAGCACATGGCTACTACAGCAGCAGCAAATGAATTGCAATAGCTCTCTAAAGAGTTTTCTGAATAAAAGAGAATTTAATTTTAGAAACATGAAGTACTCTCATATTATTACCCACCAGGTGGTAGGCAATACATGCAGGAAGCAGTCAACCTAAAAGAGACTCCACAAGAAAAGAAGCATGATTACCTGAGGGGCCAAGCAGCACCTTGAAACAGAGCAAACACATTGCATCAAAAGGAGTGGCCACCAGGATGCTGGATTTTCAGAAGTACACCTGAGGGCACAGCAGAGCTGAGACTTGAATCGGTACAGAGAGCTGAACATTGAGGGATGAAAAGCAAAGCAGAAAGTTAAAACTTTTTTTTTCCTTACCATTTAATCAGTGAAAAAGAATTAGGAGCAAGTCAAACTCGAGTGTCAAAAATAACATCTAAAATGCTGGAACATCAGATAAAGGTATTTGATGAGAAGCATCAACCAAAACAGAATAAAACTTTGCAGACAGACTAGGGCTTATGGGTGGGGAAAAAAGAGAGCAGAAATTTTATAGCCACAGCTGAAAGCAGTAGCACACACATGTAAAGATTCACAGGAAAAAGAAGTGTTATCCAGTGGAAGCATGCCTCCACACAAAAAAGACAGCTGAACGTGCCCCCAGATTTGGAAAGCAATGACAAGTACTAGAGCAGGAGAAGGACATATTTTCTTGAAGAGGTCAGAGCCAATAAATAAAGGTTTCATACCATAGAACATGGAAGGCAAAAGAAAGACAATGTATGCCTGTAGTGGAAAACAGAACTCTGTGTCCCAGTGACAGAGACATCCAAGAAAGAACATGCAAATGAGCATGCACTGATTATGGTTACAGAGATTTCCAGTGATAATTAAGACATCTACTGAGGTCTGGAGCCCATTTAAAAAAAACCCCAAATGAATATGTGAGCTGAAGAAAAGGCTATTGCCCATGCTGCTGGCCTATTTGTGGCTATTACATGATCAGTGACCAACTTGCTTTCATCCGTATGAGACAAGTGGTAATTTAACTCCTGAAGCACTGATAGGCATCAATCATAAGACTAAACAATGGGGTCATGGAAGAATATTCACCTACATACAGAGGAGTCAAAGAAAATAAACAGCATTTCTGCTTTAGAGTGACTTCTGTCCCACTGTGAACATGGGACTATCAAACAATGACCAGGCTGAGACATGAAAGACATTTGGTCATTTTTAGAGAGATCCATCTCTCAGGCACTCTGAACACCTCTTTGAAGCAGGTACCCTCTTGTTGCCTCCAGAGAATTTAAAATGTAAATTGAATCTAGACTAAGAAGGTTTTTATCACTATTTGTGAAGCAACTAGCTCTGGCACCAGTCCTGAGAGATGTTTCTGATCATTGGTGTAGTACAAACAAGTAAACATGAAAATGTTTTAAAATAAACCAGGTACCTACTGCTCTAAAAGTTTGCCATTATCCCTCCAGTTTGTCTGTTTTCTAATGCTGAAAGTGAAAGAGGGCCATTCATTGTGGCTGTAAAGCCAGCAGAGCAGGACTCAAGCCTAGATCTGCCATAACATCCATGTAAGTGACCCACTTTCTGGGATAAAATATTCCCACTTCACCACTGGTGCTCTCCTACTCTGCATAATTTCTTAAATATGAACTGAGTAAGGAAAGAAGTTACTCTACAGCCTGACGGTTAAGGCAGTGACACAGAAAGAAACAAGATAAATTCCTGACTCAAACACAGCCATTTAAGCTGCAGCTCCTGGGCTGGCTGGGTGTGCTGGCCAGAGCCTGTCCTGTGGCAGCAGCAACTGCTGCAGGGCCCTGTTAGTGCCACCTGCCAATGATTCCAATAATTACTGCAATGACAAGTGTTCTCCAGCAGCCTGAATTTATTTTGATGATGCATGCACTTAGTATAAAGGTTTCCAAAATGGATTCAGACTTGTCTAAAGCCATCACCAAAGTGAAGGTATTTTGACCCTTCAAAAATGATTCCTTCTTATTTTACTTCTCTAGTTCCTTCTGCAAACTTCAGTTTTGATTTGAATGCCATACTCATTTTGATAACAGATCACTCTTCTACTTCCATATCTCACTGCCAAATGGGACTCACCTGTTATCTCTGATTACAGGCAATTCAAACTTAAAGCAAGCCTGTCTATCACCTACTGTTTTAACAGCTGATTAATTAGGGCTACAGGGATCCTGTGGAGAGCTTTATCTGAAGAGCGGCTCAACCATTAGTAGAAGAAACTTCCTTGTACACTCCTAGCTCAGATAACAAAGTAAGATAATAGTTCACAATCCTCCTCCAGCTAATACAAATAGAGGCACTCCCTCTTATCCTAACACATGAGTCAAACCTATCCTCATGATACAGTACTACAGCTGTGAATTCTCCAGTTTCTGAAAATGAATATCAGACAACATGACATTGTTAACCAAAGTGTTACTAACAAAGATAAATTGCCTCTCTTCCTTTCCCCTCCTGTTTTTTTATTCTATTTTTAATTTTTTTTAATTAACATTGAAAGTAGCCAGCTCCTAAAGAAATATGAGGATGCACACTGGTCCTGTCCCCATTTTGGGCTATCATTGCCAAATAATGAATTCTGTCTTTGCCTTGCAAGAACTTTAACTCGCTCCTTAGTATTCTTTTGGAAGATGATTGGTGATCTAGAGCGTAAGAAATTCACCATTTCTTCAGTGTTTATTCCTCTAAATTTTTTTCATCTACATTTCTGCTTCCTGCCCATGAATTGTCCTTATCTTTTACTACGAATTTGGAACCCAGATAAGGCAGGTCCATATGGCCAGTGCATCGATATGCAGAGCTCACTTGTGCAAGGCAGTGTAAGGCTCTTGAAGCCAAAACATAGGCTGGCTCCAACATTGATTAAACATATTAATGTGAAGAAATGCCTGTCAAGTGTGAATGACACACTGGATCAGTGGCAACATGCATCTCAGGAATTCTTTAAATCCTTGGATTCCAGAAGGTGGCTTCCCTAAAAATCTACTACTAGCCACCCTCACTGAAGGCAATTATCTAGGAAAGTGAGTGTTTTGTTAAAACAGACCCATAGACCCATACAGAGTCAACATCCTGCTGCCTATAGGGGCTTTAATTCCAGTTAAAAAAACAAACAAATGAAACAACAAAAAAACCAACCAAAATGAAAAAAGCAAGCAACAAAAGGGCTGTAACCCTGCAAAAGCTTTTTTTTTTCTTTTGCTTTTAATAGAGAGCCTGAGTGAAGAACACAGCATTTGCCCATTTCTGAAATCGCAGCCCATCAGCAATAAAAGCAGTATTTCTAGCAAGCTCAGTATAAAATCTCATTGGCCATGGCCACAACATCATTTCTCATTATCTCATTATCAGTTAAGATTCCAATGTGAGGTTTTTATGGTACATTTCCAAATTCCGTCTGGATTGGCTGGGTTTCAAATGGCTGAAACAACATGATGTTTCTTCAGGATGCAGTCCCATTTAACTGAATCAACCCAATGCACTTACAGATGTTACTCATTCTCGAGGTAGGTAGGTTGGTATATTGCAGGATTTTGAAAGTAAGAGAAGGCATCAAAAGACTTGAAGGGTCTGCCACCTTCACCCAAAAACTTAAATAGGGATTCATAGATCATTAAATCTTTACCATCAGGAAGATATTGCTATGTCATAAGGAAAAGTTAGTCGAGGAGTGTACTTCCTGCAGAAGTCAGCTTTGCAGAAGAGAAGGAATGAATGCATCAACATCCTTGATAAGACATCTACGTTTTTGAAAGTACTTCATACTGAATGCCAGAACTTTTGATCTATTTCATACATATTTTACCAATTAAAGGAATGCCATATTAATCTTTTCTAAACAACCTTGCAATATCCATCTGTTTGAATGATTTCTCAAGAAGAAGATTAGAGATTTTAATGCCTGATTCACATTTGTTACTGAAGGCATTAACCTGGCAAGTTGAAGCAAGTGTAGAATTGCCAGCCAGGCTGAAGGAAGGAGGTTTAGACCTCACTCTCAGAGGCCCAATAATGCCACCACTGTGATTCACTTGTTACTTTCACAAGCACAGGTTTATTTTTTTCCCACATACAACAATGAATAAAGCACCAGCAAAACTCAAATTCCAGAGAATTTACTTTCTGCCTAAGATCCCAGCCAGGTGTTTCCCACAGTTAGGCACCTGCTCAGCAGGGAGCAGCACACTCACAGGGTGCTGGGCAACATTTAAATTACAGGTTTTGCATGTGGGGCCAAATCCTATCCTCATGGATCAACACAACCTTAACCTGGATCATCCTCCAAAATGTGCAATGTGATTGAAGTCATATTTCACCTGATCTGTAACCATGATATACCCCCGTGAAACATAGAGATTCAGCAGGACAAAAATGCAATGCCTTTGTCTTTTTCAAGAGAAAAGGCCGTGCTTTGGAAAACTTCTTTTGGCAGAATCTGTGCCAGGACTAATGACATATGGTATCTTTCCTAGATTTGCAAGTTGAAAAGAGAATGAGAAGACCCCTTTCATTACAGCATAATAGCACGCCTGCGACAGTTCAATAGCTGTAATGAAACATGACAACCCAGGTCTGCTTCCAGTGATGTTTCCAGCCAGAGTCTGAATTACACACTTTGGAACATGTGTCAAGTCACAACTAAATGCAAAATTCCTATACATTTGGGGGGAGGGATATCATCTTAATTTTCTTATTTTGTAATGATCAGCCATTTTCAAATCACCAGTTTCCAGAAAACGTTGTAAATGGGTACTTGTTCTAAAATAAACATATTTTTCCCCTTATTGTCTTGGGATATTTAAAAACATCTTCCTGAGACCTGGCCCTGTAATCTGTGTCAGTGATCATTATATTTAAACAAAGAGCAGAACATGAAGTCACAGTCAAATAAAAAGATATTTAAAAGCAGTATGCACGTGTTCCCTGTCCAGCTGGAGAGAGTCTGAGTTCAAATCTGGCTGCTGAAACCTGTCTTTAGGTGTGCTTCTTATGCCAGCAAAATGCAAATATTTGTAGTGTACTGCAGTTTAATAATATACATATGTATCAAAAACCAAAATGCAAATTGGGATTCTCTTCTCCTTATCCTAAATTTAGATCCTCTTCACCCAACTGGCACAGCTTACATGGATTTACAATACTTTCTTTATACCAGCCAAGGCTTCTGACTATGAGTGACCAGTTTGTTCTACATTGAACCACTTGGCTTGAAATTTAAATATCGTGACCTAGGTCTACCAAAAGTCACAAAATTTTCCTACAAATCCTAAAACCTACAATGATAGATTCTCTTTGGTTAATGTCTGCTTGGAAACTAAAATGGTGAAAAATTCACCACTTTCATTAAACAAAAGCTCAGACTGTCATGTTAACACATGACTCCAGAAGTTATGACTTGAAGAGAAACATTAAGTATTTCTGTAAACTCAGAGAGAAAACTACCCACAGCTGATGACACTGACTGTGCACCCACTGGTGCACTTGTACAGGAAAAATGCATCTTGAGTCTCATGCAGACATATGAGATAAATCCTGCAGAAACAGAGCGGGGTTATACATGATGAAAGAGAAAGCAAATTCCTTCAGCTTGGCTCCCAAAACACTGGTTTGGAGCTCAGACTTTGATCTTCATGGTTAAGAAGTGAAAATGCTAAACAAATAAACTAAGACCCTAAAAATTAGCAGGACTGCTATAAGTTAACAGATTTCAAATTGCTTGTAAGCAATGGGGTTCTTCCGTGTTCCAAGCAAACTGTTCACACAGAGTGAACAGAGTCCAAATTCACCCATTTGCCAGCCTTCATCTCCACTGTTAACTTTAATTAAAACAAAGGCTTCCTCTAGTATTTCTCAAAAGTTGATTTTTCTTTAAAACAAAATCTCTTTGGCCTCATTTTTTCCTCTCCCCACTCAAACCTTCTTAATGCTCCTGTGGTGGCACTAATAGGATTCCATTATCTGACACACAGTGAGTCATCACAAAGAAACAGAAAACCTTGCTTCCCTATGCAGGAGTCAAGTACCTGCTCCTTTGTAAGGTCTCAGCAAAAAGGTCTCTGTTCAACTTAATTCCTCTCTTTACTGCCAAGATATAAAAATAGGGGTGCTTGAAAATGAGTATATAAATACAGGGTGGACAAACAGTCAACAAAAGTCACATAAACAGAGAAGATATAGCTGGTTGCATTTTTCATTGCAAAGTCCATACCAGTGGGTCAAAGGTTCAAGGACTATAGTAATTTTTTGAAACTTTCCAGCATATACTTTGATATTGTCCAAGGCCTGAATCTGTGACTTGTAAAAAGATGAGGACTGTGGACAATTTGGCTTTGCACTTACACTGTAAAATGTACTTAAAGCCGAACACAGAAAGTGAAATTAAGCAAGAATTATTCAATTTAGAAATAACTTGTATTAACCCATTGAAATGCAAGCTCTGGAAAATGCAAACAAACTACATATAATTTTAACCATTATTACACTAATAGGGTCAAATTCTAATCTCAGTGACCTGGGTCCATCTGCTTTGATCTCTTAAAGGATTGTACACATCTGCCTAAGAATGGACTCAATAATTATAAATTAGCTGTGAGCAAAATCAGTCACAGTGAAAACAAACACCTGTGCTGTTCTCAAATGATGGCTCACATATTCAAAAGTATTTTACATCTTTTAGTTTGGATTCTAAACTTCCTGCAAATTTGGAGTGATAGTGCTGAAGACAATGGGGATTTCTATTGTTGTAATGAAGGACAGTCTGTCCACAGAGATATATTTTTAATAAAATCTTCAAACAGTCATTTTAAGTGAATTTCACAATGTCTTTGCTCAAAAATGAGCTGTTCACTAACTGAAGGTAACAACCAAAAAGAAAAGTTAAGGGATAAAAAAAAAAAAGGTTGAAACTGTAGGGACTGGGATATTTAATCATTGATAGCACTGACTGAATTGTAAAGAGGCTCAAAAGAAGGTGTGTGTGAATGGAGATGTCAGATTAGCTTTCCTACTGGTTGGGATTTCAATAACCGACAGTAGATAAGATATAATTAGTATTCATATATTGAGGCCAGAGATTTGGAACCAGTTTTCAAAGTATTGTCTAGCCTTGAAAAAGTATGAGCTGCTTTGTTAAATTTTTACAAAATATGTATTTTAATAAAATGCACTTCACTTCACAAGAGAAGGAAAAGTGCTAGATGATTGTCTTAATGTTTCAAACATCAGAAAACCAGCTGAGAAGCAAATTATTTTTGAGAGTCCTGGAAACTGCATGACTGATCTATCAAGACTTCCACTGTACTTGAAAGGTCCATGGGTCACAGCCGCAGGAAGTCCCATTTTGAGACCCAGCTATGAAGTTATTCGAATGGCCCGAAGATATATCCCACATCAAATGGCTGACCTCCTGCACTTGCATACTGCAGGTCAGCTTACATTTTTTAGCCAGAGGCCCTTGCTGATTCCCTTTCATAATACCCTGGAACAAAGAAACACACTCTCAACTTTGTGGGAAGTCTCCGTGGGTTACCTAGAACTCAGCTTGGCAGAACCGAGCCCAGCAGCTCTTATAAACAAGTGCATCCCTTTCAAATGGAGGCATAACAGGATACATGCAAATGCTGCTTCCCAGCATTTCAGAGACTGCTCAAAACAATTGCTCCAAGTGGAGTTTCTGACTGCCTTTAACAACTTCTGTCCCAAATTCTGCATCGCAAAAGCACTTCAGATTATTTGGCTTTGAAGAAGTAAAATGATGACCTGCATAAATACTTTCCTAAAAAGCTCTCAGGTCACCCTTAAGTCCCTTGCAGGAGGTCTATAATGGTCTAACCAACAGAACTTGCAGTAACACAGCCAGCTTTCTATAGACAAACAATCCCATTTTTAAAATTTCTGGTTAACGAGAAAAGTCTGCTACTTAGTGTTGTATGCACCACAGAGTAAATAGATTAGAAGTAATTAGTGAAATGTTAAGAGCTTCATTTACTTTTCAAATTTCTTCCGTCTATTCAGAAATGTTCACAACTGTGAAAAATGATAAAAGTTTATGCAACATACATTTGCTGAAAAATTATAGAATTTAAAAAAAAATCTATTGAACCACTAATACTACCTTCCACTTGTGCACTAGATCACTGCTGTATCAGTGTTTTTGCTACATTAATATGTGGGACAAAATTCTCCAGTCTAACATCCACATAACTGAATACTTGCAGAGCACTTGATTCTACAACACACAAAAAATATCATGAGTGGTTTAAAACAGTCATTGAAATTATTATTCATTTATACTATTCATTAGTTTTCTCCTGTATTCATTTCGGTCTACATTAAATAATGAAATTTTTTGCCTCTAAAATTAAAACATAATAACCTCTGTGATTCTGTTAACTTCTGAGAACAGAACAGCAAAATGTATCATCAAATACAGAAAATATGAATACATAAAGATCATGTGCCCAAAGCGTTCAAAAGTTCACAGCCTGGCTGATTTTTTTGTTTAGTAGAAATAATAAACTTTAGATTTTTTTCTATTTTTCTATTTTTTTTGTTTGTTTGGAATGAGATTTTGTAGTCTGTATCTAAGATATTAAAGCTTCACAGTTTAGTATTCACATTTTAGGGCCATCTACTCTCATGCCTGAGTCAGATTTAAAGAAAAAAAATGTAAATAATATGAGGGAGGAATTTATCTATAGAGGCACTGTCAACAAGCAAAAAGAAAAAACAAAATAAAAGCAACCAAGAAACACACAAATCCAAAAGACCAGAGAACCTGTAAATACTAAATTAACATTCAGACAGAACTGTTTTTTAGGGCATTAAAACATTGCCTCCTAAAGAGAAACAAAACAAAGACAAAAGAAAATCATTTGCATTTAACTTTAACTTCATCTATTCTGCATGAAAATTAGGTCAATTGCTATGGAATTACAAAGACACTACAGCACGAAAAAGCTTGGCTTTCCTCTATTTCATATAAATGGACTGATATGAAGATAAATAGTATTTTCTGTGACTTTATTACATTACATTTTCTCTTACATATAGATGGCAGTTATGAACAAACTGAATTTGTCTCCTCTGGCTCTTAGCAAGGATACTGAGATACAGTGAAACTGCCACTCCTGAAGCACAGATATTTGTAACTGGGCTCTCTTTTATCCCCCAGAAAACTTTTAGGTTCACTTTTCAATTGTTATTTTTTCAGGTTAGGATTGTTGTTTTTTGTTTTTGTTTTTGTTTTTCTTTCTCCAAACATAAGTCAAAAAGTTGTTGCAGTTCACTTCAGAAGACCCTGAAGTCCCTGGGCTGCCTTGAGCCTCAGGGACCCCAGAGCACCTTCACAAAGATACAGTGGCTGATTTCAGAGATTATTTCACCCCCCTCTGAAGCACATCATCTCAACAGTGAAAAAGCACCAACTTCCATGACAGCAAAATAAAGCAGAAGACAGGACCCTCAGGTTCCAAGTAAGGAAAGATACTTGCCAAACACAGAGAAGTTAAAGAAACCCTGCAAGCTGAGCCCAAGCATTGGGAAGAGTTTCCAAGTCAAGTCATTGACCCATCGACATCATTTGTTTGGGAAGCGTTTGTTTTCCAAATGCTGCCTGAAAATATCAGGTTTTTATTACAAAGGCTGAAATCCCATGAAAACAATCACTCAGAAGAAAAGGTCACAAGTGTGCAGGTTTAGTGAAGATAATACTGGTGGCACTGTGGTGCTGCTGGTAAACACCTTGTCCCTGAGGAGAGACTGCACCAGGCAGCTCCCAGCAAAAGCAGTGCACTTCCTGCCCCAGGGACATCCTCAGGGAGCATCCAGCAAGTCCCACCACTGCAAACTGCTTCCATATATCAAACGAGAAAAATTTTTCTGGTTATTTCGAGCTGTAAAAAGAAAAAAAAAAAAAAAGGGAACAAAAATGGGCCTGTGCTCAAATCTATACTCACACCTAGGAAAAAGAAGGATTGAAAAGAACTCTCTGTATGTGTGTACACACTCACGTTAGCTATTAAAAATATGGGTGTGCTTAGTAGCTGAATAGACCTCTTCTATTTGGAGTATTTTTTAAATACAATTCCTGAAGCTTAGTCCACATCATTAATGCCGTGAAAAGTGAGGCTACTGTGTGGCTTCAAAGCATAATCTTTTTTCAGAAGAGTAGACATCTGCCGCGTTCATTTTACTGCAGAGGTTTTTATAGAAAGAAATTAAATAGGAGAGAGGCATGTAGGGGGAAGGGGTTTTTTTAATGTAGAGGAAAGAGTTCTGCCCTCACGTTGACATAATAGCCATCAGTAAAAGAGCTCTGGGACAGGCAAGCTGGGCTTTGCTCTCCACTTCGGTGGGTCAGCAGAGTGGTTTGGGTGCTGTGGCCAAGCTGCAGCCCTGGGAGTCATCACTCTGCTCCTCTCCTGCAGTGCCTCTGTGCCTGAAAAGTCTGGGTTAGAGAAAGCCATCAACCCAAAGCATTTTTATTAACTAGTTCCATATGGGGATAAGTGGACTTGGGAGCAATTGCATGCGTAGAGAGACTGCTGATCTGAGAAGAATAATACACAGGTAAGCAAGAGGTTGCACAGAGCTGCAACTTTCTTGTCTGCTTCCTCAACAACCAGGGCAAGGCACACCACTTCAGCTGCAGTTTTCTAATCTTCCTTTTCTCACTGTCCCCTCATTAGACCCTGAGTCGTTCAGAGCAGCCTGTTCACCATCCCAGAGCCTGAGGAGGGCTCAGCCAGGTGCCCCATTGCAGCCACAACAGCTCTGGAGCAGTAGGGGCAGCCTTAGGGCCTCATCCCTCTGCCCTGCTGCCAGAAGGCACCTCCTGTGGATGGTAGCAGGATTTAAATGCTTAGGACGTAGCTGTTACTTAGCCAAGGCAGATATATGCTTATCAAAGTATCTGACCTACTGTGCTTAGAGCCACTGACAGACTTCCATTGTTCTGCTGATTACAAACTGACATGCAGGAGGGAAGACACTGCAGCTGCCCATGCATAAGAGGGGATTTTCTCAGGGATACACCAACAGGACATCCTTCCACTGCTATTCCCCACACATCATCTGTCACTCAGCTCTACTGCACAAGTCTGCTGTAGCTGGGGTTTCCAAAACAACTTCCAGAAGACTGCATCATCCTGGACTAGAAAGCAAATATGAATGCATGATTTTCCTTAGCCATAAAACTCAATGTATATACACAAGAAGGGGATGATTATTGATTTCGGAGTCATATAATGATATCAGATATCTGAAAAACATGTGGAAAGGTAGAACCAAGGTTGCTTTTCAAGAGAGGAAACAGATACAGAAGTTGACCTTAAAACATTTTTGAAGTTACTGCAGCCCAGGAAGGGATGGGCTGCTCTCCATGACCAGGCAGCCCTACCAGAAAACAACAGCAGCTGCAGTGAGGAAAGGGACACCTTAAACCTTTGGGAACAAAACCTGATGGGGTGAGACCAGCAAAGCACTAAACCTGATTGTTGTGGAGCCTCCAGCACCACGTGGCTTCTAGAGAGTATGGACAAGCAGCAACCAGGAGCAACATGAATACATTTGTCTCCTTTGAGGCTGATGGACAAACCAGATGTCTTCGACATAATAATGCTGCTACACCACATCATCACACCTTGGATTCACACTGTTGCTTCCTGTCAGGTACCACATCTGAGACTCCCCAGGTTCACAAAGACACACGGCTAACCTGGAGAAATTTAACCTGTTGCAGCTAGCTGGGTCTCAGGGGAAGCAAGATACAAAGCTTTTAATTGCTTTAAGTGTTATGATGTTTGCAAGATATGTTTTAAAATAACTCTTTCCAGGAGAAAGATATTTGCCAATATGCTGTGACTATGATTTTTTTGTACAAAAAACAAACAAACAAAACAATCCCTTGGATTATTTTGCCTCCTTGAGAACAAGTTGCAGCTCAAGCATTTACCCAACAATAGATGATGTAATTTCTCTTATATCAACAATAAGATGTTGAGATTCAATGTCAGCTACAACTTGATTGATAATGTTTGAAAGGCAGAAAACTGACAAAGTGCAAATACTCTGAGTTCAGAAAGTTGAGGTAGAGAACAATAAATGGAAAAAAAATAGAAAAAAAATTGATCTGCACAAAAAGTTACAACACAATCACTGCTCCAGCTATAATACATCAAAACAATGAGTTGAAGTATATCACTACCATGAAAATATTACCCCAAGTTAAGAAAAGAAGCCCTCAAAAGAAAAAAAAATGTGGTATATTCTTTTATACCAGGTAAATACTGAATCTCTTTACCATCCTGCCTCCACAGTAAGGATCAGATTTCCAGATCTTTTACTATGACTCTTACAGACACATTTCCAAAACGGCTGTGTGTTACTTAAGTAGGATGAGACGTATTGGAAAGTTGGTGCTCATTACGTGATATTGAAATGACAAACTTTTGAAATAAATAAAAAGGGATGTGCTTTTCTATTAAGACTCTCTCAAAGGGAGCATAAACATCCATTGAACTGCTTCACTATCACTTTCTCTGTTAAAGTCTAGTGCCTGCTCTAGACTAACATGCGCCCCACTCTTTTAGTCAAGCAACACCCCTTTAATTTTCATTTCAGTCTTTTGCATCAAAACAAAAACTGCATCTTATTGTAACTAATATAATTTATTTATACTTGATATCATTTGAAAAAGTGATGACACAACAACAGCTCAAGCATGAAGCATTTTTAATTCTTCAGATGAAGTGACAGATGATTATCAAATACATTTCCTTAATATTTAAATAATAAGTTAAAAAATTGTTTGCTTTAAAAAAGTATATGAAACACAAAATAGAATTCTTTATTCTATCTTCTGTGGTTTGGAAGATACCTGGGGTGACAGGTCACACAGTCATAGAAACTTGAGCAATCAGTCCAACCCTCTGTGTGAAACATTTGCTGCGATGTATTGCTCATTTCTTGCCAACACTCTTACCAGTCACTGTTTTCATCACTTGCCTTGTGTTTATCCATCTTCTAACTCATTACTCTCCTTGACAAGCCCTTTCTTGCTCAATAATTTTCTTCCCCCCCCCTCTTGCTACCATCTACTAGTGACAAAAATTTTCTAAACATACAGTAAGTTGGGTTTTAATTACTCAATCTCCTTTTCAAACATTTGCAGTTTACTCAGGTGTGCTGACACTAAAAATAAAAAAACCCCAAAATTCAAACATTTAGTACAGTAATTCTGAAATTAGGCATCATGACCCAAATGGGGCCACCCACAGGAAGAAAATGCAATGGAAAGAGAAAGAGGAAAAAATTGGGTAAAAATCATCAATGCCAGGTAGGAAAACCTGGAAACTGCCTATGTACCATAATCTCCATGGCCCAAATAGCCATATCCTCATTCTCAAGGTGTGAGTTGACTTTTTTTTTCCAATCCTATTGTTTCATTGGCCTGATAAAGCAAAACATTTTCACCAGCAAAAACCCTAATGTCATGACAGCTGGATCTAAAAAGTTCTCCTGAGGCCAATTCAAACTTCTGGCACATACTTCAGAGTTCTGTCAGGTCTCTCATCAATCTAAAAAGATTTTTTTTTCAAGTTTGCTTATTGGTTACAAAATTTAGCAATCGTGCTGCTGCTTCAGTGGCATCGTAGTAAGAACAGACTGTGGGGTTTTGTTTTGGCAGAGAGGGACTGGGTGGGGAACTGATTTTGGTTAATAGAAGGATTTGGCTGGGAGCCTTTTGATTTGGCTTTTTTCCAGAAGAAAAAATGCCATTTGTGGTCTGACAACAGGGTTTCTCTTGACCAATTTGGCTCCTCCCATAAGTAACAATAAACCATGACTGCTTTATTGCCAACTGAGTTCCAAGGAGTTTTTCTCCACCACCCATGAGCAGGAGATGACAGCACATGTGAGTGCAGGGAATTCAATCTACTGGAGACAAGGTTTGGATTATCTAATTTGTAGATGAAAATTGAATTACTATATAGGTGATAAAATAAAATTTTATGCAAATATTCATCCCCTATGAAATGGAAGATACTTAAAAACCTTTTAATGTGGCAGAACTGATGAGATTTTGGCTACAGAACAACCAGTTTTCTCAAGCTCCACAGATTCCAGAATTGTCTTTCTTGGTAATGTCAAAGACATAGAATAGCATTATCTTTCCTTTATCTCAGTCCTTGTAGCTAGAGTAAGGCACAGGTCAACAGAATTCTGAAAAATTATTTATTTTAATATACATCTATTATTATCCCCCTCACTTTTTAGAATTAAAATGCAAATTAATTTCCAATTTAAGTAAACACTTCCTTTGATCTCCATGTAGACAGTGCCGGTTGCTTTGAATGAGAATTAATATTATCTAAGTGAAGAAGTAATACTTTTACTGTGAAAATCCATTGAATAAGGGCCATCACTTAAGCATACCAGTTTGAACTACCAGTTTGACAAGTTACAGAAAGAAGAAAGTACCAGCTTAAGCCAATGGCAATTTCATGTTGGTGATTGGTTCTGAAATGCCAGTTTGGACAAATTTCTATATCATTTGTCCATTTCTATATCATTTCTATATCATTTGTCCATTGTCAGTTTACAGATGTTGTGATCCATAAAACCCCTGGGAATGTAAGAAACAAGAAACCAAAAATAATCCCTATCTCCCCTAAAATCCATGAAAAAAAGGGTCAAGAAAAGAAATTAAACATATTACTAAAACATTTTGTCTCAGAATGAATAGGAAAAGAATGTTTAGAGATATATTCAAAATCATGTTACTTCTGCTACACTTCTTTTTTAAAATGCTCTCTGTGACTGCTTAAGTTCCTTTGACAGAAATGCTTATTTCAACACTTACTGTATCAGACAAGAGAAATCCCTACATATGGTGAACCTTCCTCCTTTACAACAAATTTAGTAGTGGACCTTAATACTGTGCCATTATTAAAAACATTGTGATTGTGCATTAAAAGGTCATGCTCATTTTCTAAGCTTTTCCTGTAGAAAACATACATTTCTACTATATCTGCACTGTAACTTGCGGGCTGCATTCACTACAATTTTCTGAGCTGTGGGGCTATAATCTTCCTTTTTGTTTACTTGTCAACAATATTAATGCTTTCTATTTTAGCACTTTACTCTTTTCCCAGTCTGAAGATATGTCAACAGGCAAAAAAGCACACTTAGTACTTGAATATGTAATGCAGTTTCATCTTTAGGCATATTTGTCATTATTCAGAGGTTAAGAACTTATACTTATTTCCTAAACATACCATCAGTATGTGCTAACTAAATTATACATGGTACATTTCTTACATTTAAATAGAAAATGAAATTTTCTATCAAGAAGTGAATGGGCAGTAAAAATATTTTCCAACCATTACTCTCGGAAAGAGTTTCTAAACTCTTTCTACGTGATTTTGCCAAGCCTTAAAGGACCCCAAAATTTGGTACTGCTAAACCAGGTAATCACAAAAATGCTGAAAGATAACTCTGATGAAGAATACTATTGTAGGGTGCAAAGAATACTGAAGCCCATTTAGTATTAGTGTGATTGGTGGTTGTATTGCTCGCTCTATAAGCCTGAAAATATTTCACATGAGCTGAGTTTAAAGATTCCATTAATCACTGTCAGCAACAGAAGCCAATTCCCATAACAGACTATTAATTTATGCTATACTCCACTTTGTTCATGAATGTAACATCTCATGACATTGGTCAGAAAAAAAACACTAATTTAAGATCCAAGATTTTTGCTGTACTCCTTTACAATGTCACTATTTCACTATTGGCAATAATTCATAACTCAAAAATGCCAGCAGTCCTTTGGCAAGGTCCTCATCTTTCCTAGATCTTTATCAAATAGGATTAAAACAAGTTGAACTCTTGGCAACATCTTTTGGAACTCTTGGAAATTTTAGCACTTCCCAATCAAAGGGTCCAGATATCTGACACACCATAATGCTTCAGGGCTACTTCTTGAACTGTGATACCTCACAGAACATGATACTGGCATTTGGTCACAATGTCTTTTTTTGATATGTAAGATTGACACTTACTGCAATTACCCTTTCTGCAAGATTCTGCTCCAGAGATGTGCAGCCTCTCAAATTACTGACAGCCCTGCCACAAACCTGACTTTGTTCTCTTAACCAACTACTCCCCATGGCATTTCATTAAAGGGACATTTTGACTGAAAGCAGTCTTGCCAAATACCTTTCTACTCATAAACTGGTTTGTCATTCCACTTCTGGCTGTCTTTGTTGAATGACATGCAGATTTGGAGGTAATCCAATTAACAAGTGGAGCAATTAATATCACAAACTATCTTCATGCTAACTTTGAGATAAAGGGTTAAGCATTTTCCAGTGACATGAGAGCTAAACAACATATTAACACCTTACATTTATGCAGCCTCTTCCACCACACCTCTCTCAGCATCATCAAAAACTGTGAGTTGTTGCCAGTCATTGTTTCTCATGGAATCCCCCTGGGAACTCAAGAGGATTTTTGCATCTACACTCAGCTCAAAACTTATTGTATGGAAGACAGAGATACGACCCTCATCTGCCTTAAAATGAAGCATTGGTTTAACAAGTCACAGAAACAAGAAAGGACCAGCTTAAGACGATGGACCTTAATTTTTCTCTTATTTTTTCTGCTGGTGATCAGTTCTGAAATACCAGTTGCACAAATTTCTACTACTTCTTGAAATATTACACTTCATTTCTTGAGAAGAGTAGAGGATATTATGCAGACATCTTGCCTGAGTTCATTATCAGTCCAGTGTGTTTAATATAAGAATTCCTCTATATTCTGAAAGAATGGTCCAAACAACAAAGCAAGTTTCCTCCCACTGACTTTTCTGGAAGCCAAAGTCAAGTAAAATATTAGTTGTGATAATTTTACAAAAGAAAGATTTTTGATTATTGAAATGTCTTCCCAGGGCAATTTTGTGCTTTCCTTGCTGCTATGATAAGCATCAGGGGAGAAAAAAAATTTCAGCTCCTTACAGAGGAGAAACTGTGTCATACCCACCTTTTAAAAGTGAGTCTTCCAGGATCAAAGCAGAACACAGTAAAAGCTTGAGAAAAACTGTGCTGTTTTACATCAGGGCTGAATTTAGCTCCACATCTTTGGCTAAGACTTTAAAAGGTAGCAAAAGAGAATGAAAAACAAGGACAACACAAGGTCACTGTGATGGAATGAAAATAACTGATGAAAACTTGCTTTTTATTTTTCCTTCAAACATTCATAAATTGTTGTTTAGTTAGTCAAAATGCTAATTTTACCTATAGGGTGAGAAACAAGAAGTATAAGAAGGTAGTGGCTCAACAGAACTGTGTGTATGAGCAGAGACTAAGAGTAAACTCTCAAGAAAATCAGCTAAACAAAACAAATCATTAAACCAGTTGTCTGCCCTAACTGTGACTCCACTCACTTCTGCCCTAGATAATCACTTTTAGGTGTGTTACTTTCCATTGGTCCCAACTGGCATTCAGTGTGTTTGGATGGTTAATTTATTGGCAAATATTTTAAAGATACTTTGGGGGACTGCTTATTTCTATCACAAATCCCAACCTCTATCGTATCAGCAGCACACAAAACAAATTACTGCATCCCAGGACATGGACTTATGCTTGACCACTGGATGCCAGTTGACACACTTGTTAAAGTACTCAGTAGGTCTCCAGTGACCTATTGTATGTCCTGAAAGGCATTCTTGCTGACAATTCATCCCACTGCCAAAAGGGATGGGCAAAGTAAGGTTTATTTACCAGCGAGATGTTCTCTCACTTTCACATGATCCTAGAACAAATAGCATATCTGTACTTTTTAACATTAAATATTTGGACTTGACTATTTCCTTTCATTCCAATGAATTTCCATTCAGGCCTGGAAATGCCAAACCCCAGCTTGGTCTCATGAACAGCTGTGAGTGGGATCAGAAGTGACACTGCTTGAAACCTCACAAAGGCAGAAAAACACTTTTCTGAGATTTGCAGTTCAGTAGTTTCATACTAACGAAACTTGAAAAAGCACCCATGAGCATAACTGTCAACCCAGCTGAGAAAAGCACTACAACTCCCCACCAAAACCCAAATAAAACAAGTCTCTAACTGAATGTCCTGTTAGTAGAGCTAAAGGGAAGCCTCACACTGGTTGTGAAAATTTCCTTTCTCCTGTCTCTGCTAAACTTCAAGCTTCCTTATAAGCTTTTCAACACTTACAAGAATGTTATGAAAAATAAAGACAAAGAATTGTTATCCTTAGATTACTTGGACATAAATACTAGTCAAGATTATGTTGATTTATCCAGACTATTCTTACAGATACCTGCTAATGCAATACCCCTCACTTTGAAATCTAGTTGCAGAGAGTAATATTCATCTTAAACCATCCAAAGGTCCTCAATCTTTTTCTAGTCATCCTCTTCCTTCTACTGGAAAATGAGGTCTAAATGGCACAGTACTACTCTTCAACTCTAGATTATATAAACTGCAAAAGTGCTTGAAAGCTGTTTCCAGGCTCTTGTGGGGTCTTCATAGCTGTAGTGCCTTCATCACTGTAAAGCACTGTAAGACTCCTGTAAAATGGCAAGTGAGGGTGGAACTTGTAGAGGCATTTATGTGTCTGACTATATCACAACTTTCCTCTGTATTTCTTTGTGCAATATTGTCTACTATGCATGTTCTAGGTTTAACTGCATACAGCTGCTTGTTCACTGCATTGGCTTCATGGCTGCGCATTTCAATGGGTTATGCCTCCAGAAAAAGTAAAAATCTAAATATAGAGGACTCCCACCCGGAAGAAACAGTAAAGAAATCAGAAAACTACACCCTGAGTTGCAGAACACTTGGCACCAATATATGCGAAAGAAGAATGAACTCTAGTTCACTTGTAGACAAATCCTACTGCCTTGGCACAGTTAGTCTGACAGCTAGAGCAGTACCACGACAGAGCATAAATCAGATCTTAATCATTTCATCCCTTTTTTCGGAGGAGCACAGCTGGTAGGATCAGAGCACACCAACCGGGACGTGCCATTTGATCACTTCTATTTCCTAAAGCTTGAGGTTTAAAGGGAACCTTAGACCATTGGCTATGTCTGAGTGAGTAAATTCTTTAACACTGAGGCCAGCCAAGGAAGAGCAGCCCCTCTCCACATAGCCTCCAAGAATCCTCCAATAGGGAATAGCCTCCAAGAATCTCTTCCCAATTACCATGTGCCATTATGTTTCATACAGTTGCCACAAAACTGGATATACCAACCAGAAACAAAATATAAATACCTAAACTAAAAAAATCTAATAGTTTCACTTTGCTGATTGAGGTCTTTAAGGTAGTTACAGCACAGCATTTTATTCAGCCTTAAATACCATAGGCTCCTTACTCAATGTTCAGTATCTTTTAGGAGGCAGAACCCTAGGAGGCATCTTTTAGGATGCAGAAAGTACCAACTTGTCATCAGCCCAACCAATATTCAGTACCTAGAGCAAAAAAATCAACTTCCATTCACAATATGTAATTTTAAAAAAGATATTCCCCCTTCTACCACATTGCATTGGAACATGTATTTAATTGTTCCCACTCTCTGACCACTGTGTAGGATTCACAGCTAGGAGGGGATAGCAGAGTTTAATGATGAAGAAACATCAGAAATTATACCTAATAATTTTTGCTCTGTCTTCAGAGAGAAACAAACCAACACCAATCTTCCATTATTTTGCCCAGGAGGGATAACTGATATATCAGCTTGTTTTTACCACTGTAATCCTGAGCACTGACAGAACATTAACCATCTTCCTGACTTTCAAAACTCTGTCAATATTCCCATATATAAGCATATCCTATTTTGGGGATCTCCTTTATCTGAACAAAGACAAAAATACCACTGCTTTTGTGTGTACCACACAAGAGATGTTTTTCCTCATCTCTGTCCAGTAACACAACTATGCCACAGTGTTGTTCTTCATAAAAAAATACATTTTTAACTTTATTATTGTCCTTTCACATGGCTTTATCTTGGATGCTTTAGTGGCTGTTATCAACTTTCTACACTTCATAACTTCTGAACTATATAAATTGTTGTTAGTGTCCCTTCTCCTATTCATTATAAATTGCTTTTTTATTTCTAATCTCTGCTTTCATTTCATAGCTGAGCTAGAAAAGGCTTTTAGGCTTTTTTCTTGGCTGTAGAGTCATGGATTTTTGGACTATCTAGTGCACCTGTACTTTATAAGAACCTTCAATTTTCTGTCACACTTCTCACGCTCTTATGTCTTTGTAGAAATCATATCACATTCTTTCCCTTTTTGCTGTATATAAAGTTTGCTACAGGTTTTAACAGTTTTCCTTACGGAATCATTTCTTATGGATAAATAGCTTCAGGCTTGGAGTGGTTGCTCTGCAGATGTTATCTCATACTCTCAGAATAACCTGTCTGGTGCCACTAGTTCCTGTCACACACCTCCAGTGCTAGCAGGGTCACCAGCTCAGTGTCTCATCACCCTCTGCCAGCAGAACTGATTTACTGCCAAGCTGTCACAAAATCCTGCTGAAAAAAACCCTACCTAATATCAGGGCAACATAGGATTGTCTGTAAGCACATTTATATGTGGCAAGATTCTGTTAGTGTCCCAACTTTAAAATCAAACAAGTCACGCTAATGTCAAACTTGAATCACTGATCAAGAGCAGACCTTTTCTGCACCGTTGGTATTTATGAGACACCACAGAATCATAGAATGGACTGAGTTGGAAGGAATCACCACAGTATCAGAGAATGGCTGGGGAAGTAGGGTTCTTAAGGACCATCTGGTTCCAACCCCATGTCATGGGCAGGGAATATCCAGCAACATAACCTCTAAATTCAAGTTAGAGAAATGTCCAAAGGAAAATTGTGTTCTCTGGAGCTTGGGATGCATTATGTTTCCAAACATCTCCTCTCTCTGCAAGAAAACAGATTCTGCTTGGGTGCTCCTGTGAGCAGCAGTGTTGATGGAAAGCACACTGAAATCCAGATCTGAATTTAAAATCCTGAGACCTTCAATTTTAAAGTCACTTAGAGGAAAATGGACAATTATTGATTTTATGAGGCCCTTGGGAAAAGTTCAGAAAGTGTGAGGTTATATTTGAAAATTGTTTGCAAACAAAAAAGGTGCCTTAAATTGCTTCTTCAGTTCACAGAAATAATAGGCTTCAGCAGAGTTAAGATGCTACGAGTTTTCAAAGTGTCACTGAAAAAAAAATAATGGAAAATGCTCAAAATGTTGGTACATCCTTGTAGCTCAGAGTGTAGTATATTACTATTGTCACTTCTATGCACTAATTACAGAGAATGGAAAAGGGCAACAATAAATAAAAAACAGATGGGGAAATGTCATCCAGTTAATTCAACTCTGTATCCTTCTAATTCACAGGAAACATTTTATTTCTGGGTCACAATGGTTAGTGCTACAGCACATTTTATATGCTGGGAGTTTTTACAGCAGAGGGAGTTCTTACATTACATCTTTTCCTGACATTTTCTGACACAGATTTTCTTTCCCCTATAGAAGATGTGTAGCATACACACACAAGCCTAGAAAAGCAGGATAACTTTATTGACTTTTCAACTCAGAAAGTGCCAGATTTACAGGTGCATGGTCATGACTGTCTCGCTCTTACATCCATCACGAGCACCCAATGAGGGAGAGGAGCAACATATTTAGTACAGAATCATATTAAGATCTGGTTTAGGTTCACAAGGGGAACAACTGAAAAGTGCTCAGCAGCCAGATATCCTGTATCCCTCATCTTCTGACCGTTGGACTTAAACTAAATAACTTCATCTTATTATCTTGCTTTGGATGATATCAGCTCATAGCTTTGTAAATTAAAGACTTGTAAAATTACCAAACAGCCCACATTTTGTGTATAGTATACCCAAACCTTTCAACATTGCTCAAATCTCACAGCTGATTACCAGGACCAAAAGCTGTTGTGACAGTGGGTGGGACAATCCATGATGCATAACCATCCCTTCACCACATTAATACAGAGCATCAGCCTCTGCTGCTCCACCAGTAAATCTGCCCTGTTTTACTCCCAATTTACTGGACCATCTACCAAAAAGGAACAGGAGATGAGGAGTCCAACCCATTTTCCATCCCACATGGTGCTACTGTTCTCTCTGATGGACAATGTGCCAAGTCTCAGCTGTGATGGGAAAGGTGAGTCAGGTTCCAGCCTTCCCCCTGCAGCTTGCACAGACTCCTGTACACCTTGCCCTGCTCTAGGGCTGATGATCATGACTTTTTTGGACCACGTGCTCTCTCAAGCTGCTAAGGGCTTCCCAAGAGAGTGAGAGACAGAAAAGGCAATTAGGGATTTACAAAAGTCAGGAACTTGGCCTAAATTAAACAGAATCTCACAGGTCAAGTAAGAGACTCTAGTTAGGCTTGGCAACTTTATCCCTGGTGAATCTGAAAAATCTGTCGCAAACAAAAAGGACAGATTTAAGTCGAGGATTTCTTTTTTTTTTTATTTTTCCTGCCCAATAAAGTTATTGATATCATACATATATGTTCTAACAAGGTAAAAGATATGTTGAAATGCAGACATTGACTTCCATTCAGTTCAGAAGATACATCCAGTTACCTCCAGAAAATTAACACAATATTAGCCTTTTCAATTTAGCAAAAGACTGATAAAATATTTCTTCAGTGTCAGAAACTTTGGTTTACATGTGTGTACAAGGAAAAGGGAATAAAAATGCAGCTAAAACATCATTATTATCACTGTAATATTTGACAATAGTCATTTTAGAGCACTGTTGCAGAACCTGAGAATTCACACACCATTTATAATCATTAAGGAGTGAAGGGTAATAAGACACCGGCTGAAGATAGGTATTGAGAAAGGATATGCCCCTGACCAGGACAGACAACATGTCTATGGAAGGAGCAAAAGGAGATAACTTTTCAATCAAATTTGCATACTCTTGTATTCTAACCAGCATGGCCCACCTTCCTGTCAAAAATGAACTGCTGGGAGAGAAAGGGCTTTACTAGGCTGTATGCAGCAGTACTAAATTTTCTCAGTCTGGTAAACAAAACTTATTTGGGGAGTTTTCTAGGGTATTTTTAGTTTCATATCTTCCTTAGGAAAAAATAAACACTTACATTATAGGAATTGAGATGCTGAGTTTAAAATACTCTAAGCCAGAAGTCCTGTTAAGAACTACTAACAAGAGAAAATATTTGAAACTATTTTGAGCCCACTAGCTTCCCTATTTTATTTCTCCAAAACATTTCATTCCTTCTCTCCTCAAGCTTTATAAATTCTGGACTTGGATCAAGCACAGCAGAATTGCAGATCTACTACTTTATGATCCCTTAAAAAAAATCAACCTCCAAGACCCCTCCAAAATGACTTGCTTACTCTCCAAATACCCTTTTCGATAGCAAAAGTAGCTTATATTTAGCCTAGGTACCATTAAAAATTGCCTGTCTTTAAACAAGGTGCTGGTTTTTATTCTTTCTGTCTTCAGTTATATAAGACTTCACTGCTGTCTTCACTATGATAACACTCCAACAGTCTAAAAAATACATTTCAGGTGTTCAACATGAAGGAGGTTGTGTGAGTTTAACCTTCCTTGGGATCCTTGTGAGCTTTTTGTATTTAATACTTGTTTTATCTGAAGCCTGTGGAGGTTCTAAAATATTAGAAGACACACTTTCTGAGAACTACCTTTCTAGTAGCCTGAAGATATAGCCTTGATGTTGGGCAACAAAGTTATTCTCTGTAATCCCCTTGATGTTGTAAATGAAAAAGAGGATGGAGCTAACATCATCTGAACTTTGGGCAAACCATTTGCTCAAAAGCACCATCAAAGAACCAAGCCCTGCCAAAAAGAAGGGGGGAAAAAAAACTTGAAAAAAAATCCCAAAGCATACACAAAATGAAATTGGTGCAAATTAACTTCATTGTATTTGGAGACCCATACAAAACAAAACCCACCACAGTCTATAAAGGAAAGTCAGAGAAGACACGGATTGAAGTTGTAGCTTCACAGTAGCTATCTTTTAACAGCTTTCCTTTTTCCAACACTTTAACCTAAAAAAAACTTCCCATTGTTATGCCCCTATTCAACCTCCATTCGAAGTCATTCACTATGCATTAATTACCACTTTCTTCAATGCACCGGGAAGCTCCCAAACATGCTCCTGTTTTCAAAGAGGCACACTTCCATGGCTCAGCTTTTTATATGCAGAGCCTGCTGAATTTATTTTCCTCTGCAGACTTTGAGATTCCCCTAAATTTTGCATACTGTAACTGTTCAGAAAGGGAGGGGTGAAAAGACAAAAGGCAGATTTCATGCTTCCAGAACAGTTGTTTGCATCTCTTTCATTTTTCTTTCCAGCTGTGAGAGGCAGCAGAAGGTTCTTTAGCAGGTGTCCTGCCTGCCCTATGGTAATTTTTAACTTTGCTTTACTTACTTTTATGTCTGTTGCATTTGTAGAGGTATTTTCTCTCCTCCTGCTTTATTGCTGTTTTTCCTTTCTTTTTTTTTTCCCTTTAAAAAATATCTGAATTTCCACTATTATGTCATTCTGTTCAGCTCTGAACTCAGATTATAAAAGTAAGCAAGGGATAAATGTTCAGAAGTCCAAATATATAAATTAAATCTCAGCTGTTTCCTATTCATTCCACAGACTTTCATCAGTGCTAAACCACACAAGTGCCACACAGACACAACTGACAACATGACAGACAAAACCATCTCTGATATCAAACCCCAGCATCCACACCTCAACCTTAAATCATATAACCTCTCTCCTGTTAGCCTGTCCCAGTCTCTGCATAGCAGTTGTTGTAAGCACTCCCCTGGGCTGAATGTGTGAATGAAATTAAGCATTCATGTAAGTCTTTGCAAGGTTTCACATAAAGCAGTTATTATTTAAATTATCAAAAGTATGTTTTTCTTTAAAGCAAAAGAAATATTTTCCAGGGACAAACTGGTTTTGACTCCCTGTACTGATTTTAGTTTTATTTGCTAAGCCTCTACCCTTATGGCAACAAAAGTAAGATAAAGGAAATGGAAGACAATTAAATGAATCACAGAGAGTTATGAACACTTTGCAGAAATTCAAACGCCTCCATGAAAGGGAGTTGTTTTTAGATTTGAAAGAAACTCATTGCAAAGCACAGGCCTACATGTTTCTGGTACAATATCCCCCATTCTTAGTGTGCAAACATACAACGATCATCAACACTCAAAATGCATTTTGATAAAAACCCCGCAGAATTTTTTTGTAGACTGATTCTGCACATTTTATTCTGTAAGCCAAACAACAACAGAAGATTTGAAGCTAAAAAAAGGACTGCTAAAAGGAAGGACTTCATGTTGTCAAGGCTAAAAGGTTGCTGTTATCTGCACAGCGTTATGGTCATGCTAGTTTGAATAATCACATCACAGTGCAAAAGCTCCTCTCCTCATCCTGTACAAAAGGCCTCATTCATTGAAAGTCACACAGGTGATTTTTTACAGATACTGATGCATTTTAATAATTCTCAGCATTGCTACTACAGCCAGTAAGTATTGTAAGAACAACATAACTTCTATTTAAATAATTGCAAGGTAATACCAAGAATTCTCTTATTTGACCTTTTTTTTTTTAATTCAATATAAAGATAAGTCTTATATAGTATAGTGCCTTTGCAACAAAAATATTTTTTTTTAAAGGGTAAGATGTTAAAGGGTACCTTCCTGCCATTTAAAGGCAAAAATTAAAGAAAAAAAATGAGGAAGTAGAAAGGTCAACTTTTTAGCTGCTTAGGTCTGGGATCATTAATTTAAAAATCACATCAAGTTTCTAGTTTATTTTTGTGACATTTTACAGTGGCAACCTGCTGCTTAAAGAAATGTTTCCTACCTTTTTCCTGCAGTGAATGTAGCATCCAAGAAAGAATAAATCAGGAAGCAAGTGGCAAGAGAGGTCTCATAAGAGAAAAGTTGTCTTTCTCCTGAAGGGGAGGTAAAAAAAAAAAAAAAAAAAAGGAGAGCTCTAGTTCAGTCAACACAGTTCAAGTGCAAAGAACGATTCATAGAAGAAAATATTTCTATTATGGAAATACAACCATTTTTAATTACTGCTTTTTAATGGCATCCCGATAGAAATATGAGAAAAAATATTTCTTTGTTGTCTCACTTATTATTTTAATAATAGTTGAATAGAAACATTTCTGAAATGGCTTTTTTTCATTTTCATAAATTATTTAAGTGCATATTGAAATTTAAGCCCCAGCCCTTGTACAGAAATATACTGGAGAATGCCTTATCCTTCTCTGCTTTTTAAAGTATTCCCAAAACTTTTCACATTCCTTTGTTTCCACTGCTACAAATGGGAAACAAAATGAGTAAGGGGTATAGATTTAGAATGAGCACAGCTGAGATGACACAGTGCCCGTGTCCTCAGGGCCCTCCTGCTGGCTCAGAGCACTGCATGAACCCGGGGACATCCCCTCTGACTGCAGCTGCCCACGAGCACCAGTGAAAGCTGCAGGGCTAATCCCTTAAACACAGTTCAATGTACAGGTCATGGCTTGCAAAATCACAATCTAGCTGTGTGTCTGCTTCTATCAGACTATACAAATGATATTTTATGGTGAGCCCAACAGATTCAAAATTGCAACCAGGACAGGCTCTCTGTTTCACAATTACAAAGTACTGCACAATAGCTTTCTGATTCACACCTCAGGATTTCTGGGTGCTACAGAAACATAATCTGCATTTCATAATTCTAGGATGTCTTCCATGTCTGAGGAAATCCCTCAATTGCTGATTGACACACAGTGAGACACCGCACCAGGACAGGATCCACTATATGATCTAACTTCTCATATCTGGTCTCTCAGCATTATGAATTGACAGATAATTTGTACTGACTACAGGGATCTTTGGTTTTACATGGTGTGGTTTTTCTGACACACCCATGACCTGACTTTGCTGTTCACTGAGGTATCTTACAATGTTTAATTGCCTGGGAATGCCCTGGTTATTGGGTGAACGAGAACGACTGAGCATGAGAGGGAAGAAACCCATGCAGTTACACCATGGGACTTTTTATATTATTTGTTGTTACATATTCCCATAACATCTCAACCCCAAATAAAAATTGGCTTACAAGAAACCCTGCCTAAGCTTCTGAGTATCAGTAAACCATTCAATTTTACCACAGTTTCTGAATGGCTGAGATTCTTCTGCAGCCATGACTGTGAAAAACAACCATTTCACCCTCCACTTTAGAATGGGGTCAAGTTTTCCAGGAAAAGCTTGAAAATCCAGTTGAGATCACAGACAATAATCTGAGTAGAGAGAAAAAGACCAAAAACTAAAAGTATATACTATTTTAAGCCATCAGAGATATACAGAATGCCACTGAAGGATATTTTAGCATTTGGACTTGGCAGTCCTGTAGGCAGCTATGACCCACAGCCAGGAGGGGGATCTGAGGTGATTTCTGGTTGCAGGGTAGACACACACAACCATAACTGTCCCTAAGCCACATGCTGAAAGAAATATCTTCATTTCCTACAGTCCCAGAGCTCCTGTACAGGGCCAGGAGTTGGACTCGATGAGACTGATGGGTCCCTTCCAACTCTGCTTATTCTGTGATTCCAAGGGCAAAGCTGGGTGCACACACTGAAGGGATCAGCACTGGATGTTTAAAGGGATAACAAAGAACAGGTAAACTCAAAAGTCAATCATGCAAATTACACGAAGCCCAAACACCCTCTTTTCCACCCTCATTTTAACTGCAGTATTTTTCTGACAGTTTGTAGTAGGTCCTGAAATGCTTTTCAAGTCAAGATAACATGTAAGCAGAAACAATTTATCCTATTTAATTTCTTAAACCAAACAAAACACGAATGCATTCCTCTTATGAAGACAAAACATGCATTCAAAAAATAAGTGTGGGGAAACCCTTCTTATGAGAAACAAGACAATAAATACAAACAAAAGGTCGTCTGGTAGCCTTTTGCTATTATTTTCCACTAATGTACACTTCCACAAATTATAGAGGGCCACAGAATACACTCCAGGCTTCATGGACCAAATGCCTTTCATGAGGAGGCATCAAAGGGCCTATTAAAATTGAACATATAACTAATTTGAAAAATACATCTATGTTTGATACATGTTTTGGTATGGAAGGTAAAACAGTTTCTTCTGTTTTCATTACACTATTGAATTTAAAGAGAGGGATAATTAGCTAATGTAATGAATCTGCTTGTGCATTTGGTTACAAATAAATTTTAAATAATAAAACAAGTAGATGGGAAAATCTGGTACCTTATGTAGAGCCAGAACAACAGCCCTGTACTACAGCTGTTCTGGAGGACTGTGTCTATCAATCCCCACCCAAAAGCAATGCTGGACAATTTGGCTGTTTGCTACCACCCAACAAGAAACATTGTTGGGTAGTAGTGAAGAGCCAAAAGATCCAATAACCCAACTTGGATAGTAGCAGTTTCTGAGGAATGAAATCTGGATTATTTTGGTTCCAAGTCTTCACTGTGTACAAAGAAGAAAAATCTATTTAAAAATCTGCCATATAATTATCACAATTTATAACTACCCCTTCCTATTCCAGGTACACTGTGGTCATTCCCTTTCTCCCAAATCCTCTTAAAGCAGCTGTTTCTGGAGGACACAAGGTCTGATTTTCTGCTGACGTGAACTTCCAGGCTCTCGCCTGTGTTTTATGGACACAGGCCATCTTTGCAGAATTGAGCAAAGGTCCCTTTATAAATTATCAAGCAGAATTTTTGCACTGGAAGACCAAGAAAATCTCGAAGCTGCTTCTTCAGATGACAACACTTGCAACTTCCACCTGAACCATGGCAGTTGCTGATCACCTCTGTTAATGCTATGCACAAAAAGGAGTTGGCTTCTGACCCCTGGGGGTCCCAAGCAGCACAAACAGCATCATACTTGGCAATTCTTAGAGGTAGTGTTTGTTTGCTATTTACCCTCTCAATTGCTGTATTTGCCTTGCTGAAACCTTTTTTTAATGCTGTTGTAGTGCATGCAGATGGTAGTGTAGGCATTTACACACACAGTGACAAGATTTAGATATCCATTACTTGCTGATGATCATGTCAAATATTAAAAGCATTGCTGCACACCATTTTAATGCATTTATTTACAGGTATAAAATATAAAGCCAAGGACTAAAAAACACATATATATCATAAAGAGAAAAAAAAAATAAATTTGTTCACTGTAGTGTTGTAGACAGTTCACAAGACTAGAAGCTAAGAGACTTGAGGGTAAAGCTCTGCTGCTGAACTTGTATTCATGTTTCATTTAAACCCATCAACACTGATCTGAACTAAAAGTACCAAAGCTGCAGGGAAGGTAATTTTCAAGGCTAGGAATTGTAAATCCTTACTTCCTTCCACTGAATCATGCCCTTCAGGTTCTCAAACTGGAAAGCCTTTGGGGCAGACCCTGTCTAAATACCATTGTAGCGTCCAGCACAAAGTGGTCTGACATTTCTTTGTCCTTCCTGGTCCTTCAGTATCTTTAAAAATACTGGTTTCAGTGTTTATATTTGAAAAAAAAATTAAAATAACCTTGAGAGGAGTACCTTAACTGTCAGTGTATTATCACTTCTTTCCAGCCTAATTATGTGGCAGTATCTACATTAGCAATTCAGGTCAAGAGGGTGTTTAGGAAGCAAAACGCCTGATGTCCTCATGTGCTTTAGTTCCTAACACACTGACCTTAGTGCACACAAACTTTCTTTCACATGAGACTGAAATGGAAGAGGTGGTCCATGATTATTCCCAATTCAATTTTTAATTCTTTTCCAGATTTATCACACTGTTCATGGACATTCAGATAAATATGGCCAGGCTAGAGACAGTTTTAAACAAAAAAGTCTATCCCAAAACACACAGTGTGGATATCAGGTCCCCAGCACCAAACACTCTCATATTGCTGTTGCAGATACAACTTTTAACACCTGGATTTCACAGTCCCAAAAGTGCCACCCAGGCACTTGAGAATCCCCTCAGAACAAGTGAGCTACAACTGCCCCTCAGCATGGAAACAGGAAAGAAGGCAAATGTGCTGAAAACTTGCTCATTGTTATGAAGGCAACCAAGAACTTCTGCCTTATTTTTAATCTATGAATTCTCACTTTACAATCATACCTACAAGCTTTTTTAAGCAATTAACTCAAATAAGAAAATTGCAAATAAACCACAACAATTAAACTGGGGTAGAGGGGAGTTTAAATGCCATATCTGTGTCTTTAATCCACCTTTTCATCTTATACTACCCACCTTCAGTGCTACTGTATCCACAGGGTCTCAACTTGCTTCTGTGTTTAGCCTACATCTCTTTTCATGTGAAACACGATCGTGCACTATTTCCCCATTTTTTTTTTAACAGAAAAGAAACAGACACAAAGACAAATTCACATGACCAAAGTTCATACAACATTTGGTGACAAAGCAGGAATTCAGTCCAAATATCCACAATTAGCAGCCATTCTAGTCTATGTAACTTGTAGTTTTCAGGTCTATTTTCTGCCACAGGCCTCAGGTATTTAACTGTCAAGCTGTTTACACACCAAATACATTGATTTTTAAATACCTGCTTTCTGCCTGTACTGAAGCTACTACATTTTATTTCATGCTTTATAACTTGAGATAGTTGCACAAGACACAAAATGTTCCATAAATCTCAGTGCTTTTTTGGGAAACAAAATCCCCTCATCACCCTTATAGACAAAAATGTGTTATTGTGATCAATTACATGAGTACTGAGAGAATTTAGAGTAAACACTTATCCAGTGTTAATTGCCACTGATTAAGGAGTAGTCAGCACCAACAAACCTTGAGTCTGACTGTGCTAATTGTGTGCTTATTTTCACCTGTAACCCATTACTACTCTTACCATCATTAAAGAGGAAAACTCCCTGAATAAATGAGAACAATTGCCATGCCTGGAGTTAGACAATGAGGTAAACACTATGTGCAACAAGCTTAGCCAAATACTAAAAAAGGCTTTTAGAGCATTATGGGAAAAGGCACCATGAAGTATTGATCACAGAGGATGGCCATACAGAATGATCCATGTGACGTGTAGCCACTGTCCTCTGTCAAAAGTCAGGACCACTTCACTCAGGGCTATTAATAGTACTGTTCAAAAAGGCAAGTGAAGCCTCCTGCTTTTGGAGCTAAAGGATTTAAAAGTTGCTCTAAAATCCTGTGTCAAAAATAAACCAAAAACATATGTCTCATATGCTCTGGTTATACTTTGTTAGAGTTGAAACTATCATTCCCCATTATTTATGTGGTCTGAAAGACAAAAGGGTACCTAAACCATCAGTTTAACTAACCTGAGAGAAGGGCCAGACAGAGCAGCTCTTCCTACAGCTGGTTTAATGACCAGATTTTATTGTTACAGCTGGGATAATCAATAGCAATATAGAGCAAGTATCATGTTACCTGAGTTTTTAAGTCCAGTTTTGAGAAGAATCAAATCTCTTGAAGGCCAAAAGATACCACGGTGTGAGATAAAGTACAGCACAGACTATGGAATTGTATCCAGTTAATCCCCTACTGAGCCAACAAATCTCTGGATTGCACATCTTCCCCAGATGGAAAATCCAAGCTTTCTTTTGGAAGTTTATGCCAACAGCTAAACTGTCCATGACACTAAAAAACACAAACCTTGTTCCTGACATGCACATCTATCCCACTACAACTTTTTTGTGTTCACTCTTGCAACGTTCCTTGCTAAATAGTCCAAATCTGAAATGCTCCCAGAACATTAACAATTGCCTGGACTACAAACAAAAGTCTACTACTATTAGCTGTCTGACACACTTCTTGTATAACCTGCACATTGTAAAATCTCAGAAATTTACCCTACTCCAAGTGGGGTTTGGCAGAGAAATTCTTTCAAACAAGCTCTAAAATGCAGCTCTCCCTCCAAGAAGGTGACTACACATCCAATTGCATCTCAATCTTCTTCCTAATAAGCTAAATAGATGGTATCTTGAGACCAGGGAACTTTTGGTAGCATTTTTTTTCCTGTGTTTGAAAAAGAGTTTTATCACTTTATTCATAACTGATTGATTAGGGGGAACTGCATGCCCTCTTTTACTTCTTTTTTTTTTTTAATCTTTATATGCATTCTGTTTGTATCTATTTGTTGAAACCTCTGTATTAAAAAGATTAACTTACTCAGCATTTCAGCATCAGTAAGAGTAGTTTTCTTTGTGGATAAAGAGAAAACTCCTGTATCCCCTGCCATCCACCTCAGCTTCTTAGAAGACTTTTTTGTCCAAATGTGACTGCAATCCATGAACATGCATTCAAACAAAACATGTTTAATTTTTTTTCTTTGTGCATTTTTGTTGACTCGCATTTAAAGTAAAAGTCTTGAGTATTTTCTAGATGACCTTGGAAGATTTTTTTCTTTGCAGATTATTTGACATGAAGGTTTCTTCACAATCTAATCTGCTTTGTATTGCTTTCAAGACATGATGTCTGGGATTGTCTGTTCAGAAAACCAATTGGTTTACTGAAACAAAAGACTGTAATTTCCACATTTTCCAGTACGGCAGTTTAACTCCTCCTTTGTCTGTTTAACTATCTGAGTCCAATCAAATTAAATGAAACAACTAGTCAGACCTACAGTGGCATAAAATATAGACCAAGTCATTTATGTCCCCAGTGCTTAAATCCAGAGAACCTTTGCAGAAAGATACCATGCTGACCACTATTTAAACTATTTAAACCACTTTGTTAAGTCTTTGACCCAAAATTAGGTCATCAATTACCCATCAGTGCAACTCTTCCCCAGAATTTAACCTTCTGAGCATAAGACAATGCTGTTTTCCCATTTGTACCTCAGTATCACAATTATTCACCTGCTGTTTCCAGTCTTCAGTTGAGAACCCAAGGTGTGCCAGATTTGCGACAGTTATTTGTACAAAACTTGAATAGTTCTGTAGTACTTATGGGACATGTCTGAAAACCACAACAAAAAGAAAATGGTGTCCTTGGAGACCCAAAGACTCACCTCACTGGCATCTCAAAAATTTTCCAAGGACTCAAACCTGTGCCTTGGTGTTTTTCCTGAAGGGCTATATTTTAATTCATGACAAAACCCAACAACTGCAAAAAACACCATTGAATATGCAGAATGAACAAATCCTAATATCATCAGGTCTAACAAGCACAGAATGCTGCTCACACCAAGGGGGCTGGCCAAGGCCATGCCCCCTTTGCAGCAGCCCACATAAAGCCCTCAAAGTATGTGCCAGGTACTTTTTGTTCATTTTGGAATTAGATGCAAAGATCAAGAGTAGAGAAAAAAAATCCAACTTAAAAAAAAAGTCTCATTAAAATTTTTTGGTTTGGTTTTGTTTTGATATTTTGTCAGTTCACCAGCTCTCCTACAAACAGCATTTTTCAGCCAAGGCAATCATTTTCTCAGGTCTGTAATGTAACTAACCCACCAGCAGCACTTCTTGCATGTGTGCAGTAGCCAACAAAGAATTTGAACAATCATCAGGAACTACAGCTACCTACAATCCCTTCATGTTTGCTATCTCAGAGTACCCACTCAACTTAGCCCAGCAGTATCCTGCTGCCTGTTTTGTTTGAGGAAGAAGCCTGGTAAAGCTGTCCCTCTTCCATCATAAATTAAACTTTGCCATGGAATGGAATATTTCAAATACACTGGTTCTAAATATGTAAAGCAACTCATTACAATTTATAGAAAGGTCTAATACATTAATTTCCTTATTGCTCATGAGATATTGTGTCTCTGAAATTCTAGTTCTGCAGGAAAATGAAAGGACTAGGAATGTACAGGTCCAAAACTGTATGTCTTCATGCTGAGCCTTGCCTCTCTGCCTCACTCTTCTCCCAAGTCAGCTTCCAGGGGAATTCTCTAAGAACCTAAATTAGGTAAAGATTATCCCAGGGGTGTGGGACCAAGGATTCCAGGCACAGAGGGTTGTTTTCTTTGCAACTGTTTATTCCCTATCCAGGAGTTCCTGAGGCTTTTACAAAAAAAGGTCATCCCTCTTGGGAAATATCATCAACAAATTATAACTACAAAAGACTGGTGTAGCATGATCGATGTTTCAATGGGCTGAGAAGTACTCAAAATACGAATTGGATTCAGAGGCTTGAGGGTTTTATCCCCAAAGCAATGAGATTTTTTATTTAAATCTCCTCAGAGATAGAGGCTGAAAACCACTGGCTACAAGGCAAATATTCCTGTTTAAAGGCACACACATACATACATTTATATTCACATGGGCCACAAGTATAAAAAAAGTACCATCAGCTTTTCATAATTCCATCTGCTGAGAGACTCTACTAAATCCATTCGATCACAGTTCTTTAATGCAATATGGCAATTAACATTCCCTCACAGGAGGGTGATTTGTTTTTCATAGATTTAGTTGTTCTGAGTTGATAGTATAGTTGATATAAACAGATCTAAAAGAATGCAAATGTATCCAAAAGTTTAAATTGTGCAAGACTGAAGTGCTTCCATGAAATGGGGTCAAACTTTCAAATTCATAGCTTGGAACTGGGCTGTAATTTGTCATGAGCAAAGTAGCTGTGTTTTCTAGTGAACTCTGGGTGGGTCAGTTCCCTGCCAAGGTTGCTACACTGAATTCCTCCTGATAGAGAGGAATTTAGATCCATGAGCTCTTCTCTTGCCAGCTGGGATGACCCTGGACAGCATGGAAAAGCTGCTGAACTGGGTCAGCATCAGCAGGTTTAGTGGCCAAAGAAAATTTCAACTCATTCCTCTACTGGTAGGGATTTCTGTATCTATCATTTCAGTCAAAACTCTTCTATCAGTGGGTCTCTGCTGTGAACAATAATACCTACTTAAGTTGATTTGTTCTTTAGTGTTTCACACTTTTATTTAGCTGAGATGAAAAGAGGAGGGACAAGTGGGTGGAAAAGAGAGTAAAGTTAACTATTCCCCCTCCCCCAACTCTACTACTTATCTTCACCTGAGCAGTGCCTGAGAGAGGCACAAATATACCAGAGACATACACAATGCCTGGGAACCTTGAACAATGTCCCTTTCTGAGCGGTGACATCTCTGCACAAGCAGTCAAGCTCCACTTCTCCTGTTGGAAAAAACTGGTATTCCCCTCACTCAGTACTCAAATGAAACAAGTCAATTATTTGTGTGAGCCCCACAGAATCATCTCCATAACCCTCTCCAGGACCCTCAGGCCAACCCTTGACACAGGAGTGTAATCGTACAGCACCGGAATCAATTACACTTTTGGAGCGAGGGGTGGAAAAAATGACTTTGCAGGCCCGCCGCAAATTGCTGGGGCTGTCCTCTGGCTCTCGCACGGCTCTAATCCAGGAAGTGCCTCTCAGCTCAATTTTCAATTATGTTCTCATCACAATTTACAACAGACAGTGTGTAATTTATGGCAATTACCTCTTCTGACATCCCCCTTTAAAAATTTCAGATAAAGAGACAGACAAAACCTGAAAGTGAGCCAAGCTCACCTGGCCTGCCTGCTGTACTAAGTTGACATTATGGGGAGAAAAAGGTATTTCTGACAAGGCTGTGAAGGAGATACTTTACAGAGTCGTGAATGCATGCTGACAACTAAATCAAGCAGAAGAGGAACATAATTGTTGTGGATGCATTCCTTTATTTGTTAATGCATATATACAATATCATAACAACTGAAAACTGTGTAAAGGGGTAATAGGGAACACAGTCTGTCATTCTGGGTAAAGGACCTGTGAAAAAATTACTTTACTATAAAGTCATCCAACTCATTTGGTTTATCCTTCCTCCCCCAGCAAGATAAGCAAGTCATAACTGAAAGAGCAAAACCTCTAAAATACTGTAAGATTTTTGGAAAGGAAAGTTAAGTATTTTAAAGAACAGGAAGCAATCATTTGACTTTCTGTGACCTAAAATATTTCAATATTTTTCAGGTATTATGCAGGGATCTTTGCATTAACAAAGACTTATTGTGGTATTTTTCATTTTCCAAGATCTGAAAGTAAAACTGAAAAACCCTGTGAAGCAAAACTAATGTAATTTCTGGAATGAAATCTAGAGCTAGTAACAAATATTTTGACAGTCCTACATCTTCATTCTACAAGAACACCTAAAAAAATTGGATCAATTTCACAGCAATTCCATTATTGTCACAGATTTTTTCCTTTTTTTTTTTTTTGACAGTGTGAAAATTTTATTTTTATTTTCAGAATAAAGCACATTATCTGTTTTGTTTACTTTAAAACATCAAAGAAAAAAAGCTTTAATTGAAAAATGTTTTTCCTACAATGTTCCTTCATCAGGAGTTTTAAACTGGGCAATTCACCGTCAAAAGCCAAACTGAAATCTCAAAATCCCCTGTGAAAGAGGGACACCAGGAAAGGCTCTGACCCACTGAAACCTCTGGGAGTTGTGCCACCAACTTCAGGTGAGCAACATTTATACATATACATATCACAGAATCATGGAATATGCTGAGTTGGAAATGATCCATCAGGATCAGCGAGCCCAACTCCTGGCCATGCACAGGACAACCTCAAGAGTCACACCATGTGCCCAAGAGCATTGTCCAAACCCTTGTTGAAGCTTCTATTTATATAACAATCATTTGAAATGTTCAAGATGACAGCTATGCAAACGGAAAATTTCCTTATGCTGTAATATGCATCGATATTTGCAGGAAAAACCCTGAGCTACAGATGGTGCTACAGAATTTCTCCTCAATTCCCTGGTAAGAAAAAAAAAATGCTTCTCAGATATTCAAGAGCCATAAGGACTACTACCTTTCCTAGTGAAAGCTGTCTCCTAGTATTTTCAGAGCTCATACTACTGTGAAAACATAATTGAAGCACCTTTAGTAATCTACTGCTTGATATTAACCACTACTTATTTTAGAGCACAATGTTTATTAAATGACGAAGCCTGAATCACATATCTGAAGTAAACTATGAAAGGAGGTGAGTGAGCAAGCACTCAGAGAAAATGCATCTTGTACTGCAGAGCTGACGTTTCATAAGAGACAGGTCCCCATGTACCTACACACAGATCACAGAGGGCATGGGGGAAAGCAAACCAATGAGGCACAAAGTTGTGGGCATTTGTTTAGCCTTCAATGTCAGGCCAGCAGCCCAGCTGAGAACAACATCTGGATCTCCTAGCTGAGTATCCCCTTTATTGGTGGAGAGTACAGAGAAATAGTTACAGACTGTGTCACGTTAATTACAACAAAGCAGGTAGTTACTAGCAGAAAAGAAGGAAACCGGTGGGATTTTCCAAACTGGGGAAACTCCAACAAACAGATCACAAGTGGAACAAAACAGCTTTAGCTCCAAGGTAACACATTCCTAGTGGTATCACTTGAAAAGCATAATAAGGGCCTGCATGTTCCCATCTGTTAGTGGGCTCAGGAGAAAGTCTGTGTGGTTTACAGAAAACCTGCAGGATCCAGCATTATTTTACAAGAGGCGCTGTGAGGGCTTTGAGGGAGGTGAGGTTATGCCTGGGTGGTGAGGACTGGTGAGCTAACAGGGTTCTGAGGTTCTGCTGAAACCAAACAGCTACTATCTCCCTTGTGAGTCAACACTGAAGAAAATAATCCACTTAATCCTTTCCATTAGGCTTGAATATCAGCAAAGAATCTCGGGAGATGATGTGGTTAAACACATAAATTCAGCAACAATGTATAAGAGGCACAGGTCAGGTTGCAAATAGGTGGACTTCATCACTTCTGAGTAACAGCACATCCTCACAGCTCCCATCTACCAAACAATGCCATCACAGAGTTAATTCCCTAGGTATAGGGAATTAGGTAGTGAGACCTATTCCTGTTTTATGCCTCCTGGTAGCCAGACACATGGCTACCCCAGAACCCACATTCAGGAAACACCACAAACAGAGCAAAGGTGAGGAACACTGCATACAAAAGCTTAGTAATTTTCCTCCTACCTAAGGAGTTCATAGTGAGGGACGTGACAGGTATACTGTGTTCATGAGAGATCTTGCAGCTGTAACTTCTTGCTCTGCCCAAGTCAGTGTAAACTCTGAGTTATGCATGAACAAACATGACTAAAGCCATGATCCTCAGTCCATAACCAAACCAAGCACTTAGAATCTCTTCTCTCTTTCTATCTACAAGGTTAGCAGTGAAAACCTGAATCTTAAAATCTCAAGAGTCTGAGTTCTCAATCAGTGATGTGAAGAAATAAGCCCGCCTCTGCTAAAAGATACAAGACAGAGAACAGACTACAGGTACATTTTAATACTCCTCCTTGGATAACAGACCAGTAAAAATATTTTATGAAAACCTCATGGATAAGGGCAAACACAACAGCAATTTCACACAAATTGCTTTCCCCTTGGAAAAGCCAGGAAAATCTGAGTCCCCTACAACAGAAAGTAAGGGGGTATATGCCTGTAAACATAAACTCCTTCCTTAAGTTTCAGGAATGAAAAACCCAACTCTATCTAGTTTTGGCTTACTGACAACAGCAGCAGGGATTGTAATATAGAATCAGGGTAGCCAAAAGCACAGGCAGGTCACTCTCACATCTCATTATGTGAATCAAATGACTCTTTCTAGAAAAGGATTGTTCCATGGAACAGCCATTCATTCTGTTTAGGTTAAAAGAGCTTCAGGAGCAGCGTTAGTTGGGTGCTCCGATAATGCTCCAGCACAACGGGATCAGAGATCTGGACTGGAGCCTTGGGGTATGACAACAACATAAATAATCAATGACAACAACATATTTTGTATATAGACATGTGGAACCCCATCCACAGCTCACCAAAGTCAATGGAAAGATCCCCATTGCCTTGGGCAATTGATGGGAACCAGAAGTAAGCATCAGCCCTTGTTTGAGTTCTACCTCACCACTTGTTATTTACCACAACACATTTTCCATGTCTTCCCACCATAAAATATTAAGAAGGTATACTCTGTGCACCTCAGACTTGCAAAATCAGCAACTGTAAGACTTTTGTTTCCTTTTTAAAAAAAATCAATAACAATAATATTAAATACACAATAATGATAATATTATTACTATTTTAGCACTAAAATAAGACAATAGTACATGTGAACAACAAAAGTTGTAAGTGTAATTAATATGAAACAGAAGTGTTTTTTTTTCCAAGATGGCCAGCAAGGACTTTCTAAAGATTAATGGAGAGGATTGGGGAAAATAAGTATAAGGCATCAACAATACCTTGAAGCACCAACAGCCCCCAAAGACACATCCTAATTTCAAGTGGAATCATCAGACCAACAGAAATTATCTCCCTTTTTATAATATGATTTTTGTTTCTATTTTTAGTTTGCAGTAAATTATGAACCTCTAAGAAGGATGAAAAAAGTTTAGCAGTTGCTGATGTAGAAATATTTTAATCTAATACACCTCAGGTACATGAGATATCATGTTAATAGAAGTAAACATTCTTCAGAGACAATTTAATCTAGATTTAGCCCTGGCTCTGTTGCATGTAGGTTAAATTCTGATGTCAACAGAGAAAAGCTCAGTAAAGCCCAGGTATAGCACAGCTGAGAGTCCAGCTGCAGTAATGCATCGTTTAGAGGTTTTACTGTTCCCTACATCTTTCCATTAATGACTAGTTTGCATTGCACGGCAAACAAAACAGGAAAGGAAGCAGATTCAAAAAGAGAACTTTGAAACCTATCATCTCACAAAATCATTGGAAATTTGATAGATATTTGCAGTCCAATTACTAGTAAGAAGGAGAAAAGAAAAAAGTTGGAACTGCAAAATTTTAATTGTCCTGATTTGGGGGAGGAGGAAGATAAAAGAAAAAACAAAGTCACCAGGCCTTTACCTCAGAAGCTCGCAGGCCTTGCTGCAGCCTAACTCAATAATTACATTGTACTGCCAGCAACAATTCTATTTTTTTTTTCTCGCCTGAGGGTTCCAACACATTTGCACCATAGGGAAGCCTTTTCTCTTTACATCTCAAAACTCCACCACAAACTCTTCCTTTATTCATAACAGCCAGATCCCCAGCTGAGATAGGCACTTTCGTATTGCTCTAGATGACAGTTTTCTGTGTTCTTTCCAAGCTCAGGGGGTTTAATAAACATATCTGGCAATCTTTCGATAGCTGGAGGGCCTGGGATGACACTGTGTGCAAACAATATGCTCTCACTGCTAGGGAAACAAGTTTATTCAATTCAATTAATAGATTACAGTCAAGATACTTGTTATCCTGCAATGAAAAATAAGAGAAGGACTATGAGACTTAAGGTAGGTTGTAGGATTAGCACCTGGCAAAACAGCAAGCCAGGCAAAATAAGACAAAAAAACAACTTGTTGTACATTGTTGGGTTTTTTTGGGGTTTTGTTTTTTGTTTGGTTTTTTTTTTCTTTTTTTTTTTTTTTTTTTTTTTTTGCCATATAAACAGTGGCACAGACTTCTGGTCTCAATACAGAACTGTCTTTTAACTCACTTTAAAAGGAGCTTGGCCCTCTGAACATGCAGAACCTTGGGTGCAGCACTGTAAAAATATCTCTGTTTCCTCCTACAAAATGGGGATGTTCCTTTTCATTTACCTAACTACAAGGGGTGTTTTCCATTAGACATGAGCAATAATTCTTTCTGGCTGAAACTGCACTGTTTACAAGCCAACTACAGCAGCCAGGATTTGGTTCCACATTTGAAAGGAATTGAAGTAAAATTCTATTATTCTATTTTGAATTTAAACTCTATTCAAACAAAAGCATTTTCTTAACATAAAGTTGTGGGATACAAAATTTGCTTCTAGAAGAAATATCTCCAATGCAATCACACTGGACTAAATAAGAGAAACACTCATGCTTTCTTGAAGTAAAAACAGCTCCAACAGCTGGTGGTCCTACATACCCCCCTCCTTTAAGAATGGATCTGCAACAACTTGTCCTTTCTGAAATGTTCTCAGAACAAGTTTAAACTTGTAGAAGTTACCACAGGAGAAAATCTAATTTAACTACCAAAATGACAGGTAAGTTTGCCTGAGGGATAATTTGTGGTTAAGGCACATACAGGAATACAGGAGGTAAAAATTTATTTCATACCATACACCTGAATAAGTAACCCAATATCCAGTGCTTCAATTCTTATATGTAAAAAAGGGTTAAACCCCATTCTTTTATCTGGTTTGCCTATTCTGTTTGGCAACAGGGGCTGTATCTGGCCATGCCTCTTCTGGGCAACAGCTACCCAAGTGTTACTGGGTCCTCAGCTACCAGTCAAATTCCAGCTCAGTTCAAGGGCATAAATAACAATCACTACTTAAGTAACTCTGCTTCTATTTCAGTAGACAGAGGCATCACTTGTTCTTCAGAGTACTGGTACTTTTTTTCTTTTTTTTTTAAGTTAAAATAAATTAAAAATAACTTAGCATAATAAATAAAATAACAAAACTAGCCTTCGGGCTGGCAATCCAACAATCTGCAAGATATGGTACTAGGGACAACAAGATGGAAAAATTATGAGAGTTGTGTTTGGAAAGAAGAAGAATGTCCCAGAAGACTGAGTAGCTCTCCTAGTGATATTCTTCTGAATGTGATATTTGAGATAAAAGCCACCTTTTTGTAGCTGGGTAAGGTCACCCATTAACCTCCCCAGCATCTGAATCCCAGAAGGGGCTCACTCTGAAGCAAATGTGCCTTACTGCTGCTATGCAAGCCATGGAAAGAGGGAAGAGCCTGCAGGTCCTGGCAGGAGTAAAGAACTTTCCCACTAAATCACTTCTGCTCTGCAGCAGCTCTCAGTGTCCATGAAGTCACAGACCCAGGGGCTACACACTCCAGCCCATCTTTGCTCTGAATAGTTCTGTTCTTACAGCCTTGAAACAGAAAGATCAGGGACTCAAGACTCAGTCAACAGGTTATTTCTCTTACTGTAGCCTACATGTTTCCTGTGATCTAAACATTGAGTTTTCATTTGAACAAATGCTTGAAAACCACACTGTCTTTCACTGGGATCCCTGACTGTTTCAGAACTGGGTCACGGGAATTAGAACAGTTGAGTGAAGAATCAAAAATTAATTATTTATTTACCTAACATAGGTGGTTCCTTTGTTCTTAGATTAGCCAGGAGCTCATGATGAATTTCCTTGGAACTCAAGCAGTTCAGCAAATGTCTCAATATGTCTATGCTGTGGCCTGCTCAGGAATTTTCAAAATTTCAGCTGAATTTCAATGTGCAGCTTAATCTCATTATATCATTGCTCATCTACAACTGAAAGATATTAGAGTGCTACTATGAGTTCATGTAAGTTTTAAATTCAATTTCTAAAAAGTTCCAAGCCAAAGGTATTTTAACCTATATAGTCCTATGGCTTGTGTGTTTGCAAAACTCAAAACCACACATCTTTGGAAAAATTTTAAGTTCTAAACAAAATACAATGTTCTTATAATACTGATTTACCTATTATAATTATTGCATTGAACAGACTGGGAACTGGCCAAGCAGTAATATTCCTCTACAGTTTGAAGTTTTTTTACTAATGGAGAAAAGGCCTATGGAATTCATAGGGATGTGAAATCAGTCAGAATGAAACTTCTATGTTTTCCTTCCAGCTCCACCAGATTACTCTGAAGATCCATAGAATCTAATAGGCAGTTTCATGCTTCCAGCTAAATTTTAATCATTGGGTAACTATTTTTGCAAAGGACACAGAGCAGGGGAAAAGAAGTGGGGAATAATCAAAACTAACCTGGCTATCACTAGTTTTGTTCCAATTGGTAGGAATCTGATCCTGAAGTAAAATACAAAATTAAAAAGGTTTTCTGTCAGTTTTCTTGTCTAGTTCTGTAAATGTATGCTACATTTTATACAGTAGATCCTGCTAATTTTGCAAGGAAAGTTTGAACATTTTTCCAAGATTATAATTCATTTCTTATAAGGGTATGGAAATGGCATTTATTCTTTTGCTATATGAAATATAGCAAATAAGGGAATCTCTATTCTTTAATTCCTGCATAAAACTCAAATTGTGCTTTCACTTCAGTCAGCAACAAACAGTAATTAACTTTTAGCAGTCAGGATCAGCACTAAAATATTAAGGCATGTGTTACAACAGAGGAAAGCTGAAAAATATTATACACCATAGAGCAGAAAACTAGGCAGAGAAATACATGCACAAATACAATTAATATTCTGATTTCCCCTTCACTTTCAAGTGCACATTTGTTTGCTTTATGAGAATTTGCTAGCTACAACAAAAGTTCTATTGAAAATCTTGATGCTCTGACGTGCTAAGGAAAAGAAAGCCTTGTTTCTTTAAAGACAAAAATCTGCATATAGCAATTAATCTTAATATTCTTAAGAAAATAAATGTCACACAATTTTTAGGTCTTTTAAGAAATACTAAACTTTTAGAAATACTAAAGTATTTTGCTTGAATGAATGAGTCTAATCTCTACTACTTACCTACTTGGGGTGGGTGTCTATTCTCAGAACAAACACTCCCTGAACTCAGTGTACACTGTGCTTGAGGAACCACTCGGCAACTTGGAGCTGTGTATTTGAAAATAGTTTGTATCTGTAACTGCTATTAAATGAAAATCAGTACATCGCTGGTTGGGCAGCTGCTAAGATTTTATAATCACACAATAGAGAGGATTAAATACTTGTAAAGAGTGCATTAGACTAAATTCTCTGCTCAGTTGCAATTGTACGACCTTAGGAAATCAATGGGGTTCCACACTTGCAAATGATGAGGGGTTGGGTCCATTCCTTTAAAAAAAAAAAAAAAAAAACCTCAAGAAAGTTCAATTTGAGAGAAAATGATTGTGCTTCTCCCTCTACTGTTCCATGTCTCATAGTTAACATCTGGTGAAAATTAAGAAGCAGTTTTCCCCCCTTCCCCCTCACCCCCCAATCAAACAAAAAAAAAAAAAACCCACAATACAAAACCCCGCATATATATCTGATGTATTTTATACATATTCATCCTCATAACTTGACAGATGGGAGGAATCTTGCAGTCATTTCTGAAAGCAGACAAAAGGCCGTTGGTTCTGCTCCACATGATGATTTGTGAAGACAGAATATCACCCGCTTCCGTTGATGATTATATAGTTCTATCCATCTGTCTGCCACTGGAGGTTGTGAGAGTGAGATACAGCTCACACCGTCTTCATAAACAAAAGTAGACTGTGCTGTCAGTAGTCAGACACGCCAACTAATTGGAGCTGTCGACAGACACAATATTCTGTGTCAACAGCTCTGGTAACAGTTTGAAACAGCAATGATATGTTGGGTGATGGTGAGGATGACACATATGTCTCTAATAGCATGCTAGAAATCTGACATAACTAGAAAAGAATTACTAAAATGTAATTCCCAGCCTCTAGTTCTGCTGTTCAGACTTCCCAGTCAGCAGAGAGAGGAAAGAGATGCTTGTGTGTGTTCATGTTCTTGTGCTTGTACTTGTACACATCTTCTTCTGTATCACTTCATATGCTGACAGCTTAATTTGATGCTCATAATATCTAACTTAAAAACTAAGCTTGCTGATGAATTTCAAGGAATTCATCAAAATTCCTACACAAATTTAAAATTAAATAGGGGGACTGTCTCCACCACTTTTTTATGAACTGGAAACAAACTAAAACAGGTCAAACAACAACCTAACTAAATGGACAGCTCTTACTGCATTTGTGCAGGAAAGAAAAGTACTATCTTACTGAAAAGTGCTTTAGCGGACTCATCCAAATGATAAATTGTCCTCTGATCTTGCTAAGATTGATATACATTCTTCATTTTAAATTAAAGCCCAAGAAAAAAAAAATCAGGATTAGGGCCTCAGTTTCTCTTTAGGCGAAAGTCCTTCATCATCATCACTCCTTTAGGATTTAAAAGCAGAAAGAAATCAGTGTAAAAGGTTTATAAACAAGGTACTAGGGAGAGAAAGCAGAGGTTTGCTCTACTCACATATACGCTCAGTTTGCACATTTATATGGCTCCTCCCTTGCCAAATGCAATGCAACATTGGGCAGACTAAGTTATATTACATAATTTGCTAGTGTACAAAAATACAACTTTTTTTTTTTCTCCAAAGAACTAAACAAATATATAAGCACCACAGCAACTGTGCTAGTAAAATGAATAGTAAAAAGTCCTTACATGGGGACCTGCAGCAGCAGGTCTGGCATCTCACCTCAGGGCCCAGAGCTGTACCCAGAACACTAACATCTGACAGTCACCATAAAACAAAGAATAAAAGAGTGACTGTCCATTTATTGATGCACATGACCACATTGTAGCCATTGAACAACAAGTACTTAAAGTCTTGTCAACCCAGGGAGCAAGCTGGAAGAGGCACATAAGAACCCAGGTGAAGTTCTGTAAAGCCCCTGGGAATGAGGCTGGAGGTGGCAAGTGCACAATGCATCCAACTACAGCGATCCCAATTCAGGAGGGACAAGGCAGAGCCCAGAGCCTCCTGTCCCAGCAGGGAGCATGTCAGCGCCCACAGGGAGCAGGATCTCAGGAACCACAGCCCAGCGCCGAGGAGGCCTCGGACCCCCCCACCAGCTGCCTCCAGCAGCTTCTCGCCAAACTTAGAAGGACAGAGCTGAAGGAAGCAGGTTGGAAAAGACATGCCCGGGGGGCAGGAAGTGTTGAGCATTACTGAGGAACAGGCAGTGACAATAGCTGAGGTTACAGAGGAAGAGCCTAGTCTTGTTTGTGGCATAAATCCCTACATTATCTCTTGCTGCTTGACCTGCTGGAGCAGCCAGCAGCACCGGGAGCACGGCGTGCCGGCCTGAGCCGGCTGCTTCCAGCCAGGAGAGGGCACACAAGGCAGTTCCCTGCGACACTGCTGGCTTGGCAGCCACTTATTCTTCCCATCTTCATGGCTGTTTCCGTGCGCTGATGTCCCTTGTGAACCATCCAGACTGTGTTCAAAATCATAATGGAAAAAGAAAAGACTAAAAGATAAGCCAATATCTGCTGTTGCCAAAGCCAAAAAAACTAGGAAAACCTGTCAAAATATTGTAAGAGGGAGAATTTTAAAAACAGGAGTGTGAAAAATAAAGTCAAGCAATATTATATTCCCCACCTAAACACAGAGCAAGTTGCTACCCAAGAAGAAGTGTGTATAAATAGTGTGTCAGCCATTTACTGTGAGTGTGACTCTAACAGCTGGGCTGTTTGCAGGAGATGCAAATTTGGAGCCATTCAGGGAAGGAAGAATGAAAGCTTTGGCACTCGCTGGGCAAACACTAACGGGTTTGGGAAAAGGGCCAGCAAAAGACAAACTACACAAAATAGTGGGTGGCCAGACTTAGGACAAGGAATAGTTGGGCAAAATACCGCAAACAATCCAGCTCAAGGCAAACACTGGACACTTCAAAAGTTTTATTTTTCAATTCCAAAGCATAAGCAAAAGATCTCACTGCAATCACTGCACTCCCACAGCCCCAGCAGCCTTCTTAGCCCGCAGACACTTGCTGATATTCATCTTGCATTACACTCACCCATCCCTACAGTGTCTGGCTGTGATTCATCCCTAGTCACAAGGACAACTCTATTACTTGCCATGTTCAAAAGTTAGTGAAAAAATACCAATAAAGCTTCTGCCCCAGAGATCAATTGAAAGAGTTTGGAGAAGGTCAGGCTGCTTACAGCTTTAATCTAAATAAATAGGTGAGCTGTGATACTGAAATGGTGTTTACAAGAGACCCTGTAGCTTATGAGTAAAGTATGAGGGTATTTCAGGACTTTATCCTTCTGCCAGTTCTGTGAGACACAGATTTCATGGAGTCTGGTATCTGTTACAGATACTTATGGCAGAATTACACCAGGTTTCTTTCAGGTTTTGTTTTGTTGTTGTTTTTTTTCTTAATGAAGTGAATCTAAGCACAGCATCAACACCCTCTGTGTTAAATCACACACATTTATTTCACCAAAACAATCTAGGGCCTAATGCATTTTAAGGTCAGTTCATTATTCAACCTTCTGATGCCTTTTCATGCTGCTTAGACTCGCTGCCTTGTACCACATCGGTATTTAATAATTATTCCAGCTGTCTCCAAAGCCCTTTCACCACACCTTGTGTGGCACATTACAGACAGCTTGGATTTTTCAGGTACAAATTGCTAAACAATTACTGATGAGAGAAAGGTCATAATAATAGGTTACAGAAGCCTTTGCAGCCTGCCTTTACTTCATGGCCATTTATAAAGAACCATTTCATCCCATTGTTATAATGATGAGAAGGAAGTAGTTTAAGGTAGTTATAGACAAGCAAACAAAAGGCAGGAGAGCAGTGCTGTATAACTTCTACTTTCACTTCCTGCCTACTCCATTACTTCTAGCATTATGGGAGAAATAACATGATTGGAATGACCTAAAGGTTATAACAGGTGGGCAAGGTTTGCCTTGTCGAAAGCAGTGCGAGCACTGTTGGCTAAACCTTTTTGAAAGCTGAAAGTGGTGCCGTTTAACAAAAATACTAAGCTGTCATTGAAAAAAGTACATTACTTAGAAATAGTATTTCTTCATGGGCTTTCTTATCTCTATTTTTCCCCCTCAAATGGGGCTGGTTTTTTTTTTCCCCAGAGTTAAAAAAAAGGCACAAAGATGAAATCTCTCTGTAAAGTTGAAAAGTAGAGGACAGATTTTGCACTGGTAGAAACTCTATTTGCTACATATGAACGTTACCGGTTGTAAAACAGCCAAATCAAAGTCTCAGTGGTCCAATCTAGAGCATTAGAGATCAGGCAGCCAAACTTATTTGGATTCCTAGGAATAGTGTGGACACAGTAATTTTATTACCCTTAATTTTTTGCAAGAAGTGTTTCTGCTAGCTGCTTCCTCAGTATTTGAGGTACGGGATTGGATCCAAATATATCACAGAATTTCAAGCCCAGTCACAGTTCACAGAAAAATCCAGGTTATTTCATAAGAACTTTCCTTTTGAAAGACAAAATTCAGGACAATTTGATTGACCAGGAAAAAGCAACCCCAAACACAGCCAGCAGAATAATGATGGAAGCAATAAGGCAATAAGTAATTTGGCACTTTCAGCTAAAGGATAAGACTCCCTCAGCCTTACTTAAAGATTTTTAAATTTATGCAAGTTAAAAATAACACAATAGTAAAGGCAAAGGGCCAATAATACTTCCCAGCATTTCCACCCATGTTCAAACATTAACAGACCTTTGTTCAAGAGCAGCCCAGTAAGCAGGAGGCAAGTCCACTCAAAGCTAAGCAATACCCTAAGTAAAGAACAAAACAAAACCTGGATCTCCATCAGGAGGTTTCTTCTTTCAGAGAAACTTCATTTTTTTAGCCTGAGGAAATTGCTGGGGGCAGATTCCCCACCCCACCCCCCCCCCCCCCCCCAGATACCATCTTCCATTTATTCACCATTGATTTCCATTACATTGGGTCTTCATTTCTCTAAGCTTTCCTTCCCTTCCTGCAAAAGGGAGATTAAGAAAAAGGTTTACCAGTTGGAAGAGAACTGACCCTTGGACCATCCTCATGTCCATCTTATATTCACATGTCCAAACTCATCCCACATGCAAAACAGACAAGGCGGACGCCAGGCAGATTTCTGAATTATTTAACTCAAAATATATTGAGGCTGCATCACATATTCAGCATAAATTAGGAAATTAGGCAGGACTGGCCAAGCTTTTTTTGAGGTGGATAAAGCCTCACTAACTGCAAGGGACTGCAACACACACACAGACTGTGGTCCATGTGGCTGCAATGTGCATTCTTCACACCCTACTCTCAGCTGCAGATCACAAAGACAGAGCCAGAGTTGTGCCTTCCAAAAAAGTCCTTGACAGAAAACTTTGCTACTTTCTAGCCTTAAAACTGCGAAGAATTGTATTCCTTGCTTCATCAGACTAAGTACAGGGCAAAAGTATTTCAACACATATTGCTTTTATATTGGCAAGTATATAAGACGAATCAAGCCCTGAGTTTTAGCAGATTTCCATTTATTGCTGCCCAAGATTTAATCAGCTAGATTGATAGCCAACTATTAGTTCATTTTTGGTCAATAGTTATTTAAAAAGTAAAAGCAAACAAGTCTGTAAAACAATTTAATTACATCAAAGTTTATATCTCGTGTTACGTAGCAAATCCCACTCTCCTTCAGGAATCCAGCCAGGCAACCTTTTGTTCCCTTGGCCAGTTGCTGGAATAATAGCCTCTCCTTTGTTTCATCGTGACTTGATTACTATAATTATTTGCCCGCTAGACTTCCAGCCACTGCTCTGGTTGTGAGGAGTACAGAATACAACTGCTAGACTACATGCTGCATCTAAGTCTTTCCATCACATTACCCCTATATCCCCATATTAAGAGAGCTCCATTGCTTCCCAATACAGCGGCGGCCTGATTTTTTAGATCTTCGTACTAATTTACAAGGCTTTACATTGGAAGCCTCAGATAAATCTTTTGCTGCTCCATGTCTGAAGAGTCTTAGGGCTGTACTTGTATATGCTTTTGTCTCCCCCATAGTGTTTTAGACCCTGAACTTGTTTAGCGTTACTCACATGAGCAGGTTTACAGACTTCAATGGGACTACTTACATGAGTAAGAAGTACTCATATGAGTAGATATTTGCAGGCTCAGACCCTAAGTGACTTGGAGAGCTTTACTATTATTCACTTCTTGAAAAGCACTTGCAAAGAAACAAGAGAGGACTTACGGTATTTATTCAGAGTTATTATATATTCACCATGTCTTCTTCTTAAGCCCTCTTTGTTCTTGAGTACATGTACTCTATCTACAGTAGCGATACACAATATTTCTCTCAGGGGATTTTCACATGCGAAAGTAGCGGAGGGTTTGACATGTTGGACTTTTGGGCATTTTGTGCTGTTTTGTTTTGTTTCTCCCTGTGAGAATTTGTAGATACCAACTTGAGACAAAGAGGATTTTGTTATTTCTTCTATTTTAGCAGCACTAACAAGCTTGTGCCAGGGAGTAAGGCACCAGTGCATTAAAGCATGGTTCACACACCTCACAACAAGCCATCTCCTGCCCCTAAAGTGTAAAAGCTGCAATTTCTCTACAGCTTAAATTGAACACTCTTATTTTTACTTTGAAACACTTGTTTCCTTCATGCATTTTCAGCTATGAGGACAATCAATTTTGTCATCAGACTTACAGCACCCAGGTCTAGAATGGCTCATTTCTACAAAAGTTCGTATTTCCCACCTATATGATACACACAACCTGGCACACTTATTTTTTTATATAATGAGAGATCTTCTCTTCTCTGGAAGACTTGTATTCCTTGGAAGAAAGAGGGGCAAAGTGAAAAAGCTGCATTGTTCTGTAGCCTGCCACGCTAAGAAGTTGTCCTTGCTGGGAATGCTGGATATGTCAAAAAAAAAAAGTGCAAACTGGGCTCACTGAACCCCCCAGATCCTTTAAAATAAATTAAATGTCTTTTCTAGCAGAACACAATGGAAAGGTACAGATAGATCATTAAAAACTAGAGGCTTTCAGAGGCTCTCAATGGTGATTTTTTCCTCTCTGAAAACACCAGAAGAGATGACAGACTTGATCCTTTGCAGTGCAGAGTGCTCCTGAGCACCCTCTATTACTGCGGATGGGATGGAAAAGTGGAGGCAAGCATTAAGCATTGCTCGTCTCCTTGCACTGCTGTAAGCTGCTAGAAAATTCTTGCATTCCACACATAGCAAAACCAGTCCCTCAGTTCAGAGTGCCTGCTACCTCCAGAATAGAGACCTGTGAGTTGTTCCCACTGGAGATTTCTGTACTTGATTAGCAATACCAATAAAAGTTTCAGGTGGATTTGCGCAGGAACAAACTGATAAAAGTGAGTCTATGTTGTTTTCCATCCAGAATGAGCTGCACTCTAGGCAGCATTAAGTCTCAAATGCACATCTGGTTTGAGGGTCTTCCCTAAAGTCTTTGCCATGACACATACAAGAAACAACCTGGACAGACAAGGTGAGAGCCCAGAGCAGGGTGGGATGCTATACTAATGTGGTGGAAAACTGTCACTATTTCTTCCGTATATCCCTTCTTCCCATTAGCCAGGAAGTTAGTGGCTTTCCTTTCCCCAAAAAAAAAAAAAAAAAACAAACAAAACCAAAACACCAAAAAAAAAAAATAAAACCACCCAAAAAAAAACCCCAAAAAAACCCACAAAAACAAAACAAAAAAAAACCTCCAGTGAAACAAAGAAAGTCTGACGTGAAACAGGCACAGCGCAGGAAAATGACCCAGAGCTTGCATGAAAAGGAGGAGGGTGAGGCTCTTTGGTTTCAAACATCTCCTGGACTGTTTGCATGCTCTCCACTGTGTATTTAGACACCAAAGGAGAGCCCAGCTCCACAGCACTGTCTACCTATCATCACATGCTACTTGTTTCACTCTAAGTAAATCTAAGGGAGGGAAGAGAGCAGGCAGGGAAAAAACACAGCCACCAATAAAAATGCAATGTATTTCTACTGGTACTGAGCCTGGCCTGGTCATGAACTATCCCAAAACAGGGCAGTGAATGCCTTGGGTCCAGCCATCTCTCAGTGCATTCTGCGCCACACAGATCTTTCTCCACTTTAAGCTCAAACCTGGGGAACTTTCAGCTGGCTGAAAAAAGCTTGCTCCCATGGCTTTTCTCAGAGTTCTCAAAGCTCTAATAATAAGGTGATTTTCCTTTAAGAAATGCTGGCATACTACTGTCTCGTGTCAATTTTCATGGGTCACCATGAAAACAAGATGGGTGGCAGGAAATTAAAAGAATTTCTGTTAAGCTCGCAGCCTTTGAAATCCTTTAGGTCTGAGAGATGGCAACCTTCTTTTCCCTTCCCCAACTTTCACTTCTGAGACACAATATATTGCTTTATGGATAACACTCTTCTTCCTGCCATTTTCAAGGGAGAGAAAAACCTAAATCAACTCACTTGGCAACTGGATTTTGGCAAGCACGGTGTACCAAGAAGGAAAATTAAAACTTAATAGATTTAATTAAAGTAGTTACTGTTTAGATTCTTGAAGCTAAATTCTAACAAAGCTTAAACACAAAGGGTAAATGGAGGTACAAGTACAGTAGGAGCACATAAGCTATTTTCTTTAAAAAGTCTCATTCTGCTAATTAAAACTTTTATCAAATATTTCCTGATACCTATTTTCATAGTTTATATTCCCTGCTCATATTTAATATTCCAGTAACAAAACTGATACTACCAACTAGGAAATACTAATGTTAGTATTAGTATTCTGAGGTTATATAATAATGCAATATAATCCCCTGTGAAAATACCTAATATTTTAGATGCAATAAATAAACCTGATAATAATATCAAACAGCAGTATATGAATTCTGAAATTACTTCTTCAAAGTCTCATAGAGGTTTGAATTTTTTCCCCATGTCTCCCGTCCAACACAGGAGCAATTAAATGTCTCCGTGTACTTACTTGTAAATCAGCACCAGTACTTCTGAGAGTGTATATTTTTATCCTTCAGCATTTTTTAATTCTAATTTTAAATCAGAAACGGTACTGTTTTTTTGGGGGTGCCTGAAATCTGTGGTGCTTTATTTGAGATCCGTTCATTTGAATCACAGTGCACTACAGATGTCACTAAAGTTGAGACCTGGAATGTCACAGACTGACCATATAATAACAAAGCTCCTGAAACAAGAAATTGGAAGGCTTTTGAAAACTTGGGGGATGTGTTTTGGAACATTAGCTGTAGAAAACCAGGCTTTCCAGTGGAAATGAAGGCATATTTGGTACAATAATTCTAGGTACCTAAGCACATACATTTTTACTGCTCAAAGCCCTTGCATTTCAACCAAAACACCTCAGAGAAAAAGACTCAATCTTATTAAAAGTGACCAGAGTGGCTACATGTGTCAGTGTGAACTACATTGAATTCACTGGTGGATAGTCAAAACAGAGCTAAGAATTTTTTCTGTGATAATTTTCTAATCAGAAGTTCTATGCTTGCACAAATGAAAAATTATGTAGGAAACATACTTAATAGAAAAAAAAAAAAAGAAATTTCCCTAGATGCAATGTTTCTGTTAGTCTCTCTTCATATTAAAATGACAGAAGCCTTGCAGAGGAGAGGAGAAACTGAAAAAAGCAGGAGGAACAGCAGTGTGCCAGAACCAAGTTCTCTGGGTTTCCAGTGCCCCTTATCTTTGTTTCCTTTCTTGTCTCCCCTCTCCAGCTTTGTAAAATTCAAAATGGAACAGGGGTTTCTAGACATCCAGCTAAGATCCCATAAACAAGCTCTATTGTTTGCTCTCCTAAAACCTGGACTCTTTAAGAAGCTCCTGGCCACCCACTCACATACACAAGTACACATGTTAGAGGCTTTTTTCCCCTCTAATGTTTCATTCTGAGTCATCATTTAAGCTATTTTAAAACGTTGCCTATTTTTCCATAGGAAAAGATGTCTAATTCCCAGCCAGTTTAAGGTAGAAAGCTGCCAGCTCTTCTGCAGTTGAGTTCCAGATTTAGGAAATGCGGACAGTATGTGAAATTCAGCAGTGCCAGAGGCATTTCAGAGGGCTGTGCAGCATCTCCTGCTCTGTAAAACAGTGGAGGCCCAGAGCTCCCTGAATCCCTCTACTCCCCACTTCATCAGAATGCACATCCCAGAGCAAATAAGTGGGGTGGGAGAGGGGAGCAAGCCAAGGAAGAGCTGGAAGGATCTGGCAGCTATGACATGAAACAATTAACTTTCACTGAAGTCAGCTTGTGCATCAGTGCATCCCACAGACCCAGGTGCACAAGACAGACCCACCAAATTCCATACACGTCTTTCACAAGAGGCACTCAAGTTAGCTGAAGGAGCTCTGTGTCCCACACACAGCTTGGACTACCTGTAATTGCACTTCTAATATTTTATTCAACACTGACACACAAATAAAAGGTAGGAATGATGCGGTACATTCTTCTTTATAATTACCTGGAAATAAAACATTGGGGTAGGACTAAGCTGTCCTCCAAACACATCCAAGTGTTGGATTAGTTGGTAAAATGAGAATCACACTTTCAATAACTATAGAGCATGTGTGAACAAGCGGATACATTCCCATGGCTTTGAAGGATGGAGGTTTTACCACTTCCTTTTACTCTGAAATATCATATTTTAAACATGAGAAAAATAAACCTTAAATACAAAGCTTTTGCTTTTAAGCAAATCCTGCCTTATTTTAATGGCTTATGGTCAGCATTATCACATAACTCACTGCCATTTACAGTGAGAGGCTGAGGAGAACAACTCCCCGTGCAACTCAGAAAAGCACCCAGGCTATCAGTCATTATTCTGCTATTTAACATAATTTATTTTACTGATCAACTGCTCCAGTGGAAGAAAATCAGACACAGTTTGCTGCCATTACAAAACTTGTAAATGTCCATAGGATTATAAAGAATGAAAGAGAGCATATAAATGTAATATGCATCTCAAATTTGGCATCTTTACATGCATTATGGTTCACTCCTGAAGACAAGTGTATTCAGGAATACATTTGTCCTCCTAAGATCTAAAGGACCAATCCTTTGCTCAGTTATTCCAATTACACACCAATGAACCTTCACTGAAAGCAACAGAATTGCAGCAAAGTACCAATGAAGTTTAAAAAAGAAAACATGGTGAGAATGGGAATTTGAGAGCCTCAAGCAAACTGAAAACCCACTCCTTCATGGTATATGTTGGCCTAACTCCACTGTGATTAGTGTAGACAATTTACACCAGCTGCCAATCTGCTCCTTGAAAATTAAGGACAGAAACCTAAACATATTCTGGAAATCTTGGCATTGTCAGGCTAAATATGTACACATGCCTGATTCTTTTCTCTTGTCCAGTAGAAGATGCAGCTTGTTAAGACTTTTTCCAGCAAAATATATATGTTTAATTTATGTGATTAATTTCTGTGTTAATGAAGGTTGAAGGACCGAGAAGGCTGAATGCATCTATTTATCCAGAGGCCAGATAAAAATTGCTGCTCAACTAGCCAGCCCGACCCTAATATGGAAAGCCTCAGCCTTATTCAGGGTGGGAGGACAATTAAATTTTTATGCTCATTTAATCCTGTGCCCTTTCAGAGCAAAGGCTGACAATTGTGCCCAATTTTTCCAAATGTTTGCTGTTACATAACCTTGACGAACCCACCAAACTTAATTTGTGCAGGGCCTGTTGACAAAAATCTGATTGCAACAATATTCTGAAACTGTCTGGGGTTAAACCCTGCATTTAGAGGTTACAGGAAAAGCAAAAAACCAGCACTCTAAACCAGCTTTATTACTTCTTACCTGCAGCATGTAAATTCGTATTACTCTTTATAGTTAGTGTACAAAATGCTCCTATATGAAAGGAAATGCCTTAAAAGCCTTTCTGCTTCTGAAGAACTATCTGTAAAGCTGGTAATATTTTGCACTGAGAGTCAGAAAAATTGATTCTTTCAACAACTTAAATAATTTAATTTTTTTTCCCTTTTCTTCTTCTAGTCTTGTCACCTGGTCACTTTCTTTAACAAAGATTCATTTAGGGGAGCTGTACTGTATCATTTTTATTATTATTATCTGTGATTCTGTGCTTTGGTGCAGACAGTTTATCTTATTACTCTTATGTTCTTCAAGAGAGATTCATTTAAGTGTGACCAAGTCTATTATTTTAGGTGCCTCTTGCATTTCTATTGGGCATTTAAGAGTTGTAGAACTCTCTAATTTATTTAAGCAGGGCACTTTAAAGCAACATCTCTGTAATTTTCTTTGAGTTTAAGGAGCCCTTCTATGTTTTCAAAATGCTTGAAGTTCCTCTGCTCTTCTAAGGATGGCAAATATTTGAACAACAAATGAAAATGTTAGAAAAGCAAGTTCAAGACAGATATGGAGGCAGAGAGACAAGACAAATGAGTGCAGGTGGATTTTTTTTCTACATGGAAAACTCTGCCAAGAATAGCCACACCAATATTTTGGTCAGCAAAGTAAAAACTGGTCATTCCCACAAAACACTCATTTGTGATATATTTTTCTTAAACACAGGATTTTCAAATTGCTTTCATATAACTCTTCATAGTAAGTCACAACAAATCAATTAGCACAAGGAAATACTTTCAAGTAACTTTTTAAAGTACCACAATAAACATTTTCTCTATGAAACACTACTAGAGATGACAGAGATTTTATCAGCTAGAAAGTGGACTCAAAGGAAGCAGAATTCACAGTTCTGTAGAGGGGTTTACAGAATTCACAGTTCTGTTTTTTATTTATAAAAATAAAACACACAAGTATGATTACATGTATGTCCATCAACGTCAGGGAGAGATTTATACTTTTTTTTTACTATATTTATGCTTAGTGTGAGCACTGTGGTTCTGCAGTCCTTTCCTATGCAAACCTCTCCCCTATAGCTCTCTACACAGGAAAACGCAGGGATGTGAAGAACAAACCTAGAAAGATATTTTATCAAGGCTGAAAAATGAAATGAGAACATATAGAGCAAATTCCTGAAGTAAATAAGTAAATAAATGAAGACCATTCAGAGAAAGGCCACGGGGAACAAGTGACACAGCCTGAGGGAGAGAATCATGAAAGCCAGCAAAGAAACAGAGCCCTCCCGTTGGCAAGGAGGGAAGGTAAATCTGTGTTACACAAGGCAACACATGAAGCTTAGTCCAGATCCTTACACTCTTTTCCTCCTCAGGACCAGTTAACCCAGCTGGAATGTCAGACAAGCTTCCACTGCCTTTAATACTTATTTTTGATGCTGCTGCCTGCCATCAGCTTGCCCTGAGGCTGATGTAGTTCTCCTGACTGGACGTTTTGCACCTCACAGTGAGGGCAATAACAACAGCCTATGCAAACTAAGAACAAGGACCTAAGTAATTTTGGGTAATAAACTTAATGAAGATTGCCCTTCCACTTTCTTTCCTTTCCCATATTGCTAGGAATGTACTTAGCCAGTGGGCATTTGTCAACTTTAAACTGATTTTTTGTAGGATATGGCTTGGCTTTTTTCTCAGCTTCTTGTAATTTATTATACATTATGAAAGATGAGCAAATACATAGTTTGATTTTACTTTTGGAGGGGGGATCCTAAGAGTGACAGATCCCAGGACACCAAACACCAGCTGTTCTTCTATTTTCCCATTCTTCACAGTAATGACAGTCTCAGCTCTTGTTGCCAAGCCACTTTGGAAAACATTTTTAAAATAAACGTAGCACACATGAAAACATGCCAGAACAGCCTCCTTCACAACAAAGATTCTCCAAGAACAGAAGATGCAAGGGCTAGTGGGTAGTTGGGCTTGATTCTGGCCAACCAGAAAACTCACTAAAAATTATAGTGTTAGGTAAGCCAAGAAAAAATTGTTCTCCCCTCCCCACCCCAACTAATAGATCCAGATTAATTCCCTGGATGTGAAACCAGACAAATCTGAATTTGTCTAAAGATACTGGTTCTAGCCAGGGAAGATTAACCATGGTCAGAGTAGCCACCCACAGGAGCTATTCAAGAAGATTAAATGTTGGAACATGTCAGCAAGGGAAGCAGAAGACTCATCTCTGATTTTACAGGTCAAAACATCACACACAATGTTTTGACTAAAAGAGAAGTTATTGGTCCCAAATCAGATCCTTTGGAAGCATTTATAGAGAATATTAAATTAGGTGAACTCTTAATCTCTTCTTTGAAAGCCATTTCTCTGCACAGCTGTGAATGAAAGACTTCGGAACATAAATTTTAGTGTCCTCCTTTTCAGCTAGTTCCTGGGAATTCATCCATAATAGACAATCTATTATACTCACAGTTTAAACGTTCAAATGCATGAAAGTCCTTTTTGGCCAAACTTCACCTACCCAGGGGTTTTGAGTTCTTTCCTCATAAACAAATCCCTTCAGATCTTTGCCATGTTTTGAGGCACTGCTTCAAATTTGCTTAAATATTTTGCAGTCCTCCAGAATAATTTTCTGTTTCCTCAGAACAGAATAAACCAGCCAAACTCTTTGCAGTTCTCTCCAAGATAGCAGTATTTCTACCACTGATATTTCAACATAGACACTTCCATCCAACATATATAGCCAGTTTAATTTTTTCTCCCTTACTCACACAGCATTATTTCCACATAGGTATTTCCAATCCCATGTATAATTACCCAGCAAATATTTTCCCCCAGATTCTTCTGTATTTTTAAGGGTTTCCTCTCATTTTACTGCTTTGATTACAGTTGATATAATCATAAGCATCTTTAAAAAGTAAAATAAAAGAGCTTGTTGTGTTGCTCGCTATTTTGTAACACTGAAATGTTGTGAGAATGCAGAGCCTCAAAGCTGTCTTGGCAGGTAAGTGAACAATGAGATCTTAGGAATTTTCAATTGCACTGGAAATGCCCTGGCTTGGCCTAGGTATAAGACTGTGGTTGGTCTCAGGAGACATGAATGGGTTAAGTTTATAAAGCACTTCATTTTCCAGCCTCAGCTATGGTACCTTGGGTAATTACTGCAGCTTAAGCTAGACCACACCTTAGATAAACCTGTAATGCTGGTGTTTTCTGCAAACATTTTCTTTACTGCAAGTTGTGGCTTGCCTCTCACATATATTTGCTCTCCATTCCCAACTTGGTTTTTCCTTAGTTTGTACTCAGTTGAACCAACAAATCAGAATTTGTTGACTTAGTTCCATACCTCTTCAGTCTTTGCGTGACACAACCACTCCAGCTATGCGGTACCAGCTGCCGTGGGGGCCTGATGGCTGCTTTTTGTGCCACATGGAAAAGGCTGGGGATGAAAGAGAAGGAGGAAATACTTCCAAAGAGAAACACTTTGTTTTTCTTAAAGGCGAAAGAGGCCACCTTGGTTATAGTTAGCGCTAAGAAGGCAAATTCCGTTTTGGGGATAAATGAACATACTTCCAGCTCTCCAGTGAGCGTTTTCAGCAAACTTCAGAAATGCTGGTGTTAATTTTTCATCAGACTTCATGGAAAGAAAACATCTCTGGGTATAGACAGCTGAGGGCTGCGCCAAAAGCAGTAATTGTGGAGAGTTTCAGTGACTGTTTGCCTCCAGGTGTCTGCCATCAGTCCTGGTGGAGCTGCCACCCTCCAGCCCAAGCAGTGCTGCAGCACCAGGAGTGCTCGAGGAGCACTCCCCACTCAGGGCAATCCTCAGACAAGCAGGGATCTGCTGGACCTGTCCCCACCAACCCAGCTCAGTCTGGAGGAAATACCTTAAGGATGATGTACAGAATCAGCCCACAGCTCCTGCCAGTTGCAGGTGAAAAGTTCTTTTCTTCCCAGACATGGAAAAGGATCTCTGTCCACAGCACCAGGCTTTCTACAGGCTGATGATAGATGCACTACACAATATTAATTGCAACAGCAATCACTAATCTGATAACTTGAGCTTTCTGAGTACATTCCAGCAAAGCAAAACAAGGTAATCCTCATGCTACCTGACATTTGCCCTCAGAAACAAGCCTTTATGAGAAACAAAAGCATATATTAAAAGCTAAGGAAAAAAAGAAGATTAAAGGATAACATTTTTAAAAACACCTAGTATTTCACCCAAAGAAAGCAATCATTGACTTCGGTCAGAGCAGAATTTGGTTAATGCTGACCACACTAGGACATCACAGCATGGCTACAAATGACTAAAAGACCAAATAAGCCAAATGACATTTTTTAAATAACAAGCATATCACTTTATTTTATTGAAGTTCACATTTGAAAACAAAATTAGTAGCTTAACCTTATCTAGTGTTTTTTTAAAAATTCACACTCAATAAGGCTTCACCTAGTGAAGAAATAGATTTATAAATAAAGAAAATAAGATCACCATAGTTATGATTTAAATATTTCCATGAGTCAAAAGATTCATGACATTTAAGTTCTAGAACCTGACATCTGGACCTAAAAAGCAAAATCTAATTTTCAAAACTTCTGAACTTTCAAAGCAAAAAAATGACCTAGAAGAAGTTAGTCAAACTTCAATGTGCTAAAGGGAGAACAAGGATCGTGTGTGTTTCAGGATAACAGTCTGAGCTTGGAGGGAGTTGGTGCTTCTGCTGCCCAAAATGCAGAAACCTTCCTGGGTGATTTGTATGCAGGGACTTGCCACTTGATTTTAAGATGTGCACAGCTTGATGTGTAGCATTAAGTGCAATAAGCGTGACAAGAAGAATAAATAACAACTTTAACAGCAGGAACTAACTATATAGCAGCACAAAATTAGTACATTGATACTGTAAATACCTGGTGCAAATAAGACAATACATCTCAGTTAAGCTGCAGATTTATATGACACTTTGTGGAACTGTGATGATTCATCTTTGCTTTTGGGTCCTGTGCTCACTGATTTATGTCCCTTAAGACTGCTATTAGCATGTCAACGTCCTGAACACCTTCCCTAACAGAGTGATGCTAAAAAAGCAAAAAAATTGCTTCAGAAATGGTGGTGGTCGTGAGAGAGAGGGGTTCCTTCCAAACATCACATTATCTAGACCCAGCTTCAGCAGCTTTTCTGGCAACCCTTAGTCCCCATTTCAGAAACAATTTCTTCATTTAGAAGGAATATTACTAAAGGGTGAGAAATTGGAACAATATGCTACCAGAAATGGGAGATTCACTCTTTCAGTGGGACCACAGACTTGGCTTCTAGTCCTGGCAGGTTGTGGGAAGCTGAGATTTAAAGCAGCAATATTTTCACCTCTACAATAGCTATTCTAAGCTGCTTACAGACAGCTTAAACAAACGAATCCTGAGACTTCCTCACTTAGGCTACAGCAAGCGAGGCACATGATTCTGCAGGTGGAAGAATTTGAAAAGCACGCTAATACTTTTCCAAAGTTCTCAAACATTCTAAACCCACGTTTTCTTTCAACATGCAGGAAGCAATACAAGTTTTTCAGCACAGATTAAAGATGAAGATCACACAGGCAGTTTGTGAATCCTAACTCATCCAAAACCTCATAAGGTACTCACATTGCCCTTTATTTCTAGACACACAAGTCTCCAAATTCTCAAATGCAGACTCACAAACATGAAAAACACTCCTTCAATGCATTGTTAGAATTCTTTCCAGTTTCACTGATCTTGCACAATGCTTTGAAGTAAGGCTAGTTATTTTATATGCGAACTACTTATTAAATTATCATCATTTCAGAAGAAGATTATCCATATGAAGGATAATTCTGAACCCCAGCACATTCATGTATAATACATACACACCATGTTCTTGATTGAGAGAATTAACATTTACATGGCCTAAAATTCAATGGAAATAAAACCAGATAACCCAGAAGCTTTGTGCTGATTATATGTCTAAGTAATATCACCTGAGTCCTGGTAAAGACTCTCCTAAAATTAATTGCTAAGCAAAGGAAAAATTTCAATTTATGTTACAAATAACTTGAACTCATCAAGAAGCTCAAGATCTGCTTTTTATGATGACAGCCCAAAGCATCTGGAGACTCTTCTGCAAATGTTTTATTTTCACCTCTTGCATACAACATTAACCAGCCAATAGAGAATGACTGCAAGAACATTCTTGGAAATATTGCAACATGCTCTATTTTCAGTTTAAACTTCAGGTCCCAAAGCTGACCTACAAATAGGTATGAGTTAATATATTCTTGAGAAAAATTCTTCATCCATTTTTATGCAGACACACAGCAACATGAATTCCTTTCCCTCTGCAGCTAGATAGGTATAAGGGAGGAATGCCAGTAACGAATCTGTTCTTTAAGTTAAAATAACTTGGCATAGGTTCAGATCCTCTGTCCAACAAGTAAACAACACAGTTGGAAGAGATTTCATAAGCAATAAGAAGCACAATAAAGGAACCTTTCTGGGGCTAAACTCAAATAGTTGTAATTTACTGAGAGCAAGAGAAAGTAATTTTGTAGTAGAATGGATCAGCTATGTGAGGTGCTAAATTGCATTTTGAGTTTCATCAGTGGAACTGTAATGAAGATGGATCTTATTGATACAATAATTCCTTCTACCAGCAACCTGAATTCCACCACACTGTTAACTCATGCTCACCCAGCTCTAGGTGTTCTCTGGATACATACAATCTATTCTAATACACAAACATTCACAAATTCTCAGGACTGCACTCAAACCAGTGATCAGAACAGGGACAACTTCATTTATTCTCAAGTACACTTAAATTAAAGTCTTTTAAATACAAATTTTAGGTTCCCATGTATTTTCCTCTGTCAGTCTTGGAAGCAAATTAATACTTTCAAATGTCCACTGGCTCAAAGCACCATCTACTTGTGCCCTCACTAATGTCTGAGTTCCTACAGTACTAACAATGAGCTCCACCCAGCCAGTAGCACAAAAGTAATGGGGGGAACAAGTAGAAGCTTTCAGTCTTTTCTATTCACAGTACAACAGCCTTACTAAAGAAAACATGGGTGGAAATCTGGCTGTATATTTATTCCTAAGTACAAACTTCAGCATTTAGTGTTCTGCATGACCAAAACCCTTCACAATACAGGACACCACCTCTTCAGCTAGGAATGCATGTTTTATAATTAACATATACCACAATATTTGTGTGCTCCTTCAGAGCCAACAGCTCAGTTTGTAGCAGTTGTACCATGGACAAACCGTTCTCATCACAAAAATGGCATGGTGAAAGCACCATTTTGTCAAGAGGTAGCATGAGCAGGAACATAACCTTATCCTCCCTTGATGGTGCACATGCAGTTCCATCTTTAACCAGAAATGTCACCTCTAAAAAATGAGGGGTACACTCAGTTGTTTCTCCAAAACTTGAAAAAAAAAACAGGAAGTGTCAAGTCTTGCTGAAATTTTAGCTGGACAGCCCTTTCTCCTGATCAGCAAAGATAAATTTGAAGCCCAGGCAGAAAGGATTGGCCAGCTCAGTGTCAAAGGTGCATGGAAGGAGCATTCAAGGATTCAAAGGACCCAATGGCCTGCATCCAGTGCAGTTTCCCAGGATTTCTTATTGAAGGATGGAAAGTCTCCAAAAGACTTTCTACGCATATACTCAATCCGCTCTTTACTGAAAATTAAATTCACACTGAATAATTGTTCACCTCCAGCATATCCCAGAACTTCAGCCCTTTGCAGGAAGGGTATCAGGGAAAACTGTCATCTTTCAAACCTCTATAGATAATATAAATTTGCATTTTGGCCTTTAGCTGGATGCATTCCTTGGAAGCCTCTGAAACACACACCACAAACGCAGAGGTCATAATTGCCTTAACAAGAAACTGTGGACACACAGTTATGTCTAAAACTGATGGAGCTCCCCATTTATTTAATCCTCAGATAAAAATTCTGTTTTTAAACTGTGACCAGTCACTGCAAGGAATAACACCAGGATTTTTCTTAGCATACAACATAGTGTACTCTGGTCACCTTCACAATGCAGTCTGAGGGTATTAACTTCATCAGTCTGCTCCTACTGATGCCTTTGCATTCTCTAAGGCTGGAGATGCAGTCATTGTTGGTAAATCAAGGAGCTTCCTTTGAATTTCCACATGCTAAAAGGAGGAAAATCAATCTCAAATTCAATGCTCTCTCCCCCGCCTCCTTCCAAATGGAAAAAACTGCTCCCGAAGGTCACGACGGCACTACCCTCCGAATCTTACAAGAAAGACATTAGAGCAGAACACGATCCTGTGCTCCATCATTACCGGGGGATATTGGAAAGAGGACAAAGGAACGAGCACACATAAGTGGGGAGTGGGCTCTTTTCTTGTAGTGGTCACATTCAACTTGTTTGTTCAAGAAAAAAAAAAGGAGTGGAACAAGACATGCATGCCTGATGCTCTTAGTGCTTAATACACTGGAAAAATTGTTTAGGAACAGTTCATCCTTAAAATTACTCTGTAAAACCATCAGTCATTGAGATCTTATTTTATCTGTTGCATATATGTTTCCTGTAGTCCGACATATTTAAATATACTTATTTTTCCTGTGTTTATAGCTTGATTTTCATGTGTTTTGATGTGGATGGCTCCCTGAACTGTCCCTTCCTTTCCTGTCCTGCCAATCAGTGATAGTGCATATATCTAGGGCTACTGTTATGTTGGAGCTATCAGCTGTGTGAAAGATCTTTCCATGAGGAGCAGAAGCCTTCTGCCAGGATGGATACTGAGCTCATGGCCCAATCCTGTTCCCCACTACATGTTCTGTCCACTTAACAGCTCAATTCCCTAACAGCACCAATCTGAGCGGGGCAGTAGAAAGCAGTTTGCCCAATGGCAGCATGCCACAGGCACTTCACTAGATCTGCTGTGGGCACTACATGAATAAATACATAATATATTGTTTCAGTTGAGAGGTCAGAGAAAATGTGCAGTCTAATTAGTAAATGCATTGCATATTTCATCTTTCAGTTGTAGGACTACACTGGAGAATATCCCAATTCCTCTAGTCTCTTTTTTTTTTTTTTTTTTGAGAAGGATGTGTCTGGGGTTTTAAATATATTTGACACATAGAAGAGATACCCAAGTCAAGGATTCTATCACAAATACTCGTATTTTCTTAGAACACAATTGAAATTTTAAAAACTAGTTTTTAAATATCTCAAAATTTCTATTTTTTATGCACTCTGATGACTCCAGAATAAAAATGGTACATGAGGAAGCCAAAAACATTTGATGCTGACATATGTTTTTAAAGAACTCAGCCTTGTGTACCAAGGGTCATCAGCCTGGAGTGGAAATGGATCACGAGCTCCAGTCCAGTATGGGCAGCTGCAATGCAGTGCAATCACAGCAACTACATCATACACCTCTCACTCTGATAGTAGGAAACCTTCCAATTTCCAGTCTAAATTTATTCATGGACAGTGTTTCAAAAAGAAATGCAATAAAGTATTGTGCTGTGACTTACACCTTTTGTATTACTTAGATTATAGAAACAATGAAATATGTCATAAATGTCATCTGGATTTATTTTGGTGTGCTGCTGAATGACATTCAATGGTTGACTCGTCTAATTTAAGTCTGAAGTGACTGTTAATTCATGTCTAGATTGCAGCTGAACAGGAGCCAAAGTTCATTCCACTTTGGTTTTCTGCAAAATTTAAATCAAGGAAAATGCTTAGCATTTTTCTATTCTTATTCTGTTAGCAGCTTAGCACCAGAGATGAGAAATCTGTGTTAGCACGTGTGGGCTCCTGTATAAAAAATGAGGAAGCTCTGGGCTGACAATGGCCCAGCTTTGTCTGTGCATAAGGTCAACTCGGCTCCAAGGTGCTCATTCCCACTTTGCAAATCTGACCCCAGTCCAAAAGGAGAGGGCTACAATGCTACAGAAACTGCACAGAGACTTCTTTTGCAAGGAGAAAACTGGAAATTATCTACTTTTTAGTGAGGCCAACCTCCAGCTTCTGCATGGCTCCAAGCACAGAGGAAACCCTTACAGCAAGGAATGGGAGGGAGCTACCCTAAAATAGAAAAGTTTGCTGCCCGAGTCACAGCCAGTGCAGGTTGTGCAGCTGCTCTGAATCAGTCTGTGGCCAAATTGACAACAGGTACCATCTTGTGAGCTCCCTTCAGCAACCGAGCTCTGGTGCAGCTTAGAGGTTGTGTGCACTGGAATTGGCCAAGTTTTCACCAAGGGAGAAGAGAGCAAACACCTCTACAGCCACCACATACAACAGTGCTCAATACAAGTGCTGCCCTGCAGCCCCTGGCAGAGGCTGCACCAGCTCCAGCAGACAAAAACTCCACAAAAAAATACAAATTGTCATGAGTATGTCTCAATAACTTGCAACTACATCTACTAGGGATTGTGAATTAAAAGGCAATTCTTTTAAAACAATATTGGCCTTTTGATATCCCACTTCAAGAAGAGTGAAATGTGCTTAAGCATGTACCCTACATATGTAGAGCACATATACCTAGAGAAAAACAGCATTGGTGGGAAGGGGAGGCTACAAAATAGCAGAGTGGGTTAGCTGAAAAAAAGGCAGAAGATCCAGTGCAGGCAAAATTCTGCAGGGCCTGAAGGAAAAGTTGGGAGCACATATCAAAAGCATTAGGGAACATCAACAAATACAGAAGAACAAATTGCAAAGTGTCAGATCACTCCTTTTCATTGATTACAGATTTGCCATTTCATGATGCCTTGGGTTTTAGCTTTTATATTTTGCAGATTCTCTACTGCCTGGTATGTAACTCTGAGACTTCATATTAGATGTTAGCAAGTTCTCTTCACAGGGTAGTTCAACTAAACAATCCTTTCCCAGCTAGAGTATCAAGGACAACCTTACCCAAAAAAGCATAAATAACCGTGACGAGAAGGGGGCAAGCCAGGGGGTTGAGACTTCGTGACCTGGATCTGTAACTGGACAATTGAACCCAATATGTAGATGAACCAAAACTTATAAAAATGTAAAAACTTGTGACCGGGATCCATCCTGGATTCAACCTGGGTGTGGCCCTGGCCAGGCTCTTGTGCTGCCCAAGGTGTATCCTTTTAAGGCCTTTCAACAAATACCTATTTTGTCCATTTAGCTCTGTCTAGTCTCTGCTCCAGATCAGCCTTTCTAGGCATCATTCACAGCTCCCAAGTTTTATCATCGACACCTGTACCTAAGAAATTTAAATCAAAATATGCCTCCAAATCCCAGGTAAATATCAATTTTGTTGAGTATGCTAAGCTTAATAAGGTAAGCTATCTTATTTTCCCTGTAATGCACAAATTTATCTTTGTTTAAATACTGAAATGCATGCTTCAGAGTCTCCTATCTAAAGTGCATCTTGCAGACAATGATTTCTGAAAGAGTCCTCCCAGCCCTTACCTGTCTTTTAGAGTCTTAAGGGAACATACCTGAGGTTATGCATCTCGTTCATTTTTTACACTATAATTTAATGTAATGTTTATGAATGAGAATTTGCCCAGAGGACTCAAGCACCTGCCTGCTCTCACCAACATCAGCCGTAAAATCTCCATCAGCGTTCTGCAATCATGGAGCATGTCCAGATATCATTTGTGCAAAATACAGCATGAGATTTCAGTTTGGCCAGGAAGAGTAGTGATACCATAGGTGGAACAATAAATTCCCTGTTATGTGGGTACTGGTCATAAATCCAAGTGAATTCAAATAGTCTGGGGATCAGTGGCTTCTCTGAGTAACAATTCTTCTGCATTACCACACACTGAACTTGTACCAGGCCACTTGTACAGCTTCAAGGACAGTCCTTATGCCCAGAGAAGAGTATTTCGTGTTATACACCAGTTAAACATCAGAATGTGCAACCATGACTCCAATTTGTCCTTTCAGAAAAGCCACATGGAGTAAATGTATGTGAGGATGGTAAAAAAGGACGAAATGCCGTGCTCCCTCAAAATTCCATCATCTGAATTATTTAATGTGGAATGGTAAAATTGAACTATTTCACAAAAAAAGGGAAAATCACCTGAAAATTCAGGAGGGAAGCTATCAGCTGTGTCTGATATCCTACTTCTTGTCACCCATATTCTTCAAGGTAAGAAACTTTGCTATGTGGGAAAAGCAATTTTTTCCATCAGCTCTCCTACAATTCCTTAGGAGCTAATTATTTTTTCTTACTCTGCCTGTGCATGTGGGCTCCAAATTGTACCCTAAGCCAGCACAAAGAAACTGCAAACAGAACTTTTTTTCACTCTCCCAGGTATGAGACTCTTGTCATTTGTTACCCTCTAAATTATCTACAATTATTTTGTTTAGCAGGCTAATATGGGAACTCTGTTTAATATGACAGAAAGAACAATTTAACTGAGTTGTGCTTTGTATCGCACATTAGCAATCAGCACGTTAATAAGTCTGGAAGATTGGTATCAGTTTGAAAGGCAAAACCTACACAAAACAATTAATTAAGAAAGTTAAAACAAATGAACTGCTCAGGATGGAATCGGATCCATGAGACAAGCTGGTAAAAGCCCAGAAGGAAATACTCTAATTGAAAACGGCAGTAGAAGGCACACAGTACAGTTAAACATTATCTTATCAGAAAATTAGCAAAATGTAATTTTTTTTTATTGGATTTTTACAGATGTTATTTTTAACCACATCAAAAAACCCACCTCATGGCTATTGGCACAAATTGTCATAATTACTATAATTTGAAGTCTGAGCTGTGGAGTGACTGCTCAGATAACTATCTCGTCCTCCTGTATTAGGAAAGCAGCCGGGAGACATATCCTCTCATGTTTTTTTGTACTAGATTTGGACTTCATTTGTGTCTATTATCCAATCTCATTCTTGACAATACTAAAGAATAAATTCTTTTCCCCTACCTGAAACACTGGAGAAAATCAAGAGGTTAGCATTAAGAGAGGTAAAGTTGACTTTAATTAACATACCAATTACCTCCCATTTGCAAGCAAATTGTTTTATTTCCTTTCATATGCTCCCTGGGGAAGTCTATCTTTTTTTTTTTTCTATACATGGTCATTGGTTTGGGAGGAAGAATCAAGCTCTAAGCTCCCAAATGAAGAGAGAACCACAAGAGAAATAGTTAGTATTGTAGCCCATGTGCCAGGAACCCCATGCTGTGGGGTTACCAGCACTTTTTAGCCTTGAAAACTGGTGTGAAAGTGCTTTACAGATTGTGATTTGCACAACTCTGGGAAATTAGCTATCTCTTTTGATTGTTTTTTTCCAAATATTCCAAACCTCAAAAACATACACACGTTAAAGAATGTTTCCTTCCTTGAAGTGAATGTTTAGGGAAGTTAAAATGATGGGGGGTGGATGGAAACACTGCACAAATGGGATATTTAGTCCTTACGCAAAATAACTATACAGCATTTTGATAATGTGCAACCAACACATATTTTGAACTGTGGTTCTGCCAGCACCCATGAAAGCTAAGGTTAGAAGTTATCAGAATTTCAATGAAGGACTTTACAAGGAAAATGTTAAGCACTTAAGGAACAGGTGCTGATATATCAGTAAGTGACGCTCTTCCTGTAAGTCAGGAACAGGACAACCTCTTCCCCAAAGCAGTGCAGTGCCCTTCTGCAGAGCTGATGTTCTTAGAAACAAATAACAGGTCCTGGATCCTACACACTTGGTAACCTCTAAAGATCTTACAGTACCCCTTTTCTCTGGACTAGAGCTCTTCCTCTAAGAATCAGAAACAGGAGTCAAGGTGAGCAACACTATTAGAGCTACAAAAGTGCAGGTACAGCACACACGCCACAGCACGCAGCCCCAGACGCCTCGTGCTGTCTCCTGCCTGGCCTCCACCAGACCCAACACAAGGGAATTCTCTGCAATGTCCTGCAAGAATCATGGCTGCCCTGTCCTAGGGCCTCTTAACAGTACTTGATCTTCACAGGAAAATCAACAAGTGAGTAGGGATTGTCCCTGCATTATTCACAGGTACACTTACTCACAGAGAGAATAATAAAATCCTAGAACTCTCTGTAGAAATAAGTGAATCCCAGCAACTGGAATGCTTTGACTACTCCTGAATCTTACAATATGAATAAATAAAAATACAAAATTGCAAATCACAAGGGACACACTAGTCCCGATTCCCATCACACTGCCTTGTTACAGGCAAAAGAATACAGAAGGTGAAAGCAGGATGCAGTACATAGCCCAGCACGGCTACCCAGGTGTAATTCTGTAATTTTACCATACTGTGAAAACTATATGGGTCATATGTTCAGTGGATCTAATAACCAGAAGGTCTTGCCAACGTCCCACAGGTGTGCACAGGAGTGCAGAATGTGAAAGGAAAGCAATTATGTGGGTGGGTACACACACAAAACGGTGTTTCTAAATCCCGGATGAATTCATTCCACACATCTGCATCCATTTCACATTCAGGAATTAGATAAAGGGGAAGAGGAAGGGGGGAAATTCTCTTTTAAAGATATCTGAGCATTAATGCTGCTCTTTGGCTGGCTCTGTGCTCAATCATTTCACCCTTCCCTAAGACCTACTTGAGCAGACCCTTTGTAAATGGGCAGTGACAGGCCCAGCCCAGGCATCCTGGGGTCAATACACAAGTTTTCCTTGATTTCAACTCCACCTCCTCTGCAGACTGTGCTTCTAGACTGGAGGGAGAGAGCTGCAAGTAGGAAGAAAGTGAGAGAGAGGCATCCCCCCCTCCTTCCAGTTTAATTGACAGGAGGGATTTTCTTGGGGATTTTAACTTGAAAACCAAACAATAAGCTACAATCCAGTCATTGTTCTGGTCACTTTACTCACATGTTACAGACCTTTATTTTATTCTGTGTCTGTTTTTGTCCTCTCAGTTTACACTTGTAGAGGTAGGGACCTGACTATGCATCTGTGTTTTAAGAGTGTTTCCACAACGCAAAGGAGCGGTTATACTACAAGCACACTAAGTGTGACAAAGTGACATTATACCAGGCTGGCAAGGGGGGTAATAAAAGTTGAAGCAAGGTCTCTTGGGTCTCAGAGAACACAAACTATAGTCAGTTGGACTTTGTGTGTGGCAAAGCAGGGGAAGAACAGAAGTTGTATCCCTGTATCACACTACCCTCTGCAAAATATATGCCTAGAGATAAATAAATAAATATCAAGCAACAGGTGATGGCTGCATTAAATTAACTTACACCTGATGGATCAGGAATGCAGAATACAATCTCATTTTAAGTGCAGAAAAATTGATGCTGAGAAATTGGATTAACCTCCTCTGCTGAGGAATACTATAATCTTCTCTGTACCTCTCCAATTTCTTGTTGGTTTTTGAAGGCACGATTTACTTAGTGCAATTGCCCTTCCCTGTTTGCAAATAAAGGGTTGTATCCTGCAGTCCTTTCCCTAAATGGCAGAATTTGGACCTTAAGCTGTAGTATATTATTTCCACATGAAATTTTTCCCTATTATAAGAAAGCTTAACCTTCAGTGATTGTTAGATTTATTGATTGTTAGTATTAAAGAACATCAAATTAACATTATGAATATATCAGATGTTGTTGTGATAGTAGAATCTAGAGATATAGATTTTTAATTTTTTTTTAATCTCAGCATCTGGAATCCAGTTCAGTATAAAAATTAAAAATATGGACTTGTAACTCACAAGATTTCAGGAGAGCACTGAAGATGAAGCCTGAGTGGAATGTAAAATTTCATAATGCAAAGCAATATTTATTGAGCAGATCAAGGGGTACATCACCTCCACATGTTTCTACTGCCCTCTCTTCTCCCTGCTTCAGTAACCCCATTTTTATTTCTTCAGCAACACTCCCATTTTCACCCTATTACATTTTGTTATATGTGTCTCATGTCCCCTGCCTGCTGTACCCATCTGTCTCTAGCCTTTCCCCTGCATTTCCCCTGCACAGCACTTCAGATGCCTAAAGCAGGCAATCTCTCAGTGGATCCATTCCTCTTTGTTCCCAGGCCTGTCAAATGCATTTGACAGCCATCAGAGCTCTTGTGCACCAAGTATGACAAACCCTAAAACTCAACCATGCTTTCAGCTACCTGATCTCCACAGGTGCCAAAGAAAACAAAGTGTAAAGGAGCTTCAATTTTTGTTCAAACCCAAAATTCTTAAAGTGGGTAGGAATTTCCATTGACTCATAAAGTCCTTAGAAAATTACTTCCCAATAAAGCTATATAGATATAGATATAGATAGATAGATATATATGTGTGTGTGTGTGTGTGTATATAAACAACCCCCTAGCCATGCTCCAAAACTCCATGCTCACGGCTGCCAGAAAAGAGCAACTCATTTTACAAGCACTAAATAACTCAAACCATCTGGGAGAAGGAAACCTCAGCATTTAACTTTTTCTGTTTTTCCCTTTTGCACTTCATTTAGTCCTTTCTGCCCACGCCTGCTGCAGCCCAGGGTGCTCCCCTATCCCGGGATTAGCAGAGATCTCTGGCGATTGCTCACACCTGCACCTCAGACCGGCTCCGTTCCGCTCTGTGCAATCAGCCATGCCTCCGTAAGGCCATCAGCTCCGGGCTGACAGGCAAACAGAGACCCACCTGATGGGTCACACCAGACACCTGCAAAGGGGCTGCAGCAGGAAGGACAGGGAGGAAGGGAAGAGGTGGAATTACACAATTAAAAGACCAGGTTGATGTTTTGAAGGGGAGGAGTATTACCTGCTACCCACAGGCACATAACAAACACCTGACTGTGAAACCAGCACTCCTATGCAACTTCCAGTGAAGTTGTTTGCTTGTTTAATTAATTAATAAGTGGAGTAGGTCCCATTGATAGAAATCAATCTACTGGTTTCAAAACAAGAGTTCAGGTCTCCTAATAGTTACTGTTTCGGAAATCTAAATTAAATTTGCCACCGAATCTCCATTACCAAAATATACAGAAAGACTGGTGAAATACTAAAGTATTGCTTTGTCACATATGCACCCTGAATAAGTGAAGCCAAGTGATTTTCCATTTTTTCAATTATATCTGTGAAATGAGGACATGAATCTCTGACATTCTCCTGTAGCTGGATTATGCCTGTGCTGGACAATTGCCTATTACTGAACATGGAGAGCACCCTAAACCATCCATAACTAAATATGATCAGCAGGGTGTGTTTATGCTTCAGTGATTAGTTTTGACAAAAGAGCACACAAACCCCAAACTGTGCATGATTACTGCTGTCTCAAAGCACAAATGTGCATAACAATGTCCCTGAGAGAGTATCACAACTCTGAGAGAGTATCACAAGTGTGACTACACAGGGTCCTGGCACAGATTCATCATTTGAGAAGAACAAAATTATATATTAAAAAAAAAAAAAACACCAAAAAAACAAACATGTAGAAGAGGATGTCAGAAGCAGAAGTACGTGTTTGCTCCTGCCTATTCCCTGGCTTAAAATTCACTTCAGATTAATTCTTTGTCTCATCTCATTATCAATATTATTTTAAATCTTGTTCTGGAGACTGAAAAAACTCAAATCTCAGCTGATGTTATTTACTTCTGGGCCATCCATTCATCAAAGCTAAGTATGTCACCTCGAACCAGTTTTATCTCCAGCTTATGAACTGAAGTTTAAAGGCACCATTTAGAGAAGGGTTGGCAATAACCTGTGCCTCTTTAGGCAGCACTGAGCCCCAGGATCAATTATTCTCTAATGTTACTTCTTGTTTCTAACTACTGCAGGAAGTTCGGAAACCTAATGTTGATACAGGAAAGAGAAGACATCATCTCCTTGCTTTGTAAAGGGACAGACAACAAAGCACTGTGACCTTGAGCTACTGCAGGGCAGATCATGGGCACTCTCCTTTCCAGGGCACTCTGTACCTCGGGACTAAACAGATTTATTTTGCTCCAGCCATGGCATTTACCCTTGTAGCAACATCAGCATGGCTGCAGCACCCAAAATATTTGCGAGAAGCACCTCAACATTTATCTACCAGAGAGAGAGACAGGATGTGTCAAGGTGAGGATGTGTACAGTGGAAACACAGAGGCAACTGGCCAGGTCTGTGTGTATCCAGTGTCCACCCAAGACCTCCCACCAGTAGGGTACCCATGGAAGGAAGACACTGAGGAAGTCTAAGATAATTGAACACCGTGGTTCCTTTGGATAGACTGCACCACACAGCCCACACTAACATGCCAAGGGCTCTTTCCTCTCTTATCAGAAGCATTCCATTATCAGTGATGCCAGATCAGAATGGCTCCAATCCAAGTACACATTTGTTGACACTTCCCTACCTCTGAGCAAGGACAAATTTTGTCCCAACTTTTCCTGTACTTAGCAGTTCTTCTTTCTATGACCACTAAGGAGCAGAAACTGTCAAACCCTTTGGATGTATCTGTTTCACAATTACATGTAAAATCTCTGAATATCCAGCAGCATATTGACAGTCATTACTGAGTCTTGGATATTATTTTGCAGCTAAAATCAAAGTAAGAAACAATTAGCATCATCCCACTTTGTAAGAGAGTATTTTATCAGCTGAGTAGAATGCAGAGCATAATTATATGGCTACATCCAGAGATTACACACTGCGTCAAATGTCAAATCATGTAGTGTTAACCACCAAGCTATCCTGAAATTGTTCAGAGATAAGTGAGAAAGAATTTGGTCTCTCTCTGTGTGGTCTCCCTGCTGGGTGCATATTTTCCAGCTGTTATCCCCCTGACCTGCATACCTGCTGTGGACTCCTTCAAGCTTATCAATCAAGCTAGAGAATAGAAAGCCTGGCTTGACATCTGACCAGCTAACAGGAAGTGAGGAGTAACCCTCTGCTATCTAGTCCCTTTCTACTTATCCCCATGATGTAGGAAATGAACCAACACCTTGCAGAAGAATAATGAATGAAGCTGATGGATCAAGGTCAAACAGGCCTGACAGGTCCTTAAAAAAAAAAAAAAAAGAAAAAAAAAACACCAAGAACTCCCTATTTACTCTTAAAGTCAAACCAATACAGTCAACATTCTTTTACAAATGATTAATGTAGAATGAAAACTTCCTGTTATTTCTCTGGTTGAGAACCAGGAATAAGAAGTGAACTTCATGAAGGCTTTTTTTCATTACAGGCCCAGAAAAAAATTAAATCACCTACTTGTGCCTTTGAGAGATCATTTCTACAGGGCAAATAGACTCTGTTAATAAGCACTGACTTTTATTTGGGGAACATAATATTTTAAAGGAAAAAAGGACCAAAAGCAGTAGGTCTCCATATTCCTTTGCTTTACGAGTATTAAATCCGTTCACATAATGGGGAAATGAACATAGAATGTCATTAGACGACTGGAAGGACAGAAAAGGGTATCAAGGCCAGGCCTGTGGAAATGACAATAGCCATTTCATCTCAGCCTTCTACAGAAGCACCAGTCCATGCACCTTCAGATGATCTCCTACTGGACACCCAAGAATTTTGCTTGGTTTTCAACTTACTGGTGGCATTTTTTAAATTTTCCTTTTTGGCTAGTCAAATAGCTGTAAACAGCCCCAGACAGAATTTAGTTTATTTAATGCTGCCAAATTTTTAAAGTGTTCTTTTCTGATCTATTGGCACTTGAAAATTTCCAAATCAGTGGAATACAAAACATCATGAATGATCCTCAATCTTAGAAGGGACACACAGGTATAAAAAACAAGATCAACACCATCTTCAATCAAGGATGTCCTGAGTTTTATCAACAAAAACCAAAGGCATGAACTTTCTTTTAAGCCAATAAGAAGGAGATTGGGAAGGAAATTCAGGATTGGGTATATTGGGTTGTAAACCACTATATACAACTGGATCTGTATCCTTTGAGGGGAAAAAAAAAAACCACCACAAAGAAAAGCCTGCACCATGTTTGGAGCTTAGCTTTTTCTTTAACCTATATCCTCCCTTTTAGTGCAGCTGTTTGCCACCATCTCTCTGAATCTGAGAATGTGTTTTCTATAAATGCTTTGTCCAATTTTAATAGAAATTTACAATAACCAACAGATATGTAAAAAAAGAAAAAAAAAAAGAAAACAACAGAGCCCAAAAAAGATTAAGAGGCTTAATTACACCACACCTATGCAACATGAGGTGCTTAAGCAGTGACAGCAAAGAGATTCCTTTTCTCAGAAAAGATCAGATATGAGAAAGTACTGAAGCATTAGTAGGACCCACCTGTGTGTTAGTCTTAGAGCACACTAATGTAAGTTTGCTTTTTTTTTATTTATTTATTTTGCACAGGATAGGGAATGGGAAGAATAGAAAGGATTCCTCCAGGCACCCTTTCATAACTTTCTAGAATAAAAATTCATTAGCATTCCTCAAATGATGAACCTTTTAAACCAAATTGAATGCATTGGTTGAGCTGGCTTTCTGTCTCCTCATCAAACACTTCAAAGGAATGCCTCTTTTCTATTAAAAGTCTGTGTCTTGTAAAAATTTACCACACTCTAGGATTTCCCCCAGTGGAATACACTATTCAAGCTTGTAATTCAGGCATCTTATTTTTAGAAATTTCCAGGACAACCCCAACTGGAACATGATTGATCAGAGAAGGAAGAGGAGGGTGTGTTTTGGTAATTATGCTTTCTCCCTCTCCATAAATCATAGAAATTCAATATAAAATAGTTCTCCTACAATCCATAAAGAGAATCCACATGCAAGCCTGGTAACTCCTTTCTAGCCCAGCTTTGGGGTGAAGAAACATGGACACAAACAGACCAGGAGAGGCACCTGCACAGGGCTGTGCAACTCCAGGCAAACAACGGGGGCAGCTGGGCTCTCAGAGCTCAGGGCTGGAGCAGCGTTGGTACTGTCTTCTAACAGGAACAGCAGAGGGCAAACCCAAATGAGTGAAAGGTGCAATCAAGAGGGAGATAGACTTCAAAATGGGATTTATATCCAAATACTGCTTGAGACAGCAGCAACACACTTGATGATCCAGTGTGATGCTAAAATAAACAGTGCAGCAGTTACTTGAGCCTCTTCACACTGAGGGCATAAAGGAAGCCATTGGCACATTTTTTCTATGCAGATGACACCAAATAAGGGTCTGGAGCAAATCTGGCAACTCAAACAGTCTGGGCCAAAAAGAAAAACCAACAGGAAGCCTACCAGGTATTTCTGCATTTACTTTTTCTTATTTTATTTCTACACAGATTAATTCTCTTGAATCACTGTTAAGGAAACACAAAAGGAAAATGAAATAATGAATTCTGCTTCCTTTCCTATTTTTAGGCAGGAAAAACTTGAGGGTTTTTTTAATTAAGCTTTAAAATTAGTATTAAGATACAGTTACATCTAAAACAATAGGTAGAAATGCATAGTGCTGGCTCTTGTTTCTATTTGTTTTACAGAACAAATAGACTGGAGAGATAAAGGAATATGAAGTCATGACAAGTAGGTTCTTTCTCTTGCTACTGTTCTACACAGCTGTCTTACAGTCCAGAGTTATAATATCAGTGTTCTACAGTAATATCAACTGGTATAATTACCAAAGTGTGAGTTGATCCAGGCAAGCCACATCCTCAAGGTTCTCAGTCAACAAAACACAGAATCAAAAGGCACCAGAGCAAGGGTGACTAACAAATTGGAATTCAGAGATTTTGAAGTAGGGATGGATCGAACATGGATTTCTGTTCACTGCAGAAACAAGAGCAGAACTCTTGTGCAAAGTACTACCTTATGGAAACTTAGTCCTTGACTGAGCAGCACTCACTAAGTGGTACAAATATTTCCTACCCAGGATCAGAGGTGACAGCATAGCAGAACGTTTATGCCAAGGTCATCTTTCCAGACCATGCTCAAACAGATAGTCACTGCCAATTTTTAGTGACATATTAAACCACCATAACAAAATGAAGGCTTTAATTTAGGAATTTCCATTTAATGATCTCAGAACTTTTACAGAAAGAGGAGAGCAAATTTAAATTAAATATTCTTTATTTGGGGGGGGATTTAAGCATAAAAAATGAAGATTGAAACCGGCATGCACTATATCAAAGTGAATGTGAGTCAGACATGGTTGGAACATACTGAACAGGAGACTAAATATTGGTGGAAAAAATAGGGTAATCACATAATATACAAGCATTATTCAATAGATGCTGGTATGAACTGAACAAGGAAGATATTTGATGCTATATCTGTAAGGGTTTGGTGGTCTCTCTTCAATTCCTACTCTGCTGCTATAACCAGAAGGGCCATACAATGAAATCTAAATAAACTTCCTAATAGCATTTCCTCTTAGCCATTTTAGGAGACAATTGATGGTCTCTGGTCTGCTGATAAAAATAACTGAATAAAAGCAGAAGAATTTGCAGTACCATTAGGTAGGAAATTTGCAAGCAGGTAATCAATGCTCTGCAGGGACACAGAGTGAAATCTGCTGCATTCCAAATGCTGCATCTTCATATTCCAAACAAAACGAGCCCCATCCAGCTCAATTCTGAAGCTATTCAGATGTGGATTTTTTTTTTTCCTGGATTCCCTGGATTCATAAAAAGGAAAGAGTGAAGCATTTTCCCCATGCAGCCTCTTCCTGGCTACAAGTATGAAAAGAACAGAAAGTTGACCAGCACAATCACCTTCCTCTCTTGCAATTTTGGTTAAAAAAGGATTGATTCCAGTTCTACCCCACCAAACTGCCATAAATCCATGCAAGGATCTGGTCAAGACACACACAAAAGAACATCTGCCATGTAGCACAAGGACTCAGCTCTATGTCCCTATACCATGTTCATCATTGTGATGAACATCAGGAATTACTGAAATGCTGCCTATTTGTTAGTCCAGGGTGCATTCATCATCAGGGCTGCATAACCACAGCACACATCAAGCCCTTGCATACAGCACACACCCCTGTTCACTTGGCACCTTTTGCACAAAAACCTCTAAGAAAATAAGGACCAAGATGCATCAGCTCTTCCAGTCACCTGTGTCACAGAAAGGGCCTCTGGATCAGGCTCCATTGCCCTGATTCAGAGCATAAAGGTATGTGCAGTGCCACCTCATGCTATTTCCTCAGATAAAAGGAAAAGGCTTCCATCTACAGTTCATTAAACACAATCTTAACTTTGCAATGTCTTCCACATCAGAAATGAACAGCAGCTTGGATTATCTTTGTTTGTTTATTTTTCAAGGATCACATTTTTTGCCATCAAGGACAGATAAAACCTCCAAACAAAAAGCATACCAGACAATTCTTTTTAAATACGTATGCTTCTGAGTCACACTATGTAAAAGAGAGATACCACTTCCCACATACACATGCTGTAGAAAGAAAATTAAAAAGGGAAAATGAGGAAAGAAAAGAAACCTTTTCTTTCCTAGTGCAAACTGCACCCAGCACTAGGGGTATTTGGTAAGAAACACTGATTGCATCGCTGTTATTTGAGTTCAGATTCACTCTAATTTTCAATCACATCACCTGTACACTCCCAAAACAGATTCAAAGATCTAAAAGAGCAGCTTGATAAAAGAGAGGGACACTTATTTATTTATTTATAAAAAGGACATTTTTCCCAGACTTTAACTAAACCTCATCCACTCTTGTCACTCTGGGCAGACAGTTGAAAGCAATATTAGAGGAGGTAATTGCATAGATCAGTCAACAGCCTTTGTCCCCTTGCCACTGAGACTTACAGTAAAATGGGCACAAGAAAACATTGTACTGGATTAAAGGCAGGTCTTTTTCTCCAGTTGCTTGCTGCTTACCAGCTGTTGTGTTCAATGGCAGGGACAGAAGCTCTGGTGGTATCTGTAGGGGAAATCTAGCCTGACACTGGCTCCTCCACCCCCCCTCCCCCCCAAGCTTGAAACAGATTACTCTTTGTTTTTAAAGTGAAACTTTACCAAAAAGTATTCTATCTTGTCATCTACCATTAAGTCATTAATCATGTGTGCAGAGCACTTTACTAGCTATGAAATTTTAGGTTTCTGCATTTACAAGAACACCATCACTGTAATTTCGCAGGTTGACAAACATTTTTCTGAACCCTTTGATCTTATTTGGAGCAACTCCTGAAAAGACTCAGAATAGCTGCTTAAACAAACAGTACAGGGAACAGACAAATTTCATTAACATTTGATTGTAAATCACTGGCAGCAGCCCACATGCTGATAAAAACAGCACGCACTGTCAAAGAAAGACTGTACCTGTTATGAGTATGTCAGAACAGTTGCAAGAAAGTTCCAAGTGTACCTTGGAAGTGACAGAATTACAGCTGCAAAGTCCAATGAGATTGAATACAAATCGAAGGGCACTGAACAGATATGCAACAATAGAATTAAAAAGTCAAAAATAGAAATTGTTTTGTGTCAGAACATACATCATCAGCACCATCTTTAGGAGGGGAGTCATCACTCAGGTTTTGACAGCACAGACTGTAAATGGATTCTGTTTCCACAATAGTACATTTTATCTTCACATTCTGACCTAATTCAAAATCATTGAAGAGCACAGTGTTGAGACTAGCACTGGAATTCTTAAGCCAAGTCCTACCATTTTAATCATGCAGTAGTTTAATAGAACTGTTACAAACAGCAAAACAACATCAGCTCCGTTGCAGCATTTGCATCACATAAGTGCATTTTATGAGAAAACATTCAAAGCCACCTCATTTGTAGGTGTGTGTTTAAATACCTTTCCCACCTGAAAGTTACAGACAAGAGAGAGTTGAAACAAGTATTTCATTATTCATTACAGAATTTTCTAAGTTGCATCTTACCTCAGAAACTATGATCTGAGCCTTTCTGGAAAAAAAAAACCACCTCATTCTGAAATAATTACTCTACCATTGCATATTTTTTTTTACTGGAGCTTCTGAAAATAAAAATCAAAGGTATATAAGAAGTTATATTTTACTAAATAAATTTCTACCTTCACTCAAGGCAGATCCTAAACAAATTATATAAATTTTATATTATGCTTGCAAAAATTTTAATCCAAGTTTCTGATCCACACTTGTCAGGTGGTCAGGTATTTATCCTTGTGGACTGAACCAAAACCTCAGACCCAAAGAACTGTAAAATTTTGAAACCATTTACAAAAGTTTGTTATGAACTGACATAGAGACAACCATCTTTTTTTTTTTCCCCTTTGACTTCATTTTTTGAGAAACAAGTGTAGACTTGAACAGATACCTAAACTCCAAAGTTTTCTAAGCAAGTGGCTCCAAGTTAGCTTCCTGTTGGAGGGGGAAGTAGTGCATAATTGTGTGGCCACAGCCACAGAAGTTTAATCAAGGAACCCCCTCTGTCCATCTCCCACCCATTCTCACTCCTGCCCCCGTCACAGTTTACCACCTTGTTTCCTGCAGCAGCCTCGTGGAATTTGATTTGGATTCCCCACCAAGACCTACACCATGTGCTGGGAGCTGTTTCACCCTTTCTCCCACTCTGCACACCAATCCTTCCACAAGCAACAATACCCCACTGGGGCCTCCTTGGGAAAGGGCTGGAATTCCTGCACATTTGCCTTTGTTTAGAGTGGAAACAAGTGATTAGCTCTCTTTACTGTTAATGGAAGTTAAGGGCAGTGGTTAAACTTGCCACTTTCAGCAGGGTTTAACACACCTGAGAACACCACCTTTTACAGAAGGAAACAAGAAAACATGCCAGAGCTAAAGAAGCAGCTGGATTTGATGTAACAGCCTTTTTTGTAAAGTTAGCTGCATTGAAGTCTCTGGAGAGTCTCAGGATTGGAGACAAAACCACTTTCAAAGGAGCTTGCTCACTTAGCTCTTACATTTGGAGAATGCCCACAAAAGTCAAGTCCTAGAAGCCTAAGGCACAGCCATGTAACAACACACCTTGTCCCAGGATCCCATTGGGCACATACCCTCACATTACCTTTAAAAATGGCCCTTGGAAACGTGTAGTTGCATTAACTCCTTGTGAGACATTTTTGACATCTTTACATTCCCATAGAGATCCACCTCAATACAGGGCAGACTATTAGACTTGCAGACAGACAAACACATCCCAAAGGATGAAGATTTAATCATCTAGTAGAGACTGCACCTGCCTTTTAAGATTCTTTTTTTGGCTGTCAATTGTGGCCATGTCAGGGCACCCAATCAGTTGCTTATATGCGTTCCATGAACTTGCAATTAAGATTGAATATCTCAGATGAAGACATTGAATGCTGAGCCTGAATCTTGTTCTCCTGTTAACCGATAAACATATAGAGCACAGGACAGTGTTTGGCTGGTCTTACTTCAGATATTGTACCACTGCTTACAAATTGGATAAATTAGCTTCACTACACCAACCTGAGGTGCAAATCAAACAGTAGGATTCCCAGGAATTTGCAGATGCAAAAAGGTGAGTTACAGTTGCATGGCCAATTTACTCACCAAGTTGCCACAACTGCCCATGAGGAAGGGAAACAGCCTGTCAGATGTGGATTTGCATATGTAATTAGCAGGGTTAAATAGAAAGACACATGTAGGTTTTACCCATACATTTTTTTGCATGTGTACAAATACACAGGGCAGAAAACTGGGGCTTGGAAATGTCCTGGTAAAACAACTTGTAAGGTAAGAGCTCCACAGCACAGAGAGGCTGGGCAAAGGGCCAGGAGCTCCTGAGTTGTAATCTCATCTGTGCAACTGAATCACTGTGGGTTTAGGCAAGTAATTAAACTTTCCACTGTCTTGGTTTTCTACTTGTGTTAGATACAGCCCAGTATTTTTCCCTTTATGTATGAGAAGGGTAAATAAAGATAAGAGCTAGTACTTTACTGCCTGGTCTTTGCAGTTTAAAACACCAAGAACAGGAAATTTATTACGTTACTTGATCCTAGATTTCTTCTCTCATCCCACAGATATGCAATGATAGCTGCAGAGGATATGACAAATTTATGAATCCATCAGTGCAGGCACTACACTAAAACCAACTAAAATTAATTATTTCAGTGACTAAGACATTTTAAGAACATTTCATATTACAAATTAGTTTCTCAGGGCAAAGTTTTCCTCTTACATTAGTTTGATATAATGGAGATATTGCCATCTCCTGTGGTGGTAGGTATTTTATCGACATCTAGTAACAACCAAAAAGGTTATAATCTACTACATATTCAATTGATTGTGTTTCATCAGTTTACATTATTTTCTTAGAACTATAACAATAACACAACAGCTCTAAATCCTTTTAGGACCTGATAAATAAGCTGCAGAGCAACCATAAACAGAGGCCCAGGTTTAGAGAGTGGAAGTCTTCTCTGAGATATTATTTGCTTTCTTTGGCCCTTGCAAAGCAAAAGTCCCACAGTTAAACTTAACCCCGCTTGACCAATGCCAGTTAAAAACAGATCAGAGTAAAAAGGAAAAACAGAACTTCTACAGTAGGTAAAACAGCTCAATTTATATCCTGTTCTACAATGACTTATACACAATCATTAGTGTGTAATTTACAGCTCTTACCACGTCTGTTTTGACAATTACTCAATTACTGTGATGTGTAATGGGCTGCCAGCTGCAGAGAAGGGACTGAACCAACCCCTTCAAGGGAAGCCCTACCTGAAAGACTGGACACAGCTGAAATGTCACAGGACATGAGACTTATGCAAGGTAATATACGTCCTTTCCTTGTTAGTGAACTGTAAACCCAAATTACAATCTCTTAATTTCACCTGTGAACTGACTTGGAACCTCTCTCCTTGAATCTGCCCCAAGTAAATGTCTCCTCCATGGAGAAAGTGAGAAATATGATGTGATTTACCACCATAAACTGAAGTGAAATGTTCCTATTTAAAGTTTATTGCATCTATTATTTCCATAGAGCATGACTATTTCCAGCAAATGCCTGTAAGAATGCCAGCCCTTTTGTATTGCCTGCAATTAGCTTATCTCCAATTATATAAACAGGTACATGATGACAGTCTTCGGTAATAGAGGTATTATGGGGAAAATAAGGGTTGCTTTACTTTGAGTGTAGGTCTTAGTAGAAAACAGATTAAAGCTTATGTGGATATACAAAATAATAGATAGGCTAATTCCATTGTCTGGCTCTCCGAAATTATTTTATTAGATGGAACATATTAATTATAATGAAAGAGAACCCCTGACTCTGTTGGCTTCTAATGAAAATTCCTTTGTATGATCACGGCAGGATTTCCCACCATTTTCTCTTTCTGATGAAATTAACTCCCTATGGTTGGTCACCAGGATAAGCTCATTTTAGCCAATCAGCTTGGGAGCTGCCATTTACCTCACAAAGAGAGAAAAAGGTATCTGCTGTCATAGCAACCAGTGGCTTTGCTCTGATCATCTTTGGATCCTTTAGCATAATGAAAAACACCGGCTTGCTTTTTAGATGATTAATCTTTTCCCCTGTGAACCTACTTGAATACATTAGCAAAACAAGTATGAAAAATTTGTTTATCCCAAGATAATCATTAGAAAATTACCTGCAAGAGTAATTCTCATTAGGGCAGAGTTTGTGAATAGGAGACCATATGGTGAATGAAAGCAGCAAGAAGCAAGAAAATCTCAAAGCTGCAACAGGTTGCAAAGTTTACCCGATTTCAGACTGAATGTGGAAATTGGTTAAGCATCAAAAGCTGTCAGAAATTGTTCTCTTACAAAATTTCTAAAAGTCTATAAGGAAGACTCAACCAGGCCTGAAAATCCTTACCTACACTGACAGTCCTTTTGTGTGTGACCTCTAATTCCACAGGGCCTGATCCCAACCACATCTTGTAACCCTGGAGAATCTTAACTTCACTGGTGCTAAACTCGGAGCTGAAATCATGGAACTAGATTCTTATCTCACACTAGCACGACTTTTTAGATGTTATTATTTTTATATTTAAATGACATTATAAGATTAAAATTATAGAAGATTTTGTACAACTTTTGAGAACCAACTCCAGGAGAAAATGCAAGAGAAACTTAAGATTTCGTAATACACTCACTGACTTCTTTGGTATTCAAAATCTTATTTTAGCTATGTAAATGATGAGAAGTTAATATTATACTGGGGCAAGGTGAAAGAAAAGTGAGATCATTTGCAGTATTGAAATAGTTTAATTATGTTATACCCACAAGAGGTCCCAGTAGAACAGACTTGGAATTCATGCTATGTAAAGCTAAAATGACTCCTCCAGTTTCAACAAATCATTAGAAAAAGATAAAGAAAAAAAAAAAAAGGAGGAGGAAGAGATAAAAATTCCTATGAGGTATCAGCTTTGTTCTGAGCGCAAAACCTGATGTGATTCTGTGGAGTTTGTCTCAGTATACTGGAGCAAGACAGTTCATACCAAAGGATGTTCCTCTCAATTCTCTTGTCTATACATATAGATTGCTCACCTCAGCAAGAATTCTTTTCAAGACTGGGTTGTTTGGATAAGTTTCTAGTCATAAAGATAAATAAACCAGTAATGTCCTCTGTTATCACCTCTGTTTACTGCAAAAGAAAAGATATTTTGATTCTCTTTTGAAAGCTTAACTAGTGTTCTAACATCCTTGAAGAACAGAGTCCCATCCTTGAACCTCAGTGCCATCATGCACTGTCTTCCAGGCTCAAAGTTACATGACAATGACAGAGCTCTAAGAGGCCATTTCCCTGTGCAACACTTTCATTTGAACTCAGTGAATAAATATTTCACATCAATGATACAAGCAGTTAATTTTAAAGCTCTACCAGTTGTTAATAATGGTTTTCTAGCTATGAGAGTTTTGTGGATATATTTTTTTTTCTGAGTGGTGAGCACTTGCCCTACTCAGACTGTATCTCCTTACTCAAACAGACTTCTAGGAGCTATCACAAACTAGGTAGGAAACCACATCCAGGATTATATACTTACTGTTGGGTAAACCTAAACCAAGTCCAATTTTTTTTCCAAATGCCTAATTCTCAACAGAAAGATGTTCCTTACAAATTAAACATACTGGATTTCCCACACTCTGTTTTTCTTCCATTTATTTATTTGTAGCCTCAAAGAGAAGCTGGCTGAAAAGCACAGAAAGGACAGGGATGACTCTTCCCACTGTGGATAAATCTAGGCAAAAAGAAAACTCCCTAGCTACTTATAGCACAGCTCATCACACACCTACATTTTTTAGAGTCTTACAAAAGTAATTTTTTCACCTTTCCTTAGGCTATTCCATGGAAATACCCACAGATAGATCAGAAAATAAATGTTTAAACATTGAGGAAAAACAGGGAAAGAAATGTATGTATTTCCAATTTGTGGGAGAACTTGTAGCTGCTGGAATTTGAACTTCACTTTACAGCTAACTTTTTCTGCAGGTGACCTTAAATCCTAGATAAGTTTTGTATGAATTTCTAGTGGAAAATCTCAGGGGAATGGTCTCCAAACTGAACCTCCTTGATCTAAGAGCTGGGTGGCAAGAGGTCCCAATCAACTGCTGGGTAAAGCAAGATCAAAATAAGCATGATTAGCATATTCAAAAATCCATTTTATTAAGCCAAGCCTCAAGTATTTAGCATGCTAATTTTTCCAGGGCCCTTGATGGAGCATTACCATCAGCACCAACCGCTGAAGGCAAAGTGATAACAGATGCAATAGCATCTCCAGGGTGACTTCAGATTTTCATCCATATGAAGTAATTAATCCTTACTTTGTGTATGTCTGGGGGTGTTTATGTGTTTGTTCTTACCTATATCTTACCTATACCATCTACAGTTATCAGATTGGATAAAACAATTGGAAACTTTAGTCACCCAGCATTACTAACTATACAGGAATGCACAGATTAAAAAGCATACATCCTCTAAAATGTTTATTCATGGTCATTTCTTACTTTCATATTGTGTCAATTTAGCACTGACAAGAAAATCCTGTGGATTTGATGAAGAGCTTTTTCCATACCCTTAATCTACCTCATACCAATCAAGAGAGCTGAAAAATATTCTTTAACAATTAGGACTCCACAGATACATGTTGTGCATTAAATGGTAACTATGTAATTAAAAGGAACAAATTTAAAATCTGACAACAATTGGTGCCTCTCCAGCATTTAAAATGATTCAATTATTAATTATTCATGCTCAAAACCCCATATGTGGGCAATGAAGCAGAAGGAGAGATGAAAACGAGGTCTGATCCATGACTAACCTTACATCTGTACAGAGCCTGACTAAACAGAGTTACAGCATTATGTTTTCTACAACATTTACCCAAGTACAGTAGGAAATTGTCATACCACAATATGTATTTGCAGTGATGCTCAACAGTTAGTTAATAGCATAGGGGAGGGAAAAGCCATGCTAATGCACAAGAATCCAGTTACATGTATCAGAGCACTGAGTGGCTTAGACACCTGAAAGATTTTCATTTCACATGAGTTAAAGCCAAATTTGCTTTAAAAAAAAAATTGAGGACCCAGTTGAGTCTTTATGATTTTGGTGCTGGTTTGAACAAAAATCAGGAAATTTAATCTCTAGTACTGTATGGTAAGACTTTTAATGAGAAACAGTCATCCTTCTGAGATGCTAGTCTTACATTTTAAATAGTAATTAGAAGATGATTCACATTGTCTCGTAGCTCACTTATCCCATCCAGAAACTTGTTCTCAAGTGTTATGAGATCTGCTCCCATGAATTTATCCTGAACTAGAAATTTGCACAAGCAACCCAGAATACCACAGATGTCTTTGTATCAATTGAGCCCAAAATCAAACCTCATAAATGAGAATTCATCTGTTAACCTACAAGAAACACTTACTTCCAGATCTAGGTTTTTACTTTTTCCTCTTTCCTTTTTTTTTTTTTTTTTTAATCACCTTTCCTTATATAGCTTTCTTGGCAAATTTGATGCTGCAATAATCTGCATATGAAAACAACAGCAGTGATTGTCTGAGTTAGCTGCAAAGCCATTTTTCAAGCAGCCCAACTCAATGAAACTACACATTATGCTAAAGTCATCCTGATCCAAGGAGCTTTAAAGGACTGAGGAGCACAGGAAGGGAAAAGGTGCTAAATCCTTGCATTAATAATAATAAAGGAATATTGAATTACTACTGTAATTTGTTCCACTACTATATTGCTGGACAAAACTAAGCAGAGGAGACCTCCCAGGACAGAAATGCATGCACAATATCCTTAGAAATAAAAACTCTGACAGGCATATGCAGTGTTATACCTTTCATTAAGTGCTACAAATATTTAAGAAGCAGCCCATAATATATTTATGAAGGACATATCCATATTTTTACCATTAAAATATATAGTTGATTTATGTGGATTGAAAGAGATTACAAAGTCAGTATTTTAAACACACTCAAAAAATGTGTCATAAGTAGATCTGTTTACTCCTGTGACCTTTTTGATGTCCTGGTTCTAATCACCGTTCCATATGTGGGGGGATGAGGGAAGAGACATGTTTATTCTGCAGCTGATTTATTACAAAATTAAGACCATTCAGATTCAAATTCCACCCCCTTTTAAATACATTGTTGCTGTTCTGTCTTTCACACAATTTGCCACCACATGTAAAGGTCAAGTCCACTGGTAAAGTAATTCATATGGTTATCCAGATCCTATCCAAGCCATAAATTAATGTGACATAAACTGCCTACAGCATTTCTTCTATTTCTAATGTTATACACAGGCAAGTCCAGCCTAGTGTACTCATAATTAAGTAAAAACTGCATACACCTCCCCCAAGAACACACAATCCAAACAGGAAGTCAATTGGTTCCAGTATGAGACTTGCTGAGGGAGACAAGCAATCACCTGTAGCAAATGTTAACTTTCAGCTTTCAGTAGAAAAATTAAGTTTGCTTTACTTCACAGTAGCCCCCTGTAACACGATCACAGAGTGAAGAGCCAAAGGAGGAAAAAGAAGCTGCAAAATCTCATCAGAATCCTGATGTTCCTGATTTTACACAAAGCAACCAGAAGAGCTGCAGGCTGGTCTCCTAATGCTCTGAAAATTAACACTTATGGAAATCACATTTGAACATATTGTTTCTCAGAACTTGCTGCTTTCTTAAAAATCTCAAGCCCATGGTGGAAGATAGTTTGCAAATGGGCTTTACATTCTGTCGCTAAAATAAGCTTCTTTATTTTGAAGCCACAGACTAATCATCAATGATGCCCTCAAGAATAGTCAGAGAAGATTAAAATAGGTGCATTTTTTCCTCGGGTTTTTTTGGTGGTTTTTTGGGGTTTTTTTTTTTTTTTTTTTTTTTTGGGTACAGCTAACAGTTTGATTACTAAACTTAATCCCATAAATAAACTAGAACATCTCACTCTGCAGACTTCACTGGAAATGAGCTAATATGCACCTGCTGAAGATTAAACCCACAAGGAGGTAATCTCCTTGGAAACCACTCCTGATGGTCTGAAATACAATAGAAACAGTCACTGAAGAAACTTAGATTAGTGTAGGTGCTGAGAAAGGTGATGAAAGATCAGGATTTTGCCCCAAAAATTAACTGTCTGAAGAGGGAACACTCAAGTATGTTATGTAGTGTAAGTAGTGTAGGGAGTCCAGGGTAGACCTGGGAAGAATCTATACTGAAGAAATCAAGCAGGGCCTACGATATGTCATCCATCTCTAAATTACTATTTCCTTCACCAAGGCTCTGTGGCTGAACCAACATCTTCAGGGCAGTCTAACCCAAGAGAAAGTAGTTTACCCAGCATGGCACAAACTCTGGTCTAAGCCTGGACATTTACAGCACCTGCTAATATTCGCCTGTTCTCACATGTTTTTTAGAACATCTTTCATTCCTGATTAGCATTACAAACAGCTACTTTCTGCTGTCCTCTCTCTCCTCCCAAGTCTTTCATAAAACCTGCTGACTGATTTATTCAAGCACTTACCTTTTAACTTGCTGTCACCAGACAGGTGCACACTTGCAACAACCCTTGTAGCTGAGTCAATTTAACAGCTCTGTTAGGGGCCCATCCTTGCAAGACACTGAGCTGCAGAGAATTTAGATACACATTGAAAGCAATGATTTAGATCTCTCTGCAACTTGCAGGCAGTGCTCAGTGCCTCAGGCATCAGTTTCTTTCTTGTTAAGAAGACTGTAAAAGGACCATCCCATCTAACCGTTTAATGTTATTTTAATAGGCTACATTACATGAACTTGATACAGTAGTGGTTATCTGGGTCAGAGGCTCCATTTGCTCCAGGGACCTCAATCACAAAAGTAAATCCTACAACACAGACAGATAAGAGAGTTTGGACGGTGTTAGGGTCCAAGCCTGGGTGATCTTGTTTGCATATTTCAAACCCACTTGGCCACACCTGCACTCAGATATTTTTTGTTGACATTTTCCTGTCAGAGACTAGAGATGAAGAGGAAGAAAAAAATGAAGAGCAAATTCAGAAGGAGATTTACTCATTCTTTAAAGTCACTAAGACAGTAAAGAAAATCCTAAAGAGATAATTCACTTAAGCAGTTTCCAGAATCCCTCTCTTCCTGCCATTCTCCACTACTCATATCACAGGCAGACCTTTCATAAGAGCTGAATTTTGACACTCTGGGGGAGCATGTAGGACAACAGCCACAGTTTACACAGCCACATAAAAAGTGCATTACTTAGGAGCTAAATCAAAAGCTAATAGAGACATATTCTCCACAGAGATCACTCCAGCTGCAGGTGAATCATAGATGACCTCAGATAAATCTACACACGCTCCCTCTTCTGTGCAAAAACCAAGCTCACTGCAAAGAAAACACCACCACAGAATGTGAAGGGAATGTTTAAGCAGTTTCAGTCTACTTCCCAGACATCTTCTACTAGTTCTCCCACAGAAAATTATCTACAACTCTGCATCTGAACTCTGGACTAAAGCTTTTTCAGAGGTGACAGAAGTCCTTGTAAGAAGGAAACCAAGTGCAGTCTCAGTAATTTCAAAGACAGAAGATTCTGTTGTGAACATTAATGTTTCCTTCCAATTCCAGCTCAGTATCATACAGCATGTCCTGCAGCTACAGCCCAGCTTGACTAAAATATCTGGGCTCAATTGAACAATCTTTATATAGTGAAACATTTACTATTATTTCCAGGAAAAGTTACAAGATCACACTCAAACACACAACATTGCAGACAACACAAAGAGCATCATGTGTAAAATTAACTGTCAGCTCCTGTAACTTAAATTCTTTTAGATTCAAACAATTTGAATGTTTTCATGAAACCTGAAATCCCAAAACATTAGGAAACCTTGTCAAATCTCTTGAGTATAAGGTTTTTTTACCCTAAACCATTAAATCAAATCACATGAAAACAAAATAAAGAATTCAAGTAACTACAATGGGAAGAAATTCAAACCAGCAATGAGCTTATTTTATTTCATTGCTGGAACTACCTTTTCATTTTCTTATTCTTAACTTATATATCAGGAAAAAGGTTCTTGGCAAACATCTTCTCATCTAGCCAGACTCCTAATGACCTTGCTAGCATACATTTAAATGTCTTGTTTTCAAGTAATCTCCTAACTTAGCTCTCAAATCAGTATTAGATAGTTCATTTGTGAACCTTAGGCAGCAGCATATCCTCATACCTCAGATACATTTTTTTCTCCCACTCAATACAATCGGTGCAACCAACTCTCCTGCGTGGTGTGAGCCACAAAGCCAACAGCAAATTCTTCCGAGTTAGGGCTGACAGAGAGTCTTCTCTGAGAGGACCAGGGGATAGTTTTGTGCTGAGTGTTTCACCCGTGGTTATACCTTTTTGAGGGTGCTGGCAGGTTGGAGAAGGGGCAGCTCTGTGCTCATGTCCTGCTGCTTTTCAAGGCCTCAGGTTGAGAGGGTATCATCAAGCTTTGGTCAGAAACAGATTGTCCTGACATACTCCCCACAGTCAGCTTTGGGAAATGGCTGCATACCCAGAAGAAGGCAATTTTTGAGGCACCCTAAGGAATGAAGGGGATTTTTGAATGTGGCACTTTTGAATGAAGGGGACCACGGGGATTGACATTTTTGTTACTCACTTCAGGGCTGGAAAAGGAGGTTCACAACCCTGTCATTTCGTCTGTGGATAATGATACCCAGCATTTAGGACCAGACGGTTTTGAACACATTCTATGCTGAAATGATGAAGGGTATTAATTTAATGAGACTCATACCTCACATAAATCCTGTAAGGACAAGCATGATGAGAACAATCTTCTCCCAAGTGACCAGACACATCAGTGCCATGCCACAGCAGGTTAGCTGTACCAGAGGCAGAACTGTGGGAATAAGGACCACTTATTCCCTAGACAGAAAAATCCCCAGCAGGCTGTGAGATGTGGGGATTTCACGTCATCATTCCGAGGGTGAGGTGGGGACTGAGGCTCTGAACCTGACCCAAAGCCTTGTTGCAGTGAGATGCAGCTGGGTGGCCTGGATGAGGATGAGCCTTTCCCACCCTCAAGGAGATTTCTGCCCTGGTCCCGAGGAAGCTTTCTCACAACAAACCCCCTTATACTGCAAAACCCCTCAGGACTGACCCAAAACCTGGAGGTTTCTTGTCAGAGAGAGGGGCTGCAGCAGGCAGCTGAGGGCTCCTGAGGCACCTTCCAGCCCCTCACCTTCCTGCTCATGGCATTGACACCAACTGGGAGTACCTCAATTTGCTGCTGAAGCAGGAGAGCCCCAGGAAGAGGGGCTCTTGTTCAGCCACTTCCCCAGAACAGGGTTCCCCCCTTCTTGGCCTTGACTGACATTGGATTTGTTCCAGACCATAAAGAGAATGAGTGAAACCTATGAGCCTCGAGCCTCAGGGCCAGATTTATAGGCAGAAAGAGAATTCTGTGATCTTTCTTCATGTATTTATTGTTACGGTCAAAATGGGCCTCTTACTTTCAATCTGGAGACACTTTTATTGCTCACCTTTTCTCACATGTCCTCAGGCACATGGAGTCACAGCAGAAGTAAGCCAGGCCTGGGACTCAGTGCAAACTATTGCTTGTGTGGAAACAGTTTTTTCCTTTCTGCTCCCTGGGTTCCTGGGTGAGGGCAAACAGCTGCATCTGCACTGCTGTAGATCAGTCTGGTACCAGCAACTGAAGGAGCTGAAGCAGTTCTCAACCTTTACAACTCATAGTTAACCATTTCATTAAAAACACAGTTTGAAAAATTTCCCCTGTCAAACAAGAAATCAAACTCAGGCAGGTAATGCAGCTTCTAAAAAAATGTCACCAATTCAAAACTTCCTACTCATTACACCTGCTACAGTGCTTTCCTTGCCTTTAAATGGATTTCAAGCTGGATAAGGCACATGGTAAAGTCATTCTTGCTCCTTGGTAAGAGACTTCCTTTGGTTCATTACCTTTAGAGCTCCCAAATTTAGGAAGATTTGACTGATTCTGACTACTTCCAGAAACTGGATCTTGCTCTGGCCAGTTAGTTACTAAGGAAGACACCTTTTCATATATAATATGTAGATGCACATAGTAGTCAGTTACCAGAGTCACAAGCTACTAACAGCAATTCAGCTGAAACAGTGACACTTTTTACTTTGCACTGAAAAATATTAAGGATGCTCAAATGCAGCCACATCTCTGCTTAGGGGGACTAGCTGCTTGAACTGTGATGAGAGATGACTATTTCACAGCTGAATATTTATTTTGTCCAAATTCTTCCTTTGAAGTTACTTGTGTGATTAATTTGCTTTTTATCCAACTGTTAAACCAATTAAAGTTATTCTGAGATATGGAAGAAGAGGGTTCATTCCATTTAAAGCCTTCTGAAAACAAATATCATAACTATAAAGATGTGGGAGTGAGTTTCCTTGACTACTCAGTGTTCCTTTAACCTTAACTTGATCATGCCAGATTAAAAAAAAAAAAAAAAAATTTCTTTCACAACAAGAGTATTTATTATTCACAAGGCACAAACCTCTGCTTAGAGCTGTGGGAGATTCTGAAACTACAGTTCCATTGATAGGAAAAATCAAAATGAAAATCATCTTTAGAAAGGGTGTGGGAAGGAGTTAATAAAGTTTCATAAGAAACATAAGAAACAGGCAGACAAAAGTAGCCTCTCCATTGGTCTTCTCCATCCTCAAGAAGTAAATTATGTTCTCAGTGAAACCTCTAGTGGTGACAAAATTGTCTCCACTGAAATAAATGGAAAAATTTCAATTGCCACCAACTGGTGTCATCTGGGGTAGGACTTGATCCTGAGAAACTTCTTTAGCCTCAGCTAAATGAGAAGGACAGACTAGATCCTGCTCAGACTTTTTAGCACTTTTGCTTTCAATTTTTGCACACCTCAGACCAAGTTTCTGCTTTAAACTCTCTCATTGCCATTTTTTCTGCTGTAGCCTGAGAATATTTTGCTTTGCAGCCATTAAGAAGATAAATGTGTTCAAGGATATTTTAATTTATTTTTTGTTAAAGGAGAAAAGTAGACTTTTTTAAACTGGGAAAAAAAAAACCCTTCTTGCTAAAGAACATAGCCCTTCTCTACCCAGCAAAGAAGAGAGCTGATCTCACTTTATTAATTTGTCCCAAGTGGTTGAAGACCCTCTGATGGATTTTTTACAAGATACAGAGCATTATTATTGCATTATTTTACCTGCTTCACTTTGCAGATTTTATGACAAGATTCTCAGGGAGCTCCTGCAGAGTGCAAAAAGGTAACTTTAACTGAGCTGTCTGGGAGCCTGGCATTAACCTTTCAAAGAGGTTTTGCTTTATGCTCAGGACAGGGGTTTATTAATTGGTTGAATGAATCAGCCAGCACACTGAGGTCTTACAAATACAATCACTTATCTCTTTACATTCAGTATGGACATCTAAGTGCCTGAACTTCCATGCTTTTACCTCCCCTAGCTTAAAAGGGGACTAGTGCCTGCATTGCTGGGCTTGTTTTTCCCCCTGAAACCTGCAAGCTGCATCATGCCAGAACGTGGCACTCCTCTGAGATATCAAAACTTTCAGACAGCTACGTTCCTAAAGCAAACACCACCAAAGAATATGACAGCCCACACACCTTTAGGGCACTTACATTACAGACATCAGTACATGTCAGAAAGGTTTAAGATGGGATAAAATAAACTGGCATAGAGTTATTGTCCTTAATTATCCTATGGATTTTCCCCTTTTCCATTGCCTTTTTTTTTTTTTTTTTTTCAAACACAGAACCAGAAAAACATGAATGATCAGCAAGTCTGGGAACACGGTGAGAATCAGTGCAGTTGGACAAAATCTTTACAGAAGCCTCAGAGCCAACTGGGGCTTGCCAAGAGACCACCCACAAAAGCATCTGGAGACCTCACCAGTGCAAATTAGACTGGCTCCCTGAAAAGTCAATGAAAAGCAATAGCTTCAGAGCCTAAGTCAGACTGCCTTGTACAGACACTACTATCATCTCCCTGAGTCAGTCACTTTGAGCCGTGCTCCAGCCACCCCTGAGCAGTACAGACTGTTCAGCACCATCCCCACAGCAGGCCCTGCCCATGATCATTCTGACAGTGGCAGCCAGGTCTCACAACACAGACACCAGAATGACCAAGAGTATTGCCACTTCTACGTAACAGTAACATTTAATCCTAACAAGCTTCATCATTCTGTACGTCAAGTATTAGAACTCTCTTTCTGCTCCTGGACCTCTCAGGAAGACATCTGTGCATGTCGGGAGCAAGCACCAACTTATCATCTCCTCTTTATTTTTTCTCCACAGTTCCATTTCATTATTTCATTTCAATGCCTAATATACTGTATAAGATAAGGAAAATGTAACAACAGTTTAAAAACTGTGTATATTAATTGATAAATAAACTTCACAGAGCCATCATCTCCTATCGTCACCATTGCAAATACTGGCTGCACAAAGTTGGATAGATGCACCTGAAACTTTACCAAATCCATTCAAAACACTTCAACATAATGTTTGGATCATTCATGCTGGGCAGAGCCTTTAATTGCCCTACAACTCTCTTTTTGTTATCAATGTGTGCAAGATATGTAGTATGAACAAAAATAAACATCCTGCAGGGTTTGTTATTATATATTGGATACACTTTTTTGAAAAATAAAACAAAAAAAACTGATGTGTTCAATTAAATTTTGTGAAGACTTTCTTTGAGAAAGGAAAGTTTGGAGAGCAGAAGCCATGAGGCACACCATTGCAGGCAGGATGTTACAGTACAGGATTCCTTGTAAATGAATCAAGCAGGAAACCACTAAGTTTGAGAACAAGAAAAAGAAATACTACCTAAGAAAAAAATTGTTCTATCCAATTTCATAATCACAAATTTCAGGCTGCTGGACAATTTTCTGCTTCTGAAAATAAAGTAACATTTTAAGAAATGTTGACATCTGGTTCTGGAATTATTCATGCAGAGATTTCTTTGAAATTTAAGTGGAGTTACCTCAAACATATACAGGTGTGAGGAGCCCAGTTGCTTCAGGATTAGCTGTTCTTCAGAAACCTTAGCAATGATATGAAATTTGAAGCTCCTCTTGAACTTTTCTACTAATTCAGTAATCACTGCTGTGCCTGAAATTGGCCTCCTTCCTGTAATTGCTCAGCATGTATTTTCAATCAAAGAGGTTAACACCTGAATTTAGATTCCAATTAACACCCAAAATGGACTTTAAACAAAGAGCTGAATAAATCAGGGGCTTTTCACAGCTTAATATTTCAGTAGCCCACATAGCATGCAGTACATGCTCTGGAAATTTGAAGATTTGCAACAGAACATGATCAAACCACGGTCAACTCATCAGATTTGTGGAATACTTAGGATTACAGATATCACCTGGGATTAAGCACATTGCATGTGAGCACACAGACCCATCTGTTGCTTTGTCACCAACTACAATGCAGGCTTTTCACTGATGTAATTTAGCATGCACAGAGATGACACTCCTAATTTCAGCACTAAGAAATGCATATAGAAAAAAAAAATTACATACTTGCACAACTGGAAACCACAATTCTTTAAAGCATAACTTCAAACTCAGATGAAGGTGTGCAGTCCTCCTTAAAGCAGCCAGGAAACACATTGTTTTAACCAGCTGTTTTCAAAGGGGTGTCCTGCTAGAGATGGACAGGGGCAGGGACAAAGGGCAGGTGAAGTGAACAAGCTCATATTAGACATGTGATATTAAAAGACACGTTATTAGTTCTTAGGACAAAAGTGTAATGCTATAAAGGAGATTCCTGTCTTCCAGATGTCATTCTGAGGGAAAGCTTATGACCCTAGTTCTTCCCCCCAAAAAATATTTCCATGATGAATTCTAGACAGTCTTGAAACATTTAAGGAAGGAAACCAGAAGGAATGTTCCTAGAGGAATGACTGAATTAACAGCTAAAGGCAGTCAAAGTGCCCCTATGTTCCCGATGAAATGATATTGCTGCAAGAACCTGATTGTAAAGACATATCATTGTGCTGTACAGGGTTTTTCATGGTAGCAAGAAAAAAAAAATTGTGTTGCTTGTAAGCCTGGCTCCTTCGGCTCAGGAAATCTTTGAATCCAAAACTGTTAAGTGGAAAGAATTTCTGGAGCAGTGTTGGCATATGCTTGTATTGTTCTGATGCACCTCCCCAAGCACCTTCCATTCACCACAGCTGGTTACAGGACACACATCTCAGTAGACCTTTGCTCCAACCTGCTATGGCTTTTTTTTGTTGTTCTCATGTGTCCTCTGTTGGGTTTTTTATTATTTTCCTTAAAAATTAAAATTGTTTCCATGGAAACAATTATGCCAGTGGCATGTATGAGTTTAGTAATGTCCTTAGGAAACATTTGCAGTCAGTTCACAGAGGTCAAGATGTCTTTATGAATATAGATCTTTAAGCAAAGGTACTGTTAAGACAACAAAAACAAGTTCAGAGGTTTTCCAAAGTGATAGGTAATGACCACATTTCATCACTGTCCCTTATTTCAAGTTCTACATCAAAATGTTTGCTTTTGAAAATTTGGCCTCAGCTGTGAGTGCTGAGCTTTTGAAAATAGGATGCAGAATGCTCTGTAATGTATAACCTGCTATGGGAAATGTTGTCTCACTCAATAAGTTCTTTGTCATAACTCTGAGTTTCTGTACACAGACTGTCCCAGAGGTCTTGGTATAAACATAATTCTATTATAATCCAGTTAGAAGAACTACTGTACAATTGGAGCTAAAGGGAGGAAAAAAATAAGATTAAGACACTCATATAATTATTCCTTTGACCGCAGAACAAACCACAAGACAATGTGACATTATACTCACTGTTTACCAGCCCACATTTATAAAAGAAATCTTATCACGCTGTAAAAATATTTCAACTTTTAACCTAGCAATCAAGATAGTGCTTTTCAGATAAACAGGAGCTTTGAGAGCTGGCATGTGAATGCTTCTTCCTTGCATGAAAAGAAAAGGAAGCAAAGTGTTCTTCTTTTTCTGGCCCTCTCTATAACCACAAGAGCATCTCTGTGTGCTGGTTTGTGGATGCTCACTCAGTCCACACAACTGCACCAGACAGGGATGAGGTGATGGGATCACAGCTCTGCAGAGAAGGAGAGCAGAAGAACAAAGCCATGCCAAGCTTCTCCCAGGGTATGTGTGAGGCTGCACTGCTCCCTGCTCTGGGCTGCATCTTCCTGCAGCTGAAGTATGAGGTGAGAGGTGGCCTTAAAGGCTTATGGCACCTTATCACCTGCTAAGCTGATATCCTGATCTCTGCCCGGCAACCAGCCATCCTGTCTCTTCTGTAGCTCTCTACAGCTCTGCAAAGAGGATGTGCAGCCAAATCCACATGTGGAAAGAAACTGGTTCACAGCTTGCTGGCTGGTAGAGCCTTAAAGGAGGTCAGGATTTTTAGCAGCATTTTGAAAAGGTACAGAGAGAATTAGTGTGGGAGACCAAGGTAGGCAAGCTGTTCCAGACAGCTGATGCGATGGCAGGAGGAGATCCAATTTAAATTCACTTTAGTATTAATTGTCAGAAAAGGATGAGATCAGTTTATGAACTAGGAGCACTGTGCAGTCAAAAGTTACAAGCCCGAGTTGTTGCCACAAAGTAGCTGAAAGGCTTTTCTTTTGAAAAGATTAAACTTCAAAGAATTGCAGAATAAGATACACAAGAAATGGCATGTGCTTTTGCTCGATAATGTTTGATTTTCAGCCACCCTCTCCCCAGCCCTATCACACTGTAAATTCTTAACACTGAAGTTGCAATTAAGTCGCTGTTTTATAAGATAAATGACCGGGAATATGAAAGACTTTGACAAAAAAAAAAAAAAAAAAAAAAAAAAAAAAAAAAAAAGGCTTCATAAAATGGATTGAAAGAAGCATGGATAGCAGAAAACATTACCCAGTGTAGGAGACCAAGGTTTTGCATATTTCTTGACCTAAGGAAGTAATACAAACTAAGAGATCAATGCGTCCACGACAGCTTAACCCAGTGGGATGACATTTGCCTTGTAAAAAATACAGGATATAACATCTCAGACAGACCCTGATGCTGTGTAGAACTTTTCCCTCTGTGGTAGTAAGGGGTTTATTTCTCACTGAAACCAAAAGGAGAGTGGGTCACCAAAACATGTTTTCTAAGTGGGACTTAAATGATTAAGGAAAAGTAAAACCCTGAACATGTTACCTAATGCAAAGAAAGGAAAACTGAGGTTGACCTACTGGTGACCAAACTTCAGGAGAGAAGGCAGTGGAAATATTTCCTCTTGAGGCATGAGAGGCCTTGCTAGCACTTCCCTTTTTTTTAAACACATTACTTTGACAATAAGAGCAATTCTCTGCCCAATTCAGTGGACTGTGGGGCCAAAGAGAGACAAAGGAAAAAACTACACAAGGACTTCAGTCTGTTTGGAAACTGGGGCAGGCCTTTCCCAGGACAGGGCTGGTTTAAGAACTGAAAGTATATTTCTCCTTTTGTTTGTCCATATCTAATGAACTGAAGGATTTCTGTGACTTAACTCTGTAGAAAAAGACAGACAGATTCAAGGGAGATAGAAATAGGACAGTTAGCTAGAAAAAGAATTGTATCTCTTTTAGGATAACTGCCACTAATAATGTCTTGTGATCAAGACATACGTTAATGTAATAGAAGTTGGAGCACATGTATCATATCAGGGAACTTGAGAGGTTTTTTCCATTCACTCTGAACCATCCTAGAGTTTCTGGATGATTTTTTTCTCCTGTGGTTCAAGAAGCAGTAATATTTCCAAATACAGCAAATAACCCCAAAATCCTGAAGATAACTAAGTAGTGCATCACAAAGCAAAGAAAAGCAACACTGACTAGAGAGGAGGAAATGGAAAAGCAACACCCTTGTACTCATCATTTAGATCAGCTACAGCATCCATACAGGAGTCAAGAGTTCCTTGAGTCCAAAATCCCTCAGGGACCAAGACTGAGCTGGCTGAGCAATCCTTTCTCCCTTAAAAATTATTTCCTTGGGAACGTCAAAATTCCCACAACAACCGCCAAGGAGTAACCACACACCAGATACTTTGGCAATCAACACACAGCATGGAACATCTCTCCTGAAGAGGCAAAGTCAGCCTTGAGTCTACTGCTAAATTCACCTGAACACTTAGCTTTTCCCTGAGCAACAAGTACACTAATTTAAAAATTAATAGCATCAATTTGCTCAGTAACTTTGGGACAGGGAGGGAGAGACCTACCTGAACAGCAAGAATGAGCTTCTCATCTGATTTTTCTGTGAAGGATTCATCTGCCACAATCCATGAGTGTATGGCATAAAGCCCTGAGTAAGCAAATTATCCAGTGGCAATTATGAATGACAGAATGCATGCTGGAGGTGGAATGAAAGAAAATTAAGAGAGATTAATATGAAATATAAGGTTATAATTAGGCATAGGTATCTGTTTTCTACCTGCTTTTGCCCATGGGGAATTTGAAAAAATAAATACTCTTATTTAATAAAATTCTCAACGCCAACAGAGAAGCAGGGCAACTTTTTAAAAGCTATGACAACATATGCCAGACAGCCCATGTTGCAATGGGTTTACCTTTCAACATGGAATGGGTTGTAAGAGAACACAGCCTGCTATAGCATGTTTAGACAATATAAAAAAATTTATAGCTAAAAAATTATTTCCAAGGAGAAACAAAACCAATGCATTGAGCCTGCACTAGGACTATCTGCAGAAGCTCCCATGCATGAAGGAATTGAGGTTTCTAAGATATGATCGAGATATTTTAACACCTGGGGAAAAAATCCACACCACCAAGAAAACACCATCACACAGACAAAAACCAACAGCAGAGCTACTCTGTGAAAGAGAAGACAGATTCAAACTGCTGAACTTGTTCTTTGCTCATCTTGGCAGTTATATGGAGGCTGAGAAGCAGTATTCTGGTACCATGCAGGATTGAGTGTGGATTTTTCCAAACAGTTGTTATCCTCTCACTTTGCAGCACCACCATCTACATCAGCTGAGGCAACCTCTAAGAGCCCATTGACAGATGCAAAACAGTTTTAAGCATGCCTTTCCTACCCCTATTCTCTTTAACACATTTTTCTACTTCTAAATGTAGACTTTGGGCAGCTCCAAAGATGGTGACATTTATTTGCAAGTAAGAACTGAGCCTTGTTTTTATGTTGCCTTTACTATTCAGATACACATGGAGCTTTCTCTCCTCAGTCACAATGCCCAAAAATATCACCTGGCCTGAGCTCTGCTTTCAGGTTCAACAGATCCCAGAACACTGTGAAGAAATTTCTCTTTGTTAACTTCTAGAAATCTTAGATGAGACACTACTGAGCAAACTCTCCATCAATTCACATCAGCCATATCAAGACTTGATACTGAACCACCTAGTGCAGCAGAGGTTTGGGCATTTATGCCTGTAACTAAAGTATAAAATTAACTAATTTTTGGGTCCTAGTTGGAATAACACAGCCCTTGACAATCAATGGCACTTGTATTTTAGTCCCATTCCATCTGAATTCCATCTAAAGTGTGCTTTAAATTTATTTTTATTTCAGTAGGTTATGGCACTTGCTGTTCTTTGCAACATATCTTGGGTAGCATTGCTTGTTACACCTCTTTGAAAGAATAGAAGTTTATTACCCACCACAAAAGGCTCCTCTTTCTACCCCTAAACATCAGCACCAACTTCTAAGGCTCAGGTATTCATTCTTGGGAAAAAAACAAAAAAAAACAACACTTCTGTTCATCTCTTGAAGAGTTCAACACAGTGAAGTTACCCTAGACATCAGCTCTGCTTAAAAAAGCATAAGACTTCTATGGCATCCATGCAGTCTATTTTCCTGTGCTGGTTCCCCCTCTTCAAAGGCATCTTCTGTATCTAGATCAAAGTCCTCAGGAAATTTCTGGGGTTTATGCACCCTCTCCATGTTTCCTACCAAACCAGTAATGGTTCATCTCTTTGCTCCTCTTCCTCCTCCTCTACCTGCCCTTTCCTACCTGAATAAGTTTCTTCAACCTCTCTGGTCCAGCAGTTGGAAACAACATTACATCCTATGACTGAGCAAGCCTTTCCCAGCTAAGCAAGATATTCCTCCCACTCCAGGAGAAAACCCAATTTGAGACATTTCATCTCCCTGCTACTCCTTCATGGCCTTTCCACCAGCTACACCAACAGAAACATTTGTCAGGCTGCAGCATTTCCATCCACAGTGCAGCCCCAAGGCTTTGTGTTGCGCTGGTTTTTAGGAGTCGATGGGCAGGCAGAAGTGGTGGGGTGGGGACTCCCCAGGTGAGGGCTACCACCAAAGGCAGCACAATGTGAAATTGTGGAATAATTTCCTGCCAACAAGCTTGAGTCAGAATGTCAGGGTCTGGCCAGCTGTCAGGGCTCTAAGTGTAGAGAGGTTTTCTTAATGGCATTATTTCTGAGAAATAAACAATTTTCTGTCACTCGTTACCGCATGCAGGTCTTCGCATCTCTGAAATGCTAAAAACCAGCATCTTACAAACAAGGAAAATGAGTTATTAAGCAATTGGAAAATGATTATACAATTATGTTCTGTTCAGGTACCATTAGTCACAAGGAAGATGGAATATATTCAAGCTTTAAAAGTGAATTACTCATACAAAATTATGTCTGCTGAGAGTCACTTCTCCTTTAGGGTTCAATATCTACAGTGCAAGATTTTCAGAGGAGACAACGAAGGAGGGTATTGTGGTTAAGCATAAGTACGGAAGCCAGGTTTGAATTCTATTCCAGCCAGCAGTGGTGAGCAAGCTGCAACTGGCATTAAGTCTGAGCTGGTACAGACAGTCACAGACTGATGGTAGCAAAGCTAAGCAGGTTTGCAGCAATGCGGAAACCAGCTCCTGCTTCTCATTAGAATGGGTGTGCAAGAGTGAAAGCCAATCACAGTTTACAGGCTGCAAATTCAGCAGTCCCATCACAGTTACAGTCTGTCCTACTTACTATTTTCCCTTCAAACTAAAACAGAGCTCTTTTTGGCCAAGACTACTCCTGACGGACCGTTTTCATGCCAAGCTCTGTAACCTCCATGTACTCCATGTCCTAGAGAGATTAGAATGGCCTCAGCTATACCTTTGGGTCTCAGTGGCCTGCTTTTGGTCTCTCCATTCTATAGCAAATTTTATGCAGTTAACAATTCCAGTTTAAGTTTTCTAATTTTCTTTGCTGCCTGTACGTTCCAAACATGCTTCAAGTTCATTCTTGTGTCAGCATTAAACATTTCAACAGGTGTGGCCCAGCAGAGCCGATAATAATGCCGCACTTTCCCTGACCTTTTGCCCAACCTTCCTGTAAACTGGCACATCATCTTCTCCCTTTCCCACCAAAAAATAGTCGTTTTGTAATATAATATGCAGCCTTCGACTGTGTTGGGGCTGCTGTGCTGCTCCATTGTGTCTCTTGGAATGCTTTTTACTGGTACTTCAACATAGTAAATGAAAGGGTGTGATACAGAACAGGTAATAGACAAGATTACAGATTGTGTCTACTTGTCATTAGCTGAAACTAAGTGCTATATCAACAAACATAATCTGTCCTCTGCCAAAAAAAAAAAAAAAAAAAAAAAACAGGATGTTTCAGTTTAGGTAGCACAGGGTTAATAAAGGAAAACCAATCCCCTGTAGTTGATCCAGTACAAGTTTAGTCATTGTACCCATCCAGAGCTGACTCTGATTTCATTCCTTCACTTCCTCATCAAGCAAGCATCAACTTATAGCAAGTATCTTCTTTCCTCAGCTACTGTCTTATTCTGTTTCACTAAACACTTCAGGACATGAATTCCACCTTCAGGACTATGTTGTGCTTGTCATATATGCAAATAAATAATTTCCAGTTACAAAGGAACCTGCATTTAAGGAACCTGAGTCTAAGTTTGCCTGGCTAGTGAAGAAAGATGAGATCTGGGTCTGTCAGGGTGTTTTGCAGCCCTGCTCACAGAAAGCACACTGAGGAGAAGGGCTCCAGCACAGACTCTGAGTCACAGGCTATACAAGGGGTGGAAATCCGTCTCCTTCCCTGGACAAGCTATTGTTTGAGCAAACTCAGCCAAAGCCCCAGCCACATCCCTTTAGCCTGCTGAGGCAGTCACTCCCTGCCTCTGGTGCCAGTGCAGTTGCATGGATGGGTGCAGCCAGTGCACCTCCTGCACCGCTCCCACTGCAGCCTTCCAGTGTGGGGGATAGCACCAGCCCAGCTTGTTCCAACTTGTTTTTCAGAAGGACAACAATGAAACCTGTAGCCAGAACCTGGATAGTGGTAGCAAAGTTAAATCAATAGCTCCTTGCACCTTGTCTAGCGTGCAGATACATCCTCACAGAAGCACATTTGCATTTAATAAATAATATTTCCTGTATGAAGATTGTACAATTAAATATTTTATATACGTTCAGGGCTTCCTTTCATGAGCTGCAGGCTTTGAACCAGTACAAATCCACAGAGCTGCATCAGAGTTTCTGTAAGTCAACACCTGCCCAGCACATCAGTCCTCGCCCAGTATCAATCCATAGAAAAGTGCCATGAACTTGCATGGCAATCTGCCAAATCCCATCAGCTGAAAACTGTCCTGATGAGCACAATGTTCTCAGGGATGACTCACCCTCGTCAACATCACCATTAGTCAGAATATTTTCAGAAGCAACTTTAACAAGGTTTAGGGGGCTCTTTAATAAACATGCATTTAAATACGCTGTCTTGGAGCAGGGAGATAAATGAAGGAGGCCCACTGCAAGTTAGAACTGAAGTGTGGCAAAACAATTCTGCAAAATGTTTTATACCTTGTATAATCTTTCCTGACAGAACCTCAGGGGTTCACATTAAACACCATAAATCAGACCACCTGGGGCTCCCCTATGATTATTGCAGCTGCATGCTGCAAGCTCCAGTAGAAGAAACGTTCCCTTTTATTGTAAGAAAGTAATAGGGCATAGCCCAAGTCTGCCAGAAAAATGCACAAATCAAAAGCAGGCCCTGCACAAAATCAGCTTCTGATGTGTTCGTTTGCTCTGGATGTACGTGGCAAGCTGACAGTCAGAATCACTTTGTCTTCATTGATCACCAATGCTTCTGCCAGCAAGGTGAGTAACATGTGGAACAGCCAATTCTAAAGAAATGTCAGTTCAATAGAAAATAAAACTGAGACATTTATTTTATTTTTCTATCTTCTCCTCAGTGAATTTCAGCAATTGGGAAAGGCACTAGACTCTCCGCACTGAAGCCCAAGAGCACTTACAGCTCAGACAGTGATGCCACAGCCACCATAGATGTGCCTGCCCCTGGAAAGAGACCCTCAGGGTCAGCAGCACCCACTCATCCACACAGACCTGGACACTTTGTGGCTTCTGCCATGTTCCTAAGCCCCGTTTTCATTACAGAGAAAGATGTCAACTGCTGACTGCCAGAGATGAAAAACAGATATGAAAAACCTCAGAATATATGCCCATGAAAAGTGATGGGGGGGAAAAAGTAGCAGTTTTTCCCAGTAGTATAGCAGTAACATTCCTTCACTCCTGCATTAGTCCTAAACCTGACTCTTAACACTGATGAGGAGGAATTCTGTCTTGTGAGAACCTGTCTGAAGTGAGCCCCTAAAATTCCTAGGAGAAATTCTCACTTGTCCTTAGAAACCTTCATTGCCCAAGAAGTCAGAGACTGGTAAAGCCTTGATGTAGTCCTACAAAATCTTTGGTAACCAATATGACAAAGAACATATCATTGCCATCAGTTGGCTTGAAGCAGGGTCATGATGACATGTTGAACATCCTCTCTGGTGGCCCTCCTGTCTTTGGTACAACTAGCTAATTTCTGTGTCCTGCCTTGCTATCAGACCACCAAGATAGTGTTTGAAACATGCAACCACTCAGATAGGGCTTCATGCAGAACATACTCTTATTGCAGTGATGGCATCTCTCTTCTCAGACATCATGTCCCAGCCATTCAATAAAACAAGGAGTGGATTTCTGGATTTCTGGTTGGGCTTAATTTAGTGTTTTGGTTGTGGGCTTCAACAGCACACACAAAATGTGACAGAACACATGTGCATATCCAAGGAGATTATTGAGGGAAAGAAAATGAGAGATGTTTGCTAGATAATAGACTATGGGAAAACTAAGCTCTGTTTCAGTCCAGTACAGCAACAGAAAAAAAAACTTGATAAGTTAAACTACCACCTGAAGGAAAGATTTTTGTAAGAGATTACCCTGTCCTGATATTGATTTTGGTTTAGGTTTGGGTTGTTTTTTTTTTTTTTTTAATATACATTTTATTTATTTATATGCACACACAGGCTGCCTTCAGACATGTTTTCCTATGCTCAGACTTTCTGCTCTGACTGTGCTGTTCTCAGCCTGTGCTTTATTAAGAAGCCTAGAGGAATTGATACTACCCAGAATGGGAGATACAGGACTTGAGAATCATTTCAGTATTTGTGGCAAACACAAAAAAGAAAAAAAATAACACCAAAGCAACCAAACAAACCCAATAAAACAACCACATTTTCTTCCCAAGCAAATTAGTTACCAGAAAAAGCATTCTGCCTTCTAGCCCATCACCCTGTTTGACAGTACCTGTCAAAGATAAAATCTTTCAATGAATTAAGGGAGGGGAAAGGCCAATCCCTCATAGTTATGGTGCAGCAATTTACATCAGTATAATTACATCTTCATTACTGTGGAGACTGACTAGACCTCCAGGGAAACACTACTGGTACATAAGAACTTTGATTTTTAATTGCAATAGATCTGCTACTATATATCTAAATCTCTTAAAACACATTTGAACAAGCAGAGATTAATAAAAAGATAGTGCTAGATAGTTCAGATTTGTGAAATGTTAAACTAATTGCAGTGCATTCTTTCCAACCTTGAAGTGGTAGTACACTGCAATTTGGTCATGACATTACATTGCAAGGGCAATATATAGAATTTTTTTTTTTACTAGAAATACTCTCTTCCAGATCAATCTTAATATAAATTCCTAATGCTTTGCAATTCTGATACTTGCCTATAATTCAAATGCTAATATCAGTTTAACCTGGAATTTACTGCAATCACTTTCCCTCTGAAAAGTGCCCTCTTTTAATCAATGGAAACTGCCATTCTGAGGGCCTTCTCTTCAAACAGTGAAATCAATCCCCCTCATCACTGGCAGGCTCTTCAGCTGGAAGAACACCCAGCACTTGAAGAAACTAGTGTAAAGATGCAGAACACACACACTGCCTTGCTTCTCCAGAGACACGCTCAGGTCTGACACCAGCAATAACACATCTCACTTCACAGTCCCATCACACAAGCAAGCACCTGCAGTGAGCCTCACACTTTATCTGTGCCCTAAACAATTTGTCTCAGAGCTGTTAAGGATGGGTTTGTCTCTCAAAACAAAGCCTGAATCATCAGATCCCCCTATGCAGTACTTTTATACCTCTATGCACATATTTAAGGTAGGGAGTGTTGTTACCTCCCTATGCTTTATATAGGCTGGTGTTCGTGTCTGTCTCTGTGCTTGGAAGGGTTTAACTTCATTAGGGTTGACCTACAACAAACTTTTTTAAAGGTTTCCAGATCCTCCTTGCAGCCCCTCACCCAAGCCAGGTGGACCTGCAAGAATGGCTACTGCTAAGAGCTATTCTCACACTCAGTGCTTTATATAAGGTTACACTTGACACAAATAATTGAGAATATATGTGAAAATGAAGGAAAACAAATAAAAAATTAAACTGATTTTTAAAAAGCACCCCATGTTAATGCAGCCTGTGGCATGTCCCAGAATTTTAAGATAAATACTAAATTTTCCCTGTCTTTTCAGTCTCTTGTTGATCCAATTGTTGATCTTGTTGATCCAATTGATTTAAGTAGGGTGGATCCTTAAAACAGATTTCAATGTTTCAACTGAATTGGCAATTCAGAAGCATTAGATCCTTCATGGGCATATTTTAGAGAAAAATATAAATTAATATGCATGTGTGTGTCTATATTGAGTATTAGTAAACTTCCTGTAATTTAATTATTAAAAACACCTTACATTTTCATAGTGCAGTTTTTTCTGTCTCCATTCCACCAAAAGGTGAAGGAGGGGGAAGGGAGGGAGAGAGAGAAAGTCTAGGCTTAAAACATAATGCAAGGGACAAAAATCAAATCTCTTCTGAACTAAAACTTGTTCACCATGAGTTCAGAGGAATTGGTACAGGCACTGCAACACAGGAATTCCATTTTTCCTGTACCCAAGAGACCCATTCCTTTCAGCAGATCTTCTTTCAGGTGCAATGCATCCCCATCATTTCCTAGCACAGCATTTTGCACAGCAGGCAGAAAGCACTGCTCCTCACATATGCAAATTCATCTTGTCTTTGGGGCTCCTCTAGTGCCCACCCATTCACAACAAGCAAATCACAGAGAGAAGCAGGATTTAACTCTGAATAGCTTTGCTTTTGCTGATATAACTTCGACCCTTGATGATAGTTAATGTCAGGGTTTTTTTGCATTCAATTAATTTAACGGTCCAGATTTTTAATTTGCATTTCATTTAACATTTCAGATTTTTAATTTGCCAGATATTGTTTATCAAGTATTCATTTCAGCACCTTTCACTGTATATACAGTGCATACTCCTCAGTAATTAGTGTGCAGTAAATTAATTCTCTCCTTGTTCCTTCATCAGATATTGGATTAAGAAACTTTCACTGTACCAACATAGTGAGCTAGATTAGGAATTTCCCATTTATAATACCTTTGTTTAATATTTGTCTTGTATATGTTATGCTGCCTGAATGCTTTACACGATAAGAAATGTTATAGTTAGAAGCAGAAACCTCCAATTAATTTGGAGTCACATATTTGTTTGAAATTATTAGACTCAAATTAAATGTGTTCACATGGTTCTACAGTGTCTACTGCTTTAGACATCCCTACAGTTTCTTTAAGAAAAAAATTATTGTTGTATTTATATAAAGGATATTAAAGCCACCTGATGATTTTCATCAACTGGCATGAACCTTAAATCAGATCCAAAGTAAACACCTCGTTACTCATCTGTCTTCTACATTCTGTCAATATGGGCCAAAGACCAGCAGAAGTGTCCTCTTACAAATCCAGGGAAAATAATACACAGACTCAATAGAAGGAAATTACCACCACAGTCCACTGAAATTCTGCGTGTTTTGCAAACACTTTCACAGTTCATTTCACCTTTTCCACGTCCACTAAGACACACAGCACACAGACACAATTGTTCCCAGGTCAGTCCAATCTTGGAGAACACCTTTGCTCAGTGATTAAGGCTCCTCTGCAAACTATATTCATCGCTTCCCAAAATTACCTTGCAAAGCTCACCCACCTGCATGGTTTTGATGTAGCAGGCCAACTGTCCAAAAGGTTAGAAAATATTTTACAAGAGACATTTACGCCTATAGAATCAGTGGACATTTTATTAGGATGTGTTTGTTTTTCATGCTTTAAAAGTCTGCAAATTTATGAATACAACATATCCCTTCAATGAGGGAAGCAGGCATTATGAGTGATGTGTGACAGAAGGAGGAAACACTGGTCCTTCTTGAACCTATGCCCAAAATATCTTATGTCACATCAAGCACCAGGGCAGCCACACAGAGTATTGGAATCTGGTTCGGACAAGCCCCAGCACTGGCTAACAGGGAAAGGCAAAGTGGTGGAGCAGGGATCTGGGGCAGAAGAGGGTTGGAGTTTGGTTTTTTCCCAAGCAACTCACTGCTGAACAGTATGAACCACAGGCCACCTAGATTGAAATTATCCACAGCCATGTGGATAGCTCTCAGATTTCCCCATTGCTTTTCTATTTGAACCAGCAAGACATACAGGAACACCATTTACACCTGAGGAATGGCAGCAGAGGACAACTGCTGCTCTGTTCTCCACCAACATCTAACACAGGACATACAAATGTACTGAAAAGAAAGAATTTGCAACAAGGTACAGGAAAAACATTGTTGAAATTCTTTGGAAAGCTAATAATGAAAATAACTGTGCCTTCCTTCTCATCCAAAGCAATAAGAGCTTCCTTTCCACATTTACCACATTTTCACTTAAAGGTTACAGAAATCACTAATACATGTGTGTGACTGTGGGAAACTCAAGTTAGAACAAAGAAAAAAAAAAAACACACCTACAAACTAAGAAATCCTGCTGTTTCTTTCTTAATGAGATAAGTAGATATTCCTAAAGATCAGGTTGCTGTTGTACCTCTCTTCCCTGGCTGCTCACAGTCACAGATACCCTGTGCCAGCTCCACGCTCCCACTCACTGAGTGTGTTTGGTGTAGGAGAGGGGAACACACCTGAGCCACAGCCCCTGCCAGTGCTGTCCAGAATTTTGTATATACCCCAAACACATGGCAAAGCACAGACATGGGAACTGTCTACCCTCTGACAACTGTTTGCCAGTGGACACAGAAACAGCAGAGTTTGGTTCTGAGCTCTCTATTGTAATTTCAGCAAAAGAAAACAAGTCATTAGTATGAGACATTGAATAAAAGCAGGTCTTTAAAGCTGTGATAAGTTGATAGTAATATTTCTTTTGCTATTTGGGCCCCATAAGTCCAAGCAACACACACAAAAACAAACAAAAAACAAAACACCCCAATACACCACAATGATCTTACAAAAATGCAAAGTGAGATGAAAATCTTACATGCTGTATTTCTTCTCTGGTTGAAACATATTTTGTCTTAGAATAAAAGATAATGTTTTATTTAGCAAGTTTAGGCTTCATTTTTTTTTAAACTAAAATATTCAATTTATTCAGTAAATAGTCTATCAGGATAAAGGGTCACTGAGTATGCCAAGGGAAAGTATATCTTTTGAATTAAAGGATCGAAAACTCAGTCAGGCAGAATACTGGTTGCTCTCAAGAACATTATGGGAACTAATGAAAGAACCCCATTTCCTGCCTTATACAATTAAGTAATCAGCTGCCTTTGGTTACCCCTAACAACTTACACAGACAAGGGGATTACTAAGCAAACAGACTGCAGCATTTCAGAATACACAGTCAACGGGAATGCTGAAACGACATGCATTCCCAGGGGAGTCACTACCTTTTCAATTTTAAGAGAAGGAAGTGGGATTATTGAAAATTTAGGACTTGGCAGACCTTTACAGAAATGCTCTGGCTGATGTAATGTGCACTATCCAAGTACAAAAATAACCCTTGCCATCAGAAGAATGCTTCCCTTACTACCTCTTCTCCAAGATACAGTGAATTCCTGATCTGGTTCAAATGAAGGGATGCTTAGATACAAAATAAAACTATCTTGTTTGGGCCAGAAGAGATTCTTCTGATCATACTTAAGGTCTGAAGTAGTATGCTGTGAAAAAGTCTGACATTTAACAAACACTGTAGCTTCAGCTGGGGGTAAATTTTACATCTGAAAAGTAAGGAAAATGTTTCTTAAACTCTTCAGAGAGACTTAGTTTGCACAAGCACTAAATAAGCAGTGAAGAGCCTTCCCCACTGCCTCTATAGGTGCCTGTTGGGGACAGGCAGCATTTCAGTGCTCAGCAGTCACTAGAAGTTTATTAGATTTATGACTCTGGTGGAAGCTGTGCCAAGAAGTTTTGGGAATCCACCCCTAAACAAACACTTCTGTGAGTGGTGGAATAAACACAGCTTAGTTTTCTCACAGCAGGGAAGTAGTATTTGGGGTTCCTTTCTCTTCATGTTAATAGACTTTGCTGTCCTCTTTTCAACTAATTGGTACTGCTGGTGGCAGGACTAGGAGTGTCATAACAAAACCCAGAGGTACTTCTGTGACACTCTGCAGCCTTCTGGGGAGGGCAAGGGGAACTTTCCATTGCATCACTGCAACCTGTCAAACAAAAATCTGAAAGTCTGTCAGTTGAAAGGAATAATAAAGATATTTATAATTTGTTGAGAAAGAAAAAATAATGGGAGAAAGAACACGGGCAACAGTCTTGTTCTAGAGTGACTGAATGTCCAAAGTAAAGAAAAATTAAAATGCTACAATGCTCACTTCAAACTGCCAGAGTGCTAGAAGTGCTGAATGGAATAGTGCTTCAGAAAGAAGGTAAATATTCGCTCTTACTATTATCTGCTGAGCCACTAGAGACATATTAAATAAACAGCTATGCAATGTTGAAAATACTTCCAAAAGAATAAAAGAAAACTGTCAGCATTGCCAAAAGATAACACAGAAGGAGAGGAAAAAAAACCTTGTAGTTATGAGACATGGAAAGTGAAATTTATTGTAAAAGTGCATTGCCTCTCAGTTTTTGACAATGTGAACTCTTCTCCTGCACCATCTGGCTCCACTGCCCCCACTGCAGGGTGATTTAATTATTGGGGAAACATTTGCTAACGACAGCACCTGGCTGCTCTTTGGTGTTTAACTTTCCTTTCCTGCTCCCACAGCCTCAGGTTCACAAGACCCAAGCATATCTGCAGAGTTGCTCGTGGATACAATAATAATCTGACTTGGCCAGTGGTGGCAAGTACAATAAGTGACTTGGCTATCATTACTCAATTGCCAAGCTTTGAGCTGCTCTAAAATAGATTTTCCAACTCATTTTCCATCTCATCCTGGACAGACCCAAAATTGGCTCCAAAATTTCTGATAATTTAACTCGTCCCCCTTCCCCAGTGTCCTCAGGTGTTGAGCTGAGCAATAGAGCTGCATTGTACAGCTGTACAACAACTGTGTGCTGTTGGGCAGGTGGAATTCATAAAGAGGATCAGGTAATCTGACATCAGAGATGAGATTAACCACTGAAAGAGAACCTCAGGTCTTTTGGTTGTCCCAGTGGGTTGGATTTAATTGCAAATGGATCCTTCACCAATTTCATCCAAAAAATATTTAAAATGCCACTAAAATGAGCCTTCTTTGAAATTCATCATGTAAGACCAGCCACACTTCCTAAAGAAAACTTGGGGGCCAAACTTCATGAGGCACCACACCACTGCCTCTCACCTCAGATGCAAATCCCAAACCAGCCCAACCTCATGAGCAGGCCAGAGCCTCACCTTGCCCCTGGAGCAGACATAGCTGCCACCTGCCTGGCTTGGTCTGCAACGAGCTTGTTGGTACAACAGACCTGCTCCATGACTTCATGAAGTGAAGTTTGGCATATAACATCACATGACCCTCACACTGCTTTTAGTACACACTGATGGTATTTTCCTGCACGGAATTAGAAAGCCAACACTTGGCAACCTGCAGCTCCGTTCCTCCCCAGACACATTTTTGTCACTCAAAGTCTTCCTATTCCATTGTGCCTCCTCTTGAACCTGAGCTGTGGAGTCAACAGCTGGGATTTGTGATCAGATTTAGACCCCTGGACAGAATTTTTAAGGAGGTATTTTTCTCCTTATTTCAATACAAACAGAACAAACTTTAATTTCATTTGAAAATAAAGTTACATTTATATTTTAAAGTTTGCATTTAATAAACATATTAAATAAATTGAATAGATTTAATAAAATATATTATATTTTAAAGTCTTTAAATCCCCTCTGTTGCTTTCCTAGGAAACTTCCCACAATTTGTTATCAAACCCATTATTTTTTTGCTAATCCTGCCTCTGCTTCTGGGAAAGGAAAGAAGCAGTAAGAACTGGAATAGCAGACTTAGATCACAATCCAGAGAGGGGCTAACTCAGCAGAGAGGCAGTCAAGCAAACCAAGATGCCTTAAAGGAGGCAAGTGGTTTATTTAGTAAGACAGAGCTCTGCTAACTTTTCATGCATTTATTTAATCATTGCTGTTCAGCAGAGCTGGTAAGAGACTGCACTCCCTGGAGATGCTGTGCCAGATCCCTGAGGAGATCCATCCGCAATGTCTTTTTTTTTTAACATATTTAGCAGCCACAGTGCATAGTTAGCAAGGGGACATTTCCCTATTCCAGCCAGGAAGGTAAAAAAAATGTACAAAACATCACAGAAAGTGTCAACAGAAACTGTAAGAATCAGTGAGTGACTAATGGCTGTGAAGAGAATTACAAACAAAAACTAAGCTGTGTTTTCCAATCACATTTCACAGAAATACAGAAATTGCTGTGGGTTTAGATTGTTCTCTGGACAATAATAGCAACACACCTAGAAATCTTCTTAATATCTCGTGCCAGAATTCTGAACAGAAAACTTCCAGTAGGTAGCTGTTATAACATAGATCTAGAAACTATCAGCTTCCCAAGCAAGAAAAGGGCACTGAGTGCAAAGAGATGAAAGAGATTAAAGAAACAAATCAGACTACCAGCAATAATGGATGCCTTCAGCCCCTTCCTATGTAGTGCTTATGTATCACAGTGCTCACAATTGCTTTTCTTACTTTGCCATCCTGAGATGATTGCTCTTTAGATTAGAGAAAAGCAAATAAAAACTAAGACATAATGAACTGTAAAGGATTAAACTGGGTACTTCACACAACTTCTGCAATACAAGAGCAAGGAGATGATCAGTGAAGTTAAAAGGCAGTGTACCTAAACAATACATGTTTAAATGCATAGCTTGCTGCATCCTATGGAAAAGTCTGTCCTCACTCGTCCTTGCTTTCATGGTGACACGTTGGGAGATGGGTAGGTTTTATCCTGACTTGCCTTCCTTTTACACAGAACTTATTCACTACTTCATCATATCTTCATGGCCCTAAAAATCCATATCTTTACTCCAGATCTCCCTGCTGGTCCAAATGGAATCCTTTTCTACTGCTAGGATAGCTGTGAAGGTTATTTTTAAAAATAGCCACACCATATCCAAAGCAAATGGATTAAATTCTCTCCCTTCACAGTTTTGTCCTTTCCTCACTCTTGACCATACCACCATCTTTTCTATTACATCAAACATAAACTTATCTTGTTTGGCAAGGTGTTTCACACCTTACCCCATCTTGTGCTTCATCATCATTCCAATATACCAGTCTGAAAAACACTGACAAACTACACTGACAAACAGACAAAAAAAAGAAAATACACACCTTCATGATTTTAACCACACCACCTCTGCATTCAGTGGGGCTTCCTTGCAAGCAACTGCAGGCCTGTTAACACCTTCATGTCCTTTCCCAGCCACCTCACCAAAAATCACAGGTGATGCTCTGACAACTCACATTGCCTCACCATTACTTTCTCTGTTGGTCAATAAAATCTCATAACATTCTTCCACTTTTTCCTATCCATCTGCTCTTCTCCTCCAAGGTTGTAAGCTCTTTGAGGCAGCAATTCACTTTTTGTTTTCTGTGTTTGCTTAACACAAAGAGGTCCAGCCTTTGGACAAAGAACAAGCACTTACAGTACTCATCATCACAAGATACCATTGGCATATAGAACTTCCATAATTCCAGGAAATAAAACAAATCATGCATCATCTTTTTTCCCATTCTCTTTTGAGTCAGGGGAGCCCATATGTTCTCACTATGGGTTTTATTGTATTCCCTCTGAAGAATCTATTACTGGCCCTTGTCAGGCTACTACTATGGCAGCAAGGAAACCTGTTTTATGTAGGCTGATAAATGAGCCAATAAATTCTAAATCCACTGCCATGGATGCTTCAATTATTACTATTATTTATTGTCATCTGCTATGTGTTAACTGTCTCCTTGGGGCTGGACCAGTTGGCAGTGCTCATCAGGGTGAAAAGTCTTCTGTTGTGCTAAAAAGAGAAATTGGTCCTTTAGAACTTAATAGGGAGGATGAGAGGAATATTAAAATAAAAACATTTCACATGTAAGCAAGAACTCCCTATGGAAAAGAGTCCTCACATTGTTTGCCTCTTTTCACCTGCTGCAGTGCTTAAATGAAGACTATTTCGCAAAAGGGAAGCTAAATATTAAAGAACAAAGTTTGGCCAGAAAACCAAAGAAAGACAACTGATCCAAAAAAATGACTGCATGGGAAGAAAAAAAGTAAAAGACGTGAGATATCACAAAAATGAAGAGCAAGTCTTATACAGAGAACCAGATTCTGAGTTGAATACCTCAAGTCAGGATTTTCCACAAAAATGATAAATCAGGGATAAACTGTTAATACTTGAAATACCTGAACTTGCTTGTCAAGTATTGCAGGGGGTGGGGCGTGGGAAGCCAACCAAACACCAAGGCCCACATAAACAAAAATCCCAACACATCTCTGTAGAATTCTGGAAAGGGAGGTGGTGAAAAGGGTGAGGGAATGGCATGAAGAACACAGCACACACTGCATAATATTAACTGGGGATTAGAAACTCTTTAACCCCTGCAATCAGAACATGATGGCAAAACCTGCATGCCTTCTAAATGGGAAATAATGGCATATCTGGGAATTTATAATACAGCATACCATTTTTTAAAATTAGAATAAGCTAGTTTTTAATAGAATGCGGATATAGAAATGTCATACACAAAAGGCACTGAAATAGTGCTTTCCTAACCAGCATTGCCACATGCATCTAGGGTTGATTTGCTGTGAGATTTACAGAACTATTCTGGATTATTGCTCAGCTCAAAACACATCTCTGGTACAGACAAACAAAGTTGAAAATGATGGATTGGTTGTATGCAATTCATTTGACAAGCATCAGAAAGTGGAGAGCAGGGAGAGGAGAAAACCCTTTACTAAAGCCATGTAACCTGAGTTAATGAAATTATATTTAACTAAGGGTGTGTATTTAGACTTGATCTTACCTTGGTGACTTAGCCATTAGTAGGAATTCATTGTTTACCTCCACGATCCTTATCGGTACTTAGGCAGTGTTTGCACGTGATTTTCAACTGATTGCTCAACATGCTCTGTGTTAGACTGTTTTGAAATAAATGAAAACACAGCAAGATCACAGAGGGCTAATCTCAATTATCTAATCTGCTTAAAACTGCATGGTTTCTTTTCTTGTTGAGGCCACATTACGGCTTCCTCTATGGGCAGAACCGTACCTACTGATGCCAAACCAGATATTTTTTTCTGCTTCTGCAAGACTAAAATTTTTGTCAGTGAAAAGGAAAACAGTTATTATTCCAAATTGCTTTTCTTAGGTCATTTGAGGATCACTCCTGAAGAGGTAATAGCCACCTATAATGATTATGGGCCCCTATTGATATCTGTGATAATTGTGAGTGACACAATAGATGCTAAAGAAAAAAAAATCCTTTCCCCCTTAAAAAAAAAACCCACCTCAGAAACACGTCAGACCTCTAAGAAACTCATCACAGGACAGAGAATACTGAGCCAAATCTTTAACAATACATGGCAGGGGTGGAAATCAAATTGAGTATTTTGACTTAAAGTCTAGCCTCTCACCACCTCTGGAGCACAGATCCTGTCCAACAATTCATGAAAAGAATAAAAAAACCAAAGAGTTCCTGGAAAACCATTAAGCCAATGGGCAATTTACAAAAATAACACATGATCAAAAAGTTGCTTTTTATCGTTCGTGTGTTTGCACTGGCTGGAGAACATTCTCTCACCCAGAAGGATTATGCTTTAGCTTTATGCAATCAGTTCTAAGATTTCACCTTGTGCACCTGAACTTCACAACCAAACTCCTTGAGTAACTTCAACTTTTATATCAGATTCTTCCAAAGATGGCATTAACAATTAAGAGAAAAACAGTCTTAGCACCTAGAGAGTTAATGCAGATACTAAAGAGTTTGCACATTAACCTGCCAAGATCTGATGTCTGTTGTCTTCTTAGATAATAAGTTTGCCCTTGGGACACATCTTTCAAGCAGCTGGAGCCCTTAAGACAATTAATGAGAAAGACTTCTAGGAACACTTTCACTTACACTCCCATGCAGCTCTCCCTCGTTCTACACCAGCCATTTTTAATGCATCCTCTGTTGCGGAGTTCAACAAAAGAGCACTACCCTTGTGTCTTATGGTCCTTGTAACAGGCTCCCAGTAGCAGCAGCCAGGTAAATAAACCAGAAGTATCAGAAAATGCTATTTTACAAGGGGGGAACGTCCATATCAAAGCTATCAAAACTGGGTTTGAAGCATGTGGCCAAACTGAGCTGCTACATTTTCTTCTTCCCCAACATAATATTTCCCATCCAACATCTAATTGCCTCTAGGATCAGACTGAGCCACGTTTTCCTTCAGACTTTGTGACCATTGCTTCTCCAGCACTCCTCACAACATAAGGCACCACCACTGAGGGACTAATCAGCATTCAGTGCAAGGGCCAAGGAGAGGCACATTAGAGCAGCAGGAATTAGAACAGCTCTGGCATTTTCATTACAGAATACACCAGTAAGGAAGAGCCTGGCTCAGGATGGAGCAATTGAATGGCAAAAAGACTCCATAGGTTTGCTTAAGACTTCCTGAAGTCTCAGTACTTGGCTGATGACCTTCCTTTTGAGACAGATCTTTATTATAGTATTTTTAGCCAGGAGTTCAAAGGAGTAACACTGACAAAATGAGGGAGATGATTCCCTCTACACCCCAGATCGCAGCTTGCCGGAGTGGTAAGGAATTATCACAACCTTTTCTTCTACCATACAACAACATGAATGCTCAATCAAGAAGCGGCAATGAACATAAAGGTTCAGAGACAATTCCTGGTTAAGCACCAACATTTGCATGCTGCTGGAATTACTTGAACTTCTTGAGACTACAAAATGAGGTTGATCTTTTCCCAGAGAACCACTGCTGTCTGATTGCGTTCTTCGTGTGACACACATTCAGCAAAAGGGGAAAAAAATCTGAAATATTGATTTTCCTCAAACATGACTAGATACTAGTAAGAAAATCACTTCTAACTGAAGAAGGAGAAAGCAAGATTGAAAAGTTTGGGCATTTTCTTATATTCTAACAGCATACGACTACCTCTCCTTTTAGCAGAGTTCAGACTTAAATGACAGAAGCCAAACTGCTATAGAAAATGAATATGCAAGTGGAAAGTCTGAATACTCTCCTGTCACAATGCTTCATAGAAACCATAGCTTCTTTAGTTTAATTTCACACAAAATATGGGTCAGAGTCAAAGCTCCACATCTGTACTGTGATGTTTTGTCCAGAGCTGTCCAATAAGCACTGCTAGCAACCTTACCATATACCATTAAAGCAAGATTAATTCATAACTCTTTAAACCCTGATTGAGCCAACAGGTCACAGATTTTTCTTCAGCACAATTGGCAACATCATGGCTTGTTTGCACGTGGCAGAATTGAGCTTTGTTTTTGCCATGACTATAAAATGCTGATGTTCGTACTGCGAAGCCTTAATTGGAACAGGTCAATAGCAACACATTCTATCCAGGCTAGCAAGGAAAATTCAGGAAATTAAAGTGTCCTTATTATTCTAAAACTACAAAAAACTGAAAGGATACACTTCTAATAAAAATAAGCTGGAAATATTGCAGGAGGAAAAACTCATTTTTTACACATGAGAAAAAAGCACAATTCAGTTTGTTGCAGAAGAACACACAGGAGTAAACTCTTGGTTTTGAGAAATGCCACAAATGTAAAAGGCTTGATTGACCTGAAAGTTGGGGGTTTTTTAAGGAGTCACTAAGCAACATGATTGTTGCCAACGCTTAGAATTTTCTATAGTATTTGTGATAACTTGATAAAAACCCACCAAATTTTCTTAAGCACACCAGTTTCCAGAATACTGGCATTACTTAATAATCTGTTTTATTTATAAAGGACATATTTTCAATTCTCACTGATATGAACAAATTAATATTTTTAATCTTCTTTCCATTGTTTTGAAGGTCTGGCTCATAAATCACAAATATTTGGGTTGGGCATGTGTATTTGACAATTTCTTTTGCCTAAGGATAGACTCAGGCAACACTTCTCTTTTGCCAGAAATAGTTCCTGGCTAATGATTTCTGGGAAGACTTGATCATTATTTTCACAGGGCAGTGGAACAGATTCTTTGCATGAGGCCAACAAAGGAGTCTGTCAGAGAGTAACATGAACCTTGCCATGCTGCCACCCAGAAAGGAAGCCTTTTATAGAGAGCTTTAGAGGTACCTGGGAAGGAGGATGCTGCCTCTGCTCTACCCAAAAGCAATAGGCTCCTGCTGCCTTTGAAGACTCAGGCAATATGCAACTTACCTCTGCAAAATCCAAATTTAGTCCTGACATGCTGCTCTTTCAATTTCGCTCAGGCTGTCGAGCCTGTGCCTGCCCACACCCTTTTACAGGCTGGATTTCACTCTTTGGCAACAAGCAAAGTGATTCCTGGGACTATCAAATCACCCAGATGAAGACTGACTTCTTCTCACTCAAAATATTATGCAGCACAATTCTCCAGTTAATTTCCTGCAAGTGAGTCTGACAAGTGCTGTATAATGTGCAAACCAACTTACACAAACAAAAGCATAAGAGAGCATGAGCTGAAATAAAATTATGCAGAACAAACTTAGAACAGTTGTGAGGCGGCACAGACAGCAATTAGTTGACTGGCAGTGCAAGAAAAGATGAATTTACCATTCAAAAAAAGCCCTGAGCAGCACATCCAATATGTACTCTACAGGAACCAAAGACAATGCTTCCTCAGACAGAAGAGCTGTATTGACACCAGCATGAATACCCTTTTTTCCCCCCTCTCTTCGCCAAAAATGAATTTTCTAAGGAGCAGTCTCAGGTGGTAATGTAAAGATCGCTGAATTCTATCACCAAGTAATTATGTGACCTTGAGGGAAAAAAAAGATTCAGTCAAGTGCACAGGGTCTCCATTTACCTACTTTAGAATAGGTATATAATCATAACATTTATTGATAATACAGAAGAGTAGGGGTTGTGAGGCATTAATGAATTGTTAAGCACTTCAAGGTCCTCAGTTGCATAATGGCAATCTTTATTAATAAAGTTGTATTTATTTGCTATCACAACCCTTACTTCTGTAAATATAGCAATATTTATATTTATAGCAGCTCTAGACATTTTTAACCTTATTTTTTCCATATTGTAGTCCAAATATTTATTTTTATGAACATCTAGGACTGACTGATGGGAGAGAAAGAGAGCACTGTATCAAAACTCCAAATCTGTTTACCCATCGTATCCCTTTGGCTCTGCCAGAGGTATGTGGTGGGGCTACCGCTTCTCAAAGTTTGACCAATTAAATGCAGCAGGAATCCATGAAAAGGGAAAAAAGGGATATGGCTGTTATGAAGAATGAAGTTGGTTTTTTCCCTCTTCCAATTCACAATCTGCCTTAAAGGCAAATTCTACCATTTCGCCTTCACAAATAATAAATAGGATATCACCAGTCTCCTTAAACACAGCATTTCTTCCCAAAACGATAAGCATCATTATCATAATGATTGGTGCCGCTTAACACCCTTTAAAAGTCAGGTTTTAAACGCAGCCTTTCTACTGCAAAGCTCAAAACGAGCTGTTGTGCATGCCCTGACCTGGGGTGAGAGGCAAGGCAAGAACATCCACAGCTCCTACTCAACTCCTGAGATCTTCCCCACGAACTCACTGACCACATCTGGCCCGCAGAACATTGCCATTGGCTCCAGATCAGTATTTTACCCACTAAATTTAAAAATTTAACAGCAAGTACATTAAGGATCCTACCTGCAAAGAACTGTGAGGAAATAGATAAAGTTCACTTCCATCTTAATTTAAGCAAAAAGGAAATTATGGGTTCTGGTGTCTTACCTGGGCTGAAAGGGGGGGAAGGAAATCAACGAATGAAACATTTTGTGAGGGGAAAAAAAAAAATATTATTTAGGTTTCTATTTTTGGACATACACCAAGTACTTTGCAGGAGCTGGGGGGGGAAAAATCCACACAAATTACTTTCTGTCTGACAGTTCGGAACGATCATAGAAGTAATATTTGATATGCAGCAAAACTAAGAAACTCTGTTGTCTGTCAAAAGAAAGAGTGAATTGTCTTAAGCAGCAACACCTGATCTATTATTAATCCATACTTCAGAATAGACTTAAAATGTATTGACATCTTCAAGCAGAAAATGACAATGTACAGGCTCTTTTAAACTCCTAAGGGAAATCTAGAACCATGGGTGAAGCTACCATTAAGGGAAGAGGGGAGGGAAAGTCAAATTATACTTCTTTACAAATAGCCTGAATTAGTTATCATTAGTTATCAATTACATGTGCCAGTATAAACATATTGTTGGGTCATTGATGAGCTCAACTTCATGAGGTGTCTGAGAACGTGTGTTTGGAAAGGGATACCCCAGCTTGGGAGCATTTTGAAGTAACTTACAAATCATCTAACTCAGTCAAAAAATAACTCACTTGAGAATGATATAATTACTTTCAGTTTGCTTAAAGCCAAGGAAAAGTTGACACAGTGATTAAAAGGAGGGGGGGAGTGCAAGCAAAGGAGGAAAAAAAAAATAGTTACTTTATACTGCTTGAAATTGGGCTATTCGGAGGCCTAGGACCTGAGCTTATTTGAAGAAAGATTATCTTGACAAATTGGATAAACATTTTGTGCATGACAGGACGCTGATGGAGAGTCTGTTCTGCAAGCACACCTGGGGGATAGTTTGCTTAGTGTGTGACCAAGGTGTTCAGCTAACCCCGAGTCCTCCCAGAGCGCTTTGTTTACCCTGTGACAGGTATAGGCAGATCTGAAGTCGAGGCCTCCATAACAGTTCCTGCAGACTTTGCAGATGCATTTTTCCCTCCTCCTTGGGACAAAACACCTCTTGGCTAGACCAGACTACAAAAAGCTACACCAGAATTCAGCAAACAGCTAGCATTTAAGGAAGCCTGCAGGTTGGCATGCCCAAGGCCAGTGAGTGACGAGCGCAAGTGAGGCCTCACATCTCCATCCCTCCTCACCCCTCAGCATTGACCGGGGGCACCACTCCAACACCGTGCTAGAATCATCATCAAGCAGTGGAAGAAAAACATGCCAAAAAACACGACCTACTGGTTAGTCAGAAGGGGAGTGAACATCACCCATGGAGACTTTTGGCTTCTCTGCCTCAGAAAGCACAGTGGCCATGTTGTTCTGCCTTCACTTTGATGTCAGAGACTGAGCAACACAAGACACCAGACCAAGGTGGCTGATGGCCACTGTGCAGGTTGTTGGTGACACCTGTTAACATCACGTGAAGGATTCCTTTGTCCAGGCAGGTAGGATGCAAACTTATGCTTCTTGCAACAGAAGCAGTCGTACTGGCAACTAAACCCTTGCAGATCCCAACAGTCCCCCCTCAGGGCTTTTTTCACGTGTGAATTCAGGAGGACAAGGATTCCATTCTCAAGCCCCACCTTCCCAAAGCTGCCACATGGTCCTCCTCCCACCTTTCTGGGGCAGGCTGGTTTTCAGCCAGATGAGCTCTGGGGCTATAGCAAGTTGGTTCAAAGACAAGCATTTATGCCAGAGCAAAGGGGCAGAAGGATGGAGAAAGGATAGTAAAGGAGAAACAACTTCATGAAGCTGAAGCTGTTATGGAGCCACTCTTTAGGATTACAGAAGTTCAAACTAGCAGATGATAAAAGCTCAGATCAGAAATTGTTTTTTCCAAAGGCCAAAAATTATGTCCTAGGACCACTTTCTCAAAATTAAACAACCAATCCCCTAGATGTGCTCTCAGCCCAGCTCAGTGTGGCTTTTGCTTGCACTTAGTCCATAAACATGGCTTCAGCCACTTCCTACATCCAAAGCAACAAGCAGGGCCCGGGGGCAGTAATGGGGGAGACAAACCCTTTGGAGAAAGGCAGGATCAGGATGGGATTCCCCTCATTTTGGCTGCTGTAGGTTTTTTAGAGGAGGTCAGGGCTGACCACCAGCTGCCAGGGGAGCACACCCAGTTCCCTGAAACTGAATGCCTAATTTTTGGGTGGCTAAACTGAAGGGGCCTGTATTCCACATCCTGCTCCTGAGCCAAGCACACAGTACATGGGCTCACAGAAGTGAGAACAATGCTGAGCTGGCATACTTAAGCCAGTGCTCTGTAAAGTGGTTTATAAGCAGTGTGGGTTGAAAAGAATATCTGTTTTACACTCCAGCAGCACATCATCTCAAATCCTAATTCTCTACCTTGACATTATCTGGTCTGTTTGGGGACAATTGGCTTCCTCTATCTCTTTGCAGTTACAAAATAGTTCAAGAAGAGATTAGATGAAGAAGCCTAAATCTGATAGCTTGGAATGACCCTTTCGACATCAGCCATTGATGACAATATGTTAAGGTGGGAGAGGCCCATAATGCTTCTGCCCCTGGTGTCCTCTAGACCATGAAGGCAGGTAAGCACTGGTGACTTGCCATATAGCACAATATTGCTTGATGGACCAAGGCAGGACAAGGGAGATGTTCACAGCATTTACACTGAGAGGTAAGAATGGACCAGTTCCCTACAGCAACAATCAACCACTTCTCTACCACATCAATAAATTATTATTCTTCCTTTCTGACTAGTAGTGACAAGCAAACAAAAAACCAGAGCTGCTCTGTAGCAAGTCTGTGGCACCTAACACAGATTTGATTTAAAGGCTACACAAGAAACAGGGAAACATTACCAAATACCTCAGAAATATCTGAGAAACTGTTTTTTAACATGGGAAGGGCCATCATTGATTTTTGCCTTTCCAACTTAATTTTCCAGAATAGCTGCCATCACTGTATCCAAAAAGCAGCAATCAAAGCAGTTAAAGGTATTATAGAATTGCTCTGCTGCAGAAAACATTTTCACCCAGGCCATTTACATTCCCTCACGTGCTCAGGCAGAACACCCCAAAGCTGACGCACATTTCTCTCGTGAATTATGACAACTCAGAATAAATTCAGATAGTGCCCCCCACGAAAGCTATAAAGAGGTGAGAGAAATAATTTATCTCCATCCTGTGGAAGTAATATAAATCCAGGTCTACCTTCATAGGTAAATCTGGATTCAGCAAACAAGTAATCATCAGAAAGTGATCTGAACATAAAGACATTGAATGATAGGAAACAAATATTTTTCCAGGATATAAGAGCCTAAAGGACACCAGCAGAAAGTTGAGGAGCTCCTAAAAGCAGCTATGTATCTCTGGCTTGCCCTGGGGTTATTTAGGTGTTGAGGTGTTTTCATGACGCAACCCTTGCATCTTGTATTTCATTAGGTGAATGTGTTGTCACTATCCTGACAGGAGGGATTGTCTTTTCAGGGTGACTGAAACAGAATTAGGACAATATTTCATTCCAATTCATACAGTTACTATTAAAAAGCAATTTTTCCTTATTTACCTGTGACACTACCCTGCACACACAAAAAGAACAAAGGTTGTCAGAGTCAGCCAAGCAGGAATTTTCTGGCCCTGAATGTACGTGATGATGTGAGCTATTGTGCCCCAGCTGACACGGCCATGGCTCCATGAGCACTCGCCAGTCAGCGCATCTCTGCTCGCGGGAAGGAAGCCAGGCTACAGAGGAAACAATGACTTTGCAGTTTAATAGAAATCCTCAGGTACAGATGCAACAAAAAAAGGCAACAAAAGCTTAGCACAAAAGAGGATATTTAGTGATCTAACACCAGACCTCGATGCCAATCTGCCTGTATCTAGGCATGAGTCTCAGCTGTAAGCATCCCTTTTTGAAGGAATATGCATGAGACACACACATTATTAAAGTCCTTTCTCAAACAACAAAAGATACACTATCCTTCCCAATTTTATTCTCTTACTTTCTCACCTCAGATTTAACTTCATTCAGTTTCAGACAAATTGTTTTAATCTTAAGCTGGAAAACATGCAAAACAATATTAATTTGCTCTGTAAAATTGATCTTTGCACACAAAATACCCCACAAGCCCCTTATCTGCAAAATTCCAGGTGTCCTGACAAAACTTCCAAAAGTAATTAAAAAAAAAACCCAACAATGAAAGACATCTTTGTCATCAGATCAGTTTTGCATTTCCCATTCAAGTGATCCCCACATTTCTGAAGATCATGCTTGTGTTCAAGTGGTGGAAGTCAGACAACAGCAATATGTGATACTGAGATGGGTATGTTTACAACAGAACTTTCCATCAGCACAATCTATCAGGCTCCAGAGATACAAAATTAGGTTTTCAAAAGTAGGTTTCCTTTTTAAAAATAGGACTTGCATGTTTTCCAAAAATGGAGCAGAGAACAGTGCTGAGAGCAGAGAGCAGAATGTCTGCAAACAAGCTCTCTCTATATATTCCAAGTTCAGAGAGCAGTGAAGTTGCGGCTTTCCTGCTTATTCTGTTTTAAAAACTATGAATTTCAAGATCACCTGGAACCACTTATTTGATTCAGGTTGTCAACCCACTTTTGAAAGAAATCTGTTCTTCAAGCTTTTGCTACCTGTTCTAGCTAAAATTGGCTCAGCAAATGCTGTACACTCACACTTGTGCATCACCCTTGGGTGCTATAGGAAACACTGCCTGTAAGCAGTACTGTCATCATACAGCTCGTTCCTGTTTCTCCTTGGTTTTTTTCCTTCAAATATTGTGTGTGATTTTAATCTCATAAACAAAACATTCACAGCTGCAATGAGCACTCTCTTTCCTCACCCTGCACATCAGGGTGTGCCCTCCCAGAATATCCATCCCAGCCCGTTATGCAAAAGACAACCAGTCCTTTATGGCAGAAACTGCCCAGCCCCATTAGCCAGGCAGACAGACGCTTTTGGAGCACAGATCCCAGAACATAGGGGAGCCATTGTTTCATTTCAGAGCAGGCCAGGGAGCCTCCATCACATGGGGGAAACCTTTGATGTCTCTTGGATTTAGAGGACAAGTCCAAACGAAAGCAGGGGCAGAGCAGCTTCTGCTAAGCAGGGCAAACTTTTCCTCTCTCGGATGAGGGGAGGTTTTTTTACAGGAACAAAACAGGCTCCCACAGATGTGACCAGTGAGGAGACAGAGCTGACTGGCAGGACAGAAAACAAGGGCTGTACAGGGACAGCCTGGCAAAGCAACCAGCCCGGAGCAGAAAAAACAACCTGGTGTGGTGACTAAGGGGAAGAAAAAGAACACTAAGGGTATATTTAAATATATGTATATAAATATGCTGATATTTTTAAGCTCTAAAATACCTTTATATCAAATTAATTTGCCACTAAAGGTCTGACTGGTGATCTTCCTCGCCACAATAATTCAGTATAAAGTGACAAGTCATGGCAATATAAGCATCTTGAGGACCAACAAGGTAAATTCTTATTTATCTTGTTCTTCTAGTCTTAGTTTAGCTCTGTATAAAAATTAAGACTCAAGTCACACCATATGAGACAGCAGCCAGAAGCAAAGCCAGTAAGGTCACAGAGACAAAGAGATCTGAAGTCTCTCCTACTTTTCAACTTGCTTCCAAATTTCCAGGGTTGGTTGCAATGGTGCATTGTTACTTATGATCCATCTTTAAGCTAAGAATGAAACGTGGATTTCTTATCTTGCAGATAGACAATTACAAAAACTGTCTACACTCAACGGTAACAAAAACGGAGTCTCCTGGAGAGAGCATTTCCCAGACATGTGTCTGGCTGCCAGTCAAACAGGATCCACAGAGCACTAAGGGAGGAAACAGGTCCAAAGTGTCTGTCAGAAAGCAGGGTGCATCTGGTCTTACACAGGTATACCTTGTCCAGACCCACCATAGGGGAGGGGAGAGGGTAAAGTGTGAGGAGCAGGGGGAAATAAAAAACAAACAAACAACCCACAATTTAATAATTCACTTATTGGGATAAAACATGCATTGACTTCTCTGCTCCAGGCTCAAGTCTAAGCTCCTACCTATACATGACTTCATGTAAACAACATGAGCAATTCTGGATTTATGAACTAGATCCTCATAATGCAGCTTAATTTTAGCAAAAACAGTTATGCGTTACAGTGGAACACAGTTGGCAAATTCTGAGAATCAACTTAGAAATAAACACAGTAATCCCTACATAAACAGTCTGCAAACCACTCAGTAATCTTGGAGACAAGAACCTGCTATTAAACATAAGTGGTAAACTCAGAGAAGCATTTAAAATGAAGTGCAAGCAGAACATACATGACAGTTTTTGGTTTGTTTGGGCGTTTTTTTTTGTGCCTTCAGAACTCAAACAACCCATTCTAACTGGGTGAAAGAAGTTATGTGCATCCCCAAGCAAGCAGATCCTTTTTTTTTTCCCAAGTGCAGTCATGGAAGATGTTTTGTACAATGTTTGTAACAGGTGAGTATTTCTTTATGTTGAATCACGTTCTTGTTGGAATGCTGGATTAATGCACAAGTAAGACAGGCATCTAGATGGCTTGGGCAGCTCCCCTATTTCCAGAGTAATAGAAGTATTCAGAGAACTATCAAATTCATAATTTAGTGACATGAGAGGGTTTATTTTGGATAATCTACAGACAAAATGGATATTAAGTAGATAGTACTTCTTTTGTAACAAGCACAAACCTTACAAACTTGACTCCTGTCCAAATCTTAAAATCTTAAACCAGAATTGAGAATCTTTTGTTCAAATTAAGTTTTGCCATACAGAAGTTTCTTTAATGCCTCCAAACACATCAATCCAAGAAGCAGAGATGTCTTTTGAGACACCTCATTTAGAGTTATCAAAGCCAACAAGACTTCCTCTCTAACTTTTAAAGCTTTTATAGAAAAACAAGCTGTCAGAATATTTGGGGTTGGGGTCCATCCACTCTAGTTACAGATCCAAGTTCTATCCCTAAGACCACTTGCTTTTACACTGGCACATCATGCACTTGCTTGCTTTTTTCTGGTTAGGTTTATTCTGTTCTGTCATTGCCCTTGCAGGAGCACAGGAGTGGTTTATTAGGAGGCCAAACTCTGTGGTCCCAGCCCTCCACTGCAGATGCCATTATTCTGGCATTACTATTCAGCCCCCAACAGAAGTGTGCTAATAATAAGGGGCTCAATGAAAACCAAACAAAACTATCCTGCTACAACTCCATGTGAAATGTTGACCCAAGAAAAATAAAGTGTGCCTCTTGGATATACATCTGCCCACTTTGCACAGCAGATAGCAGGGGGCCTGCTGCAGGTGCTAAGGAGAGGGATTTCAGCCAGCTTCCAAAGTTCATATTGATAAATTGTGAGTGTATCACAGCAGCCATCTGCACACACCTCGTCACATCTGCAGGCCTTGCAAGCAGCTCGGGGAGGTTTTACATACAGCTGAGCAAACCCTGCCCTCCTCCATCCATGCTGGAATTTCAGATCCCTCACGCTAGTTCAGCTCTTACCCTTGCCAGAACCTCATTTGTCTCCACCAGGTCCCATCTCAAGGCCTTTCTTTCAGCCTTGAGACCCACAAGAAACTCTTGCTTCTTATCATCATTTTCATCTTATTTCACCCCATCTTGTCTGTATTTATACACACACACATTCTACCAAGACTTCTCTCTTGAGACTGCAAATACAAATCTATCTGGACAATTCTGGGGACCAATATAAAAACATCTTGCAGCTCAATTGCTTATATTCCAATCTCACAATTCCTTCTTTCTGCAGACTCAGTGCCCACTTCACAGACTGACATAAAAAAAATCCAGATATGTATGTGCTATTCTCATTAACAAATAAAGGAGACAGTAAATGTAACAACCTTGCACCATGATTTGGTGCCTCTACAAGCACTTTTGCACTATTTAACACTATTCTTATTCACCAAAAAGGATAAAAACCAACACAACTTTAAGCACATTTACATTTGCACAACTTTAAGCACAAAATATATTTTGCTGAATAGGACAAGTAATTTAAGTCTCATCCGTGAGGGCACTTTCATAAAGCTGAAATTTCAGACTGACAGAAGTTTTGGGTTTTTCCTGCACATCCTTAAACTCCCCTTTAGATAAAAAACACCTAAATTAAGTTTAACTTTTGCTAAGAGAATCCACTTCCAGATTATTTTGTTTTTCTTTTGCATAAGCCTGCGACTTTCACATAATCCAAAAGCAAATAGCCCTATTCTGTAGATTAGAAATTATAAAAGACCATGTAATCAGCTGACAAAAGAACTGAAAACAACCCCAGAGGATACGCAGAGCTGCTCTGCAGGCTCACAATGTGCTGCTCTGTCAGCCTCCCACTCCTTCAGCAGATACTTCTGACATTTCTTGTGTCATTACTGGACTTTATGAATGGGGCTGTAGGATGTTTGCTGGAGAATAATCAGAAAGGGAAGGGGCATGGTATCACAGACAAGGGAGCTGCTTCACTCTCTGCTGGCCAGACCCAAGCAATTAGTTCACTGCTTTCTCCTACCACCAACTATGAATCACAGCTCCACGTTGTATTAAAGGCTGAATTGTTCCTCGTTTTTTAATAAGGATGTTTAAGAAATTAAGCTATTGTAACCTCAAATAAACTGCACGTGGTTTGGTGGCTTTATTTATTTCACATGTATCCAAATGTTTAGGTACTTACATAAAGTCTCATCAACATCTTTGGGCCAGAAAAATCAGCTGTAATTCTCAAAGAGAGTTACCCTACTGAGGATACAGCTCTTTCCACTTCTGGTGCAGACAGAACCATCACAAATACGATTCCTGCCACTGCATTTCCCTGCTCCCACTTGTCTTGCCCAGCCACACATGAGATGCAAATTACACATAAGGGAAGGGAAAGCCCTGGTGGAGAGAATTGGTTTGTAAGTCTGAGATGAAACAACACTGCCAGTTGTGCAGATCACAAACAAGCAGGAGGAACCCACTCAGGGCCTTCCTGTTGTCATCTGCTCTTTACAAGCCTGAGGAGCATTTTCAAGGAATTTTGAGAAAGTTCTTTGGAAACAGCAGCCTTACAGGTTTCTGGGGAACAGACACTTCTCATAAAAGCAGTAGCTCAGCAGATAGAAAGGATGCAAAAGGAAAATGAACCACAGCATCTGTTCAGCAAAGAACTGAAACTGCCTGAAAGAAGGGTTTTGACAGAGCTGAGGCTCCACCAAGACAGACAGGTCTGTTCAGGATTCCTTCTGCTTGTGGGGCTGCTCTTTTTGCTTCATTGATTTCCCTGGGCCTTGAGCCTGCCAAGTCATGATGCATCTGGGGCAATATCTGGCTAATCAATAAATATCTTCAGACATTTATTAGGATCTCAGCATCACCATGGCTTGGCCCCGTGGGATCACCCCATTCTGCTGATAAATAACACAGCTCTCAGGGATCACCTGGCCAACCATCAGTAGGTAGGGGGAGGATGTTTTCTGAGAACTTGGAAGCAAAAGGGCTTTCGAAGGTGATAAAGCACTGGGTATTTTGAGGTAGGAGCCTCAAACCACTGATACAGGTAACTGTGAAGTGTGCACTGTTTCCATGCCACCCAGCAACAGCCACCAGCAGCCACTAACAATCCCAGAGCACTTTTCCAAGGGAAGGGATCTCTGCTGAACTAAAAACTTGCTCTGTGTGGGATTTCTTGGTGAGGTACTTGCAAGATGCTTACCTCAGAGACAAGCAAATAGAGGAAAAATTATTCACAAGTACTTGCTTGAATACAAAGGAAACCAAGTTTTAATCTCTTTATAACGCTTTTGCATTAATTTTTGCTAAGCTTTAGAGTACCATGATTAGTAGAGAACATTTTTATAAGTGAATTTTAAGTACCAAAATGTTCAATTAAAGTATGAACAGAATAATATAAAACTCATAATTCATGATGTCTGGTGGAGTTACATAAGCTAGAAAGGAAACTAATACCATCTGCCATGTAATTGCTCAGCATCAGCAAATGACGGATTTTGCCCAGACCAGGAATAATTTTTATATGGACACATATAATCATTACAGAATGCTTTAAAAAAATAAAAAGAGTTTCTCAAACTCAGTGTTATCTCCCTGCTAAGTCGATATAATTATTATATTGCAAAGGCATATAGATCCTGGATGCATTCTTAGTTATGGAATGTAGTTATGTAGTTGCTCAGTTCACAAAAGCATGGTTACCTTAATGAATTCATGGAAACTAATATCAGGTGATCAAGCTTCAAGAAAAGAAAACAGCAGAGAGCAACAGATATAGGACAAAAGAAGTAATATCAAAGAAGATTTAGACAATCCATTAATAAATCAATTTTAGCCTTTTTATATAAAGAGTTTGGCCTGTTCATCATCGAGTTTAGTTGTTCAATCTTTATAATTCAAGCTTTTCTTCAACGTGTTTTTTGTATCTCTTTAATCAGAAAATATTTTTTATTTTGCCTATCTGGCTCAAGACGTGCCCTTAAATACTGAGGTTTATACAGCAAGTGGAGCTGAAAACTGAACTGATCCCATCACAAGCAAATTATCAGCTCTCCAACTGTGGAAAGCAAAACTTCACTTAATCTGATGGCAAATAGCATGCATTTCTCCAGCAATTCCTGCTTTGGCTAATCAGTCAGGCTGATGGATGTTTAGCACTTACCTTAATGCAGATTTTTGCTTTAGCTAACATTTGTAGAAACAGAATCAATTACAAGCTGGAGATTACTGGGCTGATGGGCTTTCATGCTATTGCAGTTGACCATGCAATTGGGTTTCTAAGTGACAGACACCACAGGACAGTCTCAGCTTGGCAAAATCCTCCTTTACTTTTCCACTTATCTAACATTTTTCATTCAGCAATTTAATTTCCCAGCCTTTGCCTTTTTTTTTTTCCCTCCTGAGCCATCTGAGCAGAGCCGATGCACACACGTGTGCTTTGTTCTTTCCTGATGAGGAAATACCCATACCTGGGTGCCCCCAGCACAGTGGGACAGCCCCCCTAGCACAGCCCTGGGACAATTACAACGTTATCTTCTTGACCAGTCAATGTTCAAATGTGGAAGCGCTGCGTGAGGGAAGGCTTTAAATGTGGGAGCAGCACAGAGGGCTCTTGGTCAACACAAAATAAAGCTCAGCAACCCTCTAGAGTAAATGAGAAACCTGCACAATTAATGCTTTTTGCCAGCATGATCCCAAGCAAAAGAGCATTCTTGCAGTTAAATATTTTTAAAGAGGCAAATGGTTTCTGTTTAAATGAGTTTGATAGCTCCTTTCACTGCACCCAATCTTTACTAAATATTATATATTTATTAGCAGTAATCAGAGTTCTTTTTCACTTTCCTAGAAAAAGTTGTAGAATTAAGAGTCTTCAGTATCTCTATTGGAAACACTGGTGCTCAAAATCAAACCTATAACCCCTGCTCCCCAGCAGAGGTGGGGAACACCCAGCACTTTACCGAATGGAGCCCAGCAATAAAGGTAATACAAATGTTTCCAAAAGGTCTCATCCATAGATTAGATGAGCATATTTAGGGGAGCAACCCCATTAAAATTTTAGCAGGTAGATAGCATATGTAAGAGGGAGGGTTGCTTTTTTAAATTAACTGTCTCTAACCTAGAGCTAGAGTCTCAAATGTTTTTACAACACAGCAATACTCCAGTTCATATCTGTCAGCTGGAATACTTACAGCTTAGTAATTATTAAAATTGTCTGAACTGCAGAGCTACGAGCTGGATGGGGCAGTCTGCCATAAGGCACAGAAACAAGGCACTTGCATTTAATCAGGATCTGTCAGTCACAGTTTCTCTTTGCACCACCACCCCCCAAGTGACTTCACCATGAAAGAGAAGTGACATTACATGGCTTTTACCACCTCTGAGTAGGAAACTTCCGGAGTCTCTCTGCCCTATTCATGGTTTGCAGCCATAAGTCTTGTAGCAACTTGCAGCTCTTTACCAGATGGTTGTTTTTGCCTGAAGTCAACCAAAAGCACCAGAATTTGCTGAAAGGAGAGGCAGACTGGCAGTATCCTCACCTGGGCCTTAACTGCACAGAACTGCACTCAAAAGCCAACTTGTGGCCAACACAGCACTGACAGAGCCAATCCAGCACCAACAAAAAGTCATTCCCTCCTATAGATAAGCACCTAAAAGAAGTGGGATGACTTGAGCACCACTGACCCCAGAAGGAGCACAGAGCAGATCCCAAGGACATAGACAGGAAAATTTAAAAGATATGATGAGGCCTAAATCTCACCAACTACACTTATGAGGCTTACTGAATACTTGCATAAAAACATTTTTCTAGACATAAAGGACTTTGGGACCTTTTCACCCCCTCTAAGTGAGTTATCTAAACTCACTGGCACCGTCTGTTTTATTAACATCAGCAGCTCCTCTTGGAACAGACCTTCTGCTGAAACAATGTGTGCAGCAGAGCTGAGGAATACAACCATTTTCCACTGCTTCTTTTCATGGCACGTTTTCCCAGTGCCTCACCAGTTCTCTGGCACACACCTACTGCCAGATCTGAGGCCACAGCCTGTCCCAGTGGTGGGAAGGACTCATACAGGAGCCATGCCATGTTGGGGGACACCATTCTTCATGCAGAAGATTCTCTAAATGATATTTGCATTGAAAAATGTTTACCCTCTGTGTGTTCCTCCCCAGGAACAACACAGATGTGGCTTCAGGTTTTTTAAGAGACACTTGGATAAGTGCAAACACATCTCTTTTGTAATCAGCCTGGGCTGACCCTGTTTAGCCTGAGGTCAACGACCAGTGGCATCTGACCTGCCAAAGTTAATGCAGCAGAACAATAGCAGAGGGTTGGCAAGGCCTTATCCTATTACCTTTTTGATACCAAATTAATTGTTTTTCTCCCTCTCAATGATTCTCTGACCTTTCAGCTATATGTGTTGCTGGCACAAAGTGATGGATTAAATTTAAGCAAGTACATTTCTTGACATTGTCTCACAGATTTAAAAGTTATTTAGGTCTTCCTTTCAGCACTAAGAGGTTTAAGAATGTGCTTATGATTGCAACCCCATTTGATAGTTAAAGAACACCGCAAATATTAATTAGCTTGGCAGTATCAGAGACAAGAAAACCAAAGAAAAGATCATAGCACTTATTACCAAAAAAAAAAAAAAATCCACAAGTAATGAAGGGATACAGATGCCCTACAAACCATAGGTAGGCAACACTAGATGTCTGGTGTTACCTTATTTGGTAGTGTTTTATTAATTGGCAAACCCAAAATTCTTACTTGTAGAATTAATGCAATTAGTCAGGCTGGTATTCTTCAAATGGGGAAACAACCCTTGGTCTTTTGTTGGATGAGAAGAGTGTGCATGGAATAGCTATTGGTTCATATCACAGCTTTGATTCAAGTTTTTACTTCCTTGCTGTTGGACCGTTTCACCACATAGAATAAACTGAGGTGACATGGTGAGTACCAACACCATATCAAAAGAATTGAAAGAAATCTCTTCAGGATTTCCTCCACTGTGCATCATAAAAGCAAGGAATCATGAAAACCTGATTTATTAATCTAAAATTCAAAACATTCAAATTTGCCTGTAGGTGATTGTGAAGCATCAAGGCACTGAGCCCAGATGCAGGTTCCTTGCTTGGCTCAGCTCTCTGTGGGCAGATCCACCTTCCCTGCTCCTCACAACCACAGAGCACAGGTGTCATGTTCTGTCAGGCTGTAACACCCACAGGAGACAAAAATAGTTTTCCTTCAGACAATATTTTTCACCTGTGCTAGCTGGCAAGGGCCAAATCATCAGCCAAATACAACCTGGATCAGTTCCTCATAACCAGAGGAAACCAACAGGAATCTGGGACTAACTCATTTATAGGTTTCAGGTGTTTTAGAAGACAATGAAACCTGGTCCCCACCCTCCTTTAGCCTCCCCCCACCAAAAAAATCAACCACACAACCATGCCAGTGGAAAGTTTGGTTTACAGCTCCCTTGATCCTCTGCCCAATCAAGCTATTCTCTAGCTCAAGTAGCACTACAGCTTTAAGCATATACTTAACTATTGCCAAGAACACTGCCAAAACTTATTTACTGAAGATATTTTTCAAATAAACATGCTAGACTATTTTATTTAATTGGCAGAATATAAAATCTCATAGGTGTTTTCTCAAGATAAAGAAAACACTTCTTCCTGGTTAGATCACCAGGAGCCTAAAGAATTGCATAGTTAGTCACTGAAAAACATATTCATTAAGGTATTATACTAATTAATTTATTCTGATTTAAGCAGTATTGGATCACAAGAGAAGAAAAAGGGATCAACAGAAAGGAAATGTTACATCAGTGGTACCACTGGGTAGCTTCACTTATTCAGAGTTAAATATTCCCTTAATTCATACTCCAAACTTCAAATACAGATGATTAAGCATATACATTAGCAAGATGAAGAGCAGAGGATTTTACATGACAGCTCTGCCCAAAAGTGACAATAAAACCTGCCTTAGGGAGAAATTGGGAGAGAGGTAGTAAAAGGCTAATCTTGTTATAATGATTTATGGTTTATGGGAAAAAAAAAAATCATAGTCTAAGCCGTCTTCAATTTTTCCAAAACATTCATACCTGCATTTAAATACTTCAGTAAGAACAGAAACATTCCCCTCTGTTTCCAGGATAACAATATACTTCATTAATCAGAAGCTCACAGGAATATGTTCAGAAAGTGCAGAATTGGACTAATTTGATTTTCAAGACTGATAACAGCATGATGAATTTCACAAAGATGAGCAGGGTTGTCTTCACGTTTGGGTGCCTTTCTGGCTGTGGGATAATTCTGCAGACACACTTTTGGCTTCCAGTGACTGTAGTGCAACAGGGACAAGCCCCATGACATTATCCTGCGATATTATAACTGTAAATAATTTGGAGGGTGTAGAAAACAGATAAAGTCAAATCACTGCTAGAAGAAAACGATAAAAAAAACAAATACTGTGACCTTTCCCAGGGCAAAGTTATTAGAGCAGCTGGATCAATAACAGACAAGTCAGAATACTTATTTCAACTGCATTTTTCATTTTGGAGAGTGATAACACCAAGAGCTGTTCAAAAAGGCCAGTCTTAAATACATATCTAGTGCAATTTTCTATATTGCTGAATTAGGATAGTAGGGCTTTGTTTTACATGTATAATGGGGAAGCAATACAGGTAAGGAAAAAAAAGGGGAAAAAACACTGCACTAAGAATGTTAATGGAGGAACTGCAGTTAAATTCCAAAAGAAAAAATATACAAGCAAATATTTGCAAGAAGATGCCAAATGCTGTAGGAATTATGACAGGAGAGATCACACTCCTATCCCTTTTTATCAATATCTAGGAACAACCAGCACAAAATCTTTGTGCTCAGTGCAATTTCATTTCTGGTGTAAAAACCTATGCTTTAAAAGCCTGATGCATTTCAGCTAATTCCCCATGATTTGGGTCTAGACATGGTGCAAATGGTCAACACATGACTAACAGCTCATACAAATCTCCTCTTAAACAGATTGAGGCATTAATATGTAATGCAGGTGAAAGGACCAATTATCTTCCATAAATAATGAGATTGGCTTGAGAACCAGCTTTCAGAAAATTCAAACTAGAAGAGGCAACTGCACTCTACTTTTGAGATGGGTGGTGGTGGCTGTTCAGAGCATTTCTGAAATAAAAAAGCAAAGACTGCACTCAAATGGAGAGTAACTGCATGTCTGTGGTGCACAGATTAAAAATATTTACCTTATGATTTAGCAAACATGCTTCATTAATTCCACTTATTTCTCATTTTTAAATAACAGAGAGAACAGGAAACTTGCTGGTAAAATCACAGTAAAAAAAAATCCATATCACCACACTTCTAAATAAATTATTTCCTAGACCCTAAGCAACTTAATAAATGTAATAGCTGACAGCTGTACATACCAAGAGTTTAAAGTGACAGCCAGGTACTATAAGACATATTTCTCAGGGTTTTGGTTCTTATCCATCAGACTTCTAAGCAACTTCTGTTTCATATTCCAGTAGAGCAAGGTTTTCTATTGTGGTCCACTGCTCAGCCATGGATTAGCCCAGAGAGGCAGTTGAAGCAACCACAAGCTCATGCAGAAAAGACCACAATATTCATCTTTTTTGTCAGCAACATGATGACCACAATATTAATCTTTTTCATCAGCAACATGATGCAAGTTTTTGTGAGCCAGTAAAGCCACCATGGGTAACATTACTTTCCTCTTTCAAAGAGTGAGACTAAGGGGGAAAGACACTGTTCCAGAGAAGAGGAAACCCTCATTTTGGTTACACCTCCACCTTGAGCACAGCATAGACTGGAGCAGAGGAGCTCTGGGAGATCAGTCTGGATGCACCTGGCTGGAATGAACACAAGCATTGCCTGAGCAATGCTTGCTCAAAGGCAAATGGAGGTAAATTTAGCAGAGAGATTATTTTTCTGGTATAAAACAACTAGCAGAGGGAATACTTGCTGATACCACCAAGAACCATAATTCCCTTAGCAGATGCTCTTCTGTCAGATCAGTATCAGCTATTTTTACTAAAAAAAGCCTGAGCAGGAGAACTCTTCCAGGCTGCCCCCGGCCTGTGGATGATATGAGGCACAGCACTGCCCTCCTCAGCATCTCCAACCATAACAAGGGTGAAGCTTTGTCACCTCTTTGTGTCCAGTGTATCTCCTGAGCATCTCAGAAATGGATGGGAGAAGTTTTATTAAGCTGCACAAAAATTCAGTGAAATTATTCCCTTTTCCAGTTCCATTTTCAAATAGCCACATCTATTTGGTTCTGTTCATTCATCACTTTGCCAGCACAATAAAGTCCCCACAAAATTATTTTGGAGGTTTTGGTCAAACAGGCAACTTCATCAACATCATTCACATGATCAAGCACTGCCATCAGCTTAAGAAAACACCAGATCCCAGGGAAAGCCTGCACAGATAGACTTCACCAGGCACCACCCCAAAACTCCTCCTTCAGCTCACCCAGCCCCTCTCCCTGCCAACTTGCCCAGTGCCACTTTATTTAAGACTGCAGCTCATCGAGCATTCAACAGCGCAGCTCCTCACATGCCTCAAAATAAGCCAGCACATCAGTGCTACCCTTCCTCCCTTGCCCTCAGCTTTCAATTAAATTTAGAATTGACTTCGAAAGTACAACCTGATTCTATGTGGTTCAAAATGACCTTGTTACACCTTTCCTTACCTTCCCAAGGAGGGCTCTTGTACTCCAGCTCAGGTTTTAAAGCCTGGAAACAGGAATTTTCTCTAAGCTCCTGTGGCAAACTGCAAGTCTCAAGCTGTTTAAAGTCTTTAAAGATAGATCCAAAGCTAAAGTGTGCTCTGCAGAGAGAGATCTGGGAGCCCGGGTACAGGAGCTTTCAGCAAGGTATTTAAAACCTTCCTATGAGTCAAATGTTTTTTCTAAGACACAGCAAGTGTTGAGTTCCCACCAGACTCAGACAGAGTGACTGCAAGCAAGCAGATGTTATGAATATTCTCAATTACAATCATAGCTGGGATCTATTGCATTAGATTAGGGTCTTCACTGCAGAAGAGGTTCCTATTTGCAGCCTTAGCTGATGCACTCAACAGTCAGGCCCAAACATTCAACTCTGTGAGAATAAAATCCCATCCCTTGTGCTCAAGATGTAATGACTCAGAGTTAGAGGTTCTAACTGGGCCGTGCCCATCACTGACCAGTGAATTGCACTACTCCTAATTTGTTTTGTGTATGGGCAGCTTCAGTGCTATGACAGACACAGCAGGAGTGGCTCCAGCTGGGATAATGCCAGAGGTTTTGTCTAGAGCCAGCTGATGTTGCACCTTCCTTGGCAGCAAAGGGTAGCCCCAAATGGTGCAGTTCGACACCTCATATTTATGAAAAACAAATGAAGAAATGGCCAAACCATGGGCATGTGTTTCAACAATCACCTCATCCCAACTGGGAGTGACCTCCTCAAATGCAGTGAGCTGAAAAAGTGGTCAGGGCTGCAGATGCTGATCCATGTAGATAATGGTTTAAAGAGATACTGAGGAACCGAGATTCCCATCAAATTCTTTTGCTACAGGACATCTCTGTATAAAGTTAAAAAATAAAGACTGAGAGACAAGGCTTGATAAAAATGGGGGGTGTGGCAAATGGCTCTGCCTGATATTGTCCTTTCTGATGTTTCACCTAAGTTAGCTGGATTGCTCAAACTTCAGGAGAACTGCACTGAACTGACAGAGTTTAAACCAATGCTGAGGATATGGAAAAGTTTTGTACCAACAGCACCATGGCAAATTCCCTCAGCTGGAGACTGCTAACACAGGACTTGTTGTGTTTCTGCACCTGCAGACATGCAGGTGCTGTAGTTGCTGGTCATGGCCAGAAATTATCTCCTGATAGCCACAGATGTGCTCACTTCTAAGACTTTGCTTATAGAAGAAAAGAGGTGGGGTTTATCTTTTCCAATGTCATCAAATGCTTATATAAACTCCTGATTAAAAAATTTAATATTTATTTGGGCCACATGAAATATACCTTACCCCTTCTGTGAGGATTTCAGGGTATATTTTTATTCCCTCACTACCATCAGTCTAAATGTTAAAACTTGTAGAGCAGAGCATAATAAAGCTGCTTGAGCCTGAGAGTTCTGCCAAGCATAACATCAAATCTTTCAGAGAGTGAGGTTAGATAAAGCACCAGATACACAGCAAATTCCTGATTGAAATAAAACACCAAACATTTCTCCTTGGCTGGCAACAGGTGAATTCACAGAAGAGGTTTCCTTATTCACAGAAGTTTCTTTTATAGCAAATTCAAGGGTTTCCCTGCTTCCCAGGAAAATTCCGTCTTGCAATATGTTTAAAATGTTATCAGCTTGGAAAAAAAATAACACTGCTTTAAACTGATGGGAAAGGAGCCCATTGGCTCTAAAGTTACCATCCCCGGGTCGGGCACTCGGTGCTGTTTGGGGCCTTTGTTCAGGCTCAATCAGCCGTCGAAAATCAGCGCTCCCGTCACTGCCCGTGCTGGGCGGGATGACCAGGAGGGTTTCCCGCAGCCTGGATTGGGCGCTAATTACCTGTTCAACCCCCTTGTAAATACCTGTCAGAGGAGGGAGAGCTCAGCTCCCGGCTGAGAGGGGACTGGGGCAGCAGGGCCTCGCTGGGACTCCCCCTGGGCCCCCGGCAAACACATCACCACAAATAACATCTTCAGCTCGCTCCTTCCTTCCTTCCTTCCTTCCTTCCTTCCTTCCAGCACCTAACATGCAAAAATGCGTTTTACAGATACTAAAGCTAAAGGTGGGGGAATCACCAGCAAATCTCTGTCTGTATTAGTACCTTTGCAAAGCATAAAAGTCTCCAGGTTGTTTTTACCGAGGACTGGCATTCACCGTGGTTGTTAAAATCCCTAAGCCTGAATAGGATGAGGAAGGTGACTGGGGCTCCCTGGGTCTGCAGTCACTGAAAAGGAAATTTATCTTCCAAACAAATATCCAAGAAATAAATGTGGTGCTCCAGAGGCCTTTATTCTTCTGTCTTGCACCCTCAAAAAAAAATAATACAGAGATCCTTTGAAAAAAAGATAAATGAAAAAAAGTTTTCTGATAACTACTGGAAGTTTTTCCCGTCACAGCAGGGAACGCCATGGGGGAGCGAGAGCCTCTGCCCGTCAGCAACAAACACACAGGGTGGCTTGGCTGGGCTGTGCTCCTCACCCCGACATCAAAATAAGCCTTTCATGGGCTGTTTCCTGGGGAGAGGGCTTCTTTTTCCATCCAAACGGGAATGGTGAGAGGCTCAGCCTCAGCCCCCCGGCCGGGAGCGCAGGTGGGTTCGGTCTGTACGCGGCACTGTGGGACCAGGGACCGCTGCTGGGAGCAACGAGGCCAAAAGGAAGGGAAAGGGGAGGCGGGGGGGGCGGAGGGGGGGGAAAGCTGAAAATTTCGCAGGAGCAAACAATCCTCCCGCGGGCAGCGGTAAATAAAATAACAGCAGCGGGGTGATTTGCAACCATGTAACGGGCTTTTGTCCGGGCCCATTTCTCGCCGCCGGGAGGGTTTCTGTGTTCCCTCTCCGCAGGGTCCCGATGTTCCCCCTCCGGCCACAAAGGCCGGGGGCTGCGGCCCCTCCCCGGCGCTGCCCCCGCTCTGCCCGGCTGCGCTCCCCCTCCTCCCGCAGCCTGGGGGGCTCCGGGGCGCGGGGCTCTGCGATTTCGGGGTCTGAAGTGCTGGTGTGGGATTTGCCACCTTTAAAAACAGTTTTTACTCATCTTTTTAACTCTTTTTTTTTTTTTTCCTTCCCAGTTTACGTGAAGCCCGTTGGGCATTTTATTCCCTGTTGGAAAGTTAGAAGTATTTATAAGTCTAATTAGAGGCATTTATAAGAGTGATTAGTGTGAAGCATCAGCTGCTGGAGGCATTCTGTGTGTCTGTGTGTGTGTGTGTTCACACATGGATGCAACACTGCAGTTTACAATTTGTTTCTGTGTCTGAAAGCTGTGAAATGCCCTTAATTCCCCCGGCACCGATGGCAACAGTGGGCATTGGCTGGCTCTGTCCAGTGGCTCAGCACCACACAGGATCACATCTCTGGGGAGGGGTTCTGTCTCCCTGATGTAGGAGCAAGCGCCTCAGCAAAACAAACAAACAAAAAAAAAAGTACAAAATTAAAAAAAAAAAAAAAGCAAAAAAAAGCATGTATGTGTTGAAAGCTGTTGTTAGACCCGTAGGACAGAGAAAAACACGGCCCCACTCCTGCCTGCCCACGGACTGCCTTGCAATCCCTCCCCTCACAAGTTGTCTTTCCCTCTTTTTCCTTTGCTGCTGGGTATTACCTCTGCATCCTCACCCTCCCTGGACCTGGGTTTGCAGCACAGCTGCAGATGTCTCTTGGGGGAGAGGCTCCCACACAATCTCCTCTGGGGAGCAAAACCATCAGGAAATGAGCTGAGCAGCGGGGGTTGTGGGGCTGCCCCAGCGTGAGGGCAGCTGGAGACCAGCCAGGCCACAGGGCACCCAGCGCTGAGCCCCGGGGCCACCGGGCGTGTCCCTGCCGGGGGGGCACGGGGATTCTCCTCCGGGCGTGTCCCTGCCGGGGGGGCACGGGGATTCTCCTCCGGGCATGTCCCTGCCGGGGGGCACGGGGATTCTCCTCCGGGCGTGTCCCTGCCGGGGGGCACGGGGATTCTCCTCCGGGCACCGGGCATGGCACAGCCGGGGATGGCTGGCCATGGCACAGGGTGCTTCCAAAACATCCGTGCTGCAAACCTCGGTGCTTCCAGCCTAGAGCCACTGTCCTGAGCCTGGGGCAGCCCCACAGATCGCTCTGGATCCAGTGCCCCCTCCCCCCGCCCCCCAGCTCCTCAGCCTGCTGAGAGCAGCCCCGGAACCAGAGCCCGACCACCAGCCCCGGTGCTGGGCTCCAGCTGCCACAAACAGAACTGACTGAGACTGACAAGCTTTTGAACCAGGTTTAAGCCCTGAGGTCCTGCTCAGGCACAGGACAGAGCACTGTCCCTCTCCGAAGACTCCTGGGACAAGTGTCAGTGTCCCTGTGTCTCCCCTGGCCCAGTGACAGCCCCGCAGGTGCCGAGCCAGCGCTGCTGCCTGCAGAAACACCTCGAGTTAGAGCTGCTTAAAACGTCCTGAGGCAACTCCTACGAGTTCAGGCCCTCCTCGACCAGGGATTTCTTTTTTCTAGTCATCATGTAAACAGAATTAAAAGGTCAGTGCTGCCCCCACATGCTTACAAAAGCTTTTGGTTGGAATGGCTTGAGAAAGATAGGGAGATATGTAGGGAGCACTTTAATAATACATTTGTTTTGCATACCTGTGGTCTGTTTCCCTGTCACAAAACAAACAAACAAATAAAAACTCTTCCTTGATTTCTGCTTCCAAAAACATATGTGAAAAATATTTTTAGATTTATCCACATCAATTTCAGAGCTATGTTTGGAGCATTTTCTGCAAAAACAGTCTGTAGTACAGCTCCACTGACACATAGGGATGGTTTAACCTGATTTTTTAGGAGTTATTTTTGGGTAGACATTAATAAACTGATGGTCCCCAAAATCACCTACAAAACAATTTTTTTTTTCACATAGACTCCCTGTGTCTAGTCCATGCAGCCCTCATAATCCATGTAGTGATTATCCTGAGGGCAGACAGAAATTGCTTTTTCATTTTTCCTATGTCCATGTCTGTACAGCTACAGAAAGTCCCATACAAACTGAAGGTGAAACACAAAAGAGGGGAGTTACAATGAACTCACTTTACTCCAAGTAGTAGCAAGTGGCCATGTGAAGGGATGTACAAAAAAACCAAGCTATTTTTCTGTCTCTGGTCTTTTCAGTAACAGGGAGGTTAAGGTATCCCTCCTGGCAGGGGGTGAGACTCAAATGTCACGCTGAAGAATGACGTTGTGTGTGTCCCTTTAAAAACCTTGAACAGAAACTAGTTTAAATTTGAATCTAAAAAGATAAAGTGAGCTGGGTTCAACCTGGAACTGGCGAAAATGTTTCATGTTGCATGTTCATGAGGAAAAAAAAATCACTTTTTTTTTATCTAAACATTGCTTTTGAAAATTTTCAGTGGCAAAACATTAAAACACTGCTTTATTTTATGACAACAGACAGTTTCTTTCACTTCAGAGTTACAGCAAGAGCCAGACCCTGCAACGGGGTGGAGTTTCAGCTTGGAAATCCCCTGGATTTCTGGCTCAATTTGTCCTTGTGCACAAAAACCAGGCACCACAGCCAATAAATTTGTTTCAAACAAGTGATGTGTACCCAAGCCCACCCTAGGCGTGTGGGCAGGAAGGATTGGGCAGGATGTGGGCTGCTGCAGAGCAGCACTGCCCACCCAATCTCCATGGCAATGAGGGGTCTCACCAGCTGGGTCAGCCCCAGCAGCTCTGGAGGTGTCCTGGGGTCTCCATGGGCCTGCAGCAGGTGGCAGCCCCAGCCAGGTCCCCGCTGAGCTGGCAGAAAGCCATTCCTTGTTCTGTGGGACAGAGGGAACCATAGGAAGGTGCTGGGAGGGATGAGGGGACAGGGAGTTGCAGGTCCAGTTCTGTGTAGATGTTTTTCTGAGGTCCACACAGGAAAGTTTTCTGCAATAAATTTCATTCAGTCTTCATTTTAGTCTTTGGCAGAAACTCATTTGAATGCATCTACTAAATAAATCTCTCTTCTTGCCCAGGCTTCTTTCAGCTTTAAATGTCCTGAATATGAAATCGCCCAACTTGGAATACAGGTATTCAGGGCTTCAGCAGAAAAAAAACCAAAATAAATAAAACCAAATCACTGAATTCAAACAGCACCAAGACCAGAGGTGGTGTTATAAAACACATTGACTTGGAGTAACAATAAAACTTATGATCCTGCTTTCCTAATGAGCCTGGCTACATGGGTACTAAAATCAGAGCTGGAAATATGCAAATGTCATGAAACCACACAAAAAAATAATACAAATGTATTTTAATATTTTCTGATTAGAAATTCCATTTTCAGAAATATAACAAATACAAATGGCATTATTACTCTGTAAACATCTTCTCTCAGACCCTTTGAAACCTCAATGCAGATTTTGAAATACATTTTCACAAAGAAAATAGGGTAGAAAAAGAACAAAGAATTGCAACACATTTAAGAGAAGTCCCGAAATTAATTTTAAAAGGACATGACTTTAGCATAAGAGTACATTTGGAGGAAGAGCATTTTTTGTTTGTTTAGCAATACCCAAATTTTACCAGCAGCAAACCTGGATGGGCACACTGTCTTCCATCCCTCGTTATTTTCAATTAGGTAATAAACATAAAGTTACTTTGGCTTTGTTATAAACAGCCAGTGGTAGTTCTGAGAAAGGTATATATAAAGATATATATAATAAAGGTATATATAAAGATATATATAAATGCCAGAAGGAAAATGATCAGGAAGATGTAAGATGGAGCCTGATCCTGCTAACCCCTGCTCCTCCAAACAATCCTCTTTCTTTTCTACTTACTGTGCAGTCTAAGAACTTCAGGATTAAGTCAGGTCTTAGAACCATAATTCCATTTATTTGTAGAGGCAAACATGCCTTTCGCTTAACATAAATGTTGTTATTTAAAAGGAGGTCGTCAATTTGAAAGCGTTTTAAATTCACGTTTAGGGGAGGCTTTGTGCAGTTTCACACAGGCCGGGGGATGGGCTGGATCTCGGCAATTCCAGCACCCGGAGCTGCCCTCCGCAGCCGCAGTCACCCCTGGCAGAGCTGGGTGAGCAAACACGCCGTGTGTGGATGCTCAGCACAGAACGGGTTAACCCTGCAGAGCCCCTCGGGGTGCCCGGCTCCCGCACAGCTCCAGCACCAGCGGTGCCCCCGGCCCGGGACCCCGGCCGGCCCCACGCAGCCCCTTCGCCGCCAAAATCGCTGCTCTCCGAGTCAGCAGTGGGGAAAGAGCTCCTGCAATTCCAGCGTCACATTCCTGCCATGAGGCTGCTGGGCTGCTGCAGCGCCTTGGGCTGGGATGGGGACGAGCAGCTCTGGGAATAAACAGGGGACCCCACACAGAAACAGAGGGACAGGAGCTGAAAGTTACATGTTCACCCGTCACTGAAACTCCTCCTGAGAGCCAGTGTGCCAGCAGTGGTACCAGGACACACAGGGGTTTGCACACAGATGCTCACAATTTGCTGTTTCATTTTATAGATTTTTTTCCCTCTTGAATTATCTCCTGTAAATAAAGAAGACAGAACAGAATTAGGTTTAATGTTCACAACATTTTTCAAACAGTATTACACAAGTTACCAGCAAAAAAAACCCCAAAATGTTGTAGCAACCTGCAACCCCTTTCTCACATGTATTAGCAAACAGCTAATTCTGGTTTGTTGTCTGCAAACCTCAGGTCTGAGTTTTGTTGCTTTTTTAAAGCCTGCATCAGAAGCTTAACCAGAAACAGTCAAATCATCCTTTTCGAGGCATTCTTAGTTAAATAGCATCGTATGTAGTCTCTGCAAAGGACTAAAAATATTCAGCTGTAGTTAGGTTTTTTTGTTTATACATTTCATCCAGCTCAGGAGTGCTGCAAAATAAGTCAGCAGTTGTCATCCCTTTTTGCAAATAATATACTTTCTAAAAGGAGAATTTTTATAATAGTTTGGATTCAGCCAATGTATGAATATAATTGATTCATACATTATTTTTCAAAGAAGACTGGGCTGAGCCATTAAATAACCAAAAATAAGTCATTTTTACCCCCAAACTCAGACTTTTTCTCTTAAAAGAGCAGTAGGGCATATTTTTTTCTCAGTTCAATATGAATCCACTCATTGCCCCAATTTCAATTGGCTAGGTATGAAAATCTCAGGACTTACTCAGGTTTTTCCAATGTCTCAAGTGTAAGAAGAGAGTCGTGTTACTCATGTTTACCTCTGCCAAACAGCAGCTGGAATATAGCCCCTCCAGGCAGAACACTGTGAAGGTATTAAAGTACTAAACGATTCCCAGGAAATTCATAAAAATGTCCTTTTCTAATGATTCAAGGTATTTTTGTGGAGGCAGATTATTTACTATTTTTAGCTTTTCCCAGTGTCTAGCTTGTCTAATTGCTCCTTGTGCAAGTGCTCTGGCCCGGGGCTATTTTTCAGCTCTAATTGCAAAAGAAAGGATTACATGGCTTTGCTTGTGCTGGAGATGGGGCTCAAACCCTCCAAAAAAAAAAACCCTCCACCCCCCCCGATTTCATAGCTACCCAGAACATTCACTCAATTTGCTGGTCTCATCTATAACTTCAAACCTGCTGACAACAGGACCACAGGTAGGTACCTGCTGTGTGCTCTCAGGGAGCAGGGCAGTCTGACCAGTGCTGGAGTTTTCCAATTGATGGTTCTCTCTACTTACACAGTGCAGCAATTACCAGAGGTGTTACCTTTGCAATTTTCTTTGAAAAGTCATGGAGAGATTCCCATAAAATGCTCCTTGTTGCGATTCTAGTTGAAAATCCTGGAAATGGCACAGAGAAGTCGGGCTCTATGCTGGGAATGGGCAGTGAGCAGCCAATTTTGGTTATAAAGCTGCCAACCTACCTACTTACCTAAGCCTGGGGAAGGAAAACCAAAATGTCAAGTTATTTTGACTTTGTTCAAAATGCCAAAATGCCACACTGAGAACTACCTAAGAGGTACTACCTGAGCTTTCAAAAGATAAAAAACCTATTTTGTGCCCAGGTTTAGTTAACACTGTTTTGTGGATGCTCTTCAGGGTGTTTTCATCTCCCAGTGGAGATGAAAACACCCACTGGGTAACTTTACCAAGCAGCAGGCTGGCAGAAGCCCCTCTCATTTCAGAGCTTAAAACTCAGCACAGCTCCTCCCAGAGAGGAGGGAGATGGATCTTCAGCAGAGTGGAAAACCTCAAATCTGTGATTTTGCCTTGTGCTTGCATAAAGAGTGCTTGCATTTTGGCCCAAGCCTGAATTTGCCATTAAAGTAGCCCTTGTCTATAGAAATGTTAGGAGACAGCTCAGGCACCATCACAGCCTGGTACATCCCTGGAAAAAGCAGCCACTGTCATCTCCTGCGAGGGTACAGCACTCCTCCAGAGCAGCAGCTATCTGAAAATAATTTCATTTTCCTGTGATAATACAAACATCAGCACAAAGGCCTGGTCTATGAGAGCAGTTGTGCAACACTCAATAATTTCACATCCTGGTCTGAAATGTTCCACAGGCCGTTGGAAGGTCCAAGGCTGAGATCCAAAAGCACCAATGTATTCACAGCTATGCAAATATTAGGAGCTACTGATGTCTCAACATGTGCAACATCTTGCATTATATTATAGTAGACTCCATTTAAATTCACCTGCCTACTAGCTATAAAGATTTACCAGAACTTGTGAAAAAAATTAGAACAGATTAAGCCAAATAATTTTTCAGCTATAACTCATTTGAGGATTGCTTGAAGATTTTACCTCTTGGGAGATAGAGGTTCCTAAATGTTCCAGCGGGCTCTAAGCCACTAACACATCTGAGACACTCTGTCCTCATGCATGCCCTGATAGCCCTGGGTTTGCCCCCTGCCTCCTGCTTGCTCTGCAGCCCATGTGATGCTTTGTTTACCCACTGCACAAGCAGATCATGCACCAGCCATTCCCAGCAGAATGATTGGGAGTCCACGGCTTTCTTACGCCTGAGTCTGCAAACACTGGGCACTGATGTGTTCCCCTCCTTCCCACTCAGCTCCCCTCTGTGTTTTGGGTTCAAAGTGAAACTATCCCAGACTCAGGGACCTCGAGAGAGCAGGACTTGGGAAACTCCAGGAGAGACACTGAGGGCACGAGCGTATTATCAGAAAGAATTTGAGTGGTCCCAGCAGCCCAGCAGCAAATTAGAAAGTTTTGGCTCCCAAGAATGAGTTGTGTTGTTTGTTCCTGCACACTGCAGCTGCTCGTCCCTCTCCCTCCCCACCCCCCTCCTTTGGGTGGTTTATTGCACACAAGCTACTAATGAATGGGAGCCGCTGTTTTACAGTACACCACACTTACAGGACTTATCTCTAGGCCTACCACAGATTTGACTGATCAACAGCAGGGCACCACCATCATAATTCTTCCTAGAAACAGGAGGATAAAAAGGGGTTTGTTGGAGGTTGGCTGTGTCTGCAGAGAATCCTGCCTGCAGGGCCTGCTGATGCCATCACTCGCTGCTATGGTCTTTGGCCTAATAAGGTACAGAAACAAAGATTGTTCACTTGTTCAAGAATACTAAAGTACCCAAGTGACGGAAAGTGGAGGCAGCAGGGCACACATCCAAGTGGGATTAAGGCCACAAGTGCAACGTTACAGGGCTGACTGGGTGGCAGAGGGAATATCTGCCTCTGAAGAAAAAAAAAAATCCAGTTCAAACATAATTTATAACATGTCACTCACAGTCAGAGGTGGCTGTCATTAAGAGTTAAATGCTGCATTGTGTTCAACGTATTCCGATAAGAATTCTCTAAGCTGCTTATATGTTATCATAACTCATGAATAAGTGGAGCGTGGGCAGGGGAGGGGGGAGAGGCTCTCTGGGGCAGGATGGGACCCAGACTGGGAAGCAGAAATGCTGGAGCAGAGCTGGGCTGCTGGGTCCTCAGCGTGGTGTACCCTCAGTCTGCACATTCCAAGGACTCCACAGTGAGCCTTAGAGTCTGCCAAGCCCGTGGGACTTGTCAGGGTCCAGACTCTACTTGGACACATCCACCTTCTTTGCTTTTATGCACTTCTCCAGTTAGGGAGCCAGGCAGTAACACCGAGAGGATCTCAAATGGTGCGTTCAGGTTCAGCTGGTCTACACAGCAAGGCTCTATGATGGTTTAAGAGCTGGAGCTGAAGGAGAAAAAAATGGGCAATGTTGTAGCCAAGTATAAAGCCTCTAAGTTAATACTGCTTACTGGAAATGGAATGGGAACCCAACAGAAGAGCAGCAAAGCAGCTTCTTTAGTGACAATATTAAATTCCTCTGACTGACTTGGCAGTTTGGAAGCAGCAGGATTGTTTTCTCTAGCGTAAGGAAACCCAGCAACAGACCCCACTGAAGTTCAAGCAGCTAGATCAGGCCCAATACCACTAAACTTTCCAGGCTCATCAGGGAATTTTTTCACTGCAACTTTTCCCTACTTCATTTTGGGTGTAGAGGGAAAAACCTGTGTGGGATAAGAGTTAGAATCATAGGAGCCCACTCATTTTCACAGAATTAATCATAGGAGCCTGCTCATTTGCACAGTTCACTTAGTGCAAATAGCCACTGTAATTCCCAGTTAGAAGCATTTCTCTGGTGAGGCTCATTCAGAAAGCAGCAGTTTGTTTACTCACTGGCTTGGGCTACCTGGATCACATTACACCTGCTGGGGCTGCTGGTAATGTGGGAGGTTGATTTTAAACTGGCACTGTTGCTTTTATAAAGCCTTTAATGTTGTAGGCTCTGGCTGTGTTCAAGATCTCACCCATCAAGCCAAGGCTTAAGGGACTTTGGGCTGAGGCATCCCAGTCCTCTATTCCCCTGTCACTCAAGTCAACAACCACAACTTTGCTGTGGTAGGTGCGGGACAAATATTTCAGTCCCTGACCTGTGCCTGGTCTCACTAAAGACCCAGGGTCTCTGATTTGCTCACACCACAGAAGCACTGCAGCAAGTACCAGTTTTCTGAGAAGCAAGCTGAATACAAGCATCAGGCCTGCTGCCTCAATGCTGTCTTCACCTGTGGTGGAAAGCCAGAGGGTTGACCACAGTGAGCTCCTGGTATCCAGAGGTGGCTGCAGGACGCTGCAGGTGCAGGGGTGCACGGTGTGTGTGCAGGCACAACAATGCTGCAGTGCATTCGTGTTTCTGGCCTCTACAGCTCTGAGGAGCTGAAAACCACAGCCCTCTGTCCCTGCAGAGAGCAGACAATTCCCTGCAGCCACCTCTCTCCAAGGGGAAACAGAAGATGACTCAGGAATCTCATCCACCCATTCCTCCCCCCCAGCCATGGCAGCATCTGGAGCATGCCCGCGCATGGGAGGTGAACCCACGGAAACGTTTTTGTGGGTGGGTGTCCCCAGGGGGATGTGCTTGGCTGTTGTGCAGCTTTAAGAGTGCAAGTCCAAATCCATTTGTCTGGGTGCAAGTTACAGTAAACAATCAGTAGAACTTGTCAGAAGAAAAGTTAAAATAGATGTAACTGATGTGTGAGGGCGTGTTTTACCCAGCTCTAAATCCTGCTGGATGTGTGAGTAGAAGCAGGTAGTAGATTAACTATGCAGCTCAGAGACCATTAAGGCTTGCAAAGGAACAATTAGTCCAGAATTTCCATTTTATGAAATTGAAGCTTTTATAAAACTTACAGCACAGCTAATGACAGAGATTTCTTCAAATAAGTATTTCCTTCTATTCTTTGTCACATGGGGTTTGTAGCATCTTGCCAGGATATGAGAACCTAAAAATGTAAAAGGCAATTTTTCAGCAAAAATTAAACCCACTGGTTTATCTTTACCATCTGTGTGAAGTGTAAACAGAGAGAATAAATAAATAAATAAATAAATAAATACTGAAAAATACATTTGTTTTAAATAAATGTGAACAAAGGTTTTGACACATTTTGCAGTATGTAATGCTGGTTTTTAAACATGATTTCAACCACCTGACACATTCAATTAAATACAGAGAACTCTCCAGGTTGTATTTGCATTCTGGAAGAGCAGCTACAAAAGAAAGTGTAAGTGCAGCAAATCATTCTGAAAATAAACTGATTCAAACAGAGAATGAGTTCTCCCTGAAAGGCTGCAGCACCACTGACTTTGTAGTATTACTTGAAAAAGCTGCAAGTATCTTATTTTTCGCCATAAAACAGATCCACTTTGGGAGGGGCAGACTGACAGTTTGATCTACCTTCCAGGAAACCATGAGAGAAAAAAAAATCACTTCTAGGAGCACAAATTTTCAGTAAGGCCTCTTTTTTCTCCAATATTCAGGGAAATTCCTAATGCAGTTCATAGTCTTTGATAAAAAAAAATAAATAAAAAAACCTGCAGCAATAAATGATGGAAGAAAACCAAATCCCTCTTCCAAGCAGTGACACTGCCACTTTAATAGTTTCCCACTGTACTTGGGGTTAGTTGCCAGAGAAGCCTTGTTCAGCCTATTTGGGGGCCCCATGAAATGCTGCAAGCGTTACTGAAATGAGCACTTGTCTTTTGTTGAGCTGCATGCTAGCACCATACAGTGCTGAGCTGATAAATCCACTTTTTCTAACACAAGCATTTTTCAAACAAAACTACCATGAGACTGATGAGTAATGCCAGCTTGCCAAAAAAAAAAAAAAAAAAAAAAGACACACACCCCTCCCAGGCGCTGCTGACACCGACAGCTGTTAAATTCACATATTCACAAAACGAGATGGGTTACATAACTGGAAATTACAAGAGCGACTCACCAGCGCGAGGAACTGCAAAGCAAGGCATCACTGGGGCTCAGGAAGGAATAGATCACACATTTCCATGTGCACTGTCCCACTGAAGGCCGGGATAAAGCTGTGCCTTGAGCACACAAAGGTTCTGGGCACACAAAGGTTCTGGGCACTCCTCACCCTGCATCATCAGGCTGTTTGTGGTTTGTTCAGCGTTGGGTTTTTTTTTCAGCAAAGTGAAGATGCATGTGGGAAAAGGATATATTAGTTCTGCTATGTATGTTATAACACAAGGGTAGCTTAAAAGCCCAAATGTCACATTTTGCAAGGCATGATGCAAAAACAGTGACTCTAAAAGGCTTATTGTCAAATCAAGCAGCTGAGAGGGTAGTGGAGGAGGAAGTGCTGGGTAGAGTTAGGTTTGACAAAACCTAGGTAGTTTTTATTTTGCATCAAATTTTTCACATATACAGGCACTTTGCAAAGATGTTGTTTTTATCATTGTCATTGCATGGCCATAGAGCTGAGCTCTGGAGAAGTTCTGTAATCTTCCCATGCAGGACAGGAAGGCAGTGACACACCCCAACACCACATCACCTGCCTTTATTTCAGCATCTATTTCTAAAATGGTTTGAAATCTTTGACAAAAGCACATGGTTCTGGAAGGGCCATGGAGCAGAAGATGGAGGAAAGGCATCATTAAGGCTCCTGAGGAGCGATAGGCTGTGGAGCTGGTGGAACAGCTCAGGAGAAGCAGCAGTGAGGGAAGATGGCAATGTCTGCACAAACTGCCAGGCCCTCACGTGTTGCTGAGGTTGCCAGAAAAGAGGTTCTAAAGGGGGCTAATCTGGACATAAATCAAAGCAGAAAACAATGGATGTCTTTATGAACAGCCATAATAAAAAAAAAAATCCAGTAATTAAACCACCATTAACATCGAGCTAAATTTTATACATTCAAAATTATTTATGCTTCAATTTTTTCTGCTCATGGCTGAATTTATTCTTCTTACATAGTAAGAGGGGTTTGTTGTTATTAAAACACACCTAAAAGCTTTTTGTTATAAGCAAGTTTATCAAACAAGGAATGAAGATGAAATGACAACTAAATGCAAAAAGTTCCGTGTACTTTATCATGTTATCTATAATAAACTAGGCTAATGCAAAATCAAGATGCACAGACAAATCAGGAGAAAAAAAAAACACAGAAATGAATGCTTTGAGAGTGATGTCACCTAAGCTGGTGTGTAGGTACAGTCTGCTGTGTAGGAGAGCAGTGAAAGCATAAACAGAATACTAGATGTGCATTAAGCCACAAACAGAAATAGCTGGGAACAATGGCAAAGTCTGGTTGCTCTTGGAACCTTAATGTAAGGAAACATCCTTATAAAAGATGAGACAATAGCAGATCTATAAATGACAGCCCTGTAGGCAGGGAAGGATTAAGAACTTCCTATAGTTCCTAAAGTATCAACCTATATTGTACCCCTTCCACAAAGGCTGCCATAAGTGCTTTCTCTGAATTAGTCCACCCAGAATAGGAAAAAGCATCAGAATTAGTTTGACTTTTCCTCTGGACACCAGCCACACACTCTCAAGGCAGAGAGGAAGAAGTAAAAGCAGATGGAAGCTCAGCACTTCTTTAGGAGCTTTTGCCAGCACACCTGTAAGTCCCAGTGCTCATTTGCCCTCCCTGCTTCCTCCAGAACCCAGAGACCTCTGCCAGCCCTGATCCAGGCCATGGCAACGTGCTGCTCTCTAAAGCTGAGCTTCTCTGTCTCTGCAGGGCACTGGCAAGGCAGGCTTTGGACACAAGCAAACACAAACTAGGCTGATGCTTCAGTGTCCTTTTGTCACTTTATTTTCTTTGTTTTATTTTGAAGCAGGGTTTTTTGTTGTTTTGTTTGTTTGCATGAGTAATAAAAACCATTCATTTAACTGGGCATATGTTTAATTTGAAAACATGAACAAAATACCTCCCAACACCTTATGGCCCATGACCTGGGACATATTCCTGTACAGCAAACATCCTCTGAGCTTTCAGGCAGCAGATTACCCTCAGACCTCAGATTTTCTTGCAGACTACCACGTACTCCACCAATAAAAATTTAAATTGAAGACTATGGGCATTAATATTTAATACAATTCCACAGACCAGCCACAGTGAACTTTCAAATGCCTCATGGGTTATCAGTGGTCCATAGGACAGGGGCTGGGAACCACCACAAACTTTGGTGATTCTGCTGATTTGTCTCACACAGCACAAAGCCCATTCACATACACCCTCTCTGGTGAAACTCAAAGTACCTGCACTTCAGAGAGTTTTTCAAAAAGTCAAATGAAGCTGTGTGCGCACTTCACTGCACTGATGGGGAAGAAGAATTGTCCACTGCAGCTGCTGCTAACATAGCACCTCTAGGCACTGCTTGGGTGTGGATGAACTGAACAACGTGAGGAGGTACAAAACATGCAAGACCAGGGCCTGTTCCAAGTGACATTTGTAGATTTGCAGCTGATTATAAATTCAATAGGATCTACAGAAGTCAATGCTAAAGAATTGCAGCAAGTTAAAGCTCTTGAGATCTGCTTGTGGTTGCCTCTGCCAACTATTCCTCATTCCAAGCTGAAGGCTTTAGGGCAAATTTGGGTCAATTCTGCTCCAAAAGTTCCAGTGGAATAGTTCTATCTGTTTTCAGAAATGATCCCCTGTCTGTCAGTAGAACTTGGTTCTTGAGTGATGGCAAAACAAAGCAGATGTAAGTATATATATTTTTTTTAATGTTTAAAATTACACAGATGCTTTTGAAAATGTTGAAGATTCACCATCCAGCTATTTACAGTCCTATTTTTAATTTTTGTTTTCTGAAAAACAAGCAAATATTCTGATTCTCACCAAGGGCTGTAAGTTTCATCTTCCCAAATTCAATCACAGAAGCCCTGAATCAACATGCTTCCTAATGGGAATAAATTCTTTCCAGCAGAGGTCTGTTAAAAATGACCACCAAAACCCAACTATTATTAGTATTCAGGGTATAGTTAAACAGTGTCACCATGGATATCTGAATGTGCAGGTGTGGGTCTTAAATCATTTCATGGCAAAATTCAACCCCATTTCTTACTCCTGGTCTCCAAATCTGCTCCCACCGGAGCAGATTATGATGACCCTATAAAAGGACCTTGGCCAAAAATCCATGGATTTTTGGGGGCTTTCTGCAGAGTAAGGTGTTACTGCAAGTAAAAGTTAGATATTCTTGCTGTTGCAACCTGTAGGACCTCTCAGCAGTACAATGATGTTCAGCACAGCTCAGATGCTCTTCCTGAACTGTGTTTTATGGCCCTGTCTCTGTGCAGCTCCTCCAACCTCGGAGCAACTGCTCAGCTGGGAAGGGGCTGGGAAGAAAAATGTCAGAGCCAGGCCCTGCCAAGCACAAGAAGTGTTTGGGCAAGGTTGTCACTGCACAAGTTTTCTAAGACTGGGAACAAATATTAAATCTATTTTCTTCCTTCGGAGCGGTTTTAAAGTCACTTAAAGTCTGATAGCACTTTCCAGCTGGAAACTGGACTTTGCTCCTCAGTGTAGTTCCACTTACTCATCTAACAGCTACCAATTACTCATGTGAGCAATGCACGAGGTTTTGTAGCAGTGGGAATAAAACACAAGAGCAAATCCATTTGCTCAGAAGAGCAAGTTTCTAGATTCAATAACAAAATCAGAACTCTGCAACAGCCCCTCCCTCTCCCACATAGTTTGTTGCTTAAAATCTTACAGGAAAAAAATATCACGTTGTCTATGAATACAATCTTAGCATAATCAATTTTTTCCTGTAAAAATACATAATCAGTTTTGTAGCATTTCTATCTGTACTGCAAACCAGTAAATGAAAACCCTGTGAAAGTCTCACACTTTAATTTCACACTATTCTTAATGTTACTTAACTTCCCAGTTTAAAAATAGATTACAGGGATTAAGAGACTTTTGAATCTAAAAAGAATGCATGTATTAAGGAAATTGCTACCTAAAATAAATAGCCTACATTAATAAGCAGACTCCTAGTTGTATGATATTAAGGAAAAAAACACTTCACAGACATCTAGCTTAACACGTCAGCCAGCTTCATTTACAAGTTCAAAATCCAGAGGTAGATAAAATATAAGTTTGGTTTGGAATATGTAAAGTGCCAATTTTTCATATATTAATGCACTGAAGCACATGATACAATGTTACTATGGAAGGAAAAAATAGTTGCCAGAAGGTTTTATTTAAGGAATAGTTACTGCAAATAAAAACTTTCAACTAAAAAGGATTTTTAAAATTGTTTTTTAATATGCTTTTAATGACCTCTGCTCCTCATACCTACCTCCTTGCTTCCCAAACTGTTTGTACTGTCCCCAATAACACTCAGTGGAAAGCTGTCGTTCCTGGCTAAATCCTTACTTAGGTTGGATGCTATGCCTCCGTTAGACAGGGTCACAAGGTCACAATCGATTTTGGAGGCCACCTGGAGAGTCCAGGCCGTGAACTGACTCAAAAAATTTATATCAGAGCTGGAATGGTCCACCTCCCAGGGCTCAGCCTGCGTTAACACCCCAACCGCAGGATGGAGCCTGCCAGGCCCAGCTCAGAGAGAGGCCAGAGTTGTTGACCCCGTTAGCTGACCTCTTCAAACTTCAGGAGAATTTTTCTGGCAGTTACCACGGTGACTGGGCACTCCAAGCTTATCCTTCTTACTGAAAAAAAAAAAAAAAAAAAGAAGAAGACGAAAAATTAAGAAGAAAAAAAAACGTTAAAACCTACCTTGTAGGGATGTCTATCAAGAATTAAATATGTAAAAGTTTTAATTGTTTGCTTCTCTCTTGGGCTGCTCTGGCTCTAACTGGTACATCCAATGTGAACATCAAGAAAACAGTTTGGCTAAAAGCATTTCAACTTGTGAAGAAATAATGCTCAGTGGATTTAACGAGAAGCATTTCTAATATCTGCTGGTGATCACAAGTGACACACTAAGAGGTTTATTGTGAAATAATGTTTATTTTTCTTTCTGTATCTTTCTCCAAATTGCTACCATTTTTCATTGAATTGAGAAGAAGCTGAGACAAGGCTCAGGGAAAGGATTCTATGCTGCCTTCTGCTTTTTTTCCTTTTAAAAACTATCTGCTTGGTGAAACATTAAGTATGCAGCAATTCATTGCTTTGGTCTCTCAGAAGAGACTGCATAACCTATTTAATGTACCATGAAATATTATTTAAGAGGAAAAAGCGAAAAAAAACCCCAAAAGTTGTCAGACATCGTTAGTGCTGTTTTTTTTCAGGCACTTTGAACACTAATCACTTCACACATAAAATTTAGCAGGTAAGCAAGGTCTCATGATGCTGACAGAAAACACTTGAAACACATCAAGGGATCACAGAGCACACTAAGTAAACATGAAAACAAAGTGCACTCTTCATTTCTGGAAAAAAGAAGGGGAAAACTGGTGCTTCTTAATTTCAGAGCAATCACATATTACATACAAAGCTTTTATGTAAATTTTCCTCATGCTCCTCTACTTGAAATAGCATCTTGCAAAAGGGAGCACTGAAGAGTACACTGCATTATAGCTGGAAAAATCCTACTTAAGGGCTCCTGATGGCAAACTGTCAATCAGTATTCCCGGCTTGTTATGAACTGCTCATTTCTGGAGTACAGCTAAACAGAGGTTTAATGATTGAAACTTTAATGGCATTTTGTCTCACACATGGTTCTGAAGTATCTTCTGTTGTTTGAAGAGTTAAATATGGATATTCAGATTGCTGCTCAGCCACTGCTCTGCTCCTCCTGGGCTTCTCCCCTGGCAGTGCTGAGATGGCAGAGGGGACCGAGCTGCTGAGCCGCCTCTCACGGGAGGAGATCACACAGACCCTATGGATACAAAAATAAAGCAGGCAGTTTGGGTGTGAAAAGCAAAAAGCACAGAACACATCTTTTGTTCCAGACTTACTTTTCATTTCTGCTGGAAGGATGAGAAAAAGGCAGTCCAGTGTATATGTGTTAACTAACATTTTAAAAAAGTGAATGCAAGCATGGTGCAGGACTCTTTCTCCTTTCAAAACTGGTTAAATTGCTTTGAAATATCATATGCCTCAATGCTAAATAGATACATAGACACTTAATGATATTATTTAGTAATAGTGAATTAAACATGAAAACAATTTAAATTAAAAACACTTAAAGATTGTTTCCCTATTATTAAGGATGTGTTAGAAAAAGGCTAACCCTCTCATTAGGAGATGGATTTTTTCATTTGTGTTTTTGTTATGGCTACACATGATGTTTTTATACTTTCTCTTTTTTTCTCTGCATGAAATAATGTAAATTGAAACAATCAGGTGACTGATCAATAGGCTAGCGGGAAGAAAAAAAATGTTTGTTAAATTCTAATTATTTTCTTTCTTTTTGAATAACACTGTATATATAAGCATGTGCCTTTCAATTAAATACCATGATTTATGAAGTCATGCTCAGGGCTAGCCAGGTTGTTGACTCAGATTAGAGCTATGATGCCAGCTCATTCCCTGGTGACAAACACTGACTGTCCTTCCCTCAGCCAGGCACCCCTGGCAGCCTTATGAAAAGACCTTGTGGTTGGCACAGCACTGAGCAGGAAATGAGGTCCTCTCCGGTTCGGGACAGAGATGACTGGAGCTACAGAAAGCTGTAAAGCAAAATCAGCATCTCCTGAGTCACAGACTCTAGGCTCTGGTGGGCCCCACTGTTCCCAGGGTGACCTGGCCACCAGCGCTGCCTCTCCCGCACCCCCGCCAGCCCCCACCGAGTGCCCAGGGGAGCAGCCTGCACACACTGGGGTGCCATGGCATGGGACTGGTTTCATATGGGAGAGGGGAACAGAGGGCACCACCATCCCCCAGTCTGCCCATATGCTCCAGCCTGGTGCTCAGCACCCTCCTCAGGGAATCCCTTTCTCCATCATCCCTACCAGAGATACCACTGCGTGGTGTTTTTCGATATCACAAGGCTTTTATGTCAGCCTATAGCTTGGGAATCTCTGTGTGGCCTACCGTCCTCCAGGAATTTCACATATAAATCACTGGAAAGCAGGAAATCCTTCAGTCCTGTAGGAAGCTGTTTACCATGTTTGCCTCAGCACAGAGAGCTGCAGAACACAGACCATCTTGCCTTGTAGGTACCACTGCAACCTGGACCTGAAATAGGGGAACTTAGCCCACTTCTTCCAAGATCTCTGAGCCAGAAAGTGAACCCTCCTGGAACAGGGTTAGAAACTCCAACAGAATTCATGGAGTAGAACTCCCTGCTCTTCTCTTCACTTTCACTCCAAATTCCCTCAATGCCATTGAAACAATAATATTTAGACCATTTGGGGCTGAGATTATTGCTTTAATAAATTGGGTTTTTATTGGTTCATTGTGGCAAATAAGCCCCCGATTGATTTTGCTCCTAATCAGCATGGAGAATGCATTCCACTGTAATTAAATCCCGTGTAACTGGGCACTCTGTGTTCACTTGTCTCTTAGCTTGCAGTGGCATGAGATACAGCACATCAAACGCTATCCTCTCCACGATAGGCACCCTGCCAGCCCGCGGAACGACGATGCTCGCCTTTAGCGTGCTCACAGCGTGTATGGCTGGAGCGCGTTTGGAGCAGCGGGCAGCGCTTGGGAGGCGTAGGAAACTTAAGAGAGGAGGAAGATGGCCAGGGCTAAGGTCTTTTCTCTCGAGGAAGGTTTGACCCCCCCTCTCTGAAAACACTGCGAAAGAGGCGGGGGCCGCCCGCTTTCCACAGGTCCCCGCAGCCCCGGCGCGGCTCCGCTGCCGCTCCCGGGGGCTCCGGCCGGGGCGCCCAGGGCAGCCGGGTCCCCTCGGCCGGCGGGAGCGCGGCCGGGCTGCCAGGCGGGCAGTTTTGAAGAGTCGATCTTCATAATACAAATCCCCCGGCTTCGCCTCCCCGCCAGCGGCGCGAGCCAGCTTTTTAATTGAATCCCGGGGATTTGGCCGCAGCCGAGAGCCCCGGTTCGGGCCCCAGCGCCATGGGTCCCCCCTCCCGAGAGCGGGACCGTCTCTTGAGTGCTGATCTCTCGCCTCTAAACCGAGGGAAGGGGGGACTCCGGCGGCCTGGGGGAGCCCCCTGGCCCGGGCCCCCGGGAGGAAGAGCGCGGGCTCGCTGCACCCCGGGGCTGGGGGCGGCGGGGGGGCCGGGGGCAGCTGGCGGGGCCGCGGCTGCTCCTGGCTGCTCCCGCCTCTCGCCCGGGCAGCGCTTTAGGGGGGGGGCTCAGGCCGGATCCTGCCCATTCTATACGTTAATGCTCTTTTCTCTCCGGCTGCAGGGAAGCAGGCCAGCGGATAATTACCCCTCACTGCAATCCGCAGAGCTGGCCTAATCCGAAAGCTCAAGTGCCCGTAAGTAAAACTTCAGGAAAAGTTATTGAAACTGACAAATACAGGGTGACAAATAATCAATAAAAGCCCAGTCCCACATCCTTTATTGTTTCCAGGCACTAACAGCAAGTAATGAAACCTCGGCGAGGACGGGGGAGGGAACGGCACGGACCGGGCGCTGGGCTGGCTCCTGGAAAGCCCCCACTAAAAGAAGCCCAGGGAAGAAACAGGCAGGATAAGGGGGACGATCCCGTCCCCGTGGGAGAGAGAAAAATGCCACCCTCCTAGCCCCCCCTCTTCCTCAAGCTCTCCCTGCCGCCCGGGGCCGGGGCGCTCCGGATGGGCGAGCCCGGGAGGCTCCTGCCCGGCCGGGAACTTCTGCCCGACCCCGCGGGCAGGGACGCCCCAGAGCCCGGTGCCACCCGGCAGCCTCGGGCCACGCACCTATTTCAAGCACCCGCACAAAAAATCAGGCGCTGTAATCTGCGTTCTGAAATCTTATAACATCCCTGAACACCCAACGGGCTCCTTCTCATTAGCATCTCGGCCCTGGATTTTCCACACCGCAGTTTCTAAAGTTTCAGCGAAGGACGCTGGGCAAGATAAATCCGTGCTGTCGTTTCTCTCCCTTTCTGTCTCTCCAAATTAAGTTTTGATCTATCAGTTTAAACACTGGCCAGAAAGTTGATTCGCTTTCTGTTAGGATTTCGGGTTAAACCGGGGGCTCCTCCAGTGTCTTTAAGCTTTTGAGCTGTGTAAATGAACTGCAGTGTCACATAATCGATGGGGAAAACTCAGCTGTCACAGATACGAAAGCAGCCTCCTGCCACAGCAATAACGTGATTTGGCATTTCAAAGTTTGGAAACGTGCTGTCTGCGCGTCCGGGGCTCGGGGAGGAAGAGGGACGGGGGCGATGCGCCGGGGCGGGTGGGGGGGCAGCTCCCAGCCGCGGTGGCCCCCGGCCTCGGCAGCCCCAAGTGCCGGCGCCCCGCACCGCGGCACCCGCTGCCGCTCCACTGCCGCTCCCTCCCTTCCCGACACACGCTGCGAAAGTTGTTTCCCAACTTTGGCGTTAGGAGAGGGTTGACCCAGAACAAATCTCAGTGTCTCGGTGGCCTTTCCAAAGCGGCCGTGCCCCCCCCGCCCCGAGCCTGCGGGACGTGCCCATCTGGAGCACGCACCGTGAGAGCAACTGTGCCGCGTACAGCCACAGCGGCCATCAGTCACTAAAAGCCACACGCTTCAGTGGACCGGGGATAAAACGAAGTCCTGGTGACGCCTGGTTAAACCACTGACCCTCTTGCGAGGGCTGGAGAAGGGGGGAAGGCGGCCTCCTCCCGACAAACGCAGCTTTGGGGGGCTTGGCGCGGGGCTCTGCAGGGCCGTGCCCCTCTCCCGGAGCTGGGGCGCTGCCCAGAAGGGGACTGAGCGCAGCGGTTTCGGGGTGCCCCACGGGGGGACGAGGGACGACAGGGAGGGCTCCGGGCAGAGCCCCCGGCCCGGCCATGCCCCTGGGCGGCAGCGGGGCCGGCAGCGGCAGCTCCCGTGGGCACTGGGCCCCCACCGAAATGGTTCTTTTCATATCGGCTTGGGTGGAAACACCAGCCCGCGGGCAGGGTGTGCACTAAGCCGCGGGGTAAACACTGCCCTAGGCCCCCCGTCCCTACTGCACACCCCGATTTACCCGCACACATGCGCAGGAAAACAACTCACACAGCATGTTCAGATGCTTTCTGGAAGGGGACAGCTTTAGTTTCAAATTAGGAAGCTCTCTCAGATGAACGATAAACTCCGCTTTGGTCAGGCTGTGGTGTTTGATCATATCTTTGTGGTTTTGTCCTCACCAAAAAGAGCCCCGGAGGCTCAGATAAGAAACAGGATTTCAGATAGTTTGATTTGACATGAGGAAACTTTGCATTTGTAATATTATAAGACTCTGAAGGGGAAAAATGAAACCTCTGTAGCTGAGACAAGAAGTGTGCCTAAGTGCCACTATGTATCCCCATTCGGATATAATTTAAGTCTTCTCTGGCTTACAGTAATATGCTCTCCAACCTTGAGGCTATCCAAAAGGGGGGGGGGATTTAATGAGGCCGAGTTTATACACTTATATAATTTAGGGGTTTCGGTGTAGCTGTAAAATGACAATTGGTACATGTGTAGTGCAAAAGAGCTGAAATCCCATCCAGGGACCAAGTTGGTTATTTCTGAAGGAGCTGTCATTTCCAGCAGGGGGGCACAATGAGAAGGCCAGGAGCAATGGAGCTCTGATCTCCACCAAGGAGAGATAACCACCTGATTAAAATGGAGCTCTTGTTCCCTCGTTACTCGATCGTCGTGTGAACTTACCTTATTTACAATTATAGGCAATGAGCGAGTCGCCCAGATTGTAATACACCTATAGCTTTGGGTTTACTCCTCCCTTTGTTATCAAGACCATCTCTTGGACAGATTTCTGGACCACTCATAGCATGTGAGCACAGAGACGCTCTTAAGGAGGGAGGGATGTGTACGTTCCGAGCCCTGCAGTGCGAGCGCAGCGCGTTCACCCTCCCGCACGCCCCCGCTGGGAAGCGAGCGGGAGGCCGGGCCCAGCAGAACCAGCCTGTGGAAATCAGGATGTTTACAGCACACACACACGTGTGAACGCCACCAGAAAGCGAAGGGACAAGAAGGCATTAGGTGAAGGACTATTTTGTACTGCACATCTGGTATTTGCTCATTTTCCAGGTGAACCCAGGCACGGCGGCTGTTGGAGGGCACTCCCTTCTCGGGTCACTCTGGAGCCCAGGTGTGCACCAGTGGCATCAATGATGCACCTCTACGCTGAAATTTAACGCACTTTGTTCTCTATTTTAATATTAAATGGTGCAGTGTTTGCCAGATTATTATCCCACTATTGCTTGTGCATTTGTCTCTTATGTCTAGTGCCTGTCATTACACAAAGCGTTTTGAAGAGCTAATTTCAAAAGACAGAAAGTCTACACTTACTATAAAAGTCATTAAATTAGCATGACAAGCATAAAGTTCCTAGGTTATAATTTGGTTATAGATCTGAAATCTTCCCTGCTTTCTCTCTCCACTTGAAGGATGAAGGCTGAAGCGAGGCACCGACTCGAAGTTAGGACAATTGAGCTGTCGATTGTTTGGTGGAGAAACAGGGAAGAGATGCGGGCTCCAACACCACCTTTTTGGCAGAGCAGTGGGTGACAAGAAAGAGTTCTGATTTTCTCTCACATCTTCCAGCAGCCAGAGAAAGGTGTGATCAGATGGTCTTCTATTACAACAGGTGGGAGAAAAAAAAATAAAGAAAAAACATCTCGATGCGTTTCTCGTTGATTAAAATGTTGCTGGAATAGCAGGACGCGTGCCTTTTATATCCCGCTAAATGCTAAGATGGGAAAATGTGCTATAAAAGCCGCCATTGGCTGTTTCCCCTAAGGCTGCAACATCCCCTTCATTTTAATCGCTTCTTGGTTTCGGAAGAAAGCTGTGGAGAGGAGGGGGAGAGCTCCTTCCCCCAGCTCCCCGTGCATCTGCAGTGACAGGGGACTGCAGGAAGCCCGGTGATGCCAGGACCGGCAGCGTGGGAGCGCCCGCTCTGCCCGGCCGGGCATCCTCTCCCTGACACGTCGCATTTCGACAACGAGAAAATTAGAGAAGGGACGGAGCATTCAAACGCGGTGCTCACAGAAGAGGCTGCCCTAGTAGTTATTTAGTCTAAAAATCTGCTGTCAACTTTTTTTTTTCCCCCCCGTCAGGATCAGCAAGGCGCGTTTCTTTGCGCTGGTTCGTTTGCTTTTAGCCAGGCACGCTGCGAATTGTGGAAGCTTTCCATTTACCTTTTCTTCTTTAAGCGTTTTAATTATCATCACTGACCTGTTGGGCATACCTACAGTATCAATGTCCCTTTTACATCCCTGCCTTCCCTTTCTCTGCATGTTTCTGCTATTTAACACTTGCTACCTTTGCCATTAGAGTCCTAGAGTGACCCCCATGGGTATCTTTGAAAGAAAGACCCTCTGCATTCCAGCACTGCCTCCTTACCCAAGTAATAGCAAAGGGACCATTCAGACACATGGACCACACTGAAGCATTAATTAGGCTGATGAAATCCATAGAAATGTATGGATTCAGCATAATCGAGTTTCTTCTGCTGACTATAGTTAAGGAATACGTGAGCAGCTGGGAGAATAGAAAGTACTGTTAGGGTGAAGTCATGCATGTAATTGAGTATATTTAACATAACCATTTTAATGATCGGTGATTAAAAGTGCATCTACTTAAATTGTATACCTCTGCAATTTGTCCATATCAACTTTAGAGCACACACAAAGAAAAGGTCGTCATATAAATTTATAAACAAGATCCCTTCCTAGCTACACATGACTCGAGCTGGAATGATAACTCAGTAGCAGCGAGGGGGAAAGGCCTTTCGCGAGAAAATAGCTACGCCAGTACGATATTAATTAATCACTGGTTTGGCCCCCTTTCTCTCTTGTGCAGTCACAGTATTAGAAGTGCATAATAAGTGAGTTTTCTTTTCATCCGTAATTATTTATAACAATCAGATCACTCGGGAAAAAAATCCCTGGGTTTCTTTCCAATATTAAAGGAGTATCTTTTCCCTCACTTGACAATAGTGTGTGTGTGTGTGTGTGCATACACATATAGTCAAATAGAATATTTGGCTTTTTTTTTTTTTTTTTTTTTTTTTTTTAATCCGCAGAAACATTGCCGGAGATCCAGCAAAGAAACACTAAATGATTAAACTTCTCCTGATGCTAAACTTGCACGCAGAGAGGTTAAGGACTAGAAACACGGACAGTGTTTGGGGGAACCATAGTTGATGGGCACGGCCGTGTCTCCTCGCAGGAGACCCCTGAGAATGGGAAATTAGCAGTCGAAATCTGCTAGTGGGGACTGGATCCCACAAAGCCCACGCGTTGGGAAGGCTGAGTGTCTCTCTCTCGCCTATTCAATCTGCCCAGGCTGGTTGCAGCGAATAAATAGAGTCATTGTGGAGCCCATACACAAACCGACCCAACTCCCTCCCCCACCCCTTCTCGCCCTCCCCCCGTCCCTTTATGCTTAAACGCACACAAATCTGCAACCGCTTTGCACTAAGAGGAGCCCAAAGTTTTCTTCCCTTTACTGTACAACGCCTGTGGGAAAGGTTTATTCACACGTATGGAATATGTACTTATGCCGGAGAGACGGGGGTTCACGCTGGGTGAGGGCAAACAGGAGCCTGCCAGGAGCAGGACCCATCCTGCCCTCGCCCCGCCGGGCGGGCGAGCGTCCCTCTCCCCGCGGAAGATAACGGTTCAAAGTAGCCAGATGCATTAAACAGCCACAAAAGGGGCCAAGAGGGATGGGGGGCGGGGGATGGGGAAAGGATTCACTTAAGTTTCTGGTGGAAAACTTAAATGCTGCCGTCTCTTCCTCTCCCAGCATCGCTGCAAGGTGAAATCCATTTGGCCGCATCCCTCCCAAGCGGCCGCAGCCCGGCGGGGCGGGCGGCAGCCCCGCGCCCGGGGAACTCGCTCCGTGCAAGAGAATTTGCAACCTTGAAAGCATATTTTTCTTCCAGCTATGGTGGCACTTAGATGATAATGTAGGCAATGAAACTGGGGAGATTTATATCTTTTGGAAAGTAGGACGAGCCAGATGGTAATAGCGTCATTAACAAACAAACTTAGGATCTGCAAGTGAAGCTTGAAATTGGGAAAGAGATCTGGAGAACAAAAGGAGCTGCTGTTGGGGGGGGGGGGGAAGAGTCCCTCTTCTGCCGGCCAAATCTAAGAGCACATTCTGGAGGGGCTGCTCCTGCCCGCACTAGATAATAAACGACGGCTTTTTCCTCCCCTGTTGTGACTGAAAAAGGACAGGGAAAACTTTTGCAATAGGCAAATGTGGCATTTATTTATGTGCAACCCTTTGTAGTCTCAAGTGTCCCAAATGGGCCTTTAATTCAAATCCCTAGTTTGATACGGAGGGATCGCTTCTCCCAAGTTTATTTTAGAGAAACAAAGCGCCACTTGTGGAAGTTGAAGGGCCAAAAGTTCAGTAATTATTTTTTTGAATTAATAGCAACGAATAAATATTAAAGGTTAAACGTTATTTGCTGTGAGAATGGAAACATCTGAGGGATTTATTGTGTCTTCGAGTCTTTTTTTTTTTTTTTTCCTTTAACCCCCTCAAAAACTGCTCACTCTTTGCTAGAAGGCACCAACACAGCAGGGGTGAGGGTCCCAGAGCAGGGCCAGGATGAAGGACGTTCGTGGTGGGGGGATCAGGGAGGCCCCCCGGCCGGGATTCTCCTCTGCATCACCCTTCGGATTTACTCTCCAAACCCACTCCGGGAGGTTCTCGATGTCCAGGGAAAAGGCCTTCAGCACAGATATAACCAGCTGAGAGTCCATAAACACCGGAGACCCAGCAGCTCCAGGGCTTCAGCAGGAGGCATGGGCTGTGTGCCTCCTAAATTTTAACCAGTGTGTTCCCAAATGCCACAGAAATGTTTGGAGGTCTTTAGAAGATGCCCGTATCTCCCTTCCGAAGTTGATGGTTATTAGATGATTAATGATTTAAAAGATGCCTGTTAACAGCCCCAAGTTGAGAGACATGGACCCACGCTCTAAAGTAAAAACCTAACGTGTTTCTTTTTTTTTTTTTTTTTTCTTTTTTTAATGTGCTGGAGATCTTTAAAAGCCCCGAGGACTTACCCTTAAGGCATTATTCAAAGAAAAAAAAAAACTGAGACTGGCGGTTCGTCACAGGCAATTGTAAAGGGTTTCAAAGGACCGATCAAACGAGTTGGAGAGTAATCTACATTAAAGTCCGGATGGCAGTGTTACAACATGCACCTGCAGGGTATTTGCTATCCGTGCCCCTTACAGAGCTACAAATCACCATTAAAGAAAGCTGCTTAAGCTTCCTCCGCGCTTCTAGAAAGACTTACTTGGGCTCCTTCACTTTGATATTTATACATCTTGTTATTGATAAGTGTGGGGCTGTTCAGAGCTCCCTTCCCCCTCCCGGACTGTCCCTGGGCACTTTTGCACCAGCCCCTCCCTGCCCCCACCCCGCGCACGGCTCCAGGCGGGTGTTCAGGCGGCCCGGCCCCACGACCGACACGCGTGGACGTGGGGTTATCCCCCTCTCCCTGCCATGTGCCGGCTCCGGGAAAAGTTTCGGTTTATTTTATTTATGTGGTTCCCCCCAGGCTCTGTCACCAAGGCGACCGGGGCAGCCCAGGCAGCATCGGCACGCGGGATGTCCCGGCGGATTTTCTCACAGTTGCGGGAGGCGCAGACATGGAAATGAGCTCATTGCGGGGGAGTGGCGGCCGCCCGGGCCGCCCCCGACCCGGTCCGGCCTGGCCCGGCCCGGCCCGCTGGTCCCGGCGCTCTCCTCTTGAAGGCGTTTGGGGGAAGTCGCGCAATTCCATCCCTGTCCGCGCAGAGCCCCGGAGCGGGCACAGTTAACCCTTGGCACGCCGCTGCCGGTCGGGAGAGCCCTATCGACCACCGCTCCCTACTGCGCCCCCTCTGCTCCCGCACTCCCACGGGCAGCATGCAGTGGGCTCGGTGCTCCCCCCGCCAGGGGATGTCAGCAGGGAAAAGTAAAGTTGTAAGACAAACAAACAAGCCGGGAAAGCTAGAAGAGGGAAAAAAAAAAAAAAAAATCAAGATTTTTCTACCCACTCGAGGCGAAAAAGCTCAAAGGTCAACAGGGATTCATCAACCACTTCCCACGGCTGCAGACCGGGCGATACAATTAGCTTGGACTTCTTTTCCGGGTAATTTTAGTGATCAGGTCTGTGTTTTGAGTATGGGTCCTCACAAACGAACAAAAATCGCACCCGTCGCAGGTGTGAGGCTGCGGTGGCCCGGTGTCTGGTGCCCCGCTGAGGGCCCGGCTGAGCGGGCGGGATGCCGGGGCCCCGGGCACCCCCGAGGCAGCACGGGGGACCCGCACCGCTGTGCCCTGGTGGCTTCTGCCGCGGACAGCTGGGGGAGCACACCGGGAGGGAGCAGAAAAGGGCTTCGCCGCGCTGGTGGCACAAGAGGATTCAGGTGGTTTGTCAAAAATCACCTAATTAAACCCCGCGCCTTAACGTAAGGGACGGTATCTCAAATTCGGTGTACCTGGCTCGTCTCTTGACAGCCCTGGCAGCGATGGGCTGCGCGGAGGGCTGGCACCCATGGCCCTGCCGCGTCCCCTCACGCCCGTGGCGGGGCTCTCTCGGCAGCAAAGCGCGCATTGTTGGGGCCGGGATGGGGCGGGGCCCAGCAGCGCTGCCAGCGCCCACCGCAAAAGTTTGCCAAGTCAACTCCTCTCCTGGAATTGTCCTCGGAGGGGCGGCGGCGAGGAGGGGAGCGGGACCCGCCGCCCCGACCGGCCCATCGCAGGCAGGGCGCCTCCAGCGCCAGGGAAAAACCCGCGCAGCTGCGGGACCGGGCCGGGAGAGCGGATGCGCACTGGGGTGCGCCCCCCTCCGCCAGAAGTCGCTCAACTTCTGCCTTGGAGCGCTGCCCCACCGCCGGGAAAGGCTCTCTGCTGCTGCCAGGGTGGAGGAGCAGGCTTTGGGTCAGTGGGGCCGGGCAGAGGGGGCCGAGGCAGGAGCACTCCAGGACAGAGGGTGGTACACATCGTGGGGCGCCGCCCGGGGGCCCGTCCCGCACCCCCCGGCTCTGGCAGGCCCTGACACCTCTCCTGCCACATAACGGCGAGCGCAACTTGCGGCCGCCACCAAACTGTTGCAAAACAAATCCCCCGTGCGTTCCCAGGGCTGGCGAGAATGTGGCGGAGCGCAGCGCCGAGAGCCCCAAGCGCCCCGGCTGCCCCCGTCGGCCCGACACCCCCCAGGCCGCAGCTGATGGGGGGCCCGGGGCGAGCGAGGGGCGAGCGCGCCTTGGGCCAAGCGCTAATTTGGTGTGTACGCTTAAGGCGGCCATCTGAGGGCTGGATAGCAACGAGGGGAAGGGGTGTATTCGCGACTGGAAGATTTAGGTTGTTGCTAGGATGTGAGAACAAAAAATCTTCAATAAGTCGAGGAGGGGGGAGGACGGGGCAGAGGGGGAGGAAGGGGGGTTACAAGGTTTGTCACAGGAAAAGTGCAGACATCTGCTGGAACTTCCATATCTAAGCTGTTCATTTACAGGAGCCAACTTCTGAAATCTCCACAATTAGATCTGCATTGTTCTTTCTCAACAACACTGCCTAGAAAGAAAAGGTCTTCTCTGTCGGGGCCAATCCAACGAAGCGTTTGACGTTATTAAATAATAAAGCGATTGTGATTTACATTGTTGTTCAGAAAAAGGGCCAATTATCCACTGTTATGTTGCCATAAAGATCATATTAACTCGAATTAGTAATCAAACAATATGCTAGCGTTAAAAGTATAGAGAGGACAACGCGACTGGTCTTGTTGCATCCTCACTTTTTCTTGTAAAACCAGAAGCATAAATACACTTGAAAGAGGCGCAGAAACTTCATCCTTAACGGGGAAAAAGCGAAAGAGGTACCAGCGTTTGTGATTAATGGTCCTCTGTGTTGACTGTTCTCAATTAATTCAAAGCCACCCAAATCTCATATTGATTTTTCTGTTTACAAATTAATTCTTCTTTCGAATATCACGCGAAATGTTCCACGGTTCTCCGAGAACCAGGACTATTTTTTTAATGTAAAGTCTCTTAGGATTCTGATTTTTGGGTGCTTTTTGTTTGTTTTTCATTTTGTTTTGAGTTTGGGATTTTTTTTTTCAGGGTAACATTTTCTAAAGGCGTCTGAGTTCCAAGCGAAGACGAACCTCACCACCACCAAAACGCAAACCCAGCCGCATCCCTGCACTCCAGCAAATTTCCTCTGCCATAATCAAATAATTATTTTTATTAAAGCAGTTATTAGGTTTATAACTCATTTGCCACTTAAATTTGTGCAACCAACCACGGCGATCTAAATAGGTTGGAGTTGCCCCTTGGGTCCGGGATGTAAGCGGTAAGAAGGAGGATTAATCATGGGTGTGTGCAGCAGGAGGACACAAAGGCTGTCCGGTGGCGCGGGGAGCAGCGGCGGGGCGCAGCCCCTTCCCGGGCGGGGCTGGGCTCCCCCCGGCCCCGGCAGGGACCGGCACCCCCGGCCAAACTCCTGCGTTTGTTTTTGAGCTGCCGCGGGGCCAAGGCTGGGGCTGGGGAGCTACAACTTGTTGGCAGTAAATAAGGCGCTGTCAGGTGATGATGCTCCGGCGCGGTTGAAACGTCCCGAACAAAGTGTAAACGAGACGTTTTTCATACAGGATTATCGATGCGATATGATACGATATGATATGATGATATGACACAGCAGCATCGATCTCTTGTCTCCTATGCAGACAAGGTCCATTCTTTGTGCGCGGGATGACGGGATCTGCCCCCTGGAAACGTGCTCCAAGCACCCAGCGGCACCTGACTGGTGGTTCTAATGTCATTTATAGCCAACGCGTTTTGTTATCGGCTGGGGGTGGGGGTTCCTCAGAGCTCAGGTAATAACCGGGTAGCTGTCACCTTCTCCCGTTTAGCACTACTCAGGCAAGAATGGCTTTGCCAAACTGTTCCAGGAGCTGATGCTATTTGTTACCACGATTAGGGGAAAAAAAAGGACATTCACAGTAACATGAGTTTCTATAAGCAAACGCCGAGCAATTTTCCTCAGCGCAATGCATCAGCAAGTATATCCAAAAGAGCTTAATCTACTTCTTGCAGGTTAGGTGCAAGAGAAATCAGCAAGGGCTGCTCCGGGATGCCATGAAAATCCCGGCTCATTGGCTTGGCCGCGATAGGACGAGGCACATCAAATCGAGGCGGAGAGGGACAGAATCAATCAGTCCTCTTGGCTGAGGAGTGAGCCCTCGCCCTGGAAATAATTTCGAATAAAACTTGTGTAACCAAGTGTAACCTAGCTTACTCTGAGCAGATCGTCGAGAGGGTAAAAAAAAAGTTAAAAAAATATTATGGAAATAAGCCAATAAAACAGTCTGGACTGAATTAATAAGAGTGTAAAGTTTGTATCCATGTATAAGGATAATATATTAAGCCAAAAAGGAGACAGGTTATCTCTAAACAGGATTAAAATGCGTTCGTGTATAGGATTAGACCATCTCATCCATTTAAAAACAGTGTATCTCCTCCTCCTCACAACACTTTATTATATATATTAAAAAAAAAAAAAAAAAAAGAGCAAAAAACTTTCCCAGTTAGAAGCACTTGGGAAATGCGTTTTATTAATCGACAGCCTTTTTTTTTCTTGCAATCAAATGCAACTGATGGCCCTGAATAAGCCGCCTTGTTAGGAAACGGGCCATTTTTTAAAACCTGTGATCAAAACAGACCTGTCTTCAGAGAGAGCACAGCAGATTTAAATGTTGGTCAAAAGGAGTCACAACTGTTCATTAAAAGCAAACCCTAACTAGTGCTAATGTATAGCCATTTTGTGAGCTCAGGACTGTAGAAAGAGGCGAAAAAAAGTCTGAGAGTGTGAGCTGATGCCGTGCTGGCTGGCAGTGTGTGGTCTATTGTAGGGAATGTGCTTTTTCCACTGAACAGAGAGCCCCCCTCTTTTATTCCCCAGCTCTACTGCACCTGCACTGGATCAGGGAGCTACTGCCATTCACCACATCAACAGAGAAGACATCTCTGACAGCACTCAATTCATTACATTTCTTCCTGCTTTTCAAACCAACGCACAAAAAAAAAAAAAAAAAAAAAAAAAAAAAAAAAAAAAAAAAAAAGTATTGCCAATCAGTGCCTGGGGTGCAGGGAAGAAATCTTACAATACTTTATATTCGCCGCTCATTTTGGTTTTCATTAGTCAGAAAACTCACTTCTCAGCCAGTTACAACTTTTTTTTTTTCTTTCTTTCTTTCTTTCTTTCTTTCTTTCTTTCTTTCTTTCTTTCTTTCTTTCTTTCTTTCTTTCTTTCTTTCTTTCTTTCTTTCTTTCTTTCTTTCTTTCTTTCTTTCTTTCTTTCTCTTTCTCTTTCTTTCTCTTTCTTTCTCTTTCTTTCTCTTTCTTTCTCTTTCCTTCCTTCCTTCTTGCCTTCTTTCCTTTTTCTTCTTTCCTTCCCTGCTTAGGGGGCCGCTGGAAGCGGGATCTGGGGCCGGTGCCACTCCCCTGCCACGGCCGGGGCAGTTCCACGCCGGGGCTCCGCAGCCCCAGGAGCGGAGATGGGAGATAGTTTATTCATCATTCATGGGAGCAGAGCAGCTCTCCGGAGACGGGGAGAAAGAAACGGCCGAAGAGCCCGAAGTGTCCTGCAGCAGCTGCGGGGGGAGCGGGGTGCGGGGCTGTTAGCGGGGGTGCCGGGCCAGGGCCGGCGGGGCCGGCGGCCACTGCGGGGAGGGGACGCGCCGGCCCCCCTAACCCATGGAGAAAGTTCTTATCGGCCAAACTTCTCGAAAGGGGCTCCGGGGAATTTGGGGGTAGCTTGGTTTCTTGAAGAACCGTTTTTCTGAAGCATTTGCAAGCGAAAGAAACCGAGCCGAGGGGTTTAGATTCAGGTATTTGATCTCACCGGACCCAGACATCTAATTAGAGTGGCCTCAGCGATTGAAATGGTGTTAATTCCCATTGTTCCCCGCTCAGATCCCTTGGCCCTCCACCGCTGGGATGCTCTCCTTTTCAAAATTCTAAATAAAAATATTTCTATTTGAAACAACCAACCAACCAACCAACCAATTTCTGCATTTCCCCTTTTTCTGGCCCATTTTCCTCCATCACAAGCAAAAGCAAAAGCAAACTCCTGGGTATTTTTTTTCGCAGATGCTGGCAAAGAATAACACCCCCTCTGTGGGATCTTAACAGAAATAAATCACAAGGAGCTCTTGCCTACCTGAAAAGTAGGAGGAAATCCGCCTGTCTGGTTTCGGGTGTAAAGTGTGTATCGATAAGGAAGACACAGCCGACTCAGAAACGGGACCCAATTAATCTATGGGTTTCTTTACATCACCCCCTGTTAGGATGTGTGCTTTGGAAATATTGATTCATTGCGACAGGAAAGTCGCAGCTACTGTGTGTGCATAACACGGGGAGGACACGGAGCGAGAACCCGCAGCAACGCAAAGCCCACTCACGGGAGAGCCAGATTGCTTTTTAAGCTAAAACTAATAATTTCATAACTGATTCACATTCAATCTGGCGCCAATGACGTCACGGGGTATTAGCATACGAGGAGGGATGAAGCCAGTGTGGCTGGAGTTGATAAGGTGCCTCCTGAGGAATTCGCTGCTTGTTTTAATACATTAATTATTTCTCTGTCTTCCTCAACTTCTGCAATTTGTAAGAGCTTAAAGGAACCATCATTCCCAGCGATGCCAGAAAAAACACGTTGGAGAGCTTCTCCCGTGGCACTGGAGCCCGGCAGGCGGGGGCAGCGCGGGGACGAGCCCCAGCCCCGCTGCCGGAGCCCGGCCCGGCCGCCCTGCAGAGCGCTGCGAGACTTGGCTCGAATTGAGCCGGCTCCGGCCCTGGGCGTCCCTGCTCGCCCGAGTAAGGTCGGCTCGCCGGTTCCGGCCGCCCCAGCGCTGGGAGCTTCCCGCAGGATGGGAGGCGGGTTTGCAGGATCAAGCTCTCAGCCTGCAACGCGTGTGAGTTGTGAGTGTGCATGAGTGAGTGTGAGCTAGTGTGCCAAGACACCCCTGCGGAGCCTTCCCGCGGGAAAGCCTCTGCAGAGGCCCGTGTCTTTCCAGCACCTGGTGGGATTCCCCCCTCTACCTCTCCCCATCCCCATCCCCTGCCATTAATCACGATTTTCTGGGGAAAAAAAATGGAAAAAAAAAAAAAAAGCGCCCACATTACGTCATCAGCCCTAACTGCTGCGGAGATGATGGGGTCACCGAGAACCCGGGGCGGGGGAGCCCGCGGGGGGCCGGGCCTCCCTTCCCGTTCCCTGGGGCAGCGGCCGCCTGTGCGGGAGCGGGGGCACATCCCGGCCCGGGGCCGGAGCAGTGCTGTGCCCGCCGCTGGGCTCGGGACAGGGGGACGCGCTGTGGGGAGACGACAGGACACAGCCCAGCTCCGTGCCCCGGGGCTGACCGCTCTCCCCCGGCGTCCCACTGCCCCTAGAGCTTGTAGGAACCGGCGGCATCGCCGCTTTGGCCCCATTGAGCTCGGCCGGGCCCCGCGGAAGCGGCCTGGTAATTCCCCGTCCCGCAGGGTGCCCCTCGGGGACCCTCCCGAGCTGCGGGCCACCTCGCTCCTCTGAAGAAGGCAACTGCCTTGGAATAACCACTCGGTGACTTGAGTCTGAAACACATTTGGAGGGGAGGAGGGAGGGAGAGGGGCTTTTATCGGGAGGTCAGGGGAACCGGTAGAGACGGGCGCAAAACACAAACAAAACACAGAAAAATCCTAAAAGAATTAAATATAAAATGGACAAATTAAAAAACAAACAAACAAACAAAAACCTCAAAACATAAAGCCACTCTGTACAAGCTCTCGCCCACATGGCAGAGGTCCTGCGAGGCAGCACGCTGCGCCAGCGGATGAGCCAGAGACAAACTCCTGCAGAAACTTCTCCGGCCCGGCCCTGCTCCGTTCCTCGGGGGCGCTTGCAGCGAGGACCCCCCGCCCACGGGCTTCCCCCCGCTCCTGCTGACAGGGCTGCAGCGGCCCAGGCGTCTCCTGCGGGACAGCCGGGCCCGAGCCCGCACCACGCAGCACGGGAAGGGCCGTCCGCGCTCTCCTCCAACATTGCTAAATTGTAATGGAAAATTGCAGCCTGTTTCGGCGCGCCCCCTCCCCCTGTACGCACAGGCGCACACGGATACAAAAACACGCACACACAGTCACACACAGGCACACACAGGCACACACAGGCGCACACTGGCACACACAGGCACACACAGGCGCACACTGGCACTCTCACACACGGCTCAGCCAGAGCAAACCCTCTGCGAACTCCAAAGCAGAGCTCCAAAACCATCCTGCGAGCTTCGGGGTTTCGCTTTGTTCCTCCTCGCCGCTCCGCCCGCCCGCACCTGCCGGCGCAGAGGCTCCGCCGAGCCCGGAGCGGCGCGGCCCCGGGGCGGTCGCGGTGCCCGGGCAGGGCTGGCCGGGTCCCGGCGCGGGGCCGGCCCGCAGGACGGAGCTCGCCCTCCCGCTCTGGCACAGCCGAACGCGCAGCTCCGGGAAATTCCACCCCGGGCTCCTTTCCTTTCCAATTCGCAAGTGAACCAGCCCCCACACTCACTGTAGCGCTGTACGTCCTCGCCAAGTGAATTGATTCCTCAAAAGCAAAATAGTACCAAACTCTCGCAATTCCCCGTGCCATCGTCAGAAAAACTGGTTTTAATTACCAAAACTAAAATAGCGGCGTTGCTAACTAGCAGGCGATCAAACCGCAATCAAACTTAAATCTCTGAGCAGTTAGCTATAAACTGTCAGCAATTGAAAAGTAAACCTGGTGCACACAAAGGCTCTGTTTAATTTTCTTGTTGTAATGGCTCTAAATGAGGACCCCATCACTATGCAGTTAAGCGGTGTTGCTTGTCCCCCTGAGGCGCTGATCAGTTCTTTTTAATGTGAGAAAACTGGCAGCTCGAAGCCCGTCAATGGAGCTCCCACAACAAAAGTCCTGAAAAGCTGAATGAATTGGGTTTGTAATTACTGCTTCCCTCTCCCCCCTTGCAGCTTATCTCTTATTCATTCAACATACATTATTGTCACCTAATCGCACACTCCCAACGTTATTTTGGGGTTTTTGCTTTTTTTTTTTTTTTTTTTTTTTTTTTTTTTTTGGTGTCTACTACTACGGACATGTTTGTTGTAGAAATTAAACAAAATAATCCTCCCTTCTCTCTCCCCTCCTCACCAAGAAAATTGTTGAAACGACAGTGTCAGGCGAGGCTGACTGGCGTTAAAAAAAAGCAAAGACGAAGCTCTTCTGCGATCAGAATGTCAGCATTTTGCATATATCCTCGGAAATCTCACAACCACCGAAGCAGGTTTTACATTTTAGTATTTGAGTTAGATCAGGATTTAAATGACTGAAGTGTATCTAATCACACCTATCAGTAATGGGCCTCTTTCTTTCAGTGGGACTTACATTATATACTACTTAAATTGCTGGGCTATCTACCTCCTATTCGGAGGCAGATATACAGCCCTGCTGCCCGTTGGGGACGAGCAGGAATTAATATCGAGAGAAAACACTCTGCTGTGAGGATCATCGACACCCCTGATGCCCCACCCGGCACCAGTGGGCATCTCAAGGAATCAAAACGTGGTTTCGGCCAAGAAATGTCTGTCGGCAAGAAAGAGCCACGGGCTGGAGCCGGGGCTGCGAGGCAGAGCCTCTCCCCAGATCCCCCACCGCAAGAAGCTGTCGGTTGCAGAAATAAGTACAGCTATTACAACCAAATCTACTAACAGTCTAAATAATTAATTGAACCATTGCTCTTTGACCCTTGGAAAGTCCAGTAGGGACCCGTTTGTAGTAATAATACCCCCGAATGAGCCCTTGTCAAATATTCATTTAGTGGTTAATGTGAGCGATTTCCCCCTGGGACAGTCTGTAATACCAGCTTCCCAGCTTTGGCAAGAAACCCTGCTAATCTACCTCTCCAGTTCCGCAAAATATTTTAACACCCCAGTACTTAAAAAGCCGTAAAAAAATCACAGGGGAAACTATAATCTTATCCTTGGGTTCACTTCGACTCTGTAGAAGGTTAGGGAAACATTACACTGGCCCTCTTGGGCCGAGCATCACTCTGGCTATAAAATACACAACAATTCACGAGAGGGAAACCACGGAGAGCCCCGAAGGTCTTCAATAACCAAAATAAAAACATACCCACGAGCTCTGCTACACATTTCAGCTGCCATAAACGAAAGCCCAGGATAATGGCTTAGGTGTAAATGGCGTTATTGAATGTGTTGAATTTAAAATGAGCAGTGGACAATGGCGCTCCTCCAAGTAGCACTTTAAAAATAAAACTGTTCAGCTGTACATGTAAAATGCTTTGGGTTATCCTCCCTAAACGGATAAATGGATGGATGGATGGATGGATGGATGGATGGATGGATGTAAGGAATCTGTCCAAGGGATATCAGGTTTCATCCACATATATTCCAAATCGTACTCTGAAATCTAAGCTTAAACAAATTGCCCTTATAAAAAGTTGCTGAATTCACTAAGCCTGAATATGTGGCTTAGTGCCTTTTGTTTAGGGGTATTAGCTCGCCTTCTCTATGCGAATTGTAAAAGGACCAACATTTCCAAATACCCCCCTCGAATATTTTAGTTAGCACTTCAAAAAGGGGCCAGGTTTTATTGCTGTTAATTGGCTAAGATTCGCTTTTAAAAATGGAATCGTGATATCGATTGGGCTTTTATTCCTGGTTCTCTTTTCTCAGCGAGGCAAGCGGGAGCGGGGATGTGGGCTCGTTACCACGTGAATAATCCCCAAATGCATTGCAAACGCTCACAGCTCTGAAAAAGAATGTTTTACTCGTTGCTTTAGCGTAAAAGACACAGAAAAGGTTGAGAATCTGCAAAAATTGTTGTCCGGCCCAAGCACCGCGATGGTGCAGAAATAAAAGGGACAAAGGGAGCTAAACTATAAAACCAGTCAGGGAGCAAATCTCTACGTCTCCTAGTCTGGCAATGTTACTTTTCATCTGGACACCAGGCTTCAAGTATGGAGGCCAGAACTGAGCCTAGGAAATAGCAATACCAAATAAAAGCCACAACCAGCCAGGTAATTTAGAGTGTGTGTGTGTGTGTGTGTGTGTGTGTGTGTGTGTCATCGCGTGTGTGCATTTTACCCAGCCTTCTTCCCCCCCCCCCCCCCACTCTAAAGCGAAATCCAGTGGCTGACAAGAAATACTGGAGCGAAAAGCTCAGCAACGCTTGCCCCGTGCGGGAGTGCCCAATTTGTGCCTTCCTAAGCCAAACATCACATGCCTTCCTTGCCACCTACCACATGCCATTATCAGAGCACACGACCACTTTGCAATCACAGTATTTCAAATCCCCAAATTCGTACCTTTTTCTTTATTATTATTATTATTATTATTATTATTATTATTATTATTATTATTATTATTTACATCTCCCTCTCGCGCGCTTCCCCTAAGGAAGCCGCGTTAGCAGCACCAAATACCCGCTGGGGCTGCCGCAGGGACTGCCCAGCTGTGCTGCCCATCGCCCCCTGCCCTGCCCGGGCCGCGGGGCCTGGCGCCGGCCAGCGCCGCCAGCGCGCAGCAGCGCGGAGCGGCGCGGAGCCCCGTCCTCGGCAACTGCGGGTACGACTGTACAAAGTAAAACTCTACCTGGCACGGACGGTGGATCTCTCCTTCTACATGGCGGGCGCCACCACTTCTCTTTGGGGCTGCGACCGGCTGCAGAGAGTGTCCGAAACGGGGCTACACCGCGCTGGCAATTTAAGAAATAGGATTCAAGAAAGAGCTGAGATAAAACGTGAAAGTCTCTGGCATTCGACTGTTTTTGTTTGTTTGTTCGGTTTTTGTTGCTTCTTACCTCTGCCCGGCCAACCCTTCACCCGCCCCCACCTCTCACCTCCTCCTGCGCGGCCCAGGAGCCAGGAGAGGAAAGTTTGGGAAGAGGCGGACAAAGGGAACGGGGAGGGCTGAGCCCGGCCAGGCCGGGCGCGCTCGGGTTCCCGGCCGCGGGGAGCCGGCTCCCCTCCTGCCTGCCCAGAGGAAGGAGGCACGGTTGGGAAAGGGAAAAGAGAGAAGTGCATTATCCGCCTGTTAAAGCCGGGAGGCCGCGGCAGTGCCCGCGGCCCGCCCGCCGCTGCCGCCGGCCCCGCCAGCCCCAGCTCGACCCCTCCGGGGGCAACAAGTGGCCAAAGGCAGCGGCGACAGAACCCCCGGACCCCGGCGCACCCCGCGTCCTCGGGAGGGAAGGGAGGGAACTGGGAAGCAGCCTCTCACTCCGCGTTCCCGTCCCCCCCGAAGGAGGCTCAGGCAGTTATTTCATTAAAGCTATCGTACTTTCTCTCTCTATATACATACCTATAAAAATATTCATACGTTATATATATATATTGCTATATATTACTGCATTATTTATCGTATTCGGTTGGCTATGATGATACCTTCTACTGCATGAATTATTTAAAAAACATCTTGCGTTACAAAAATAAATCCAAGACTCAAGCGGAACTTCAGTGTCCATATGTCAAAAATTTATTTATCTCAAACTGTGCATAATGGAGTAAAAACTTAACTTGAATATGTACCTGTTATAAGGATGGTATTAGTTCAAATATATACATGGACTGTCGGCAGACTGATTTCAAATAATACAGAGCCGAATCTTTAAAATACAACTACGGAAAATGAGGAGGAAAAAAAAAAAAGAACTTAAAATATCATCACAATAAATTTACAGAAATATTACAAACCATAAGAAAATATTTCAAACACAGTAATTTCAGGTTGGTAATTTTCCTTTTTTTTTTTTTTTTTTTTTTTCCTTTTCTTTGAACAGGATGAAGTCTGGAAACAAAAAGTTATTATAAATTAACAAACGGTGTGTGAACCTGCATGGCAATTTTTGCTTTTTAACAAGAAGTAAAAAAAAAAAAAAAAAAAAAAAAAAAAAAAATTAAAAAAAATTTAGTACAATCTAAACGTTTGCCCTTATCCAGCAAACCAAGCCCATGGTTCGCAAGTACTCATCCTACCTTTTTTTTATCTTTTGTACAATTTCTAAAACAATTTAAATGTCCAAATGCTGTAAAATAATTTCATCTCCTCTCGCAGCTGCTATAAATTCAGCTGCCACAACCACAATGGTCCAAGAAGACTCTATTTTTTAAAAATAATTGGCAAATTCGCGAGCTTGTTTTTTTTCTTCTCTCTATATTACCAATGGACATTCTGATTGCCATGTGTCTTTTGATAAATACTGTACAAAAGTTGCCTGCAAATATTAAAACATCTTCCTCTTCGCTCTTTGAGTCTAGCTCTAAATATTATTGGTAAAGACTTTTGCAAACTTTCTGCAAAGTTCCTACCGTTTTAACTAGAACTTTTTAAAAGTTTTGTGTAGTTGCTTCCCCTCCGAGATCTATACAAGTTCCTTGTCGGTTTAATTTCTGACACCCCCCCCACCAAACCCCACCCCCACCCCCCTTCCGGAGTTTTCTCTGTACAAAAATAGTCCAAAAAAAAAAAAAAAGTCCAGAATTTCTAATAAAAGTTTTTTTGTTGTTTGTTTTGTTTAGTTTTCTTTTCCCTCCCCTCCCACCCCCCCGGCCCCTTTGTCTTACATATGTGATAGAGGGAGTGTGCCATTAATGGCTGTGCCAGGAACAGGTGCACTCTGGTAGTGTTGGGACATATGAAGTCTGCTTGGGGCAGCTGGTTCTGGTACTTCAGCACCTGGTAGATACATGCTGATCATGTCCCGAAGGTCCCCAGCTTGGCAAGGAGCCCTTGAATGAGACGAGGAAGTGACTACGGGGGGACTGGAGCTGGATTCCGTCTTGACCACCGAGCCCATGGAGCCCAGGGCCATGCCCGGGGTCCCTTGCTGGGAGTAGGACATGCTGTAGGTAGGCGATCCGTTCATGTAAGTCTGCGAGCTGGTCATGGAGTTGTACTGCAGGGCGCTCACGTCGTAGCGGTGCATGGGCTGCATCTGCGCCGCGTTGTGCGCGTTCAAGCCCGGGTGCTGCGGGTAGCCGAGCTGCTCTTGCATCATCCCATAGCCTCCGTTGGTCCAGCCGTTCATGTGCGCGTAACTGTCCATCCTCTGGTTCACCCCAGCTCCCAAGGTGGCCCCAACCCCTACCCCAGTCGTCATGGTATTGGTGCCCGGTGCCAGTAAGCCCCCCGGCAACGTGTACTTATCCTTCTTCATGAGGGTCTTGGTTTTCCTCCGGGGTCGGTATTTATAATCCGGGTGCTCCTTCATGTGCAGAGCTCTGAGCCGCTTGGCTTCGTCAATGAAGGGTCTCTTTTCCGCCTCGGATAAAAGTTTCCACTCCGCCCCGAGCCGCTTGCTGATCTCGGAGTTGTGCATCTTCGGGTTCTCCTGGGCCATTTTCCGCCGCTGCCCGCGGGACCACACCATGAACGCGTTCATCGGGCGCTTGACCCGGTCCGGGCTGTTCTTCTGGTTGTTGGCGGCCGAGTTAGAGTTGCCTGTGCCTCCCCCCGAAGTTTGCTGAGGGGCGGGAGGTTTCAGCTCGGTTTCCATCATGTTGTACATTCAAACTACTTTTGCTGGAACCAGCCTTGAGCAGAGAAACGAGGAGCAGCCGCAGCGGAGTCCCAAGCCGGACTTTTTTTTTTTTTTCCTAGGGAGGGGTAGGAAATGGGGGAGGGGGACTCCCCAAAACCACACTTGGATCAAGATCAGGATCTTCTTCTTCGCTGATGGATTAATAATGCTAATAACTGCTATTATTACCGCCGGAGTCTTGATTTTAAAAAACTTCTTCCTCCTTTTTGCCTTTTCTCTGCCTGCCGCTCTCTCTCTCTCTCTCGCTCGCTCTCTCTCTCTCTCCACCTCGGTCTTAAAGAGCCAGCAAACTACTTTACCCCCTTTTGCAAACACACACACTCTCTCTCTCTGCCTTGACAACTCCTGATACTTTTTTGAACAAGTTAATAGACAACCATCCATGTGATGGGGGCTTGTCAGGCAATAAATGCGTTCGCTCCGGCCAATCAGCGCGCGGCGGCTCCGCCACTGAGGACAAGTCTCTTCCCCTGGTTTTGCATGAAACGGGGCGGGGGCTGGGCGCGCCGGGACGGCTCGGCGGGGAGGCGGGCCCGGGGGCGGCCCGGGCGGCCACTGGGAGCCTTTGTATCTCCCCTTCCAGCAACAGGTCACACACGCCTTTTGGAGGAAGTGGGTAAACAGCATTGTTGCTACGTGGTGGTTTTTTTTTTTTTTTCTTCTTTCTTTTCTTTTCTTTTCTTTTTTTTTTTTTTTTTTTTTTCCCTTTAAGTTGGTGTTGGCTTGGGGCTAGGAGAAGCCATGGGGGGAGCGGAGCGGGAACGGCTTCCCCCACGCCTGTGCCGGTGCCCCTCGGGACAGAGGGGCTGCGCGGGGCCCTGCGTGTGCCTCGCTCGCCCCGTCCAGGCCGTGCAGTCCCCGTGAAGCGGAGCCCCCAGCCGGGCGCTGCTGCTGCCGCCGCCGGGAGCGGAGCTCGCAGCGCACCGCCGGGCAGAGGCTGTGCCCATCTCCCGGCCATCCCCCGGGCCCTGCTCCGCGCGGCCTCGCCACAGCGCGTCGAGCCCTTCCCCCCGGCCTCCGGCCTCGGAGGTGGGGGATGTCCAGTGCAAACACGGGTTTCCCACATGCCGTCCCCGCCGAACACAAAGCGGGGCCGAGACGCCTCTGCAGATGCTGGGGAGGGGTCGGGGCCGCGCTCCGTCCGCCGCTGGGCCCGGCGGCACCGTCACCCCGCGCCCATCGCGGGGCGCGGGCGGCGCCGGCTGGGCGCAGCGCGGGGCTGGGGGCACGGCCGGGCGCTACAAATACGTAGTTTTGTTTCCCTTGTTGTCACGACACGGGCTGCACAAAGCCCCGGCTAAGTTTACTTCCACTCTCTTGTTGGGATCTTTGTTGCTAAACCGCACTTGACGACAAAGGAAGGAGGGGAGAAAGGACGCGGAGCGGGAGCGGGGGGGAGCCGCTCGCCGCCCTGGCCGCGTTCCCCCGCGCCGCTCCGCGCCTCCCCTGCCTCGGCGGGGTTGCTCCGCCTTTCGGTGCGATGGCGCTCCCGGCGTGCAGCCGGAGGGGGTGCGGGGGAGCCGCGGGGGCCGGAGCGGGGCCGGGGCGCGGGGCGGGGGCCGGGGCAGCGCGGGGCGCCCCGACGGCCTCAGCCGCGGCGCTGCGGCGCCCCCTGCCGGCCCGGCCGCGCCCCGGGCGGGAAGCGCCGCCGGGAGCCGCGCGAGGACCGGGGGGAAGGGAGCGGGAAATGACACCCCGGCGGAATAATAATAATAATAATAATTATAATAATAATAACAATAACAGCAAATAATAATAATAAAAACCCGCCGGCGAACAGGGACGCATCTCTCTCTTTTTAAAAAAATGTACGTAGATTATACAAATAGATCCTATCGGGTCCAATGCGTTTAATTCGAAGATGTATATATAACCCCTAGATAAGTGATAGGTTAAACCGTCGAAAAATAGGTGCAAATTATGAGATGTGAGATATAACCGGATTCTGATTGTCCAGACACTTCTGAATGCACGGCGGCTGTTAACTGTCTTATTGTTCTCCCTTTGGTCTCCAGTTGATAAAGTTATTAAAAAATATTTTTAGGGATAATTATTTTGATTTTTTTTTTTTTTTTAAGGGGGTAGGTGGGCGGTGTAGGTGCTTGCTCATTGTGCTAAACCGATAAGCGAGGGCTGGCGGTGCACAGGCAAGGGCTTATTTTTGCTCTGGCTGTAGCTGCGGGAGGTGCGTGGGGTGCACGGCCCAGAGCTCCACGCAGGACCAGGCATCGCGGTCACTGAGAGCCTTTCGGGGCCTGGTCCTTTCCTAATTGCATTTATCATACGAATAAAGGATGGGAAATGCCTAACAACTGTGCTATCGAGAGTATTTACGGCTCTATTTTAATTAACATTTTAATTATCGGTGCAATAAACTGGCATATATACATAATAGTGCAATACAGGAAATAAGGTGAGGGCGATGGCTCTTTTGGGGCATTTTGTGCCTTTCCTCTGGGTATGGAGGTTTGCTTGCTTGGGAATACACACACGGGTGGGCGGAAGCAGAGGCAGACCGGGAAGCTGGCTACAAAATTAAAAAAAAAAAAAAAAAAACCAGAAAAGATGAAATGGTCCCTGATTTTCTATATTAATGACAATAACACCACTGCTCTCTAAGAATACAGCCAGGGAAGGGAGGCCTGCAGAGGGACGGTTTAATCTGAGTGGATTTAAAAAATCGTTGCCTTTGGTATAATTTATGGAAATGAAAAGTGCTTACATTAAACAAATAGTCTACACATGTTCTCAGTGATGGGCTCTGCGGCACACGCACTCTTATTTCCAGGTTATGAGTCTCTTAAAAAGAAAATGAATGTTAACTACTTGGATTTTATGTATTTATTGTTCTAATGCTCACCGATTTTTCTAAAAGCCCTACGGATACAACCTATCGTGTTAACTGTATCGGAAAGAATATACACATTTTCATATTATTTTTTTTCCCTGAACCCACTAGTAACCAATCTAAAGCAAACTATTAAGCAGACTTGTGGAGATGGGAGATTGCAGCTCCATTTTTTGTCCTTAGCTGCAAATAGAGGTTTAACTTGCAGTAATTAGGTGAGAACTAGCCAAGCATCTTACTATTATGATGCTTGTTAAAAACGCTTCTTTTCTGCATCTGCATTTGAGTGTGTTCCCCTCCACTCTTAATCTTCTTATGGAAATGAAGGCGAACGGCAGGGAACCTGCAGAGACTTAGAGAATGTCCTTGTTAACTGGAATTTCTCAGCATTGCTAATTAGCAGAGTTTGACGACCACCAGTATTGGGGAAAGCTCTGTTTAGCCACTCACAAACCCTTCCGAGGAAGAGCAGACTAATTTTATTTTGTAATTAAAATCTGAAAAGGCCCCTATTTGACAGTTAGGGCTATGAGAGTTTTATCTCCCCGTGAAATAATTACTGCCTTGATAACTCAATTTTCTGCAAAATGTCAACTGTGAGCTCCAAAAGTTTTAATTTCATTACGTTAAAAAAAAAAAAAAATAGAGAAAGACGAAAATGTACAGATAAACTTCCTCTTGCCCCTCTTATGCTGTAGCAGCCCAGCCCTCAAGTTAGGGAAGTTTTAATGAACTAACTATACCCCAGTCTCTGGGGAATTTCACTCATCACATGGTGGGTTTGCAGTAGTATCCCGAGGAAGACTTGGGGAGATATAGTCTGAAATGGCCTGGAATAAAGGACCACATTCGGAGTGGGTACGGGCCCAGGACAGGGGCAGGGGCCGGGGGAGCCCCGCTGCCCGAGCCGCCTTCCCCAGCCCGGCAGGGTCCCGAGCTGGAGCAAGTGCAGGATGTCCTGAGCCAAAGAAGGATCTCACACGGAGAGCCGGGGAGACCCTCCGGGCGCTCAAAGGGCTCCCGGGAACTTGGGAAGTTTGGCGGGGCCGAGCTGGGGTGAGGCTGGGGCCGCTCTGCCTGCGAGGCCCGAAGGCGGCTGTTCGGGGATCCTGGGGGGAGCCGGGGCGCCGCGGCAAGTGTAATCCACTCTGCTTGCGTTTGGGATGTTTTTTATTATTATTTAAAACGGTTTAATCTCCTTTTTGTCCCTCCCTGTCCAGCAAGTAGCCCGATTGTCGCTCTCAGAAGTGGCATTACACGTACAAACCAAGGAGGGGGCGAGCCGCGGCCGGTCCCGCCAGAGCCCATTTCGCCCAATTTCATTCAAGGGCTCTAAGGACCCTTGAAAGCCGGGGAATACCGAGGGAGCCCCGCGCTGCTCCCGGCCTCTCCTTTCATCCCTGTTCTCCCGAATGGAAGCGCGGGGCGAGCACACGTGCGGCCGGGCGGGCAGAGCGCGGCCCGGGCCCGAGCGGGTCTCGGGGCCCGGGGGCAGCGGGGGCTGCGGGGATCCCCCCGGGCCGCCCGCGCCGGGGGTCCCGCTGTGCCCCCGGAGCGGCCCCACGGCCACCTCCCCTCCCGGCGACCACCGCACGGCAGAAATAAATAGCCGAGAGGTTAAAAAAAAAAAAAAAAAAAAAAAAAAAAAAAAAAAAAAAAAGAGGGGGAGAAACAAAAAATAAAAAGAAGCTGCTCCGCTTTTGTCCAGTGCTGTAAGAAGGGAAATTTAAAGAAAAATTAAAACTCGGATCCTGGAGGGAGTTTAACGTACACAATAAGCAGCAGAAAAGCCGAATCGCTCACACCACCTCTCGAAGTCGCTTTCAAAAGGCTTCTCAATAAAAGGAGAAGCCGATTGTCCAAACAGGCTTCCATGACTCTTCAGAAATAGCCAACATCTTCCTCAAGCGATTTTTGCTCTGCATCTAAAATCACATTCCCGGGATTGCTTTCCCAAAGGAAAGTATAAGTGAAGCCCGTACTTTTTCTTATGTGATCTTTAAAATAAATCAGAAAATCAAGATCAGTGGCGAGGATAAACTTAGGAATTACTGTACAACGTAACGGGGTGAAATTACAGTTGAATGTTGGCTCTTTAGCAGGAAGGCAACCCCCTCGAGCGGGATCCTTTTTGGCAGTCTATTTAAAGTTATCTTTCCTTCCTAGTTTTATAAGAACAAATGAGTTTTCTTTTCCCATTGTAGTGGAATGAACTCATGTATATTAAACAAAAAACCCCTCCTGAAGAACGCTAACTGCTTTGCTTAAACCCACAAAAGCACAAAAATCCAGAATTGAAGGTTTCCAATTCCTGAATAAGTCCCCTTAACTCTCTCAGGCTCGCAGGAGAGAGACTGGGGACATTCTCTGAAAGTCTTAATGCCTGGAAGGGGCTATCTCAAATGTATTCTCTTTTCCTAAGGTTGAGGCTTCTATTTTATTTCCCTCTTTCCCCTTCACCATCTTTGTGTTGACTTAAGAAAATAATGGTCAAAAAAAGTGTCTGTTTCATGGGATCACACGTGTCGCCCAAATCAAATGAAGTCCTCTTTGGCCCCAGCACAGTTTTGATGGAATTATTCCAGCTCTTCCATTGAATTCACACCGTTTCCCAAAGAAGCTGTGGCAGTTTCAATGGGAACGCCTGAGGCACAGCCTGGGGTGCTTCAAGGTTGCTTCTCTCAGCGCACCTCAAACCCTGGCATCCCGAGGCATGGTTTGAAAAGTACATTAAAAAAAAAAAAAAAAAAAAAAAAAAAAAAAAAAAAAAAAAAAAAAAAAAAAAAAAAGCCATTTCCAATGATTCTCAGATCACTGACAAGATCGCCCATAATGGAGCCAAGACGGTGACTTTTATCTCGCTATTCCTCATAGTCCTTAATTTGGAGCTCATTGACAGGACAGCCAGTAATGACACTTTCAGAACTGTTATGGTCTGGAGTGACAATCTCTCCATCTCGCCCATGGTTTATTGACACCATGGGCTCATTGTGTCAACTTAGGCTTGTGATTTCAGAATTCTCCAGCGACGGGCTCGTTGGGAGGATTTTAATTCAAATTATAGACTAGCTGTCTATACAGTGAATTCATATTTAGACGGCGCTTAATCGGAGCAGAGAGATGGTGCTATAAATAATAACAACAACACTTCCCATGTGTCTATCCACTGTCCTCCATGCGAAGATCTCAAAGAGCCTTTGCCGGAGGAGGCCCGGGCGCAGCGGAGCGAGGCGAGGGGGCCTCGGGCTCCTCCAGGGCAGCAGAAGGGAGCCCGAGGGACTCCTCGCCATCCTCAGGCGGCTGCGGCCCCGCAGGTGTGTGCGACAGGCGGGGCAGGAGAAGCGCTTTAGGCACACAACGATCTGCAGCACTGCGTGGGCTTGGGGTGTGGGGTGCTGTCGGCGGGGTGTCACAGTCCTTTTTCCATGGAAATCACTGGACAGCGGGGCTTCTCCGAACACCCCGCCTGTCCCCGTGGGAGCCTTCCCGGCGGGAGCGGATGAATGTGAGGAGAAAGGCCCAGGGGGTGCCCAAGGGCTGGGACAGAAGGGGCGATGCTGCGGGTGCTCTGGGCAGCAGGTGCCAGTGACAGGCTGAGGGGGAAGCAAGAAAAGGTGAAGTGCGAAATTGGCCTTAGAGGCTGTTTTTCTGGTTTGTTTCTTCAAGTCTCCCCTTCCACCGCTCAACAGAGAGATGTAGGAAATGCCGGCATCCAGAAACAGCTCCTTCCAAAAGACATAAATAAACTAAAAGTGCACTTTTCTTCCAAGTGGAGATAAACGAGACCGAACACAGAGCTAACCCCCCCTTGCTGCCAGCTGAGCACAGAGCTGACCCCCCCTTGCTGCCAGCTGTCTGCCAAGCCTGGGACCCGATCCCAGATTTACAGCATTTGCTCCCTTGAGTAACGTCCGCAGAGTAAAACCCAGCAACTGAGTTACGAACCGAGCCCAGGAAAATCGCATTTTGGTTAAACTGATCACTCGGGACCCTTGATTTTATGTGCCAACTTCTGCCCTAGGGAGGGGGGAGTTTACAACCCCTTTACAGCCCCCTCACAACTGCTGTTTCTAAGAGGAGCACTAACAACCCTTCTCCTGGAACCGGGTTAATCATTCACCTTTCGGCAGGAGTCACTAAATTTTTGTAAAGTGCCTCCTGACGTTAAACCGTGTGTACAAGCGCTCTGTATTTTTTCCGTTTCCTGTGGTAATTGACATATAATACCTCTGTTTATAACTGGCTTGACAGATCTATACAGATGTATATTTTTGCTTAATTTCAGAGTTATATATACCGAACGCATGCTAACTAAAGAAACAGTAAAGGAAATCTGGGAATTCCGTTGTGCAGGAAATCTGTGCAGGGCTGTTGCTATTATTTATAGAAAATGCCATGTCTTTATTTTGGGCGCTCTTACTACAGAATTGCCTTATTAGGGAGTCTCGAGCGGAGACCAAACTGGAAGAATGGCGAAAGTATGCTCAGCGTGACAAACAATAATATTTCATAAAAACCTAGCACAATATGATTTCTAAAGTGAAAAGTTTATTGTGAGACCAACAGCCATGGGGTTCATTTAATAGAAAAACTGCGGCGTTATGACTTTCATCCAGGCTGTCAACAGGAGATACAAAATAACCCCAATTTAACATAAATTATTTGGTTGCCATTAGTCCTTCTCTTTGCACGCAAGATGCATTAACTGTGCTGGGTATTACCGCATCTAGCAAATACCACCGTTAAATGCACTACACTGAGCTACATGCATGCTAGAAAATAAGTAGAGAATTCATCTAAAAAGTTGGTGGCAATGCAGCACGTCACATATTTTGGCTAATCGTTTTATATCACCAGGTTTCTTTTAAATCTGTCATCTCCACAGTGAGGAAATAAAATCGCACTCAAGGCATGCACTTAAGATAACGCTTCTTCCTTTTCCAGGAGTTGGGGAGGTTTTTTTTTGGTTTGTTTTTTTTTTTTTTTTTTTTTTTTGTTTTGTTTTTTTGTTTTTTTTGTTTTTTTGAGGGGGGATTGAGGTGACTTTATTGCTTACACATATGCTTTAAACATATGCCATTTGAGAAAATGTTCCCTTAATGAAAAGGAACTGTTCAACGCTGCTTACAAGCAACACCTGTCAACACTGACTTATTTAAGACACGCTGGGAGGAAAACACAAGCAAAAGCATCTGAAAGGCTGGCATTTGCTGACAGCACTGGAACACCGAAGTTGGGAATGATGAAAAATTAATCCTGACTTTTTGTGCCTAAGGCTGCCAATAAAGAAGTTGGTCTGCCGGGGATGTCCCGCCGCCCGCCGGGGCGGCGCGGTCCTTCTGCAGCTCCCCTGCTCTGCCTAGCTGTGGGAGAGCATCACATATCAGCGTTTCTGGAAGACCCAGGCTTATGGAAAGCTCTGCTTAGAAAAAAGTCGGTGCCACTTCACTTATTTTCCGCCCACGTTCATATCTCCGGAGAGCAAATGGCGCAAGCTGGAGATGGCTTCCCTGCCCGTAGCTCCTGTGCTGGGCTCTCTGCTCACCCTGACTGTCCCTACCTCACCGCGCTCACTTTAACCCCTGCAGCGACTCCGAGCCGGTTCCAGGCGCTGGCTCCTCGCCTGCCCGGTGCTGCCGTGCCGGTGCCGCCGCTGCCGCTGCGCCCGCGGGCGCGCCCGTCCCGCGGAATCCCCACGGGCACCCCCGGCGCGGCCGACAGGGGGCGCCGCCCCCCGCGCGGAGCGGCCGCGGAAGGGAGGGGAGCCCGAGGAGCCCGGGGGGAGCCCGGGGGGAGCCCGGGGAGCCCGGGCAGCCCGGAGCCGAGCGGGGTCGAGTACAGATCTTTAGTCGTCGTGGATAAAAAGAGATTAAAGGCTAAATTCTTTTTCTTTCTTTCTTTTTTTTTTTTTTTTTTTTTTTTTTTTTTTTTTTTTTTTTTGTCAATTTTAACCAACTACGGAAATGTAGAGCTTTCATCCTTTGATGTTTCCCAGAAAGAAACTGTTATATCGGTAGTGAAATTACATCGTCTCAGAGCCAGCGAACCAGCCGTGGAGTGCTAAAATAATTTAATTAAAAAAAATAATAATATGAGGACCCGAGCTTCCGCAGAGGCACTTAAAAGCTGACACGTGCCCCTCCATCTCCCACCTCCCTTGAGCTCCCGATGTTTCCTGACTGCCGTTTGATGGGAATAATTAAAAATAAGATAACCCCACGTAGCTGGGGGCTCGCATCCATCGCTTGCGGCGCGCTGTCCTCACCCTGCCGACCCTGCCGTCCAGCCCTGCTCTGCAGGGGCAAAAGAGTGCAAAAAAGCAAATCGCTGAATTAATAAATCGAATGTTGGACTTTTAGCATATTAACCATAAATAAAATTGTAACCGGCTACCCACTTTCCCCCTAATACAAAACCCCTTCACCTGTATTTAAATAGCACGTCTTTAATTACAGCAGTTGGGGATGTATGAGGCTGAAATGAAATTAGCAGTCATTACCAGTCCTTTAACTCTGTGGTGCTTTTGATCAGCACTAAATTAGCTTTCCAGTCCTAACAAAGGCTCTATAGCAAGCAGTGGGCTGTAAATAAGACAGCTCGACCTGCCCTCAACACCTTTTCTCTTGTCAATCACAGCTCTATCATTCAGCCTAAGATTAACCTTTATCTACCAAATTCTTACCAAGAAAAAAAAAAAGGGAGGGGGGCTAAGAGGGGGAAATCTAACCTCAACTTTGCTAACTGTAACTAAAAAGAGTTTCCCTTTAAATGGTATTATAATGAGCCAGTATGTTAAATTCGGGCCTTTCCCAGCCCCAAGCGCATCAGAAGGCAGCGGCGGGCAGTTAAAGGTATTGATGATTTATTATCGACTTGCCCGGGTGCGGACCCCGCGCAGCCGGAGCCCGGGCCGGCGATGCGCCGCCTCTGCCCGCGGTGTAGCCCCGTTTTGGGCGTGCGGAGAGCTCCGCGGGGCCGGCCCCCCTTTCCCGGGATTGGGCCGGGAGCCGCCGCGCAGCGCCGCGGGAGGAGCGGCCGCGCAGCGCCCACAGGGGGCGGCAGAGAGCGGCGCGCCCGGGGAACCCCCGCCCGGCGGCCGCTCCGCGCCCCGCGCCCCGGCCGCTCCCGCGGAGCGCCCGGCCCGGGGCACCGCCCGGCCCGCAAACCCACGGAGCATCTCCGGGAGAGCCGCGGTGGCGGCGCGCCTGCCGCCCGGTGCGATGCGCGGCCGGGGGCTGCGCGCCTCTCCGCGGCTCGCCCCGCGGGGCAGCGCCAAAATAGCGGGCCCCGTCTGGAACACCCCGGGGCGGAGGGGGAGGGTCCCGGCTCTGCTTCAGCCCAAGAGCTCCCCGCGGGCCTTCAGCTCCGCGGGAGAGGAGCAGACAGCGCAGAGGCAGCCCGCGGACCGGGAGCGCTTCTGCCCAGCGCTTCGTTCGCGATGCGCGGCCGCGCAATTTCAGCCGAGCCCAAACCCGTACGCGAGTCCCCGAGCGGTGCAGCTCAGAGCGGCGGGTCGTAGGTGGGAGCTACATTTCCAGATCGTTTTAAAGGTCACGGGGGAGGAGGGGGAAAAACTGTGAATGTCAAAGTTGTGCTGCAGCTACTTACATGTCGGTGCCAGAGCAGGGTGGTGGCTGTGAGCGGTTTGATTGGCAGCTCAACGCGAAAGTCCGCGCGGACTCCGGAGTCCGGCGCAGCCCCGGGGGTCTGAGCACTTTTCACCGGACAGAGGCAGTTGAAGGAAGCTCGCACGTCCCCTTCTCTTCTCCTCTCCTCCTCCATCCAGGACAGAGAATGAATCCATTTCGGTTTTTCTTCCCCCGGCTCTCTTTCCGTTTGCCTACACATCCTCCAAGTCCTAGCCCTAGCTCTTAACTGCAGTCCCTGGAACAAGAGGGGAAAAAATCGTTTATGGCTTAAAAAAAAAATCCCAATGGCTGATTTTGTGTGTGTGTTATAAGAATGCACCCACAACAACAAAAAAGTCACTTCTCTGTCCCCCACCGTACAGCAGAAGAATAATAAAAAAGCTTTATATTTTTGCAGTGGGTATTCAAAGATAATTTGATGCCATTGTTTCTGCTACAGATGGTTCTTTTTAATACAATAACACTGCTCTTTGTGCATACTACACACAATAAAAATCGAAAGCGTTCTCCTGAATAACCATTTTGTTCTCGCTTGTATACAGGCCAACAAAAGCTGCCGTGAGGTAATGGGTTCTGTTTATTGAAGCCATAGAATAGAGGTTTGATAAAGATTTTTGTATATGGGGAAAAAAAATTAAAATAAAGACCTCGCAAGGTCGAGCTGATCTCTGCGTATTTATTACCACTGAAATATTTTATCAATATATTTCTTTGAGTTGCAGCTGCAGGGATCCCTCCTCCCCTCCCCCCATCCATAATCAGCCCAAACATCTGTTTCTTTGAATTTGGGGAGATCTACAGTCGTGGCCAGACCTAAAAATCTAGACTTTGAGAGCGAGTGGGGCGAAGCGGCTCAGCGCGAAGGCAGCGGGCGCTGAGGAGGCGAGGCTGAGCAGCCCCGGCCGTGCCTGTGCGCGCCTATCTTTGTGTGCCCGGCTTTGCAATCCACGCACACGCACACACAAAGGCGCAAACTGCTCCTGACAGCCCCCGGGATTAGCCCACGGGATTTTCCTGCCCGCGGGCGCGCCGCCTGTCTCTGCGCTCCAGCAGCCTCCGCGGCGCGCAGCTCCCGCGCAGCGCGGCTCTTGCGCGGCTCTTGCGCAGCGGCGCCGCCGCCCGCAAAGTTCCTGAGCGCCTGCAGAGCCGCCCCACGAGCGGGGCCGTGGCTGTGCCCCGCAGGGACCGCGGAGGGCAGCGGGCAGCGGCAGCCGGGCGGCGGCGGGTGCCGAGGGTGCTGCGGGCTCCTGCAGAGTTCTGCTGCGCTGCTAACTTTCTGCCAAGTAATGAATAAATTAGCGCCGCTGAAGGGGGAAATAGAGGGGGCCGCCAAGACCCACAGCGATTTTTGTCGTGGAGATTGTTTCACAGGACAAGAATTCTGCGCCCGAAAGTCGCCCCGTTACCTAGTTTGGGATCTGGTTACGACTGTAGCAACTCGAAGAGAGCCCCAAAGCAGTAGAAAGTGCTTAGACAATAGGGCTCTGCGGGAAAGTTGTTAGTCAGTGACTGTGTTTGTCTACCTTTCTATAGGAATTAATGCCACAGTTCTCTGTGCCTCTGTAGCCTGGACTGACAGTAATCCACCTCTGTGACTTCTGCCCTTTGTGTTTTCACAAAACTCGGCTCACTTGTAGCACGACAACAGCACGGAATAATGACTTTAACCTTCAAACGTTCTTTAATTAGCTTTTTCAGCAAACTAAAAGATGTTCAAATGAGCCCTTTGACAAAAACTGACCTGAGCCTTCAAATTCTACTTTCACTTTTGGGACTAAGACGTTATTGGTTCGCAACTCGTCTGAAGTCATCTAATAAGGGATTATTTAGGAACTATTACCCACACGCCAATTAAAGCCTCTCCGATGAAATTCGGGAGACAAAGATAAGCATCAAAACGGAAAATTAAACTATTTGCACATGGTTTGTTTTTCAACAACCCATTTTGCATCTCAGGATAAACATCTTCTCCCCAGCTCGCTCCGCCGGAGCGGGGAGGGTGCGGGGAGCCTCTCCGGGGCGGCCGCGGCCCCGCCGGAGCGGCCCCGCCAGCTCCGCACGCCTCCGCGCAGGGGCGGCGCTGCCGGGGCCGGGGAGCTCTGCTCGCCAGGCTTAACGCCAAGAGGGGACTCGTACGGAGGGTGGCAGAGCTCATCTCCAGCCGCAGAGTTCAGGCAACCTCCCGTCATTTTGCAGTAGCCTTTACATGTTCAGGAGAGGGGGGGAAAGTGGCATAAAAGAGTCAAGCGTGTCAAAGTTCAGGAAATCGTGCAAGAACTTTTATAGGATTCTCCAAGAAAGTACCGCTTCTCCTGAAAGATTATTTTATTTCTTAGAGCAGGAAAGGAAAGAGATTAGTAGGAAATGCATATTTTGAACCTACGGTGGTTCTTTGGGATAAATGGGAACCAGGCTCTGAATAGTTTAATACTGACTTTTCAATGAAAGATGATTTTTTTTTTTCTTTCCAGAGAGAACAACCCGATGGCTCAGAAATCTCACGTTGTTCTTAACCGCTGTTTACAAATTTTGGAGAGAGTTTCCAAGCAAATTACAGCATCATCCTACGGCAAGCTGACAAAGAGGTTCCAGGAATACCACGCATCTAGGAGGGAAATACGAATCCCTCTTTTTAGCCTGAAGCACGAAATTGGCTTAAACCTCATTTTGCAGATAACCAGAAACGAAATCACCCGTGTGTGGACCAGGTAGCTACAACTTTGTAGCAATTTCTAAGACTTTCTGAAGGGAAAGAAAAACAAACAAACAACAGTAAAAAAAGTGAACCGCATATTGGACGGGCTCTGAGAGAAATTCTCATACCAACATGCATTTTTCGCCCTTGGTCTGAGAAGGGCTGGGCTCCCACACGGACATTGATACCCTTTAATCTCTATGCCGAGACCGATCCCACGGGGTGGGAAAATGAGCGTCCCAAATTTTGACTTTCACAATTCATTTTTGTCTTGGGAAAATAACCCCCAACAAAAGAAAACATCCAAATCCAGACCACCTGCATCCAGGTGCGCAGATAAAATAACGGATTAGTCCAAATAGGCTATATATAGATATATCTCTAGGTTGCACATTCCAACAGACCAGTGAGGTGTTTGCCAGACACGGTCTCCCGTAGAGGGGTTGAGTGCCTCACCCAAACAATGTGACCAGAAAAAAAAAAAAAAGATTCAGAATTTTGGAGTTCCAACCCAGGACAAAACACTGAAACTATTTCAAAGCAGAGTGGGAAGATAGGCTGCTTCTGGTATTTCTCACCCCAGCCAATATTTCTGCCCCTGCCGTGACCGCAGTGGCCCAGCCTGTGCCTGGCTCCGCCGCACACGGCCCGCGCTCCCCTCGCCGGGGCTCCCGGCTTCATCTTCCCCGGAGGAGCTGAGGTTCACACCGCACGGGACAAGCCTTTCTTTCGCATCCTGGCTCGCTGACAAGAAGGTTAAAGTTTAATACCGGCGGGCTGCCCGGGCGCAGAGCCCCGCGGCAGAGCCCACGCGGGGTGTGGAGCGTGGATCCCCCGCGCCCCTGAGCAGCGCTCGCTCGGCCGCCGCCACCTCGCGTGTCCTCCGGGACTCCTTTCCTGGGACTAGGGGCTTCCTAATCTATTTCCAGAAGTTCTCAGCTTCTCGTTTCACTTTAGCCACGTTCATGCTCTTTTAACCAAAAAGCTGCGAGTGGCAGCCGTGGTGCGGTGCCCGTGCGTGCTCCGGAGATGCACACCCGGGAAGGCTGGACGCGCTTTCCAGCACGCTGCAGCCACAGCGGAGCACTCGGGACACGCCGCTAGCGGGGTTTTTTTGGCTGCTGCCCCGAGTCCTCAGGGATATGAAGGTAGAAAATCCATTTACCCAAAAGCAAAGAAATGGTAGCACACAGGAGGCTCTCGAGGAGCAGCAGGTTTGCAGGGCAGGCCTTTTGCTGCATGGAAATCTACAGAAGAAGAACTTTATATGCGCCTCCTAAAATTGCAGAGTTTTCTTTTGTTTCGCTTTTCTTTTTTTTTTTTCTTTTTTTTTTTCTTTTTTTCTTCTTTTTTTTCTTTTTCATGGTTGCTATGAGAGAGCCTACTCATTTATTACCTCAACATTTACTGCAATAATTCTGCTGTGGGTAGCTGTAGTGCTAAATCTGCCTTTAGTGAAAGGTGACCACTTGGTATAAGATAAATTTGTCTTGGGAAGAAGAGCCAAAAGAATAGCACCAGTAATGTTATGTATTTTGTCCAAATATCTCTCGGACTTGATACTTTTATACATTCACCTTCTTAGGTGTCAATTTTCTTTGGAACCAGACATTTTTTTACATACTAAAAATGAATTTACCAAATTCAATTGCGTATAACTCCTAAATTTCTGTGTATGTTATGTCTACATTACAAATATATATTGATTCTGAAAGTGTTTTGGTAAGTGAAATTAAAATGAACATACAATGAGCATACATGTGCACACAGTATATATACACTTTACACTGCACATCTCATGCCCATGCACATGCCATACATTGTACATATGATAATGCACGGTCTGGCGCCTGGTATATAATGCTGCACATTTATAGGAGCCAGGAACTCCCTTCACACATACTTCCACAGGTTCATACAGCATTTGCATGTGCTCTTTACATCTTAGATATTGTGGGAAACATAATGTGGAATGCTGAATTTTGATTGTATTACTGTGGAGTAAAGTGACTATTCACAACCTGCAAGCAAGTAATTTCACAAAACTTACATTTTCATTGCACCCCAATTGCTGCTGTGAGCAGACTGGAGCTGGAAAGCAGAGCTCCAATCTTGGCAGGAGGACCCCAGGGAAGTCCAGAGAGCTCTTCACCTGCAATATTTTGACTGGCACTTTTTTTCATCATCATTCATTTAAGATATAAGGGGTGAATTTGGAGAAGTTAATTTCTTTCTCTGTGGTTTCAATAAAGTTTCAAGAAGCCCATCACCACCTCACAACAGTAACATCTGCTGATCTCCATAACTTACCGACTTTATGAGGTAAATTCAGTTTATTTGGAAACACTCACACTTAGACTCTCACAATATTTGCCTGCTCTTATTCTAATTTTTCTCCAATACCTGCTTTCCCTGTAACCACTATGGAGCTCAAGCCAATCAGGGTCCATAAAGGGCCACAACAAATGATACTCAACACTTCTTCCTCTGAACAACACAGGCCCTAGGCTGGAATCCCTCCATATAATTTGAAACCCTTCACAGTATTACAGAGTAGCAATTCCAAGGTTCCTGACAGGTCAAGAAACCCAGGTTATTTGAAAGAACATTAATAAATGAGAATATGCAGAAATGAGGAATAGTTATTTGCAGCAGGAAAAGGGCAAACCCCTCATACTGCAGCTGGCACTGAATTAAAAAGTATACAGAGGATTAGATATCAACCACTTCTATCAAATGCAAGGCCCAGGAACCTAGGGGGAGTGAAGTGTGTAAGAACAGATGCTTAGAAGGTAAAACACCCCAATTAACCTCATTATCTGTTACAAAACTGTACTATTAATATTCTGTGTTTTTCCAAATCACTGTTGTTGCTGAAGAGATTCTGTTGACTAGCATGTGTTTTGCTGTAGTCTCCCAAATCAGCACTGCCCTTCTTAAGGTCAGGGGAATGTATCTTAAAACATTCATATATTTAAAAAATATGTATTGTCATTTTAATAGGCACTGTGGATAGTTTAATTTGTATCTGTATTAAATTAAACATATGGTGAACAGGGTATAATAGATTTTCTATAATTTAGCTGCCAATGTGGCAACAGAAGCCAGTTACTCTCACCAGCAGACTTGTCAGTGGTTTGTTTACTAGCTTATTTGAATTAAAATAAAGCTTCGCTTCTGCTGACTGCACATCATTATCTATGAGACCATAATCCTGCTAGCAAATCCTATATCTTCCAGAACTGGCTCTTTTGTTTGGGATTACTGAGAGCTTAGCCTATAACAAAGAGGAATAAGGCATCCCTCTCATCCTCGTAATTAAGTGTGGGGAGTAATTTAGAAACAAACCCAGAAAGATGTACAATTTGGAGTTCTGCTTCTATACAGGATTGGGGAACAGAAGACAAACACTGATTATGTTAGCACAATATTTAAACTATTAAAATACTGTACAACAGGAATTCAGCTTTTAAAAAGAAATGACAACTATCAATAAAGTATTAAGTTGTTTTACTCTAGAGACATTTTTTACCTATCTGAAGGTATGCTGGCAAATTTGGGCGGAGCTTGAAGATAACCATTTAAAATATTTTCTACATGCATACATTACTTATATATCACTTTTATAAGATCTTTATTTTTAATTTAAAGAGCATAATTTAATATATGATTCTTTCTTTGTTTTTTAAAGTACCCCTTAAATGTTTTAACTATTTCTTAGCAAAAATATTCTCTAGGAATAGGAATATCTCTGGCAGCTGAACATTCTTGTTTAAGTTCTCTATTTTGATACCACCAAGATTTATATTTTCCCTTGGGAAAACAGGTAGCTTGAAGTTGCTATCATTTTACAGCCACCTTAGAAATGACCATAACATTCATCAAGAAAGTAAAAAATATTTTAACGTAGGTATTCTGAGGTCACTCTAAATTATAGCAGCAATCTTTTGACTCTGGTGCTCAAGCTGTATTCATGTCACCCAAATTTGTTTCTTCTCAAAACAAGAGTTATGCTATATACAAGTAATAGAAATTAATAACTAGGTCACAAAAAATAGAAGCCTTGGGAGTATACAGATACACAATATCTATTTGCAGAGGGCTAATAAGGACAGGGGTTGATTTATAAAAGTCTTCGACATTAATTGTCACAGATGGGAATTCTGAGAACCTCTGTGAAACCAAATGAGGCCCTAGTGAATTATAAAGCAGGTCCTTAGACTTTAAAAACATTTAGGCAAAGTGACAGTTCAGAACATCTGTTAGCCTTCTGTCTGAGTATAAACTGGATGTCATGGAGTGCACAGCTGTAGGCATTTTCTGCCTCTTTTTGCCAACATCTGTCACAGCATTACAGTAATATAGGTAATTATCAACACCTCATATAAACTGTTTGCTATTTTAATTTCTGAATAAGTAAAATTAGCATTATACCCTTTGGCAAAAAAAAAAAAAAAAAAAAAAAAAAAAAAAAAAAAAAAAAAAAAAAGAGAGAGAAAAAAAGAGAAAAAAAAAATCATCCAGACAGAGAAGAATGCATATTCCCTTTTAAAGCTGAATGACAGATCTCATCATTTTAGGAGAGCTGAAATTCAGACAAATATCTCTACTACAAATAAGGTCCTTAGGATAACATAAAAGACTTAGGTGAGAACAAGTTTAAATATTCTCCTTTTCTCTCTCTGTCTCTTAGAAAAAGACATCTAAGTCTCATCTGTCATAAGCAAAGAAGATCAGTAGCAAGAAAAGATAGGAAACCGTTAATCATCTATGTTTTTTTCCATGCACAAGCAGCTGTCAAATGATGTATGTTTTACCACAGTAACAAAGCCAAGGGCTCATCAGCACCAAGCAATTTTACTGTCAGCTGGTCATCCTTCTTCTCAACAGTGAGAAAGTAAGAGATCACCTTGAAGCAGTGCACAGGAGCTCGACTTCACCGGCTGAGGCTGAAGTGAGCAGGGAAATAACCCACAGGACTTCCAGAAATAGAGGCACGAGCCAGGGGTCCCCTGACAAATAAGCAGGAAGGAGCACACAGGAAGAGATGCTCCAAACAAAGAGGCCTTCAAGCCAACTTCTCAAGACCACATTAAGTTACCCCATCAAGAAACAGAAACCACTGCCCAGCCCTGAGAATCATCTACGTGAGTGTGGGCAGCACAGAGAAGGTTGCAAAAAGTGACCACGTACTTTGAGTTCCTTTTGGTTTGAGTTTTGGTGGTCCAGGTGGTACACTCTGTAAGAGCACGACTGGCAGAAGGCAGTTTCTTATCATTTGTGATAATCAGGCACCTGTGGGATGTTTCTAGCTGAACACCAAGACCATCAGCCTTTGATAACAGAGTCTGACTTGGTGGTTGTCTTAATGAAAGTGATTTTGTGAGCGCCTTTTGCTGTCTTTTAGAGCACAGGATAAAAAAATGGTAGAACAACAAAGCCGTGGCAACATGTCAGCCTGAACCTGCAAGTATGAACCTGGTGATAGAAAATAATCACGTGGCAATGAGTTTCACAAAATTTCATGGAAGCAGTGATCATCCCCAGCTCACACTCATTTTTCTTTCACCACAAAAGGAATAGCACCTTTGCTAGAAGTTAATGTTCCAACATGGAAAACCTGAAAAAGTGCCGTTAGCTCCTTTTATAAAGGAGGCACATGGAACAAAGTGGTCACCAATATGCTATTTTTAGTGCCCGAACTACAGTCCAAAATATAATACCCAATTACTTGATATAGTGCTCTATACACTGTCTGAACAACAATAGTGGACTGAGAGGCAAGAGAAAGCACCAGAATATGGTTTTGAAGTCATTCAGATTTCATGTATTTTATTTTCTTCTAAAAATAAAGGCTTTGAAAAGAGGTGCAGTGTTGTCCAGGCTGAAGGAGGGGAGGGGGAAGAGAAGAGCTGAAAGGGAGAGCACATGGAGGTTGAGAAAGAAGAGAGAGAGACCTTGACTAGAGGAAAGGACAGCTAGGGCACAGATAGCCAGAAATCTAGAGAAAAGAAAGACAAAATGCATCTGGGGTGCACAGTCAGTCAGAGGAAGCTGTGCACACAGCTGTACGTCGTAGCTATAGGAAAGACCACAGCTCACCACAAGCCATCCAGTTGGGGACAATACAGGACTTTACTAATTCTACCATTTCTCCTAATTTCCACTCTGGTGGACTGTGAACTGTGGTGGCTGAGCTGCAGATGCATATATTTTTTTACAGTCCCTGCTAGCAGTGCAGTAATTTTACTGAGGACACAGAGGACAACTCTGTGCCAGTATGGTTTGTGGCTGATCCAGCAACTTTGGAAGGAGATGCACACATCCCTTACTGTCTAGCATTCTCATTTTCCCCTTCTCTGTCTCTTACTGCCTCCTCAGTATTTACTGCATGCCTCCTCCTATTTTCTCCTCGTGCACAGTCAGAATTAGCTGAAATTGTGGATCTGTTCCATGAATCTGAGGTCCACCACTCTAACAAAGAAAATTCAGTGATGAGGATTGTTTTCACTATGGTCTTAAACCACTTGTGAGATGTTTGTGGGCTGAGACTATTTCTTTCAAGAGCTCCATCCCTCCACTGACCAATTATTGCTCTGGCTTTTCTTGCCAACTGTAGCATTGCATCCAGGTGGATGCCAGGCAGGTTTTACCAAATTATAAGGTGCAGGATAAACATTTTCCTCCTACTTTTGGTTTCAGTGTTAAGATTGTCAAGATTCTCATTTATTTTAACAGTTGCAAATAAAGCTATCTTACATACTCCCATCACCCTACTCCCTAAATGCACTGCTCAAATGCCAAAGAGTATGTGAGCTATTGCAAATCACATAATAGATGCCTACACATTCACTATTCTAGTAATATTTATTATTGAAACAGACTGTTTTGTAAAGAGCTTTGAGATACCTAGGCCATAAAAAGTGTGACATAAAACAAAATGCTATTCAGTTCAATAGATGTCTGATAAGAAAAGAACCCTAAAATTTGAACAGTTCCTCCTCCCCTTAATCAGCCTTAACAATGGTACCCTAGTCTTGGTGCTCCTGCACACAGCAATATCTGTCTTTTAAAGAGAGGAATAGGAACGTGCCACTAAAAGAGAGTGCTCATTGGTAGAACATTGTTAGGTGCTTTATAATTGATAGTTTTCAGCATCAGCACAAAGGTGAGGGCTTTAGCCTTGAATACTACTCACTAACAATATACCCACATACAGAAAACTAGTGCTAAATGTATTTATTAAAATAAATGCTTTAAAATAGTCTGCTTTTCATACAAAGTAATTATCTTACACTATGTGTAAAAGGTACTTTTGTAATCAATGGTATACAACCAGCTTCAGATACAACCACACACACATCCCATTACACACAGTGATGCTCATCAGTTTGCATGGGACTGAATCATTTCATTATGTTCTGTAGCTTAATTCTTCAATTCCTGTAGCTTCAGCTGGAATTCATCCAGATCAGCCCTGTTTTCTAAGATTAAATCAAAATACTTCAAGGCCACAACTAACAAATAGCACAATCAGCTCTAAACATAGAATAAGGTATTTCATACTTTTCAGAGACTCATAGTTGCTGTTATAATAGTGCCAAAGCAATAGGACTTTTTTTTCCTTTTCTTTTTTTTTTTCTTTTTTTTTTCTTTTTGGCACTTCTAACCTATTAATTACTAAAGGACAAGAGAAATATTTTGTGTGTATGAGTGAATTTTGTAGCAGTCAAAATAGACAGTAGCAGCCAGCTGGAGCATTTTAAATGCTCTAAATTTTCACAAGTCCTGCCTAAGAAGATAACCACTAACAAGCAAATGTATTAATTTGCTTTTTTTTTTTTTAATTCATTGGATGTTCCAGTACAGTCAAACAAACAAACAAACAAACAAAAAAAAATAGTAACAGGTCCTGTTTTTTCTACTGAACTGGACCAAAATAATCTCACTAGTAGAATTAGATGAGTAATCATAAGGGAAAAATGTTTTAATTACTAAAAATGCTTAATTTCATTTGGTTATCTCTATAATCCTATCATCTCTTTTAATTAATTCATTTGCAACTATTTGGATGACCATCAATTTATTAATTAAAAATATTTGAGGATTGCAGTTTATGCAAATTCTGTTGCTAATTAGCTAATGGCTACATTCACCCTGACAGTGTCTGATGATCAGATACTTGTGCTTATAATTCTTACGCCTACAAACATTTTTTCATACAATGCACCAGAATATTTCTGTACTTGCATAGAGTGGACAGCACTGATCTTGAGTGGCTTTTTCCCCCCAGGATCAGTGTTTCCATGGCGAGTCCTGTGGGGATCTATCTTGTCTTTTCTTCTCCGCAGTAGGCATTTAGGGATAATAAAATAGTTAGTGAAGAGGTATGTTCTCTGCTATTTTCAATAAGCTGATGACAGTCAACATTACAATCCAGACCCTCAAAGGCACAGGGAAATCAAAGAGCCTTAGGCTCCTCAATACATTCATCCACACGAGCCTACATCTCTCAAGTATCTGATTTATCCTTTTAAATGTTCCACCTTGTGGGGACAGGGACACAGAACAGAGTTAAATGACCAAAGATCTCTGGATAAGATTGAAATAATGCTGGCTGATCATCAAATGACGGTGACACGACTTCTCTACCTTTGATTTTATCCTTCCTTTGTAATGCTCATGGACAATGTGGAGCTGTTGTTGGCCCTCACTGCTGCTGGGTGCACAGTGACAATGTCCAGGACACTGCTTAGCATCCAGAGAAGCAAAAAGGAACTGTGCTGCTAATTCTAATTTTTAATTGAGATTCACTTAAATACTTGTGGTGGCACTACTCATGTAGTGATAAAAGCTAAACTAGAAAACCAGAATCCTGTAGACTAATTTAGTCCTGTTATTATGAGATCCAAGGATCTCATCCAGCCTAATATTTATAAATGGTTCCACTAGAAAAAAAAAATCACTTATGAACTTCAGCACATTGGTAACTGCTGGACTGCAGCCTTGGCAAGTCAATTCATTCTGTTAGTACTGCTCCTCCAGTGCCAAATGCTTGAAATTTGTCTTTTTGTGTCCTTTTTCTACATTTACTTGTGCTTTACTCATACTAAATATCATGATATCATTTAAGATGCTCCAATTATGGAAAAAAAAATCCAAGTGAAAAGTCCTTCGCAATACACATCATCTCCTCATCCTATTGCCATTAAAATGTTCAATTTTCAGAGTACCAAGCATAATTTTCTTTTCCTTACACTCCTTTTTTTTTTTTTTTGATATCTTGTTATATTTCCATTAGAACTCTGGAAAAGGATGTATTTCAGTGGATGATAACCAAGATTATAATATTTAATAGATGCAGCAGCTATTCTACATTTCAGAATGACTAAATTTAGTCCTACTAAGATAGCAGAAGTTTCACATTTCTTTTAATCAGGACACTTTCTGCAGATTAACTAACACATTACTTTTATTTAAGGAAAGTAAGAAAGAGCATTTTTTTTTGATTCTAAGCATTCCATGTAATTAAGGACGCAAATTATAAACAAAATGGTACATGCACACACATAGATTGGAAAAAGCCACTTAAATGGCCAAATCACAGAAACCCTCATATGAGCTAATTTACTGTCACTTCCTTCTTTAAAATAGCACAGAAATGGGGGTGCTTTATTGGGGAGAGTGAATAACAATTTATTTCCAGTGTGTATAAGCCAGCTTAGCAGTTTCAGGATGGTAACCAGACTTTTCCAGTACCTTCCATGGACTTTCATAGCTTTATTTTGTGTGATTGCAGATTAAAATAGCACAAGGCCTGATTACATGAAATCTGCTACCAGAAGAATGGTGGCACCATGGCTGCATCCAGTTCTGCTTCCTCCTTCAACAGGAAAGGTCAATGCAAGTGTACAGTAGAGCTGCAGGACAGAGTGAGCAGAAAGTGGCAATTCCTTGCCATATTTACCCCATGTCCAGTCACCTGAGGATCAGGAACTTTCTGAGTCTAAGACATATTTTAATAGGATTTTGAAATTTTAAAAATTCCTTTATTTTCCCCTCCTTTTTTTTTTTTCCTAACCATGTAAGCAATACTGAAATTCCACGGCAATGAGTTTCACAGATGAATTATGGACAATGTGGAAATACCACTTCTCACTTTGTTTTTAAGCCTCTGCCTAATAATTTTCTTTGCTGCCCTCATTCCTTGCTCTGGCTTTTGCTGATTCTGCTTAGGAGATTACTGTCACTATCATTTCTCAGCTACTTCCCATGGGAAGTTCCCATTCCAACAAACCTGCACATATACTCAGTCTGTGAACAGGTTCCATTAAAATTATCTAGTTTATCTTGGAAATGTTCATAAGCAATTTTTATTGCTTGTTTAGTTTTTGATTAATTTTTCCTTAGATTGTTTGCTTTAATCACATTTTTGTTTAATCATGCAGTTCTGCCAGCAAGTGTCCAGCTGCCATGAATGATTACAGGGAAGGGGCAAGTAACGGGGACAGGGAGTGGTTGGTAACTTTTCATCCAGATCAGCAACACATTCTTAACATGAATTCACAGGAATGCTCCCCAGGCTTCAGGAGTCATAGTGTCACTGAGGTGTCGTGGCTTTATGTCTGCCATGCCAACAAGTGGAAATTTGCATGGAAAACCACTGGGATGGAAAAAAGGGTCTGTGAGTGGTTCTCTGCAGTTTGCTGGTTGGAAAGAGCATGGCAAACCTGGTCTCAGCCTGGCAGGAGGGTTATGATGTGACTTCTTCCACAGATGGTCTTCAGCCCTTCTTTAGAACTAAATGGAAACTGCTCACCTATCCTGGCCTCTGCTTTTGCTATTTTTAAAAGATTTTGAGTTACTCATCTATTTTTTGGTCTTTTTTTCCTCTTTTTCAATGAGGATTTTACTTCAGAATTATCTCCATGGGCTGCAGTTACTTCCTAACCTAAAATGATAATAAATAATAGTTTACTTGCCATTGGAAAGGAAGGGTTTGTCCGCCTACAATAAACAAGGTGACAGAAATACCCTATGGAATCCTAACTGCCTGTCTGCTATTAAGCTTCAGGTAACAACACCATCCAGATAGCTTCCTTTTTTCCTGTCAAAAATTGAAACAGAGGAACTGCAACATTTATTTCAGCTGTTAGACAGAGTGTTTCCACTGGACTTAGCAGAGAACTCAATGTTCCCATCAGTGGACTTGACATTCTTAACTCTGAGGATGTCACAGAAAGCTCTTTGCCCAGGGCACAGAGTATTGCAGGAGCTGCTCTACAAATTGTCAGATCCTTGTTCCAAATTATCCAAAGCTTGCCAAGCCTTTGGGTATATTGTATTATCCATCTTTAATTCATCATCTATTCAAACTTTTGGGAACAGTATGGGAGAATTATTTTAATTTCTGGGTAACAGAGTGTCTGGCTTGTATTTCACTTCTATTTATGGCTGGTATTCATTTAATAATTTGAGTTTTCAGATGAGAAGATGTTGCAGGATTTATAATTTGTCAGTAAATTAGTATTTTATAAAGATTGGGACAGACATCTGATACTCACATAACACAAAAAAACCCTTTTACTTGTTGGAATAACAAAGGCACTGACTGATTTAGAAACATTTTCTCAAGTCTTTCCTCAGAAAGTACTTTGTCTTTTTCTTCTTACTCTCATGTTTCATCTCCTGAGTTGCTATTCCTTTGCCAGCATCTGCTGGAACATAAATTATTCTAAACCAAGACGATCTGTCAGTTGAAAACAATACCAGGACATTTATTTTTACAAAATTTGAATAAAAAGTTAGCTGTGTCTACCTTGAGGCATTTGGACGATATAAGCCAAATTAAGGAAAAGGGTGAACTCATATTTAGTTGGCATTAGTTAAAGTAAATGAATTCCTGCAAAATAACTTTTATTCAGAATAAACTCTCTTTTCTTTGTCTATATCCCTGTCCCATTTAGTTAGTTACTTTTTCTAATAAATCTTGTTTTTGTATAGCTAGCAAGTCCACAGAGCGGCAGGGTGTGTCACTTGCCCCCAGCACTGCAGTAACACCTCCTCTGCAGCAGAGCTTCCCTGAGTACCTCACTAAACACCCTGTTTTTTTTTCACTGGCAAAATATAAGGAGCCGGCAAGAGAAAGGAAGCATAAAGGTGCTTTCTTGCTATGTTTAACAATTAATTTGATTGCTTTCATTAGCTACTGTTGTTCATTTAATGAAAGTTGTGCATACCCAGGGGTGGTTCTGTAGCTGCTGCTGTGGTATAAAGTGCAGGAAGCTGGAGGAGCTGCCCTGTGAAGATTCCCTTTCTGCACAAGGACAGCAGGGCTGCGCAGGCAGCAAAGTGAAAGCTCATCTGTCCCTTTCCCAGCACCAGGCAGCAGAAATTAAAAATGAGGAGACTTGGCTAAGACACTGTTCTCCAGTGGCAGCTGACTGCCAGGGAAGCTTGGAGTCTTGCAGCCTGACAGAGCCGAAGGGCAGCTGTAAGTCCCTGCCCTGTTTTCTCAACCCCATGTCAAGCCAGAAGCCAACCAAAGCTCCATCCAGCCAAGGGATCAGGTTTGGTGCTGCATTAGTTTTTCTAGGCTCCCTTTTCCCAGAGCTCTGTATTCAAACCTGTAAAAACGAAACTCAATGCCACTGTTTCAGGTTTTTTAAAGAGATTTCAGTGTTGCTAACATCTCATTTTTAGGACCAACACTGTTGTTTGAAACTGTATCAAAACCAAAGTGAAAAATTATTCCTACTTAATATGTGAAATTTGAAAAATACTTATATTTTTTTCATAAATCTCCCCAATTAAAACATTTTTTCATTAAAAAGGTTTGTTTTCCTCAGTTTGGAGACACAAGTAGGAATTTAATGATATCAGAATATAGCTGTACTGTTAAGTCCCATATTTATTTTTGATCTTTGATCCAAGAACAATGTATGTTTTGAGCATAACTACATACAATTACAGTATTTTTTCATAATGTGATTCATAATTTTGAAGAAACTATTTTACATACAACATATTCTAAACATCTGCCACTTTTACTGATTTATATCCTCACTGTTAAAAAAATTATCCTTTAAATTGAAAAGGTGGGTATTATTAAGTGAGATCCTTGGAAATTTTCACATAAGATAGATGAATCCTTGGGAAGAATCCATTCTGTATGGCCTAGCTTTTCTTCTTTCTCATAGTAGTTTCTGTGAGTTGTGAGATTATTAATACTCAACATTTTTCTAGATTTTAAAGATATTTTCTTCTCAATTATTCTGTTCTCAGATAATTGAGAAACATGGACATGAGGACTAAGAATTTTCACCTGATTTTCTGGGTTAGCCTGCATTTGGTGAACAGACCTAAGGTCGTCAGTAACCAATACCACTGAGGTATTGGTTAAAGCAGTTTTCTCCACACTCATGCCTGCACATGCTGCATTGCAATACAACTGGGAAACAATCAAGGCATACTCACCTGCACCCAGATAAAGATGTTAGAAAGCCTTATTCACAAGCATTTTTCCCCTAAAAAACCTCAAATTGCAGATTATTCACCCAGTGCAGCCTAACAGCAATGCTGCTGCAATCACACACACCCTTCTCCACATGGGATAGCACCTCCATCCCAAATCCAGACACAATTTAGTACTGTAACAGGTTCCTCAGCCTAGAAGCACTATGGAATACTGAGGGCAAACCAGTGCTGAAAAATGCCCTATATAACATTAATTACATTTTACAGTCACTTCTTTTAGCTGCAGAGCATAGCTTCCCTAAGTGCAAGTCCCAGTATCCTTAAGCAGAAATAATGTGGTGTAATTTTTCAGTATAACATCCCAAAATATTCTGAAAAACACCTCATCTTATGTAGACACATGCACAGTCCAGTAATGAAATAAATAAGCAATATACATAAACTATGAGCCATAAAAACTGCAGGTGAAGTGGTGGTTGTGCCTGGGGACTCCCAGCTAAAAGGATGATGTTACCTGTCCAGTTTCCCAACCCTACTACTTTCTTTTAGGGCTGCCATTGCCCATTAATGTACAACCATCACTCTGCCCCAGACTGGGCACCTCAACAAAACTGCTGTGGAAGCTCTCCAACAGTGTAGGGCCACCAAGCTGTATTTGCTCCTGAAAACCACACTCCCATGCAATGAACCTTGCAGCCAGACCCCTGATGGAGACAAGGGCTGTTCCTTGAGCACAACATAAGGCTCTCCTTGGAGAGTGAGTGAACCTCAGAAGTGGAGGACTGGTTTTCACCCAATGCAAAGAGAACTGAGAAGGTATCGGCTTCACCCGGGGAAAGAGGTCAAGTGTGGAGAGGTCTGTCTTTATTCAGTTTCTAACCAATGTATTGTAAAAAGGACAACAGCTAAAACATTCACTTGCTAACGCAAGTGATCCTTGCTTCACTCTCACATCACCCTCAAGGCACTTAAAGAGAAGACAGAGGTGCCTAAGGAAATACCTTCATTAGCTTGATGCAGTTGCTGTGCTTACACCAACTACCTGCTGCTGGATCAGTTGGTGTGAGGCTGCTCCCTTGTCCTCACAGAACTGCTGCACCCCTGCATATCTACAGCCAGCCAAGGAGCTGGGCCACTTGGAGCAGACAGGGACTGCAGCAATTTGCTGAGAGTTTTGCAAATCTTCCCAGCCAGTACATATCCAGCTAGCTGGTTAATTGCCTCCAGCTGTGCCTTCTTTCTGTTTCAGTTGGCAACATGCATCCCTTATGAATATGTTGAGAAATAAAATGCAGTTCCTTTCCTTCCTTCATCAAATCTACTCTGCTTGGAATTTTTTGCTTTATGTGGCCAATTTTTGTGACCATAAGGAAAGATGAGAATAAAGAGACCCATACACAGAGACCACTCCACTCTGTGCACTTCTTCACAAGCCAAGTGCCCAGAGGAGGGAGATGAACACATACAAAAGGGTTTCAATAATTTCCTGCAGCGTTCAGATTCCCTAGCTTTGAGTTACAGTCATATCTTTCAGAATACGTTCATTTGCCCATATCTGGTTTAATTAGATTAAAATAATAAAGTGTCCAGTTACTAAACCAGTTAATATTCACTGCAACATGAAGCAATAAATCAGCCTGGTGAATTACAGGAATGTATGGTAGCCATCAGCTAAATTTTGGAAAAATCACAAGCCTTTGACCAAGCATTGTACCTTTTATACAGGATTCTCAAACGATTAACAAAGCCCACAGTGGCTGTATCTTAAAATCACAATGAACTTCAGCACCAAGGGGTGCCACCTGCTCACAGTGACACAGCAAATCATGACAAAGAGTAGGGATCTCTCAGCAGCCCCAAACTTCTATCAGGTCATTTGTATCAAGACTTAACCTACACCCATCCCAGTGTGAGCACACAACACACCTGTCACCTGAGCTGAGGAGAGCCAGGGGAAGCACTGCCCCACACGGGAAATAAATTGGACCCTGCAGGCTGCAGGCACAAGGAACCTGCAGGATCTGGAGTCACGCTTTCCCTGAGCCATTTCTTTCCACATGGGGAAGAAAAAGGACTGGCAGTGACAGGAGAATAACAGCCTCTCTGCTAGAATACATTCAACCAACACTGCCAACAAAGAGGGAAAGGTTCCTAGTTTTCTGTTTGTGATTACACTGTTTTGTCATTGCTGTCAGGATGTGCCTATGCAATATGTGCCTCTCTGATGTCTTGTGCCTGTGTTTCATTTTTAGTTGAGTGGGATGTACAGTAATTAGCCACTTATTCTCCTTGTCTATTCTCTGCATTTTGTTTCGTTTCCTTCACTTACAGGATTTTGGCAAGCCTTGGGCCTTATTGGCAACTCCTTCCCTTCTCCCCCATCTGAACCTCCTCTGTTGCTTTTCTTCTCAGTGCTTGGGAGATGGCAGTTTATATATTTGTACACAGGAGTGAATGTGCTAATATGCTCCAAATATGGACTGTGCAATCAAATTATCATGAGTTTGGTGGAATGCTTTTGTCAATTATTTCCTCCAAAAATATAACATTCCAATTGCAAACAATTTACAGCCAACAAAATATTGTTTGAACCAAACATATGTGGGGAAGTTGAGGGTTTTGTAATTCAAGATGGAAAATTTTTGTTCTTTTCTCTTTTTTTTTTTTTCCCTCCCTTTCATTATGAGTTGTTGCCTTTGGGTGTATTTTTGCTTTGAGAGTGCAAGTTGCTCTCATTGACATTACCAGGACTTATACGAGAATAAAGAGTGGAAAATGAATAGCTTTCAGAGGCTTCAGGATGATGGAACAATTTCATCTCTTCTGTTAATGCTTTACAACACTTCATGAGTTTTGATCTCATATCAGAAGTTTTACAGCTGTAGGGACCCATTTGAAGATCCCCTTCTGAGTTTTCTTTTGCAGGAGCGTTGTCAAATTAGCAAAAATAAATGGCACAGAATAAAATCTAAAACAAACTACAAAAAACTTTTCATTGGCATTTTATATTTTATTTGTAGCTTTCTAAAATATATATTTTCATATTTAATAAATGGAGGTCTACAATTTTGCATGTGATAAGTGAAGAAATAACTCTTCTAGTACTGCAAGAAAATTCATAATGTAATACTTCAGAGATGTTTGAAAAATCCAGACCAGTCAATGATTCTCCTCCTGTTTTAAAACAGTAATTTAACTGAGGTGTGGAAATCAAGCAAGAATCTTCTCCTAGAGTCCTTTTCTCGCAGTTATTGCTTTGGAAATACACTTTACTATCAGGACCTGCTTTTTATTTCTTTACATTCATATGGATGTAAATTCAGTTGAATCAATTCAGTTACTTCAGATGAAACCAAAGTCTAAAATATATATTTGAGCATATACATATGAATATATAATAACATTTATTTATTTTGGTCAAACCAGACTTGGGACCACTCAGTTGAAGAAATGCTGGCTGGCAGTGGCTTGACTGTTTCTCAAGAATAAAACAAATCTATATAACTTTGCAAAATAGCAAACCTATGTTTGCTTGCTCTACTAAGATATTCTCAAATTAGGATCTAAAGATGAAATGGAATTTGAAGAAGTTGTCTCAGAACAGTCAGAAAGTGTTTTAGCTATGCTATCCTAGCTCACAAAGAAGGTATCAGACATGGGATTATTCAGGAGAAATCCTGCTACTCTTGAGAGACCCAGAGCAAGTCCTGTGCCCCTGCATGTGAGATCAAGAGAGTAGAACCCAATTGCAGGTGAATTTTATCTGCCCAGAGAGCAGTGATGGCACAAGATACAACAGAGCAGCAATTACTCTCATTACAAATAAATTCCCACCAAACTAGAATGAAGATGTGAAGCAATAACACGTACCTATGATAGCTAGAATTCAGCTTTATGCAGCTTAAGAAAACAGTGACTGATCTCTGTAACCATTCTTTGTAACAAGCCACTGGAGGGATGCTGCAGTTTGTCACCTGGGCCGTGGACTGTGGTGGGCGACTGACACCTGCTCACCCAGCAGAGCTGTGCAGTTGTGCAGCAGCTGTGGCTGCACAGCTACACACACACAGAGCAATCCTGCCACAGCACTGTGCTCACCATTCCTCCCTGGGACATGTGTCAGGCTAACAAGAAGCACTGCATCCATCTTTTTCTGTAGCTTGACATCATTTATTCTTTAAGATGCAGGAGAGGCTGGCTGGATACTCCAGCATTTTGAACTGCTGGTCCTTAGGGCCTTATGAAGCAGCTCTTACATTTTGCACTAATCTCTTTTCTTCCCCAGTACTATACATTTTAAAGAGATGCCATATGGCACTTAAACAGACAAATCATATGGTGTTTTGCCCTTTCTTTCTAATTCTGTTGGCTTTACATTTCTCAAGTTGCATTCCCAGTTGATGAACAATGTCCTTAACCTCTTGAGTGGTCCTGGACGTCCACTAGACATAGACCAACATGATACTTGTGCTGACTTCTAATATATACTGGATGTCAACAGTGTTACTGCCACTCACTTCAGGAGCTGATTTGCATCTAAGCATAACATCAGGGACTCTATTGTGGCACCTAAGAGTAAACTGAAAATACAGCACAGCTGCTACCAAGGTATGTCTGAGCATTTGCTTCCCTGGCATCCAGTTCCCAGACAGACAGCAGTCAGAAGCCATGGTGTTAAATGGCTAAAACTACATAAGTAGGATTGAACTCTGAAACATAAAGTGCCCTTCCCATTGATGAAACCCTGTTCAGATTAATTTTTCTTTCAAAAGGAGGTAAGTAACCACTGTTTCTGTAAGCCTCTTTTTATTGTCTAAGCAGCAGAGCCACATGGGTTTTATGAAAGTTGACGTCCCTTTTTATATGACTGATTTGTGTTTCATGAAATGGAGAGATCACTACCACGAGGTAGTATAGCAGATACTGTTAGAATATAGAGAGGCATTTCATTTATTGGGAATATCACACATGGTCATAGATCCTTCATGGCCTCTTGTCACGTAAGACAGAGCACAAAATGAGTGGCAAAAGGAACAGGTTGAATTCACAATCTTTTCTTTTTTCTCCTCAGTGTACAAAACAAGTCCATCATACATCCTGAGAATGAAAATGGTGTTAGTGTCCTGTCCACTTAATACTTAGCACAGTAAAATGTCACATAAAAGCACGACACCCACTTGTGCCTGTGTATGTTTATCTATAGAAATGAGACCGAAGAATACACACACAAGTATCACTTGCATAGCAAAATAATGGTAAATGCTCATCTGTAGAAATGACTGGATACAAAAGCAATTGCAAGTGTTTATGCAGTACAAACATGGAGGTGAAGTTAAAATACCTTTGAAAATCTGACCCATATTATTGGCAGTAATAAGTAAATCCTCCCTCTAAAGATAAAAGAGAAAGTATCCTCATTATTTAGTCAGACCTTCACACCATGAAGACCTAAACACAGAGGGGTTATCAAAATGCCCTTAGAATAAAAAAAAATCAAGCACTGACAGACTAAGAGACAAAGTTTTAAAGTGGAGGCCCCCTGACAAGGCTCTGCTTTACTCTCAGGCTGGCTGCTCTGATTACCACGTCTGACTGCTGGCAGAGATACAATGCTGGATATTCATTAGTGGAAACTGCTGTCCTAGCAAGAACATTACATTGACAAGAATTATGTCAATTAATACCAGCTGAAAACATGTCCTACAATTTTTTAAATACAGAAAAACCATCAAGAGATTTATAAAGTTTGAAGGTAGGGTTCTGAGGTGCAGATGACTCCCACTGGCTGTCTGTCAGGGTGCAGGTGAGCCAGGGACCACCCACTGCCCACCTTGAGCCAAAACCAAGCAGAGCAGCTCCAGTGTCTCAGCCCCCTGCAGCTGCTGCCCCATGAGGATCACACCCCAGGAGGTCAGGGGAGAGGTGAAGAACATGGAGCAGTGCCAAAAACGTAAAGCATTCCCTGGAAATGTAAGGCCTGTTTTCTCTCCTTCCTTCAAGTACAATTTCAGCAACCCTCGTGGCAGCAGTGACCAAAGGTCCTTCACTACAGGACCCACAGGCTGTGGGTGCAACTGAGTCACGAGCAATGCTGGTAAACACAGGCACAGCTTCAGTAACACTGCTGGCTGTGAAACCAGAAGGATCCATTTTTCAAGCAATTAAACGATGTTTCTTTATGGGCTACAGCGACTATTGCTTGATTACAAATTACTCTGGAGACTGGTATTTAAAAATGTGATTACTTTAAACAGATATCATTAGTAATACACTATTCACAAATATAATGGAAATAAACTATTGTTTGCAGTCTTAATTTACTTTTAAAAGTTACAAATATCTTTTCTTTCCCCTCTTTCCCCTGAGAAAATATTAGCTTTCTTTGGTCTTATTAGGGAGTGTTACCAGTCCTGTCACACCAGCCCGGGACCTAAATCTAGCAAACTGTTGTCACTTGATTACCTCCTATTTGATAACTAACATGGAGATTTTCAAAGGCAGACAATTTTTCCATGTTACATATTTAGACATTTTAATTAGTGTCTTTTTTTCTTCTTTTTTTTTAATTTAAAGTTACATGCAAATTGAAATGAGACCACCTATTCCCATGTCTAAATGTGTCCCATGTCTTAGGTGTCCTGCGTCTGAGAGTCATGGACTTCACTGCATGCACAGAATTTAATCTAAACCAATTTGTTACTTCTGTGAGACATACAGAGACCTTAAAGTGCTCTTTGGTTCTAGCAGAGGTGTTCTGGATTTCTGGCATCATCTGGTGTTCAGACAATAGAATGTAATAGAACTTTCCATGTTCACTTGGTCTTGCTACAAACATTTAAAAAAATGCACAAAAAGAAATAATTTGAAGATAAACCAACAAATATTTAATGCCAGCAGTTTTCAACTTTTCAACTACTCAGTACTGACTTTGCCCATACCAAATTAAAACTGGGCCAGGAGATTCCCAGACACAGACATCCAATAGTATTTCTGTATTTACGTGTTCATCCCAATTTTGAGGAGCTGCACTTCTTAAGTTTTTCCTTGCTTACCATGGAGTTCAGTTCAAGCTCTGTTAAATCTACAAAAATCAATATTGAGTATATGTATTATGTGACAGTTCCATCTAAAAGTATCTGGTGTAGAATATGGGCCAGATACAATAGAGCAGCCAAGCACATGTAATTTACCCAACAAACATAAAGCACTCCCACATTGATTTTTGCAGTTTTGTAGCCCCTAGTCACAGAGCAAAGAAAAAATGGCTTACTCATAGAGTGTGCCAGTACTTGAGGCTACATCATGTTTGTCTTAGAGCCTCTGATTTGGGTTGTCTTTTTGTTACCTTTGTTGATGGATTTTTTAGGTCATTTAATGTGTTCTCCATGCTAAAGTGTCTACTTATATGGCAAGAAAATAAAATGCATTTTCTAAATTGTTCTGTTCTGTTGATTACTTTTCTCAGAGTTACAGTGTACAAATGGAAAATTGCAACATTTTAACAGTTTCTAAATGCAATTATTTAAGTGAATATGAATAGAAAATTGTATATAAATAAGGGGATAAGCTTTCAGCAATGTATTAGTGTACTTCACACAATAGCTGGTATAAAGAGTTTCCAAAATCATATCTGAGAATACAAATGCATTTTAAAGGGATATTTAAAAAATGACGTGCATAATTTTTTGCATAGTATAAAATATCTATGTATATGTGCTATAATATGAAATTTAATGTGCTGTCAAATCATAAAAGGATAATACACAAACACATATATACTTATGTGTCTTCATCCTTATTCAGGAATAATAAATGCATAGGCTCTCAATGTATATTAAAATAATATTCTATTCATGAACGTCTGCTATATTAACCAATAAAATTTTTAAAAACTAGAAATTCAGTCAGATTCTATCAGCATCTGGAGCTAGGTGGCAGGCTACAATATATGTCCAGATTAAAAACTTGAAACCCCAACTTAAAAAACCCCACAGGATTTAAGCATGTTGCATGTCTAGAGCTTCTTTTCCATTTTATTTACTCATAAGTATCATTAATACCAAAGATCGAAAACCTTTGGTGTCATGTATGTCACTCTCTCTCTTCAAGTCTTTAGTAGTTGTATGCTTATCTATTTCAGTCAAATGTATTTCTTATCGAAAAAAAAGGAGTGAGCAACCTGACAATACAGTGTTATCGAATTTTTTCAGCTGAGACCCACATGTCATTCAGCATTCAGACATGCTTGTGCTTGATTGATGGATGGGTTTGTGACAAATAAAACTAGGATCAAGAGCTTTGCACCTTTTCCCCCATCAGGAACCAGAGTAAAGCATAACTCTATAACAATGGTGGGATTAGGGATGCATTAGCTCTCCATCGACCAAAACCACCCATTCCCATCAATACTTTGCACTTAATAACCTGAAGCTATGATAAGAAAACAAAAGAAGGAGAAAGGGACAGGAGAAAACAAATCAATAGAAGAAGGGAATGTCTGAAAGATGCACTGTCCAAATGAAGAAAAATTTTTGCTGAATTGCTAGGATAATGCCCCTTGACAAGAGAACAATGTACTGTCAAGGTTTATCAGCCAGGAGGCCTTTTGGCCCAATGTTAAGCACAGGTTTGGCATTTGAGTGGTGGCACTTACTGTAGATGTAAAACACATAATGCCAACATGCAGACAATAACCACTCATTTTTGTTTTGTGCTAGCAGTTTGGATACCCATGAGGAGCACAACTCCTTCTCCAGGTGTCCAGATGCCACCAGCACAAGGAGTGATCCTGTCCCCTGAAGTCACGTGATCAGTACTGGGCTGATGCTTCTGACTAAAACTTTGTGTTCAGAATAAGATTAATATCTAGTTACAAATATATATTTCTATCTTTATTATTAATTTATATCTTACCTGTTCCTACAAACTAACCAGGAATACCTGATTTAAAAGATCAGTAGATTCTATGCAGCTTCTTGACTTGTTCAAAACTGAATTTTGGGAACTAGCATTAAGACTGGAAGCAAAAGAAAAGTGTTCTTTAGCCTTTCTTCTCTTCAGGATTAAAGTAAGAGGAAACTTATTTCTTAAAACCTTTGAGGCTTACTTAAGAAGACAATGAAATATCAGCTAAGAAACAGGTTATGGAACACACCTTAATACAGAAACTGCTCCCTGTTTTGCAAAACTCAATGCTTGAACTTGCTTCTTATGTGAGAACAGCTAGGAAATAAGTTTCTCTAAAGCTGTGCTTCAAGTGCTGGAGGAGGGGAGATCTAATGATTTTAAGCAGGAATGTGATCAATGTTGTTGACATTCAGTCTTTTACTCGGTTACTCATTTTCAGGTAAGCCTCTGAGATACAGGAAAAGTTCTAATATCTGAGATACTAAACAATGTTATTTAAGTTCTAATTTAATGAAAAGTAACAGGAAAGACTTTAAAGTGCTTCCTCTAGAAAAGGTTTTTAAAGTCCACTGACAGCTACAAGATTTTACTCACTACAACAGTATGCATATGTTTTAATATCTCCACGTTAAATGTGCACTAGAAAGGGCTGAAAGGGCCAACAGCAAAACCCCAGGATTATACAACAGCACAGCAGCAAGCTGTGCTGCTTGCTCTGCCACACTCCTCCCTTGTCACATATGAAAAGTCATGGAATCTCAGCTTCCCTGTGTGTAAATGATGGTTATGATTTACAACTCCAATGATTATTATGATTTACAACTCCAGCTGAGCCCATTCATTCCCTGTGGTCACAGCCTGTTCTACAAAGTAGAACCAATAATGAATTAAAGGAAGAGCCAGAAGAAACAAGCATGCTCCTACAAGTCAATACACTCTTTACAAGTTCCTTGATGACTACCTGAAGTTACTGAAAGGATATAGAATTAACTAAAAAGCACTACAGTGGCTGGTGCAGAAGCTGAAATACATTCACATCAAGTGAGATAAGGATGGAAGGCAGAGGAATATTTTCAAGACATGCTAGAGGGTACTTGGGAAAGAAGAGCAAGAATAACTATGAAAGGAAATAGCTAACAGTGACTTTTTCAATTCAGTGTATATGACAGGAGTAGAGTCAAATGCAGCGTAACATGTACAGAAGTAAAGGATGGAAACAAATTTATAAAACATGCAAGAACTGCAAAAGTGATAAATGAGGAAGTTTTCAGACAGAAAACCTTTCCTTTTTTTTTAACTTCTGCTCTTATCATTTTAGACTATGTTGCATTGCCCTGTGAAAAATGAAGAAGGTGTTACTGTCCTGTCCACAGTTCTCTGTGGAGTAACCACCACAATCTCTGTTATTTTGGTCTGATGGCATTGTCACTGTCAATCCACACTATCACAGGGCCTGTAACTTACTGTGCTGAACAGCCTGAAATTCAGCATGTCCAAGTTACCTGGCTCTGATAACACGAGGAATGACACAGAAGCACATCTCTCATTTCCTTAAAACCTTTCTGAATATTAGAGGGTCTGTCCAAATGGAGGTGACAGAAGCTTTCAGATCTGCCAAAACTGAAAATATTGTTATCATGGGGGGCAGCTGAGTGAGTGATTCATGATAGCATGCACTTTATAGTGACAAAAATTTATTTCAATACTATTACATATAACAGGGCTCATTCTGGTAAGTTCATTAGTTATAAAATGAAGTGCTAAGGGAAACTCTTTTATTTCGTTTCACTACACTTTTAAACTGTGTAAATGTACCACTCCACTTTTATTAAATTCTCAAAAACCTCTTTACATTGTTTCTACTGGACAGATCCAAGTATCTGAAGTCTCTCATTCACACACAATCTTAAAGGTAACTGCCAATAACTAAAGTAAATAAAAATATATTCTTTAAAAGTTCTCAAAAACAGTAACTTTCCATTCAAAAAATGAACGACAAATTTGGCAAGCCCACATCATGTAATTCACACAAAATCATGCAGCAAATGCCTGTTTTAAGTGCAAATCTCAAAGTTATTTTAACTACAGAGCAGCCCAAGCACTTGCATAATTAATTACTTATTTATTTCCTACCAGAAACAATAATGATCTGATCAAGATATCAGCAGTTTCAATCAGCCAGTTATTTCCTAACTAATTTTGGGAAGGGAGTGAATGAGCAAGATTGAATAATAAATACCCCAATTTTGCAGTGAGCTGTATGGCATGCAAGGAGGAGTGAGGAAGCTCTGTGTGTGTTTTCCAGGAGGATGCAGAGGCAAGAAGATATTTTGGCACAGCACGATGATGGTACCCAGACCTTCTCCCAGTGACCAGGCTCAGCTGGGGATCATTTGCTGTTTGGTGTTGTATTTAATTTCTCTTCTTCCTATTATCTCTCAAGTTAGAAATAACTATGGATTGGAGAATAATTCCTATTAATAGGAATTAATTCCTATAATTCCTAGCTGAAGATATTAATCTATGGTTGCTCCTGGCATGGGAGTAAGACTTCCAGAGAATTTAGTAACTACCCTTTAGGATTTTAAACCTAGAGCTACTGACCAATTTTCCTTAAAAACATAAATGACTGGGCTAGGCCAAGCTTTCTGCTCCTCAGTGATTCCAACACCTTTTTCTTCCTGTTTAAATTTATTTGGATTTATATTTTATAAACCAGGTGAAAGATGCTTCTAAATCCATGCTTTCTCTGTTTGCTTAAAAAGCTCATACAATCTTAGCGTAATTTCCCTCCAAATCTAGATACCACACCAGGCTTGCAAGACACTTGACAAAGAATTGATTTCTAATTCTAATGATCTCTGATCAAGTTGTTGAGTTATGAGAAAAGAAAAGCCCAAAGGTTTTCTTCCCCCACAATAAGTATGAGTAACCCTTTTAAAAACAGCACACTTGTGTCAACACTGAATTCAGTGAGAGAGAATGTTTTTTTGTCATGCTTCAGCCTCAAGAAACATAAGGTCAGGTTTTGAGTACTATGCTTAAATATGCATTGATGTCATTAATGTAAACATCTGACACTGACCAGTGATCCACTGGGTACCTTCCCTATTTTATTTCTAGGTCTGTAGCTTCTGCATGACTTCAGCTCTCATGTACTCTTGTCATGTTCATAACCTGCAGAACATTTACCAAAAATTCATGGGGTTTCTTCCCAACTACATATCTCATTACATTTATACATACAGGCAAATCATCTGAAGTCAAAATCAGCAACTCCCTCTTAATTGCATAGATCTGCATGGGTAATTTCTTTTTGTTCCAAAACATCCCAAGAAACAATTCTGGGGAAGTTGGCAAGTCAATATATTTATATTGAAACATTACGTGTGCACTTTGTGAAGCACATCACTAAAATGTATTCCTTGTGATCAAAAGGTAGAATCCAAAACAACATTTGGATGGCCACAAGAAGGTCCATCAGCTTATGAAGACTTTGCCAGTTAGATCTTCAAGTCCTCACTTTGGAGTCAATTCTTTTTCTTTGGTGGAACTAAATGCATATGCTCCAGAGGGTTTGCCCAACTTCTGAAGGACATGTGCCTATAATAGGCCTTTCTCATCTCTGTCTTGTTAACAAGTATATAAATAAGAGAAGGCTTCAGTAATTGGCTCAGAGTTACTAATGAATTAATTAACTTCAGTCTATTTTACCTAACCTTTAATAATAAGAATCTTTTTTTGGTCTAGCAATAGGTCTGACAGGCTGAAAAAACAGACATGCAGCAAAGCTCTTGAAAATTAATGAGAAACGAGGAAAGAATCAATGTACATTCTGCTTGCAGAGAACTGACACAAAAAAGACACAATAAACCATGAACAAACACAGTCAGTTTAAAAAATAGGTTAGAAAAAGTGGGCAAATTCAATTATAGAAGTAATTAGAAGATATAGGGCAAGGCTGCCTTTTGGGACTGTGCCAGAAAACATGAATTAATAAGAGTGAATAGAAAGCGCCCATGTAGTAATTAAGAGGCAATCACCTATGGCAATGAATACCTGAAAACAGGCTGCAAACTATTAATTCAGTGATCAAAAATATTTTTAGATGATTAATATGGCAAATTTGTTTTAAAAGACTAATTTCTGGAAAGATATCAAGACAATAGCACATTATTTGTTCCTCTGGCATTTATATAGCTAATTAAATTTTATAATTTGCAACAACATTAAGCATTAACTGAAAACAGTAAAAGCAATATTTCCTCCAATAATTCTTTATTATAGTGTCTTCAAAATCTGTGAGTTAAGACTAACTTAACTTTTTTTAAAGAAAATTCAAGTGTTCTGAGCTGATTGCTTTATTTATTTGAATGATTGTTGTTGTTTATTACAAAGACACCATGCGTGAATTTTACATAACGATTTTCAGCTACTTTGAAACAGGTACTGAAACAATTTGATTATAATTCAAAGAACTATAAACAGAATTCTTTGATACTCAAATAAGCCATCACAGATGTTAATACATGGCAAAGAAAGATTTTTTTTTTCATTAGAGCATGTTCCTCTCCTTCAGATAAAAAAAAATGAGCAAGTTACAGTCAAGGTGTGCAATATCATTCAGAAAAAAAAAAGACCTAAACCTTTGCTAACAAGTTATTTATTCTTCAATAAATCAAGTAAGGGTTAATTTACTTTCTCAATAGTAAAACCAGACTAATTTCTAAATTCAACATTGTTCATTGCCATTTCTGAGGATACTAAAAAACCACCACAAAACCTCCAAATATGACCAAGAGAAAAAAGAGACTGGTGATAAGTTTCTACTCCAATCCTGTGAAAGACTGTTACATTCTATTGCTGCAGAAAGGAACAATCAGCCTGAGTGAGGCTGGCAACTTCTACTTGCCTTGAAACATTGATTTACATCTTTTTTTTTTGTCTTTCTATTGTAGCTTTACATATTAAATTTTTATGCTCCCAATTCAGAAATAGTATCAGAACTATAAGAAGTACAAAAAAAGGGCATAGCTACTAGAAACAGGCAAAATTGTCTGTACTAAATTAAAGACTCAAATTTCATGGCTCAAAAGTCTGCCCTGATCTCCAACTTATCTCAGCCTCATTTTCTCCTTAGGAAGGACTGTGGTGTAGGAAAAGGACTAAAGGGAAAAGGACAGTAAAAGAATCAAAAATAAAATAAAATGGTGAGAGAAAATTGATTGAAGCAACTGAAGGAACACAATCTTAAAAAAGGGGAAAGAAAGGAGGCAAATATTACTCAAAAATAAACTCAATTTATTTCAAAATTATGTTGCTGCTGCCCTGTGTCAGCATATTTGGAGATTTAGGGAGAAACTGTTCCCTCAATCTGTTCTAGAGGTTTCTTGTTTCAGTTAGAAAAAAATTGGAAAAATTAAATCTCCTGTGAGAAATGTACAGCTTAAAACTATGGGTGGAAGAACTTAATGAAGTCACACTGGTTTTTGTGAATGTTTCAAAATGAAACACAGTTTGAGATGTTGCTGCCACACCTTTAACTCCAGGTAGCCTTCACAAGTCTCATCATAGGCTGTTTTCTGCTACAGTGCTCAGACAGAAAACAAATATGAGTGTGCCATGTCTGGAGTATGTCAGTGGTTTATAAAGCTGTTGAAAGAGCAACTCCTAAAGCATGGAATATATGCTGAGATGCAGGGATGTTCTTTCTGTATAGGACAGAAGTAACTGGGGTTTGGTTACAGCTCTGACTCTGAACATCCCTACCCAGTTTTATGGTGCTGGGGCCACAGCTCTGACTCCTGCTCACAGTTGTGTAAATATGAGAGGAGCAAAGCCTCTAGACAGGATTTGGAGCTTTCTGTCCTCTCCATCAACTCATTAACAGGAGTCACAACGTGATAGCTGCTTTCCAGAGATCCACAAGAACATTACAGGAACCTATCAGGGTGTTAGGTACCCATCTAATCTAGATCTAATCTCCATCACCTTTCTAATTAATGGAGACAGAGAGTGTTCTTTGTAGTCCACATCAGAACAGGATCCTAACTTATGTGGTCTTCATGTACCAAATGGAAAGAATTTTATTCTCCATTGACTGCAGAGACATCCTAAAGCATCTAATGAGACTCAGCTGGACAGAGTGCCCTCTAAATACTCCAATGTGCTCCATTTCTTAAGCACCAGCACCTGAGTTGTGCCTCTAACTTTCTGATGTGACTCAGCAAGGCCCTTCTTTTAGGATTTCTGCCTCATTCATGTTTGCATCCTGGAAACTCACCATCTCCTCAGTTGTGCTAATGATCTGTTTTGATACTGTAAAACAAGCTTTGGATCTGGTCAAGATCTAGAGCTGTCTCAACCTGTCCCAGCACTGGTCATATCCTTTCCAGCTTGCCCTTCCTTATCATTGGATGATAGAACCAGAGAATGTTAAGGGGTTTGAATGGATTTAAAGATCATCTAGTCCCACACCTCCCCCTAGACCAGGTTGCTCAAGGCCTTTTCCAATCCATCTTTAAACACATGCCAGGACTGGGGCATCCACAACCTTCCTGAGCAACCAGTTCCAATGTCTCACCACTTTCACAGTAAAAAATTTCTTCCTGACATCTAGCCAAAATTTCCCCTCTTTCAATTTGTATCCATGACTTCTTGTCCTGTCACTACAGGTCCTGACAAAGAGGCCCTCTCTGGCTTTCCTGTACCCCTTCAGCTACTGGAAGGTGCTGTGATGTCTCCACACAATCTTCTGCATGCTGAACAGCCCAAACTTTCTCAGGCTGTCTTTGTAGGTCGTACCCCCTGAACCCATTCTGTCATGGTGACCATTCTTGCCATCTGTCTTTCAACCTTTTCTATTCTTTCTCAGCAGAGGAGGCTGGTACTGCACAGAATATTCAAGCTGTAGGTGTACTATGGATTTATATACTGTCGTAATGATGGCTTTTATTTTGTTCTCTTTTTAAAATTTTGGTTCGACTGTTCTTGACGTGACAGCTTTGCAGAGCTATCCATTTACTTCAAGATCTCATTTCTGAGAAGTGATGGTTAGTTCTCAACCCATCACTTTATATGTAAAGATAGAGTTATTTTTCCTATGTGCATTTGTCTGCACTGAATATCTTGTTTTCCCCCCATTATTGCCAGCATTATAAGATATTTCTCAATACACCATAGCTGGTTTTTCTCTTAACTTTTCTGAGTAACTTGGTACCATCAGCAGATTTTGTTCTCCCACTATTCACTTTTATATTTTAAGACCACTTATGAATATGTTGAATAGCACAGATCTCCACAGGGTTTTCAGTGATGACCTACCTCTCCTGTGAGCACTGACCATTTATTTCTGTACTCTGCTCTCTACGCCAACTAGTTATTTATTGATGTGAGCATCTTCCTTTTTGTTCCAGAATATTTTATTTTCTTAAAGGCTTCTGGGAATGAACTTTGTTAAACCCCTTTTGAACACCCAAGCAGGTGATCTTAGCTGGGTCTCCTGGGTTCTGCTGCTAGTAGATACCTTCAGAGAATTTGAATACACAATTAGGCCAGGACTTATCTTTTAAAACTTTACACACAAAACTTCACAATATGCCATAATTATTCAGATTACACTATTTCTATTATTTTTTATAATTTCTACTAATTTTCCCAGCACAGGTGTCAGGTTTGCTGGGATGCAGCTTCCTGGATCTGCCTGAATGTTGTTCTAAAATCTGTTGCTTTATTAGTCAGATTTCAGTCCTCTGGCTCAAAATTATTTGAGCTAAGAAGCTGTACACCACAATCACCTGTTTCTCTCCTGAATTTCTTTAGAATTTCCAAGTGAATGTCTCTACTCCTGATGAGTTTTTATAGCTTGTTTTGTTCATTTATTCTATAAACTATTTATGGACGCTTCCATTTGAAGGAAATCCTAAAATGTATTCAAAAAATTAGGATTCTGGGATGGGATTCTCACCAGCCTCCTCCATGGTAAGCACAGGTGCAAAAAAAATCACAGCTTTTCTGCTGTGGCTTTATATTTTTTGAATGTTCCTTTCATGCTTCGAGCATCTTAGAGATTTTCTGTCAGTAATCACGCTCCTGATGTGTTTGAAGAGAAAGGATATTATTACTTTTTATTCCTTAAGTTGATTTTCAACTTCTTTTGAACACTGTTTGTTAAATTACTTGTTATCTAGACTGACTCAAGGCTCTGGCTTACCACGCAGCCCTAATAGCAACGCACCAAGGAGGTGGAACTCCAAGGTAGGCTTGAACTTTCCCAGGTCTGAGTTACCATCTAGCAGAAGGCCACCTTTTGTTGTCACATGCTGGCACCAATGCTCAGTTAAATTGTGAGTTGATTGGGCTGAAAACTGGCCATTGTAAGAAACTTCTCTAACCACACAGTCCCCACTACATTTGTGCTGTTGCAGGGAAAAGGGAAGACAGAGATAAAGCTCATGGTGTAGCAGTGTTTAACACCAAAGAATATTTAGATTAACTTGATTTTGAGGCTTTATCTAGGGAGAAAACCTGGGCCATGGACCAGAAATGAGTAGGTGGGTGGGAGTGGTGAGGTGAGGACACCTAAGACTGCTGCCAAATCCATCTTCTCATCAAACTACATGCTGAGTGTAATGCAGAATTCTGACACTCAGGGGCTTAAGATAATCAATTACAATAATCAAAGTTAAGCCTTTTCTAAAGGGGTATTTAGGAAAATTTGCAGGGTGTATTTTCCCTGCCCAGTGAAGCTATGTCTTGATTTTCAGATTTACGAGTTAATTTATTGGAAGAGTAGGAGGGGAGTAAAACTGGGGACTGGGGAATGTTCAACACTGTTACTAAAATACAGAAAGCTTGGGGGGTACTTAATCCCCATCCTGCATTTCTGTCATCAGCTAAACATTGTTCTCCATTGTGCACACAAGGAGAAGTGCAAAGCTGACCCAGCAGATTGAGATGAAAAGATTGGAAGCAGAAATTAAAGTCTCCTGGAGAGATTGTTCAGCTATTATACACTGATAAATTTTTCATGGTTTCCCCTACATTTAAAAAAATCATATTAATCTGAACTCAGGTGCTTTAAAAACATTCCTCTGATTGTCAGTATTTCCCTCTGATTGCCTAGTAGGAACACTCTGGTAGACAGACCCGTTCCTGGTTTAGCTAAAGAGGAAGATTTACTCAAAAAGAATATAGAGATTTCAGCATTCAAACTATTTGCCCAGGCTACTTCTGCTTCAGTTTCTGACCTGCCCTTCATTTAGATATGGAAAGAAAATGTGAGCTCAGGGCATAAATGCCTGGGACCATGAGAACAGAAAATGGCTGTGCTGGGTGAGACCAAGCTTCCCTTTGGCCAGGCACTGTCTCATTCAGCAGCCAGAAGCAAGTGCCTGGAGGGGGACAGAAGAAGAAAGTAATAACATTTCCCTCAAAAACTCTTCCAGCTTCCACCAATCGGAGTCTCAAAAACTACTCCAGCCTGATGAGGTTCATGTGTATTTTTAACTTCTTTGGATTTCCTTTTTGGGAACTTGTTCAAGCTTCCCTTGAACCCATAGAAACGTTAAACTCTGACAGTACCCTGTGGCTACTTAATTATGTTATATTTAAAGATCTGCTTTTGCTTCTTTTCCAGCTGCCACATCTGTTATCTTGCCTTCATTTCTTGTCCTGGCAAAGACTGTGCACAAACCGCGTGAGGGAACCTCTTTGTGTATGGTGCTTTAGTCTAGATACCTTCATCATCTCTCCCATCAGTCTTTCCAGGCATACAAAGGGTCTACTTTGCTTAGTTTCTTTTTAATGGAAATCTCTCTTCCTGTGATCATCCTTGTTGCCCTTTTGTGAAGCTTTTGAAAAGGTAGGGGCAGACAATATGCAAGACGTGGGTGTGCCATGTATTTATATGCTGGCATAAATATTCTGTACTTATCTTCTATCTCCTTCCTATTTATTCCTAATATTCAATGAACACTACTAATGACCAAGCAGATTCTTTCATGGCCCTGTCTTTTATCATCCCAAGACCTCATTCCTTGGTGGTAAGATGGCTGAAAGCCCATAATTTTATCTGCAAAGTTTTGATTATTCCCAGATGCATCACTTGAACACTTATCTAAGCTGAATTTCATGGGATAGTTAAGGAGCACTCATTGAGTTTCATAAGATCCTTCAGCCAGTTCTGCTAAGTGTCCTCAGCTTTATTGTCCTGAAAATCTGGCATCATCAACAGACTGCCACCTAACCAGTCATCCTCTTTTCACTTTCCTCATGAATCAAAGAAGGAAGTTTCCTCATCTCTAGGCATAACCTCCTCTTTCAAAACGAGATCCCAATATTTCTTTCTCCACAGTGCTGCCTCCTTCATTTCATCTTGACAACTCCTCACTAGAGAGACAATAGCCAGTTTTGAATCTCTGTATCTTTTAACAACACCTAAGTATTTTGGGCTCTGATGGATGTAACACACTAGACAAAAAGGTTCTCACATCACCTCTCTTAGAAGGATGCCAGTCAGAACTCTCCAGTTCTCTTGGCATTGCACACACAGTGCAGTGCTTAGAAACCAATTCTCTTTGCAGTTCAATATCTGAGGTCAGTGACAAACACAGCTTTGAAAGAAGGGTACATTTGAATCCACACTTGTCAGATGAATAACAACAGTAAAGTGATGCATTTCTAACAAAACTCCCTAATAAAGGTTTTAAATCATGGTGATCATGGGAATTAGCTTGAGAGAACATGCAAAGTACAATCCAACTTAATCTAATTAGGGTTTTAACACAAAAAAGTTAACACTTCTACTGGCACTTATAGTTGATAAATTAAATATTCTTCCAAAGAAAGAAAAAGGAAATTTTGAAGTGCTTTGATAAGTTTGGAACTGAAAAGTTGCACTTCCAGCACAATGTTTCTGAATTTTTTAAAACAACTACTGAACATTTTTAGAAAGAAAAAAAGAAATCACTGCTTGAAAATGGAATTCTAATAATGAGAAATAACACCATATTATCTTAAAAAAAGTATGAAAGACAAATTGAAAACATAAAAACTGCTGTTTTGCTGAAATACCTGCGTCTGCCCTTGAGGTAACTGGCAGAATGGATCAGGAATGAATTCTCTCTTTAGTCCTCATCAGCATATTTACTTTTATGGATACACAGAACCTCACAGAAGCCTGGGGTTACTTTATCTTTCCTTGAGTCAGTGCCAACATAACGCAAACCAGCACCACCTTTTAGCTCTCTCCTTGATTCAGAAACTGTCATGAGGAAATTTCCAATGAGTAAGGGATGGCTAGCAGCAAAAAGTATTATACTGAGGAAGCTGAAGAACTACACAATTTGGAAAGAGAAAATCTATAGGAGTAAACTGAGAAGATAACTACAGAAAGAAACAGAATGCAAATCTTCCATATCTTGTTGTAATTTCTATTATTTGTGGTAGCTCCTTACAGCTGACTTCTTCAAAAGTAAAATACTGTATGTTGCAGGTATTAGGCACCTCTTCATCTTCAACCTCATTTGTCACTGCCATCACCATCTGCTGACTAGCAAGCCTGTGGCTTGGTTTTCCTACAGCTTTGAATGCTCATGCAGTGCAGTTTCATGCAACTTTCTGGTCATATCTCATTTTTGTGTCTTGATTACTTCAGTTCTGTCTCTGTAGGCTCATCATAGTCCTTTAGGCTTGTCATTAAAAATCTGATTCCTTTTTGAGTCTTTGGCTAAGGCTCATGTGTTAACAAAAGATGTCTCAGTACACAGCCTGTCATCCCCTGCAATGGCACAGTTTCTGCTTGTGCCTTTGGGATCTGTTCTTTGAGAAACTGCTATCACCATGTCTTTACTAGTAATTTTTCCCTTTCTCCTTTATATGAAATGCCAATTGCTTAGATTTGTATAAAGTCCCATGAAATACACTGATCCAATCTCTTATTTCTTAATGCTTGTCACATCCCACTAACAGCCAATGCTCACTCGCTCCACAGCCTACCATAACACCCAGGACAGAAGGCTCTCAATGGCATAAAGGAATTAGGTATTTTATTCCTATTGAATTTCATCTGAGTGAAAACTGAATTGAAAATCAATGGGAACTGGGAGCATAAAACCCTGTAATATGTCTAAAAATCTCTTACAGTGAAGTTTTTCAGCTGCTTTTCCCACCCTGAGGAAGGGTGTAAGTAGAAATACTGAGGAAGACTTGTCATGCAAAGGAAACATTTCTAGGAGCAGGCAAGCTGGTAGATCATGGCTCAGGCAATGGGTTTGACCTCTCTTCTCTTCCATATTACAAAATCTCTGTAATTTTCTATTAGTGCTTTAGTCCAAGTAATGTCCCACATCAACAGACCCAGTCTGTTCCCAGATACCTCTAACCACCAAGCTCGGACAAAAGCAATATGCCCAAGAGTGCAGCTGAAAAACTGGAGACTAGGAGGTCCTCAGCATGTCAGAGCCAAGACTGGCTCCTGAATGCAGTGCAAAAGCTGGCAGAGCTTTTGCAGAGCCACAGCCACCCACTCCTGACCTTTATGATGATGGTGGGTTTGCCTTTTTTTATTACTATTTGTTTGGTTTTAGTTTTATGCTTTCCCCCAGTCATAGTTTTCTTTTCCCCTGCACTTGAATGTTAGTCTTTTGTTTGCTCCTCTGGTA